>NC_069658.1:378662186-379278019 GCF_027244095.1 Hemicordylus capensis | reverse complement strand
AAGTTGACCCTCCAGTGGTCCAAATGGTATCAGGAGCCTTGGTTCATTCGGAACACCAAGAACAGCTCAAGTCGCAAGAGGACAGGCGATGTGACGTCCTTCTGAAGAAGGCACATGAAGCCTCTGCATCCTCCATCAAGATGGCTGCCACCAACTCCATCTTCGCCAGGGCAACGGTCCTCTGGGCAAAGGAGCTAGTTCAAATGGTTCCACCAGAACTCCCTAGGTTACGTCAGGGCATCAATAAGATGGCCAAGGCCGCGGCCCTTACCGCTGATTCGAGTCTAGATATTATTCAGCAATCATCTAGGGCCCTCTCAGCAGGCGTAGCGGTCCGTAGAACTCTCTGGTTGAAGCCATGGAATGCCGATCCTAAGTCGAAACTGGCACTCACGGCGGCTCCTTTTACAGGCACCTCCCTCTTCGGCGCGGCACTGGACCCTATCCTGGTAGATACAAGGGATAAGAAAAAAGTTATGCCCTCCATGAGGAGGGATTTTCGACCGTCCTTTCGGGGCGGACACACCTCCTTTCATCCCTTCAAGCAAAATTTCTACCAACCCTTCCACTCCAACCAGAACAGGGACACCCGCGCCTCTTATTACAGGGGCACTAACAGATCCTCACAGTGGAGACAGCGGTCCAGGGGCCAGCAGCGAGGAACTTCTTCCCGCCCCTTCTCGAATTTCCGTCAGCGCAAGCAATGACTACTTGCTGGTGGGGGACAGGCTCTCACATTTCCTCCCGACCTGGATGTCATCAGCTTCAGACAAGTGGGTCATCGAAACCATTTCCAAGGGGTACTCCATAGAACTCGTATCTCCACCCCCGCCTCGCTTCATCCCCACACCAAGGTCTTCCAACCCTGTGAAACATTGTCAGATGCTGTCGGCAGTGAGGCATCTCCTTCAGATCGAGGCCATAGAATCGGTTCCCCCTTATCAGAAGTTCCAGGGGGTATATTCCATCCTTTTCCTGGTGCCCAAGAAAGATGGGCTCTGGAGGGCAGTTCTGGACCTCAAGGCCTTCAACCACTTCGTACGCAAGAAAAAATTCAGGATGGAGTCCCTTCGCTCCATAAAGGAAGCAGTGAGAAAAGGGGATTACCTGGCATCTGTGGACCTCTCGGATGCCTACCTGCATGTTCCAATCAATCCCACCGACCGGAGATTCCTGTGGTTCGCCTACAGTGGCCATCACTACCAGTATCGGGCCCTTCCCTTCGGCCTGGCATCAGCCCCAAGGGTCTTCACGAAGTTTATGATATCAGTGGTTTCCTTCCTCCACCTACAGGGGGTGGGGATCCACCCGTACCTCAACGATTTGCTTATCAGAGCACCCTCCAGGGACCAGGCCATCAGAGATACCCAGGCGACGATACGAACTCTGCGGGATCATGATTTCGTGATCAACACTCAAAAGAGTCACCTGAACCCTTCTCAACAGTTAGTCCATCTGGGGGCTCTCTTCAACACAGCCCTGAACACGGTCTCATTATCCTCGGAACACAGGGAGCGCATCATCAGGCAGCTCCGTCCCTCCTCCACAAGAGTCGGGAGGACGTGATGGTCTTGGCTCAAGTGCTAGGGTCAATGATTTCCTGCCTGGATTGCACACCCTGGGCACGATGGCACTCTCGACCACTGCAATGGCTCCTCCTTCCATGGCAGGACCAAATCATGGCAGCCCAGAGCCATCTCATCGACATACCTCAGGAGGTCAGGAACTCCATTCAATGGTGGCTGTCTCCGGCTCTCTTCTGTGGACTGCAACTGACGGAACCTTGTCGAGTAATAGTCACAACGGATGCCAGCCTCCTCGACTGGGGGGCTCATTGTCAAGGGGCCCCCTTCCAGGACCTCTGGTCAGAAGTGGAGGCTGCACAACCCATAAACTGGCTGGAACTTCGGTTAGCACGTCTGGCGCTCCAGCATTTCCTACTAGTTCTTCGGCATCAACACGTCCTCCTCCGTACGGACAACATTACAGTCAAAGCCCACGTGAACAGACAAGGGGGAATGAGATCATCTTCCCTGATGCAGGAGACTGCTCTCCTGCTCAGCTGGGCGGAATCCAACCTCCGATCTCTCGCAGCCGAACACCTCAAGGGCGACAACAACGAGATAGCGGATTGGCTGAGCAGGACAACGGTGGACCCGGGAGAGTGGGCACTTCATCCAGAAGTATTCCAACAGATGGCTTGAGTCCTCGGGACTCCCCTGGTGGACCTCTTCGCCGCCCCAGGAAACAATCAACTTACTCAATATTTCACGAGATACCACTCGCCCCTAGCAGAAGGGGTAGACGCGATGGCCAAGGGGCCTACTCTATGCCTTCCCTCCAATACCAATTATCATGAAGGTCCTTCAGAAACTTCGTCTAGAAAGGGCAGAAGTACTCCTGGTGGCACCTTTTTGGCCCCAACGTCCGTGGTTCCTGGATCTCCTCAGTCTGGCAGCCGTTCCCCCATGGCGTCTTCCATGCCAGCCGGACCTCCTACATCAAGGTCCTCTACTCGATCCAGACCCTCAGTGGTTCCAACTAACCGCCTGGAGGCTGAACGTGCACAACTAGCAGCCCGAGGCTACCCTAGGAGCGTTCAGGACACCATTCTTGCATCTAGGAGACCTTCCACTACCCGGGTATACCAGTCCACCTGGTCCGCCTTTCTCCGTTGGGCCAGAATCCACAACAGAAAGATCCTAGAAGCTGGCGTACCAGAAGTCCTTGAATTCCTCCAGGTGGGCCTAGACATGGGGCTTCGGCCTAGCACACTCAGACGGCAGGCTTCGGCCTTATCATCGGTGCTACAGATCTCCGCTACACCGGCGGGTCACTCTCTGCTCCATTCTCACCTCTCCAGATTCCTTAGGGGCGCCACAAACTTAGCCCCACCTCCGATAAAACGTTTCCCGACCTGGAACCTTACCCGTGTACTCAATGCCCTCACTAGGGAACCATTCGAACCCATCGCGGATATCCCCCTTCGGACCTTGTCATTTAAGGTTGCTTTCCTTGTAGCGGTGACCTCCGCCCGCAGAGTGTCAGAACTCGCAGCACTCTCTGTACGGAAGGAATTTTGCACCTTTAATTCAGACTCTGGCATTCTTCGCCTGGATCCCACCTGCCTACCTAAGATCAACTCCAAATTCCATAGATCTCAAGTCCTTGTCCTCCCGTCCTTCTGCCCCAAACCGGTTCATAGGAAAGAGAAGCTCTGGTACAAGCTTGACGTACGTAGGGCCCTCAGAACTTATGTGAACCGTACAAGGGACATTCGTCGTGCAGACGCTCTTTTCATTTCATTCAGATCTGCGTCCAGGGGCGAAAGGGTCTCCAAGGCGACCTTGGCCAGTTGGATCAAGTCCTGTATTCATTTGGCGTACTCCGCTCTCAGACTCCCCCCTCCGGGGGGGGGTGACCGCTCATTCTACCAGGAGTACCGCAGCATCCACCGCATTCTCAGCCCACGTACTGCTGTCGGAAATCTGCCGGGCAGCTACCTGGTCATCTATCACCCCATTTATCAAGCACTATAAGATCCCTGATTTCTACCAGGACCAGGCAGCCTTTGGCCGTACTGTTCTACAGCAGGTTGTCTGAACACATCTTCCCATCCCTGGATCTAGAGGGTCTGCTTGGGCATGTCCCTATCTGAGGATCTCCTACTCAGGGGAAAAAGAGACATTGGTCTTACCGTGAAGGTTCTTTTTCCCTGAAGTAGGAGATTCTCAGCCCCGCCCGGATGTGTTATCTGGGTGTGGCTTGGTTTTTTCCGCTTTGGGGGGGGGGCAGGATTCCTCTCCCTTTGAGCTTGGCTGAGTTCTGCTCCCAGGGTTATATAAGTTTTAGTGCTATATCTTATCTTTGTTGCACCTTTCTGTATTCTACCTGGTTTGTTCTCTCCGTTTGCCTGCTGTTTTTTCTCTGTTAGTGTTAATGTTTTCTAGTGTTGTCTCATCGAGCTCTCTCCAGTCATCAATCCACACCTCGCTTACCAGTCCTGGAACTGGAACTAGGCGGGAACCACGCCTTCAAGTCACATGTTTCCAGTTCTGTCTCGAGCATGCGCAATGTATAACCCTATCTGAGGATCTCCTACTTCAGGGAAAAAGAACCTTCACGGTAAGACCAATTATTTCCCCCTCTCTGCTGCCTTTCAGAGCTATTCCCTGCCTCAAAATATCATAGGTATGTGTGAGCGGGAAGACTAGTAAAAATTTGTTGTGGGCTTATTTGCTAGGCTCCTGTACCTAACTGCTCATGAGCTACAGTTAGTCAACTTAACCAGGATGTGTTTTCTAGAGGAAACAAAGTTCTACATCCCTTTCTAGTCTATGTTCCCCTCTCTCTTACCCAGGCATTGGGTTGAAAAGAGCTCTCCAGAAGGGAAATAAATGTCTCTTGCCAGAGTTTGCCTGTCCCTTTGGAGTTATCTTGTTTTCATCTTGAATGTCCTATATGGCTCCCTGCTGATTCCATTTGCTCTCATCTGTGTTCCCTCCACCTCTAGGTTCATACCTTGGGTGACTGACCCTCGCTGCTGACTGGCCACATCTCCCTCATGCCGCTTGGACTAGGCCGTCGGAAGAAGGCCCCACCACTGGTGGAGAATGAGGAAGCCGAGCCTGTTCGTAGTGGTCTGGGTGGGGTGGGGGTAGGAAGCATGGGTGGGGTGGCAGCGCTTCAACCTGGCCTTCCTCCACCTCCTGCCAGTCTCCGTCCTCGCCTCGTGTTCCACACCCAGTTGGCCCATGGCAGTCCCACTGGCCGGATTGAGGGCTTCACCAATGTCAAGGAATTGTACAGCAAAATTGCCGAGGCCTTCAAAATCTCACCAGCTGAGGTAGGTGCAATATTTGCATTACCTGGTCATGCTTGGTCAGAATTGGGAAGATTCTGTTCAGTGACTGGCTCTGTGGGGTGGTACCACTGTTTGGATGAGCTTGGAGTGATGCTCTGCCTGAGTTAAGAAAAGTACCTGGGGACAAATGAGAGGCTGATGGCCAAAGGCATTCGGGTCCCTTCTTCTGGAGACTGAGGGGTCAGCCACAATGTGTGTTGAGCATTACATTTTGAAGAGCAGTTAGGATGTCTGTAGCATTGGGTTCTCATACTTCTTTTTTGATCCTACTTAGGTAATGTTCTGCACCTTAAATACCCACAAAGTAGATATGGACAAGCTGCTGGGTGGCCAGATTGGCTTGGAGGATTTTATCTTTGCCCACACAAAGGGCCAGAGGAAGGAGGTCGAAGTGTTCAAGTCCGAGGAGGCCCTGGGCCTGACCATCACAGACAACGGTGCTGGCTATGCTTTTATCAAGGTATCTTCAGATAACCCCTGCTTGTGCCTCAATTCCCTCTCCTGTTGAATTCTTGTTGGCTGTTAAGAGGGAAAGCTGTGTGGATGGGGCTTCCTTCTGGGTTTATACTGTCGTCTTTGTAACTTACACTGTCCTACCTAATCGGTCAGGCTTGGAGAAGCAATTTTACAACTCACCTGTCTCCAGTTCTTATCTCTTAAAGTAGTTTTCCTGAGAGGGAATAAAGTCCAGTGTTTACCCCAATCTTCATTCTGTGAGCCAATATTCTTGCCTGGTCGGAGTCTTTCTGGGAGCTAATGTAAATACCAGGGTCTAGAGGTTCAAACCCACCCAAAGATTAGTGGTATTTTTACCCCTGACCACTTTGACTAGATAGCATTCATTTAAGATCAGGTGATTCTATTATACATATAATTCTGTAAGATTCCTGTTTATGCCATCCTGAGCTCCTTGGAGGAAGAACCAAATAAAAATCTAATAAAAACAAACTTTCCTACATGAAATTCAATGACTAGATCCATCCTATCCTTTGGTGGTCTGAAGAGAGAAATAGTTATAAGTAGAGATGTACAGAGAACCGGCTGGGGGTGGGGGGTACCTTTAAGGGTGGGGGAGGGTGCTTTTACCCCTCCCACCGTGTTTCCCCTGCTGGCACTACACTTTAAAAGGGTCCGGCGGGGCAGTAGCGTACCTCCCTGCCACCCCAATGCCTTGTCAGACTGGAATTGACAGGAAGTACCTGACGTGAGCAAGTGTGATGTGCACGCACGAGCCAGCCCGACCAGCATACGCATGCCGGGTACTTCCTGTCACTGCCAGTCCGACAAGGCAACGAGGCGGCAGGGAGGTATGCTGCCACCCCACCGGACCCTTTTAAAGTGTAACACTGGTGGGGGAAACACGGTGGGAGGGATAAGAGCACCCTCCCCCGCCCTTAAAAGTATCCCCCCCACCTTCAAACTGGCCGAACCACTATAAAAGGGCCTCTGAACAGGCCTATTTGTAAACCAGCTGGTGAGGACTAAGTGGTCTAGAAAAATGAACAAGTTTGGGCCTTTTTCATTTAGAAACAAAGATGATTAAAGGGGGGAACATGGCTAAGATTTATAAAGTTATGGATGTTATGGACAGAGGGGGTAGTGAGCATCTTTTTCCTCACTTTCTCATGGTATTACAATTTGGGGCCACACAACAATACTGGCAATAGATTTAGGGCAGACAAAAGAGAGTACTACACACAACACATATTCTCTTATTTAATTTGCTGCCACAAGACAGAGTGATGACCTCTGACTTAGATGGTTTTAAAAGGCGATTAGACAAATTAATGGGGAAGTCTACCAGCTGCTATTGGCCATGATTTCTAAATGGAACCTTCAAGTTCAGAGGGAGTGTGCCTCTCTAAATACCAGTTGTGGGAAGGGGACAGGCAATATATTGTAGCCTGATTGTAGGTTTCCCAGAGGCATCTGGTTGGCCACTATTAGAAACAGTATGCTGGGCTAAATAAGTCTGACCCAGCAGAGCTTTTATGCTCTGTCCTAAAACTGACCTAAAATTTCCTAGTTCCATTCTGCAGTTAAGAATAAATGATAAATTAGGAAAATCAGATGATGATTATGTATTTGGAGTGCAGCATTTTGGATTTTGTGTGCATGTAGTAGAATCTGGATTTATTTATTTTTAAATTCAGGGTGTTTTTTTAAAAAAATTGGGCACTGGGTTATTGAAGATTGAAGATCAACTCAGTGATGAAGAGACTAGCTAGAGCTGTTAGGGCTATAGGTTTCCTTTATTAACCGAATTGCTTATGATTCTGGCAAGAGTCATAAGGGCTACACAAAACTGCCTGTGTGCCCGTTCCATCGCAGATCATTTATGGGTGCTGGTAATAATAAAGCTACAAGGAAACAAGGGCAGGCACATCAGGAAATGAACCTGTACTACTGAATAGAGAAGCTACCACCAGACAACATCAACCCAACCCCACACCTTTTATGTAACCATGAAGGCAAAAATCTTGTTCTCTCTTCCCCATCCCCATGCAAATTAAAGTATTCCAGAGATTCTGCTGAATATTCTGCTTTAGACTCTATATTACATACAGAATCCTAGGCCCTTGAAGAAAAGCGATGTCCCCGAGGAAGCCTGCTTTACTAGAGCCTTAATCCTCCTTGGAGTCTTAATAAATTATTTCCTCACATAGTTGGTACATAAGCTAAGATATAGTGGGTTTTATTCTTGGAGATACTGAAGCTCACTGTTAAAATGCAGAACCATATGCAAGAGTACAGGATTGTAATACCCAGTTCACTTAATGTGGCAAAAGAATGAGCCATGAGCAAGATGGTCCTACAAAGGGTCTTGTGTGCTGAATTGTACCCCATTTACCCCTAAGCCTGAAGCACAACCCAGTTCTGCAGAGGTGCAGGACCTATTAGGATGGTATACCTGAGAAGGCTATTGGATCCCATAAGATTCCAAGAGGCCTTGGAAGGTTTTAGAGTTGGTTTTACCTGTTATTGTCCTGGTGGTTGTCCTGGTGGAGACCTGGAACAAGGAACTTTCAAGGGCAGTAGACACAATAGCCCCTAAGTGTCCTCTCCATTCCACATTGAAATTGGCCCAATGGAATACAGAACAGCTATAGCAGCTGAAGTGGCAAGAGATAAGACTGGAGTGCAAGCGGAAAAGAACTCAACTCTAATCTGACAAGATATGACACACAGTCCATTTGAAAGCTTATACTGTGGCAATATGTGCAGCAAAGAAGCAACTCTATTCTGCACATATTGCATCCACAAGTTCATGTCCAGCTGAGTTGTTCAGAATTGTGAAGGTATTGACTCAGGTCCCCTCCTCTCTGAACTTGAATTTTGGAGTCTTCATCATCCCATTGTGTAACATTTTTGCGGGTAAAATCTGTTTCGAGCAGACTTGGACTCTGCCGTTACTGCAGAGTCAATGGTAGGGATGTCCAGTAATCCTTTTTGTTGTATTATTTTATTTTTATTTATTTATTTATTGTTAAATTTATATACCACCTTTCATTAAAGCAATCTCAAGGCTTTAGATTATTAGAATGGATCTGTTTCGATTTGTGAGTCCTGAGGACGTGGACAAGCTTTTTGAAGGTGTTCGGCCTACCACCTGTCCTCTGAATCCATGCCACTTCACTTGATCTTAGCCAAAAGGCCGAGAAGCAATGAATTCATGCCCAACATGGCTTATATCATCTAATAGAGAGGCTGTTAGAGATGGCCTAGCTGACATCATAAATGCCTCCTCCATGTTTGAAGGAGGCAATTGTTAGATCTTTACTTAAGAAGCCTGCCATAGAGCCCTCAGTGATGGATAATTATAGGCCGGTCTCCAACCTCCCTTGGTTGGGCAAGGTGATTGAGAGGGTCGTGGCTGATCAACTCCAGATAGTTTTGGATGATACTTATTTATCTAGACCCATTTCAGACTGGCTTTAGAACAGGCTGTGGGGTGGGGACAGCCTTAGTCGCCCTGACAGTAGGTATGTGCACGAACCGGCAGACGGCCGGTTCGGCAGTGGGGGCGGTTACCTTTAAGCAGAAGGGAGGGTGCACTTATCCCACCCTCTGCTGCATCCCCCCCCCCACTTGCGCTGTGCCAAAAATAGCTGGTGCGGGGGACGGCAGCGTACTCTCTTGCCACCTTGGTCAGTGTTGGAGCGGAAGTGGCACTGACACTGACTGGGGCGGCAAGAGGGGGTAGGAGAGCTGGTCTTGTGGTAGCAAGCGTGACTTGCCCCCATAGCTAAGCAAGGTCTGCCCTGGTTGCATCTGAATGGGAGGCTTGATGTGTGACCACTGCAATACATTCCCCTCAGGGGATGAAGCCACTCTGGGAAGAGCAGAAGGTTTCAAGTTCCCTCCCTGGCTTCTCCAAGATAGGGCTGAGAGAGATTCCTGCCTGCAACCTTGGAGAAGCCGCTGCCAGTCTGTGAAGACAATACTGAGCTAGATAGACCAATGGTCTGACTCAGTATATGGCAGCTTCCTATGTTCCTATGAGGGCATGCTGCAGCTCCCATGCCAGCAATTTTTGGCACAGTTCCTGCGGGGGGAACACGACCCGGGGTGGGTGGGTATGAGCACCCTCCCTCCTGCTTAAAGGTAACCTTCCCCTGCCCCGGATCGCTGAACCTGTTTGGAGGTCTGGAAAAAGGCCTCCAAGCCGGTCTGTGTACATCCATACCTGACAGATAATCTATACCTCGGAATCGACAAAGGGAGTGTGACTCTGCTGGTTCTTCTGGATCTCTCTGTGGCTTTTAATACCATTAACCATGGAATCCTTCTGAATCGTCTGAGGGATTTGGGAATAGGGGGTACTGCTTTGCAGTGATTCTGTTCCTATCTCTCAGGCAAATTTCAGATGATGTTGGTCAGTGGTCCCTCTACATTTTGTTCATCTCTGTGCGGAATGAGTTTTGTTCTGGGCAGCAGTATCAAGGCAATGTGCGCAGACAGGCATTCAGAAAGGGGCCTTCCTGATTCAATCTGAGAGGGATCTAAAATGAACTAAGCAGACATCCAAAAACTTGTGAGTGCACATACCTGCGCACACCTTAGAGGGAACAGTAGTGTCACTCAGTGATAGTTGCTCTCTGAAATGAGAGCTATTGTATGGTGACCCTCAGGGCTCCATCCTATCCCCAATACTTCTTAACATCTACATGAAACCACTGGGTGAAATCATCAGGGGATTTGGAGCAGGGTGTTATCAATATGCTGATGGCATCCAAATCTATTTCTCCATGACATCATCAGCAGGAAATGGTGCAGCTCTCTTAAATGCCTGCCTTCAGGCAGTAATGGGATGGCTGAGGGATAATAAATTGAGGCTGAATCCAAACAAGATGGAGGTACTAATGGTGAGGGGTTATAATTCAAGGGATGTGATAGAACTTCCTGTTCTGGATGGAGTTGCACTCTCCCTAAAGAAGCAGGTACATAGCTTGGGAGTGCTTCTGGACCCAGGCCTCACCCTGGTGTCTCAGGTGGAGGCTGTGGCCAGGAGTGTTTTCTATCAGCTTCAGTTGATACGAAAGCTGCATCTGTTCCTTGAAGATAATGATCTCAAAACTGCGGTGCACTCACAGGTCACTTCTCGGCTTGACTACTGCAATGTGCTGTATGTGGGGCTGCCTTTGTATGTCATTCAGAAACTTCAGTTAGTTCAAAATGCAGCAGCCAGATTGGTCTTCGGGATTTCTCAGAGAGACCATATTATGCCTGTTTTAAAATAGCTGCACTGGCTGCCAATATGTTTCTGGGCAATATACAAAGTGCTGGTAATTACCTTTAAAGCCCTAAATGGCTTAGGACCGGATTACCTGGGAGATCGCCTTCTTCAGTATGAACCTTACCACACTTTAAGGACATCAGGAGAGGTCCATCTCCATCTGCCACCAGCTCGCCTGGCAGTGACTTGCAATCAGACCTTCTCTGTAGCTGTTCTGGGCTCTGGAATGCACTCCATATGAATATTAGAAGCTTCGGAGTTTTCGCAGCTTTTAAAAGAGCCCTAAAAGCGCATCCTTTTAGCCTGGTGTTCAGTGATTACTGAAATGATGTTAAACTGGTTTTAATTTTGTTTTAATGAGTTATTTATTTGTGTGTTATCTGTGTTTATATTTGTGAATCACCTAGAGCCATTTATATTGCCTAGTTGAGGCAATATAAAAATCTAATTAAAAAAAATACATGGTCTCTTGCTGGAAATAAAATAAAGCTCAGTACCTTTGTCTTGGATTAACAAGAAATGTTTCCTTTTCTATCAAAGCAGTTGGAGCTCTTAGGAGTGACAAAACCAATGCTTCCCCAGGGAGGTGTAGAGAAGCTGTGAGGCTAGTAGCAGGAAGACCAGCATGCCATCTTGGGTTAGAGAAAGAAGCCTTCACATGGCATGAGCCAAAATTGCCACTGTACCTACTATGCAGTTAATCAACAGCTTCTGCACTCCACCCAGGGTTCATCTGCCTCTGTTCTAGAGGAAGTGACTGTGTTGTCACAGCACAGGATGATCCAAGGGAGGGGTCCAGTCCTGGTCCTTTAATAACTGAACAATACAGCAGTGTTTATTAATATAAACCTTTGCTGTTTGGGTTCTTTATACAAGGAACTTCAGAACAGAAGTTTGCTCAAAAATTGCCTACCTAACCAGACCCAGTAAACAAGCAGTCTTTAAACTTCTCCAAGCCAGCACTCTTGGTCTGGTTGCTTTGGTTTTTTCAGCAGTGGAAAAGTCTGCTCTCCTAAATAATGCTTGCTCTGGTTCTAGTCATCTTCTCCTTTCCTACTTCCTTTAGGAGGTTACTTCCTGCTAAGTTCCTAATATCGGGAGGCACCTGTAACTGCTTTCTGGGCTTAATCCACATAGTACTTGTGCCACATGCCATCAAAATGCACTACAAACCTGTACAAAAGCTATAGACAACTTTGCATTCAGAACTCACTGTTCCCCACTTGCAAGCAAAACCCTACATAAATAAGTTGGGGATCAGCATTTGTTTGGCAGCTGCCAAGGGTCTACTACTGATCCCTCAGACCAGCTCTGTGTCCACAGCCTTCATGCTGTGGTGATGGCAGAACAACTCTCCTGGGGCCCACCCAGGTAGGAAGAGGCCCATGGAGGGTAATACACTGAGCGTGCCCTGAAACATGGAGTTGTCCCAGAAGGAAGTAATTTACACAAAGGAAAGGAATGTATCCTATCGTGCTATATATTGGCAGTCTCTCTAGGAAACATGGGTCAGGAAAGAGGCATATTCAGAAGCTTGGTATTCACAATGACAGAAGGCACTTGTGAAGGCCTATGTTTCTTGGGCTTGGGTGTGCAGATTCTTTGGGGAACCTGAAGTGCTGTTCTTTTCCTAGACTGCTGCCAGTACAGCTTTGCCTCTCAGGGTGTGGTGATGCTTCTTTGCAAGGCATTTGGCAATTGCCTCTGCGGGAAACAGGATGTCGGACTGGTTGAGCTGCTACTCACGTTCACTGTGAGTCGACTAGAAATAGCAGTGTAATTATGAGTTTTAAGATGAAGTTGTGGACTCAGCACTGGAGTAAGGCAGAGTCTGCAATATTTGTCCATGATTTTGAGTTGTATCCCTAAAAGCCTCTGGTTGAATACTTGCTGCTATTTTGCTCATGTGGATATGTAAGTATTCCTTACATAAGGAACTTTGCCCTTGAGACCCTTTCTTAGAGATAGGTAGGCTATTGCTATAGATCAACCTTATGATGGATCCTAAGGCAAAAAGGGGTAGAAATGGGGGTGCAGGGGCTGAATTGTTAATGGTCAGAACACACAATTCCTGTGTTCAGTTCCATGATGCTTCTCATATATGGTCTTGTCCACTTGGATGCCTAGCTAAATAGAGGGAAGAGTCCCCACACACTTCAAAGAACTTGCAAGCTATATATGAGGCAAAACACTTACTGAGGAGTGGGTTGGACTGGTCTTGGCATGCCAGTTGCCTGCATTAGAAAAGCATCTTAAAGTTAATTCTGCCATTGGTTTAATATACTGTGTGTTTCTTCTCTGAAAACAGGCTAGCAGTTATCAGTGGCACAGGGAGGGCTATTCACCTGGGATGGGTGAATGATCTGGGTCCAAATGAGATTCTGCCTTCATTGCCCTACAGTTTGCCTTTTCATTTGAGGCCAGATTACTTTCTGAGGCTTTCAAGATAGGAGGTGACTGGGATGAGGATTCAGGAAGTGACTGCAACTGCTTATGTCAATTAAGTATCCTCATCTATTATTGGCAGAGAATCAAGGAAGGCAGTGTTATTGACCGGATCCAAGTCATCAATGTGGGGGACATGATCGAGTCCATCAATGGTCAGAGTCTCATCGGCTGCCGGCACTATGAAGTTGCCAAAATGCTCAAGGATTTGCCCAAAGGCCGCACTTTCGCACTGAAACTCACTGAGCCCCGGAAGGCTTTTGGTAAGTAGACCCTACAGACTGTTGTTGTCTGTGTTACTGGGAAGTGCAACTCTTCAACTTCCTTTCTAATGGATGCCTGTGCCAAACTACTTCAAGTGACAGAAACTGGCAGTTTTTCCCCATGGTCTCTGTGCATCACACTTGGGTTTGCGCCTGCACAGAGCCAAGTTTCAGACCTTTCTTTTTCTTTCTAGAAAAAGAGCAGGCAGGAAAGGTTGCCTCTAACTGACATCCTACCTCTTTCTCTGTGTTTTGCCAACTGCCACAGTGACTACTTCAGCTGCAGCCTTCTGCTTTGCCCTCTATCTGCCGACAAAATTTACAAGGATTAGCAAGTAGCTTTCCAATTGCCCCCTACTGTTTTCTTCTACTTATCTGTCTGTCTTTTATTTCCCTCTTAGAGTTTTGCATATTCATTTACCCTTTCCCCATCTGCTCCGCTCCCTTTGTTCTCTTATGGACCCAAAAGTGACTTTTAAATGTTGCTCCCAGTGCACGTCCAAAATACCCTCCTTGGGCGGGCATTCGTCCTGCTTAGCTTGCTTGGGAGACGCTCTCACTGCACAGACTCGTGCTCAGTCTGCCATGGTTTCACGAAACAAGCCCACCATAATTGGGCTGTTCAACTCTGTGCTTTGTTGTGGGAGCAACCTCTCTTGGTGAGCTCCTTGTTTGTTGGTGCACCTGCTTCAAACGCCCCTTGTACTGGGACTAAGAGATCAGTGGCACTTATGCAGTCTTGCCCTGATCTACTTAACAGCCCTACTGTGCCTCCTTTGCAGGCCCCGGCAGCCCTGCCTATGGCACATGCTGCTCCCTTGCTTCCACCACTGAGGCCACTCCCTCAATAGCCCGACAACCCCAGTGCCACAGTCAGCAACGCTCCTCATGCTGATCCCTACTCAGCCACATTTTCACTATTTGCCCTATTACTCCTTGATGGATAGAGATTGCTGTAATAGGCAGGCACATTGATCATCACGAGATCACTGTGCCTGTACCCACCATAGATCAAAGTCCTGATCCCACTTTAGAACACCACATAGGTCTCGAAAAGAGCTAGAACCTAGACAACCCAAGTGCAAAAAACACCCAACATCGGAAGCCCCTTGCACACGGTTTGTGCTTGCTGCTACATCACCTGAAACACTAGCTGCATCTGTGCTGGACCATCCCGTCCTTAAGCTGTTACCATCAAACCCACTTCCAGAAGATCTAGGGCTCCCTTTGGATGCTGATTTGAATACTTTTGAATCTGATGAGCCATCGGAGGAAGTGGCAGCTGCTTCACCTACTAATGAAATGGTACAGGAACAGACATAGGACACACCTCCCAAAGAATCAAAATACTATGCAGAACAATTACTACATATGGCCTCGTCTCTAAGGTTGCACATTCATCAGCAAGTACCACCCCTAGAGAACCCAATTTTCAAATTGATCCAATCAGACACCCATTTCCAATAGCACTACCTGTGATATGCACACTGGCCCAGGTTGTTAAAGCTACATGGGAAAAGCCAGCATCAGTCTCTGCACCCTCCAGAACACTGGAGAACATGTATAGGATCCAACAAAAGGACCTCCCTGACTAAGCACTCCATGCCTAACTTGGTGGTGGCTGAATCCGCTCAGTCTCAAAATAGGCAACATCTACTGTCCACTCCCTCTGATAGAGAATGAAAGAAATTGGACACCTTGGGCAAGAAGGTCTGTTCCACTGCTAGCCTGCTTATATGCTTTGTGCCCAACATGCTTAGGTTAGCATTACCAGCTAACAGTAAGGTGGTTAGCATTACCAGCATTTCATCCTAGAGAAGTTTTTATTTATTTATTTTATTTATTCATCCATCCATCCATTCATTCATTTAACACATTTGTATACTGCCCAAAACACAAGTCTCTGGGCGGTTCACAACAAAACAATAAAAACAGATAAAATTTAAAACATTAAAACTACTTAAAACACAATTAAAACAATATCTAATTAAAAGCCTGAGTGAACAAATGTGTCTTGGCTGCATTTTTAAAAGTTGTAGGAGATGGGGAGGCTCTTATTTCTGCAGGGAGCATGTTCCAAAGCCTCAAGGCAGCAGTGGAGAAGGCCCATATCCGAGTAGCCACCAGACTAGCCAGTGGCAAATGCAGATGAACCTCTCCAGATGATCTCAATGGGGTGTGTGGTTCATAGCAAAGAAGATGTTCTCTTAAATACCCAGGGCCCAAGCTGTTTAGGGCTTTATAGGTTATAACCAAAACCTTGTATTTTGCCTGGAAACTTATTGGCAACTAATGTAGATCTTTTAAGATAAGAGTGATATGGTCTCTCTGAGAGGACCCAGAGACCAACCTGGCTGCCGCATTCTGGACCAACTGCAGTCTCTAGACTATGTGCAAAGGCAACCCCACAGAGAGTGCATTGCGGTAGTCAAGTCTGGAGGTGACCAGCAGATGTACTACTGTTCTGAGGTCATTTATCTCAAGAAATGGAAGAAGCTGGCATATCAGCCGAAGCTGATTAAAGGCAGCTCTGGCCACTGCCTCAACCTGACACACCAGGGAGAGTTTTGTGTCCAGAAGCACCCCCAGACTGTGTACCTGTTCCTTCTGGGGAAGTGTGAGCCCATCTTGAACTGTCAGATCAAAATAATCTCCCGAGTTCCGACCCTGCAAAATAAGTACCTCCGTCTTATCTGGATTCAGCCTCAGCTTGTTACCTCTCATCCAGCCCATCACTGTCTCCAGGCAGTCATTTAGGGAGGTTATGCCTTCTCCTGATGATGTTGACATGGAGAAAAAGATTTAGGTGTAATCAGCATACTGATAACACCCTGCACCAAATCTCCTGATGATCTCTCCCAGCAGTTTCATGTTGATGTTAAACAGCATTGGAGACAATATGGAGCCCTGAGGGAAACCGTACTGAAGTTCAGTTTTTGAAGAACAGTCCTCAACAGACACCATCTGGAATCTGCACAAGAGGTAAGAGTGGAACCACTGCAAAGCAGTGCCTCTCACCTCCACCCCCCTCATACGCTCCAGAAGCATACTATGGTCGATAGTATCGAAAGCCGCCGAGAGGTCCAAAAGGACCAACAGTGTCCCACTTCCTCTGTCAATTCCCAATTGTAGATCATCCATCAGGCTGACCAAAGCAGTCTCCACCCCATAGCCCACCTGAAAGCCGGTCTGAAACAGGTCTAGATAATCAGTTTCATCCAAGACTGCCTCTGATTGGGAGTCCACCACCCTTTCAGTTACACTGCCCAACCACAGAAGGTTGGAGACAGGCCTATAGTTGCTCAACTCTGAGGAATCCAAGACCAGCTTCTTCAGAAGTGGTCTAATAATTGCCTCCTTAAGACAAGACGGCATCCTGCCCTCCCTCAGAGAAGCATTTATGATCTATACTAGGCCTTCTACAACAACCTCCCTGCCAGATAGTATTAGCCATGTTGGCCAAGGGTCAAGAGAACAGGTGGTAGGCCACATCTCTCCAAGCAGCTTGTCCACATCCTCACGAGTCACAAAGAAGTTGGCGCCTTCCTCAACTAACTTCAGCAAGAGGGAGGTCTTCCTAAATGAGGATCTCTGTGTGGCCAAACAATTGCATTTCTCCAGGCCCTAAGCAGACTGTGGATCCCATTCTATGTCAACAGCAATTTCTTTGAGGAGACATGCTTGGTTATGGTCCTTCTCTTTGACTCGAGAAGCAGTGGCACGTATTGAGGACTTATTGTTTGACAAGTAATTTTAAGCCCGTTAAAATAACGGGCGCTAGTAGGGTTGTGTAGATATGTTTGGTAGATCTGTATTTCCTCCACAGCAAGGGATGTGGATTTTCCTCTGTTCTTGGCCCTATTTTTCCCCCCTTTTGTTTTTAGTAATTCTTTCTATGTGTTAATTTTCAAGTCCCTTTGCTCCAATATAGGGAGGGCGGGGAAGGAGCAGGGTTTGCAGCAATCCGCTTTGAGCTTTCCGATCTTCAATCTCAGCCTTCGTTCACAACTGCCGGGGTGAGGAATCACGAGTCCTCCCGCTACCAATATTACAGACCACATTTTCTCACCTCCCCGGCAGCAAGTCGTCCCCCCACAGCAATTCGTACAGTTGCCGCCGCCCAGCAGTGGGGACAGCCCCCTTGCCGCTGCCTCTTGTGGACCCTCGCCTATTTTTAGCCCGTTGCTCGCTCCTCACACACAATGCCATCATGTATCGATGTGTCCAGAGAGCTAGGCATCTCCCGAGACATGCTCGTGCCAGGGGCCTAGGCTCCCACCAGCAGGAGCACCCCTTCCTCTACGGCACTGCCCAAACCGCCTTCCTCCTTGTCCCTCCCGAAGGGCTCAGCCAGCCGCTGCCCGCCCCCTTTCTTCTTCACAGGCTGCTGCCGCCGCTCACCTGCGGGCGTGCTGCGACCGCCTGCCTGTCCCTCCCATCCTCCTTTGCGGGTCCTTACAGTGGGGAGAGCCTTTCGCGTCCACACAGGGAGCTGCTTCGGCGGAGGCTGCTGCTACTGCGGCGGCCGCAACAGGCACTCACTGCAGGATCGCGTTACGCCAGGCTCAGCCTTAAAGGGGCCGAGCTGCCGCCGCCGCCGTCACCTCCAGCTCTAGTCTCCAAGCAGCAGTACGATGGAGGGAGGAGGACCTCTCCCTAAGCTCACTTTATTTTTGGTAAGCAAGCCCCGTGCTGCCCTTATTTCTGCAAACTCCCCCAAATCCCAATGCCCAGCTTTCCCGATTCCCCCTGCATAAAATGCAGTAACAGTCAGTCATCATTAGCAAGCACTCCCTCCTCAGCCGTTTATTTCCTTTCCGGGTCGGGGCCGGACCCCCCGCCGCCGCCGCCGCTCCCCTCCCCGCGGTCGGGCCGGACCCGCCGCCGCCGCCGCCGCTCCCCTCCCTCCCCGCGGTCGGGCCGGACCCGCCGCCGCCGCCGCCGCTCCCCTCCCTCCCCGCGGTCGGGCCGGACCCGCCGACGACGCCGACGCTCCCCTCCCTCCCCGCGGTCGGGCGAACAATCGGCCAACATGGCCGCCTGGTGCCTGCGGCCGTATCTCCCTCGGCCGTTCTGGGCATGCGCTCTGCGCATGCCCAGAACAGCCGAGGGAGACACGGGCGCAGAGACACGGGCGCACACCCAGGACTTTTATTATATAGGATAAACACTCTTTGGCCAGAAAACCAATGATACATTGGAAAGGGTCCAGAAATTACATTCTACTGCAAAATCGATGAGATTTTTTGCAGTCCTCACAGTCAACTTCGACTTCTACAATGAGAAAGTTTTGGCCGTGTTACAGTCTAAGCACTCATAGTCTCACTTTAGTTATTCCTTTCGTAACCGTTGTTTCCAGCACCGCAAGCCTACCAATTCCTCCTCTGACTTGAAGCCTCAAACTGCACTGAAGCCCAAAACTCCCTATTGAAAGAGAGAATGATGCTACCAAATCACCCCTGTCAACTTACTACAGGGCATGGGCTGCTATTACTTTGGACGTGTGGGTTCTGCCTATTATACAGAATGGTTGCAAAGTAGAATCCCAGTGTCTATCTCCCTGTTCAGGGATCAAAATCACATCACCTTCTTTTACAAATCTTTTTACAAGAGGTCCAATCTCTCTTGTGCAAGGGAGCCATCCAAAGGATACATCACAACCAGAGTATGGGTTATTACTCCCACTACCTCACGGTCCCAAAGAGGGATGGACAACTAAGACCCATCCTCTACCTGAGAGGTGTAAACCAATTTGTATACTATAAAAGGTTTTGTATAGTTACCATCTCCATAATCCTCCGCCTTCTCTTTCAAAATGCCTGGTTTGCCTCCATAGATCTAAAAGATGTGTGTTACTATTTTTATAGTACCCCATCATTGAAAATATCTCAGGTTTGGCATAAGCCCCTATACCTACCAATACTGTGTTCTTCCATTTGGACTAGCATCTACCCCACGTGTTTTTGCGAAATCTATGTCCGTCGTAGCAGCCCATCTTCATCTGCAAGGTGTCAGGGTGTTCCTATACATAGACAACTAGCTCCTGGTCGCATCTTTGCAAAGTCAGCTGCTTGTCCACATAAAGCTGGCCCTGCACCACCTCAACTCGCCTGGCCTGTGAATAAACTACAAAAAATCAAAACTAACATCTACTCAGTCAATAGAGTTCCTGGGCACGCTCCTTGACTCGAGAGCCACTTTCGCTTATCTTCCACACCAAATAATTGAATCCATCCATCTTGCTGCACAGACTTTTTGCACCACAAGCAGCCACAGCACAAAGTTTATGTAATGATTGCTAGGCCTCATGGTCTCATCCACTGCGGTCCTACCTCTTGCCCATTTGAGAACCTTACAGTCATGGTTCCTCGACACCTTCTATCCCCAGAGGGATGTGCAAAGAAAAATCTTATATGTGCCTCTCAGGATTCAGACTCTGGTGGACAAGGGAATCTAATCTCACCCAGGCTACCCCATTTTGCACGCCCTCGCCCAACCTAACCATCACTACCAAGGGATGCTTCTACCAAGGATTGGGGGCAATCTTCAGAGACCTGGTGGTTGCTGGAAATTGATCCCTTACAGAATGAAGGAGGCATATCAACTATTTAGAACCGTTGGACATGTTCAAATCACTCAAGGCCTTCTGCCTTTGGATAGCTGGAGATTTGGTCCTTCTCTTGACACAGAATAACACAGCTCAGTCTTACCTGAACAGGCAAGGGGGTACAGCATCCAAGTGGCTATTGTGCCTGATGTCACACTCTTGGTCGTGGTGCCTAGAATGAACGATATGGCCCTTAGCACTTCACATCCAAGGAAAAGCCAACACTCTGGCAGACGCTTTGATTTAACAGAACTCATTCTCTCATGAGTGGAGGTTAGACCGCGATAGTTTTGAAGGGAATCTTCTGGAGGTGGGGCACCCCATCTAGATCTCTTTGCAAACTCCCAGAATGCTCAGTACAGCATATTTTGAGCAGAGCAGGAATGGACTCAAGGTCCGAAAGGGATGCCTTCCTGTGTCACTGAGGTCTGCAGCTATTGTACATCTTCCTACCAATCCCTCTCATTGCTAGGGTTCTTCAGAAAATCATTGCAGACAGGGCCAGATGCATCATAATTGCCCCCTGGTGGCCAAAACAGTTATGGTTCACCACCCTCCCACAGCTGTCATGAGAAGCTTGCCTTCATTTGCCATCAATTCCATACCTGTTGACTGCGGACCTCGACCATTGCCTTCATGTGGATATCCACTCACTGCATCTCACTGCCTGGAAGATGAGAGCATGGATAGGGACAATAAGAACATGAATACGTTAAGTGCTCAAGTGCAAGAGGTTTTGACAGCTGCCAAAAAAACATCCACGCAAAAGGCATATGCTGCAAAGTGGAAACATTTCACCCATTTTGTGTAATCCAAGGCCTAACCCCTACCACGGCTTCTCTCCCACTGATATTGGAGTATGTTTTGGAATTAAAAGAGAAGGGCCAGGGTCACTTGTCATTGCTTGTCCACTTGGCAGCAATAGTGGGCAAGCACTCAATGCCAAATCTGTTTTTTCACAAACTCGCTAAGTTTTTAAAAGGCATGTTACATATGTGTTGTACATTTTGGAATTTGTTGTTAAACAATTAACAAAACCATCTTTTGAGTACCTGGCAACTTGTAATTTCAATCTGTTATCCTTGAAAACCATTTTGCTTACTGCGATTACATCGGCCAGGAGAGTAAGTGAGTTGAGAGCTCTGAGTTCCGATGCTCCCTATTTAAGTCTTTCACAGGGACAAGGTTGTCTTGCGACCCAACATTTCCTTTTTGCCTAAGGTGGTTTCAGAGTTTCATTTGGCGCGGGACATTTCTCTACCCACGTTCTTCCCTGCAGAAAGGACCTACCACTCAGATATTAAAAGAGCTTTGGCCTTTTACTTGGATACGGCAAAGGTTTTCCACAGGTCACGGTCCTTGTTCATTTCATATACTGAGCCCACAAAGGGCCTTCCTATGTCAGCACAAAGAATTGGTTCCTGGGTCAAGGAGACCATATCTCTGTCCTACCAACTTCCCTCGGAGTCATTGCCTGCTCCTGTCTGAGCACACACATCAAGGGCTATGACTACAATGATGGCCTTGTGCAAGTGTATCTCCTTGACAGACATCTGCAGGGCGACTATGTGGTCTCACCTGGCTACATTCATCGGTTGCTATGCACTGGACCTGCACTTGAGATCTCATGTGTCTTTTGGTGCCTCCATTTTGGGCTTGACTCTCCAGTAAGGCTGCACCCTCCATCCAGGTGAGAACACTTCCTGTTATCCCAAGTGTGATGCACAGAGAACATGAAGAAGAAAGGCAGGTTTCTTTCCTGTAACCCTAGTTCTTCAAGTGGTCTTCTGTGCATTCACATGACCCACCCTACCTCTCCGCTGCAGCCTGGAGTACTCTCACCTACTGCTTCAGGTATGTGGCATTCACACAGACTGAGAGAAAGAGGTAGGCTAGAGGTAGCCTTCCCACTCCCCCACTCTTTTTTCCTTATTTGGAAAAGCTCTAGAAAGGTCCGAAACTTGGCTCTGCGCAGGCACAAACCCAAGTACAAATGCACAGAAGCCCACTCAAAGAACTACAGTTACAGGTAAGAGGCCTGCCTTCCCAGCCCGGGGTGGGGGGTGGGGAGGTTGTCTATTTTGCCGAAACTGGAGGCCTCATTCTGAAGGCTGTTTTTCCCCCAACTGTGTTGTATTGTTCCAAGGCTAGAGCTAGGGGTGTACAAGCCAGCTCGATTTGAACCACACTTTCTCAAATTGAACCAGCCCGGTTCAGGCAGTCCAAGTTCAAACTGAACCAGCCCCCCAAAGTGGAGGTGCTGGTCTGTGTTTGAACTGGTCCGGCCTTGGTTCTAAGAACCAGTTTCTGGGCTGGTTTGGGGATACTTGTAAAGGGGAATTCTTGACAGATTCCCCTTTACAAGTAGAAAGCATTCCCGAATCTCTGTCCTAAAGGTAGTCAGGGGAAGGGTGAGAGAGAGGGTACTGCTCCGAACTTTCAGTGGTGGCTGTGGGAGTGGCAGAGAGACATCTGAGGTGGCAGCAGGGGCATCCATGGAGATCACAAGAATGGTCTCCATGTGTGTGCATGGGGTCCCGAACTGGGCCGCAGCTGGCCTTGGCTGTCATTCGGGAGGCCAGCTGGGGGCTTGGAGGAGCGTCCTCTGATGTCCCTACACGGCCACCACTAAAGGTATGAAGGAGTATTCTTTCTCTTCCCCACCCCTGCTACCTTTTAAGACAGGGATTAGGTAATGCCCCCTTTACTTGTAAAGGGGAATCCTCGCCGGATTACAAGTATCCCTGAAGTGGCCTGCGAACAGGTTCAGCCAGGCTGGGTTGGTTCGAATCCAGTCCAGATTCAAGCCAAACGGATTCCATGCATATACCTGGTTTTGTAGAGCTAGAGGTTTTACATACATTGCTTTTACTTTGAATCTCCTCTGGAATGGAGTGTGCCAGTCCACATATTAGCTGCATTTACTCCAAAGTCGCTGCGGGCTATCAAGGACCAGTACAGACAGGACTCTGTTTCCCCCCGAATCAAGGCTCTGTATTCTGGCTTAGCCTGAATTATGTGCCGCATTAAAAATCCTCTATTTTCAGTAGCTTTAAAAAACAACATCGAGACTTCTGTTATGTCCTGAAGTTTTTCTAAGATGTGTGGAGTGGTCATTGCCAGTAATTCAGTGTTTTTCAAAACTCAATGAAGGGAAGTTTGACAGTTGTGTTGGGTATGGTCTGCTCTGAGTGATTTGCAATTGCAGGTGCTGGGTGAGGAGGGGTTGTGGCAGATTGGTGAAATTCTGTGGAAGGAGTCCAGAAGGGGAGGGGAGGGGGAGGGATAAATTCCTGCCTTAAACGCAAGCACAAACTGCAAAATATGGGTCTTGCTATGCTTTACATAGGCTTTAGATATGCAGAATGGAGACTACAGCTTCGATGTAATCTGAGCCATTTTTGTCTGCGCTGATTCCAGGAGCCTGCAGTTGTCTTCATGACAGAGAGAAAGCAATGATTTCTACTTTAAACTTCCCTGCCTCCTAAATGTCTGGGGTGTTTGTGGTGCAGGAGGAGGGATGAGGTGATGAAGGCATTAACTCACAAAGACAAGTTCATTATAAAAATCAGCAAAGATTTGGGTCAGATTCGGTAGGTTCAGGTTAAGCATTCTGCTGTTTGATCCGGCTGCTTGGCAGCTTGTCATGCCGTTCTTCCGTAACCAGCTGTCAAACTAACAAAACAGAAAAAGCTCTCGCCGCCTCCTCAGCGGGGGATGTGATTGGCTGGAGAAAAAACCCGGAGAAAGCTATGGGAACGAACAAGGGAAAGGATCTGCAAGGATTGCGGAGAGCAGCCGACCCAATGTGAACTGTCCATTTAATCCCCCGAATTAAACATCTGTGAATCTGCTGCAAAGCAGATTCACTCTTCAGATACCCCGTGGCATGAAACCATGTGTGAATAACTCCCTGGTCTGGTTTTGTTGCCCTGTATTCACTGGCTGGTAATGAGGGAAATAGAGACTGATTTGGTCCTAGGGTATCTTGCTACCACACACCAGCCAAAGACTGGAGTTCAAAAAACCCTCCCTTTTTAATGACTCACCATCTTAGAACTTCTTTCTCTGGCTGCCAGTAGCAATTAGGTGTTTGAAATTCAAAGGCATAAGGCCTAAAATCAGTTTCCTTCAAGAACATGCTCACTGGTATAAGTAAGATGATTATAAAGCGAGAAACCGGGGAAAAGATCTGAACTTCACATGAAATTTGACTAACTATATTTCAGCTCCTCAAAGAGTATCTGGATTCTGTGGGCCTTTCATAAGCAGATGGAGTATTCCTCTAAACAGGAAGAACTGCTTAGCACTTAGCAAATACCTGGTTTAACAGAAGAAAGTTGACAAAGGGTGTGTTTGAATTCTCTGCTTACAACAAACTAGTTTCCTGTTACTTTGTAAATTGATCGTGGGCAAAGCAAAACAGGTCTACAACTAATGCAGATCTTCAGCTATACTTCCACATTGTGTATGAAATGGGTTAGCCAGCTGAAGGGAAGCGTAACCACATTTTTCTGAATTCATAGCACGGTCTGCTTGTGTCAAACTGGGGGAGGGGAGGGGGCTCTGTGTTTCACTTGGCACAAGCTGCTCACTGACTGAGCATACCAGCATAGAGCAAGGAAAGCTTGCCCTCTTGTACTCTATACTGTGTTTGGAGATTGTGTGTGTGTGTGTGTGTGTGTGTTGAAGTTAAAACAACCAAAGGGATTAGAACATTGTTCCACAGGTGAGCATAGGAACTAGAATGATCTCTCTCCTGCACAGTCCTTCAAAGAGAAATGGATGGACAGAGAAAAGAAGCAGGACTGAGTGTATGCTGTGATTCCATGGCAGTGCAGAATGTTGTACTGAATGAAAAATTAAGCTTCCTGAGAACTTCCATTTTTAGCCTACTTTCCATTTGGCTTATGAGATCACCTGGCATTGTGTGTGTCAGTCCGTTTGTGTGTGTTTGTCCCCCCCGAATCAAATTAGCAACACCTGAACAGTTGTACGGACACCTCGACGGTGTAGTTTGTGATATCATCCACCCCGATCCAAGATGGCAGATGTGTAAACTTTTTGAGGCACAAGTGGCCTAACTTGTGAATTGCTTAACCGATTTGAACCAAATTTGGTACAACTGTAGGGACACATAGGGATGCCCTAATGGTGTGGTGTGTGATGATGTCATCCACTCCAATTCAAGGTGGTGGCCATATGAATATCTGAGGCGCAAGTGGGTTAATTTGTGGACTATCTAGCCCTTTTGAGCCAAATTGGGTACAGTTGCAGTGAGTGACACACAGGGACACCTCAATGGTATAGTTTGTGATGATGTCACCCACACCGATTCAAGATGGTGGACGTGTAAACTTTTGTGGCGCAAGTGGGCTAACTTGTGAACCAGGAATGTTTGAGGTGCAAGTGGGATAACTTGTGGACTGTCTGTCTGATTTGAACCAAATTTAGGTACAGTTGTAGTGAGTGACACACATGGACACTTCAGTGGTGTAGTTTGTGATGTCATCTAGCCTGATTCAAGATGGCGGACGAGTAAACTTTTGACGCGCAAGTGAGCTAACTTGTGACCCACTTAACTGATTTGAACTAATTTGGCTACAGCTGTAGGGACACCTCAGTGGTGTAGATTGTGACAAAGTCATCCACCCCAATTCAAGATGGCGGATGCGTAAACCTCTGAGGCGCAAGTGCCCTAACTTGTAGACAGTCTAACTGATTTGAAACAAATTTGCTACAGCTGTATGGACACATAGGGACGCCCCAGTGTTGTAGTTTGTGGTGATGTCATCTACCCCAATCCAAGATGGTAGACGCACGAACATTTGAGGTGCAAGAGATCTAACTTATGGACCTTGAGTTGAACCAAATTTAGTCCAGTTGCAGAGACAGTGCAAGGAAAGTGGGCTGATTAGTTCTTATGAGAACAACGTGTGTGTCTGTGTGTGTGTTAGAGCAGGGATCCTCAACGTTGGGCCCCCGGATGTTCTTGGACTTCAACTCCCATAATCCCCAGGCCCAGTGGCCTTTGGCTGGGGATTATGGGAGTTGAAGTCCAAGAACATCTGGGGGCCCAACGTTGAGCATCCCTGTGTTAAAGCATGTTTTCTAGCTCTTATAGCTGCATTTAGTATGCCTGGACATGTGTGAATAAGGTCTGCTGAAATTTAAAACCAGAATAAATAACAGTAGAATAGATTTCCTGGGCATTGGAAGGACTTGAGTTCTCTGTGTACTTCCTTGCCTCTCGCTATTACTAGCAAAACCAGAATAATTGTAAGTATTTGCATGATTTTATACAGGTCACCTTTCTTGGCACAGAATTTGTACTAAATTGATGCCAGATTGGGGGCGGGGCGGGAGGGGCACAGAGTATACACAGCCATGAAAACAGGCATTTGGCTTCAGCTGGCTGTTGTGCTGCAAATTGGCCAGGAGAAAATTCTGCTTGCTTGCTTCTGTACGACATCAACAGCCATCTACAACAGGGTGGACACTTTTAGAGCTGCAGCAGGGCTCTTAGGCTTTTTATGAAAATTAGCTGTGGCCTTAAGCACAAGCTGTCTGTAATTGACATAATTTGCATATCATTTTCATGAGCATGCCCAGATGGGGAACACATGCATTAGATCTGTGCTATACTTTATGGCATTGTTAATCCCAAATATGATGCATTTACAGTTCAGCCCTATGTCTGCATGCTCGGAAATACAATAGTACTTACTCCAAGAAAGTTTTCATAGAATTGCAGCCTTAGAGTCAAAGGTGTGGCATCCAGATGAACACTACCCTTGTGCTAGTATTTTTTCATGTACAACTATTTTTGCTAGTCCCCTCCCCACCCAATCCCTCAGGGACATATCACAGAATGAAGGGGGGAGGTGTGCAAAAATTGTTGCACATGTGAAACATTCTAATGCAAGAGCAGTGTTAGTCTGGAAGCTACCCAGTGTGTCTATAAAAGGAGAGAGGAGTATGGATTATTTTTATTTATTGATGTGCAGATTAGCGCTGCATGCACACTGCAGAAGAGGGCAATTTTCTTTGAATTCCCTTTTTGAAGCCCACTGTGCCTTCCAAAAATGTTCTTGAGGGTTGCACAGCCCTCATAGATGTACTCTTGGGAGACACAGTGGGCTTCAGAGGGAACGGGAGATCGGCAAAATTGAATTTGTCTGTAGCAGATGGAGTGTTGCTCTGAACATCAGCCATTATTTTTATCCCATCTTATTTTTCAATGGATTAGACAGCTCACAGCATGTAATATAAAACAAACTAAAACAATATAAACATATTGAACAATAGAGTAATGCTTTTTCACTTTCAAAAATCGATAGCAGCAGCTACAAAAGATTAGAAGCTTGGCAAAACAAGGGGATCATTTGGCGGCCAAAGACAGCTATAGAAGGAGCAAAACGTGCCTCGTTTGGGAGGGAATTCCATAGTCTGGGTGCAGCCACAGAGAAGACCCTCTTCCATCTTCCAGCTAAGCATCCATCACAGACTAGCAGAACCCAGATCTCTAGCAGATCTTATGTTCAGGTCGGTTTTCCCCCCAAATCACCGCCTGAACTGTTGGGCATATGGCTAATACCTTTCTTTTGGTGGATAGCTGCAATATTGGAAACTTCAAGATGGATTGACAGCCTGCATAAAAGTGACGCAGGAGGTGTGCACACTGTATGATTTACAAGGTGGCTGGGGGAGTTCTCACACACCACAAAGGGGCAAACTAGGTGTTGTGTTGGAGTTCTCTTACTACAATTCTCAATGTAATTTTATTTTTGTAAAAGCAGCTGCATGGCTCTTCAATCTGGACTGGGGGAGGGGTTCCCACTACTCCTCTTGCACAGATTCCCCAACTTCAACCCCACTCCTGAAACTGCTGTTAGACAAGGAGAATATTTAAGTACATGTTTGTGCCAAGTTTCCCCCTCTGCAACTAATATCAGCTGGGATTGGGGCAGCAGTGTAGGGGGAAATGGTTAGTCCCTTTGCTCCATGGCTTTGATTCAAGTTGGGAGCACCAGCAGCTGCTTTTACAGGTAGAAAATTGCATTGGGAGTTACATTGGTGCTCTATGATTGGAATGTATTCTTTGACCCCCAAAGTGTGCTTTGCATTTCCTGTGACTTTGTAAATGCAAATCTTATATTGTCTCAGATGTACATCAGATTTGAAAAGGGCTGTCTTTGCGATCTACTGTGCAATAACAACACGCACAAAGTGCTTTATGTAAAATTGCCTTGAAAGACAGCAAGCCTGTGTTTCTGATTGGGGCTGTTCTGCCTGGCTTGAAATGGATGCAAAAGCCTCCTTTCTCCAGCAGGGGTCAGAGTGGCACCAGCCAGGAAGCATTCTATATTCCTAAACTGAATCTCTGCCAAACAGACTTTCAAAAAGCCCCTTGTATCCAGTCAGTAGAGCTTTCTCTATTAGAAGTTTTGTAAGGCGGGGCGGGGGGATCTGTATTTATTCAGTATAAAAAGGGAATGCTGGCAGCAGTGTAGAGAGAGGAAGGACATGGAAGGTTTTTTTTAGAAGTGCCCCAAAGGAGTGCTGAGGAAGTGTGGTACGTGGCTTGGAGCCGGACTGCCCCCGACCCTTGGCAGGAGCCTTGTGGGAGACTTCACATTGAGGACGTGCAGAGCTCAATTTGTCTCATAATCTCCTTGTTGACTACCACTCTGGTGCTGGCAACTATTTTCTGGACAGATCCAGTTCCTCCACTTTGGTCACAGCCATGTGCTGCCATTGTATTCGTGTCCTTTGTGGATTAGGCTGGTGATTATATTGGATGTCTTTGAATCCGGTTACGAAGTGCCTTCCAGCGCCTATTGGGTTCTGCCTAGTGGAGAGAGTCTTGCCTCAAGATCATGTTGTTTGGTAGCTGTAAAGTCCAGAAGTTATGGAGTCCTAATACACCGCTGTTCATAATTTCTCCTGCTAGCTGGAATAAGCCCCTAGATTTCCTGTTTCTAAATGCATCATGTTCCCTGCTGTTTGTACTTCATCCTATCCATCATTTCAGCCTGCCACTGCAAATTTCTTCCTCCTTGAGTGACTCATTGGACAGTTCTGGGAAGGGGGATGATTTTCCACTTCCTGAAATTTCCTCTCTGGTGGCAGCCATTGTGCATGCACTTATCCTTCATTGCCCCCTTTCATCTCAGTAGCTGGATTAGTGCTTGTTTGTGTTTCGGGAGTAGTTGTGCTAACTCGCTCCTCTGTATGATGCTCAAATGTTGAAGTTGCTGTCCTGGCAAGGTCAGCCATCCAGATGAGTGCCTCTCCAGCAGAACTGCTCTCTTGCTTGCTCGGCTTTTGAGCCAACCAATAGTGGGACTCTGCTTTAGTTGTCAGAGCTCCATGTGACCCCTGCCAGTACACAGAACAATTTCCAAGGAACCCACTAGCTGACCTGCTCTTCAGGTTGGCTCTGTAACCTGTCCTGATCTGTAAAACCTCCTAGGCTAGGGGAACTGAGCCAATAAGTCCTTGGTAGTAGAAACATGGTCTTGGTTTCCCCAGAAAATAGTTCTGGCATCAACTGATTTTCATGTGTTGTGTTCCCAAGTTGTTGTTATGCTTGTCATGCCAAAAAGAGATCAATTGATTTATTATCGTCTTGTTGCTCTCTGCCTTCATGTTATTAATTAATAAGTTTGGGTATAAGGTCTTGAGTGCCAGCCATGTGTGTTCAGAGCATGTTTTCCCCCAGTAACACACTGACAGTACAATCAAATGCATACTGACTTGGAACCAAGTGCCACTGAATTCAGTGGGACTTACTTCCAAGTAAAGGTACATAGGATTGCAACTGAAACTTATTTTTTTCTGCAGACACTAAGCTAAAGGCAAATCCCATGTTTCTCCAATACTATTAAGAGAACCTAATAGTGTAACAATAGGATCTGATGAACTTTCATATCCTGACATACCTTTTGATAATTTGTATGTGTTCAATATTTCTACAAACTGCATTTGAATGTGGTAATGTTGTAATAAAAGCAAATGCAAAACTGACTTTTGAACGGCTTTGTGAAAATAAAATGACAGCAAGAAGAGGAGTTAGGCCAGGCTCAGACTAGCCATGTGCAAATTCTTGGCGCAGTCTAGAGTCCTAGTCAGGATCAGAGACATTGCATGCTTCTAGTGGGACAGGCCAATGTATGTGGTGACTGGGTCTGTATGGTCCTCCTGTGTTTGTGCCCATCCTGTCATTCCTATTTTTCAAGAAAATTCAGAAATCCTCAAGCTTATGCCAGGGGTGGAAACTTAACTTCAGGCCTTGCCTTAAAAAAAAAAAAAAAGCATGCTAGCAAATCAGCTTACATCCATTAGGTTGTAATCCTTAAGGTTCCATCCTTAAGAACATAAGAGCAGCCTCGCTGGGTCAGGCCCAAAGCCTTTATAGTCCAGCATCCTGTTTCCCATAGTGATGTACCAGATGCCTCAGAGAAGCCCACAAGCTGAAGATGAAGGCGTGCTCCCTTTTCCCATCATGGCTCCCCTGTGACTGGTATTGATAGGTATCCTGCCCTGTACCTGGAGGTAACCTGTAGTCACCAGAACTAGTAACCATTGATAGACTTGTCCTCCATCAATTTGTCTAGGCCAATTTAAAGCCATGCAAGCTGGTGGCCATCATCACATCCTGTGGCAGATAATTCCATGATGCGCTGTGTGAGAAAGTATGTCCTAAATTTCCTGGCAATCACTTCCATGGGATGAGCCCTGGTTCTAGTGTTGAGAGGGAGAAAAACCTTCACTCTATCCCCTCTCTCCATCCCATGGATAGCCTTATAAGCTTCTATCATGTCTCCTCTTCATCACTTTTTTCCTAAACTAAAAGGCCTTCAGCACAAGCGGCCCTCTCAGGGCATATTTAATTTAGATGCAGTCTCTGGGTGGGAACCACTTTCTGGAGCAATTGCTGCAGGGGGCAGGGTGATTTAGAGGTCCTGCACCAACTTCTTTAGCTTGGTCCAGAATGGGCTGCCTAGAGCAGCAATTCCCCCCCGCCTTTATTTTGGGTAGTCTTTATCCACAAACTAAAGCCGCATTCATCCTCTTGCTGTCATGAGATTCACACCGTTCCCTAGGCAAAATGATGGAGACTGGGAATTGGTATAGTCTCCCCCTATTCTAGTTTGTGTGCTTTGGCCATTCCCAGCACGCTCTTCTCCTGTTCATAGGCCCTCTGATTGGGTATGTAATGTGTGGCTTGCATTTCTGTGCCTGTGAGGGGCTGAGGGCAGCAGCTGCCCTGCTTCTCCCTTCCAGCTAGCTCATTGGGGCTTCTTGCTCTTCCGTCAGCTGAAGGTCTCCAGCAAAGGTGATGAAGAAGTTATTGGTGGTTAGACATCCAGCCAACTCTAAAGGCAAGGCCCAGCCAAGAGTCCTGTGAAGCTTGGTTTTCCACTTAGGATTGCTTCATTCCTTGGGATGTCTTGTCATGTAGCTGAGGGGACAGAGACAGGAAACCTAATAAGACCAGGGGCCAGGAACATCTGGGGCTACTACTGGCCAAATGTGTGCCTGCCAAACTAACTAGAGCAACCAGACCATTTTATGTGCACTGCTTCTGCCAGTGCATTCCCACCCCTGCCGTAGAGTTGTAAGCAGACCCGCAGCAACTGAAGAGGCCTGTTTAGGGATGCTGGCTGCATGAAGCAAAGGAATGGGATCTGCTTGAACTGTGTGTGTTCCCATTTTGTGTACAAGGGTTAGAAACGGTTGCATAAAAAATGCTGGCTGGCCGAGCAGCCTGTGGGTAACCCTTTACCCAGAATGGGCCCTGTTCTTCTGGACAGGGATGAACTTATTCTCTGTAGCAAAGTCTGCACATTACAAGGGTTATGTAGAGCAGGAGTCACTGCAGTGGAGGGAAGCTCATTCTCTGCCCCTCTGTGAGTCCATGGGGCTGCTTGAAGACTACAGCGAGATTGAGAGGCCTCCCTTTCCAGGTTTGCACCCCTGCCTTCCCTAGAAGGTGTGTGCTGCTCCTCGAGGTTGGTTGGCTGGGTGTCTCTGAGGCACACCCTCTTGCAGGTTCCTGGTTGTCACATGGCTGCTTCTGGTGCCAGACAGGCGAGGCCAGCCCAGCCCAAACTCCTCATGTCTAGGTGCAGTTTACTGCCAAGATCACAACCTTCCCTGATCTTAAACCTGGCTGAGCCATAACCCATAACATTCTAATTTGTCTTTTGGAGAATAGCGGAATTCTGGATGCATCTATGGGTGTGTATGTGTGTGCTAGAGGGGCAGGGAGCCAGGCAGCTGCTGCTGGGGATGGTTCCAGGAAGCTGTTAGCAGACTTTGTGTGTGTGTGTGTGTGTGTGTGTGTGTGTGTGTGTGTGTGCGCTCGTTCATTCTCTCTCTTTCTGAATAACTAGACTTTGCAAACCCCAGCTTGCTGGATATGTAGCTGGGCTGCCAAGAGCATTGAGTGGAGGGGTAATTGCTTAGGCTGCAGGATTTGTGCAGGGCTCTAGCCGTGGGATTATATGGTGTAGATAGATAATTCAGTAGTTTATCAGCCTCCCTAACTTCTTTGTTGGTGACAGGTTTCTCTTCTTTCAAACCAATAGCAAGAATTCTAGATCACTCTACCGATTGATCTGCAAGTGTCTCAAACTCTTTTTATTCTTAACATATCAAACAAGTATCCCCAGCAATGTTCCTGTAGTGTGGTTTCCAGAAGCTGTTACTAACCTGTCTTGGCATCAAAGGTGACACATCCACCTTTGATTGGGGTGCTTGCTGATGTGCCAGGGTCACCAGAACTGACAAGGGGGAAATGTACATCAGCCTATTGGCATTTCAGTTCATAAGTTACCTAATGAAAGGGGGAAATCATGCTAATAATTACAGACAACACCACAGTTGTGTATGCATAAACAAGCAGGAGAGCAGTTCCTGTGTTTCGGGACAATCTGGCAGCAACTTAGCCATGGCGGATTTAAGCACATATTCAATCTGTATGTGACACAAACTCAAGGTGAGTTGTGTGCTCCCACCCCAAAAAGGAGCAAATGCTTTCATTGGACTAATACAAAGAGAGGTTTATTAATCTGTACAATTCCCCTCCTCCCTTAAATTTGAGAGTGTAAAGATACAGAAAACATATTGACCCCTTAGAATGAGGGCCTGGTTTTTCATCCACATTGGAATCTCTCCACCTGTCTGGCTTTTTCAAGAATAACTCAATACAATACTTCCTTGTCTGTAGGCAATTATAACTAGCAAATCTAAGTTGTAGACTTCCTTATAACAGAAGAGTTAGAAGTATGAAGAATGGGTGCTGAGTTTTTGCTCTAGGATGGCCCATTGTTGCCTTTTTTGGAATCCATTTACATATTTCTTACATCTTAAGGTTGTCTGTCTGTATCTACAGTGGGAATACTTCTTGTAGTAGTGTCTTCATATTTGCTCCAACTTTGGCAAGAGTACTTCTCCCTGCTCCTCAGACAATTAACTAAAGGTTTTAGTGGGGTGGCGGTGGGGGAGATTACTCTCCAATTTTAAGTCACCTATCCCAGGCAGTGAATGTAGCCTTCATTAAGTTCATGGGATCTTCTTGGAATTCTGTCTTTCTGAATATGCTTTATGTAAGTGTGGTACCTAGGAAGCTGCCTTCTATTGAATCGCACCAGGCTCTCCTGGGCATTCATAAAGGAGTCCTTCTGAGCCCTATCTGGAATGCCAGAGATTGAACATGGGACATTGTGCATGTAAAACAGATGCTCTTCCACTGAGCTATGGCTCCGTCCCCAACGTGCAACTGCTATACTCCTTGCATCTGCCTTTTATGCTGGCAGGTGCAAGTACTGCTTCTTGAAGCATCATAACAAACTTGTGATGTCTTATGAGAATACTCTGTTATCCAAATCCAAATTAGAGCTTTAACCTGCCAGTTCATTTTCTAAGACCACACACCAGAGGCTACCTCCCACAAATCAGATGTCTGTGTTTTTCTTCAAAGAACAAAGCAAACATGAAAGTCTCAGTGGCTATTTGATTCCGTTCTCAAAGCTTTTTATACCACTTAGAGATTTTTATACTAGGCAGTATATAAATAAATAAATAAATAAAGGCTTCCCTTGTGTCTTGCACACTTATGGTACGATGGAGTTTGTTTTTTAAATGCTGATTTGAACAAATGTGAAGTGTTACCAGTTTCTTAGGGCAGAGAATAATGCAGATTTTTGAGCTGATTATTAAAGTGAACATATACCACAAGATATACAGAGTAATGCCAGGGTCTTTGAAGATGAGTCCAGCCCATCTACAGATGGCATTAGGAAAGCCTGCCATTTGTGATCTACTTTTCAAAAGAACTAGAAATTCCATCAGCATCTTGAAGCACCATCAGTTAAGCGGGCTTGAATGTGGATGTGCTGCCTGAACAGGTACTAAGCTACTTGTAAACATGGGAGTTTATATGGGTTTCCAGCACAAATGAGGCCCCAAATGGAAGCAAAACAATTAACATAACTGCAGGAATCAACCCTACAACTATGTTGAGACCATTTGTGTCTATGTGATTTATTACTATTAACCTGTTGTGTGTTATAATAAAACAATGAGTCACATTAAGTGCTTCATAAATAATACTTTTGATACTGTCATCCAACTGCTCCATGGAAAATGGTCCGTTGGTATCCAGTGTTAATATCCTTGGACTTATTGAAACAGGATAATTGTGTATGTATTTATTATTTTGGGCACCACTCCAAACTTCTGTCTCTGGGTGGTTTACAACAACATAAAGCAAATTAAAACAGAAATTAAAACTGTAAAACAATTTTAAAACTCAAGTCTAATTAAAAAGCTTGGGTGAAAAAAAATTGTCTTTAGAGACTTTTTAAAAGTTGTCAGAGGGGGAGACTATTTCAGCAGGGAGCCCTTTCCAGAGTCTCTGTGTAGCCACCAGACAAGCTGGTGGCAACTGCAGAAGGAACTCTCTAGTTATTGGTATTGGTCCTCTACTTCTTGGAAGCCAGTGTAGTTCTTTTAAGATAGGAATGTTGAAGGATAGCTGCCTATCCCCACCATTGCCATCACAGGTGGAGGAATAGCTGCCTATCCCGCCTATACTTTTATTGCTGCCACGAAGTAGACTTTGTACGGCTGGATCCACTGCAGCAGCCCTTACACCTTTGCCAAAAATGACCAAACACCAAAAGGGGGGGGGGGGACACCCACCTCCAAGTAGAAAGGCTTATAGGCATGGGGTGAAGACAAATAAATAAATTTCTAATCTTTATAGTACAAGCAAGTTTACTTTGAGAAAAAATTGCTCCCTTAAAACATTTTCTTTTTGGGTCTTTACACAGCAAAAATATGAACACAAAACAGCCACCAAAACACATCCACTAACCTATACTAAACTGTTCCCTACTCGGAGTTCTCTGCATTTACCCTCTTCTCAGCAACTGGATTGTTGTGCAGCCTCATATCCTGGTCGCAGCGCAGGCCTGGGGCTCAATCCAGCCTGGCTCTTCTGTGATTTCAGCTCTCCAAATCTGATTCTCCATCTTCAGAGAGGCTCGTCTGCTGACATTTTCCAGGACTCTCCTGCAGAGTTCTCTCTTGTAGACTGCTTCTTAACTCCTCTCCTTCACCATCCAGTCATCATAGCCCAAAGTTCCCTCCATTTTTCAAAATTTCTCTTTCCTCCAAAACCAAACCGACATTCTAAATGTGAAATTAAAGAAAACAGCAGGCATGAACTTTTGTCCTGCCAGTTTTTTCATGCATAGGAAATTGTAAACACGGAGTCCTATTTACAATAATGAGGTTTGTGTATATTAATACAATTTTATAAGAGCTTATTTACAACAAGAAGAGATTTGGGAATATCAGTTCAATAATAATACAACCCATTTACAAAACCAAGAGTTCTAGGCCTCGTTCCTCCACAAGAAGTAATATAGTATCTCCAAGATGACCCAGAGATCAACCTGGCTGCTGCATTCTGTACCAACTGCAGTTTCCGGCTACATACGAAGGCAGCCCCACATAGAGCGCATTGCAGTACTCAAGGCTGGAGGTTATCAGCATATGTACTATTGTTCTGAGGTCGTTTATCTCAAGAAATGGACTGTTGGTATATCACCCAAAATGGATAGAAAGCATCTCTGGCCCTGCATATATATAGCCCATCAGCTTTTGTACTTCAACATAATTGTTTGTTTGTTTTACATTTTATATCCCGCTCTTCCTTCAAGGAGCCCAGAGCGGTGTACTACATACTTAAGTTTCTCCTCACAACAACCCTGTAAAGTAGGTTAGGCTGAGAGAGAAGTGACTGGACCAGAGTTACCCAGCAAGTCTCATGGCTGAATGGGGATTTGAACTCGGGTCTCCCCCGGTCCTAGTCCAGCACTCTAACCACTACACCACGCTGGCTCTCTTGAGTGATGACTTTGTGAGCAAAAGTTCTGTATGTCTGAAGTAACAATGCCTATAGAAGAGAATCCAGAGCCTTCTCAATGTAGAGGGCGCTCTCTGCATAAGTTCTATCTAGTGTCCTTTCTTCTGCTACTTTTAAGTGCCAAGAGTACTAGAGCTTAGAACAAGGTGGTCCTCTCACAAATTGCTTGGAGATCAAAAACTCAGTTGATAAGCAACTTAGCATGAGCCAAAGCGAAGGAAACCTCCAAATCAGCAACAAGCCCAGTTGTGGCAGCGGTGTGTAGAAATGCTCAGTCAGCTGGACCATCCCTTATCAAGAACTAGATAAACAACCACAAGCCAGTGACAGAACAGAGAACACATGCACACGAGTGGTTGCAGAACTAGGGGGCAGCTAGATGATTAGGACATTACTGCTGATAGTGTCAGCATCTTAAATACTGCTTACAGGAACTGAGCAAAGATTACTTTCTTAAGCTTATAAGATTATATAAAACCTCTTGACAAGCATTGGCAGAGGTAAAATGCCACTTGATGGAATGGTGAAAAACTATCCATCCTAGATTCACTGTAAAGTTAGACACAAGGAATCAGCTGTGCATGCTTCAAGAAGTTTTGGTTGTATATGTGTGTATGCATGCATATCAAAACTCCCTGCACGCTTCCCTTCCCTGCCCCCAGGTATCATGGAAAGGGGAACTAACAGTGTTGGGAGTGTGCGCACGTCCCCATAGGGAATGTGCATGGTGGTACCTGGAGCATGGAAAGCGGTTGCTTGAGTCACTTGTGCACTCTCTGAGTTGCAGATGCTTTGTAATGGTAACATAGCTCTTTGTCACATCTGTACAACAGCTTTGTAGTCGCTGGAGACTGAGAGGCAAACTAAAAAAACAGAGGCAGGTTAATAATACCAAGCTCTACAAGGAAGATCAGACTTTGATGGCCACTTTAAAAAGATAGTATCTAACTTTCACAGGAAATGAGAATCACCAAGAGGGCACAGCAAGTCTCTTGGGACAGAGTGCCATAACCTGAGAAGGCCCCCTCTCACATGTTCAGCAGTTGTCCCTCTGAGAGTGACTAGACACGCAAGAGGACCTAACCCACGAATCTCTGGGAGTGGGGGCGGAGGGGGGAGGCTTGTACGGTGCAAGGTGAACTTTGAACGCAAGCCATTTAGGGCTTCAAAGGTTATCACCAGCTTCTTCCATTGAACAGAGGAGAGGAGAGCTGGTCTTGCGGTAGCAAGCATGACTTGTCCCCATAGCTAAGTAGGGTCTACCCTGGTTGCATATGAATGGGAGACTTGCTGTGTGAGCACTGCAAGATATTCCCCTCAGGGGATGAAGCCGCTCTGGGAAGAGCAGAAGGTTCCAAGTTCCCTCCCTAGCTTCTCTAAGATAGGGCTGAGAGAGATTCCTGCCTGCAACCTTGGAGAAGCCGCTGCCAGTCTGTGAAGACAATACTGAGCTAGATAGACCAATGGTCTGACTCAGTATATGGCAGTTTCCTATGTTTCCTATGTTTCCTAACATGGAAACAAATCAGCAGCTAGTGTTATGCAGTCTGATGCGCCAACTACACTTAATAGCTTGGCTGCAGCATTCTGCATGAGCTGCAATTTCCAGGCACTCTTCAAGGGCAGTCTCTTGAGGTGACCAAATAATATATCACCATGGCCAGAATTTTGTTCTGTCCAGGAACAAGCGTAGCACACACACTAGCCTAAGCTGGGCAAAGGTGCCACTCCCCACAGCTGACAACCAAGATCAAACCAGGATCAAGAAGCGCCCTTTCCTCCCACCCCCACCGCAAACCTGAGTTTCCAGGGGAGATCCTATTTCCTAGCCATATACAGATGATTAAAAATGGGGCTGAAAGCCACCCCCCCCAATCCTGTCACTTACCTCAGCTCACCACTCATCTGAATGCCACCCCAGTCTCTTGATCAAGAAAGTGCCTGGCCATAATGGAAGTGGCATTCACCTCTTCAGATGAACGGCATTGTAAGTGTGATCGGCAGGCATTGGGGGTCAGTGATTGGACCAGAGCGGGCCTTCTTACCCCGTTTGAGATGCTCCACCCAGGTATAGCATCTCATTTTCTTAACATCTGAATGAGGCTCCTGATCAGCACCTTTCCTGACCAGAGGCACCTCTAGCTTGTCAAGATTAAATTTCAGGTTTTGGGGCCCTCATCCAAACCTCCTTCATCTTTGTGCATCAGCTAGGCACTTCTGCAGTGTCCTGGACTTGGAAGGAAAAACAGAGAATGGAAGCTGAGTTTCATCACTGTGCTGATGATGCAGAGCTCCAAAACTCCCAATGCTCTTGCTCAGCAATTTCATGTACACTGAGGGAAATAAGTATTTGATCCCCTGCTGATTTTGTCCGTTTGCCCTCTGACACAGAAATGACCAGGCTATAATTGGAATGGTAGGTTTATTGTAGCTGTGAGAGACAGAATAACAACAAACAAACTCTCAAAAGCCCAGTGCCCAAAAGTCAGCGATGGATTTGCATTGTAGTGAGGGAAATAAGTATTCGATCCCCTATCAACCAGCAAGATTTCAGGCTCCCAGGTTTCTTTTCACTATATGCAGGTAACGAGCTGAGATGAGGAACACCCTCTGTAAGGGAGTGCTCCTAATCCCAGCTTGTTACAGTACCTGTATAAAAGACACCTGTCCATAGAAGCAAGCAATCACTCAGCTTCCAAACTCACCACCATGCCCAAGACCAAAGAGCTGTCGAAGGATGTCAGGGACAAGGTTGTAGACCTGCACAAGGCTGGACTGGGCTACAAGACTATCGCCAAGCAGCTTGGTGAGAAGGTGACTACAGTTGGCACAATAACTTGCAAATGGAAGAAACACAAAATAACTGTCAATCTCCCTCGGTCTGGGGCTCCATGCAAGATCTCACCTCGTGGAGTTGCAATGATCATGAGAACGGTGACAAAGCAGCCCAGAACTACACGGGGGGAACTTGTCAATGATCTCAGGGCAGCTGGAACCATAGTCACCAAGAAAACAATTGGTAACACACTACGCCGTGAAGGACTGAAATCTTGCAGTGCCCACAAGGTCCCCCTGCTCAAGGCAGCACATGTACAGGCCCGTCTGCAGTTTGCCAATGCACATCTGAATGATCCAGAGGCGAACTGGGCGAAAGTGTTGTGGTTAGATGAGACCAAAATCGAGCTCTTTGGCATCAACTCAACTCGCCGTGTGTGGAGGAGGAGGAATGCTGCCTATGAGCCCAAGAACACCATCCCCACCGTCAAACTTGGAGGTGGACACATTATGCTTTGGGGGTGTTTTTCTGCTAAGGGGACAGGACACCTTCACCGCATCGAAGGGACGATGGACGGGACCATGTACCGTCAGATCTTGGGTGAGCACCTCCTTCCCTCAGCCAGGGCATTGAGAATGGGTCGTGGATGGGTATTCCAGCATGACAATGACCCAAAACACACAGCCAAGGCAACAAAGGAGTGGCTCAAGAAGAAGCACATGAAGGTCCTGGAGTGGCCCAGCCAGTCTCCAGACCTTAATCCCATAGAAAATCTGTGGAGGGAGCTGAAGGTTCGGGTTGCCAAACATCAGCCTCGAAACCTTTCTGACTTGGAAAGGATCTGCAAAGAGGAGTGGGACAACATCCCTCCTGGGTTGTGTGCAAACCTGGTGGCCAACTACAAGAAACGTCTGACCTCTGTGATTGCCAACAAGGGTTTTGCCACCAAGTACTAAGACATCTTTTGTGAAGGGATCGAATACTTATTTCCCTCACTACAATGCAAATCCATCGCTGACTTTTGGGCACTGGGCTTTTGAGGGTTTGTTTGTTGTTGTTCTGTCTCTCACAGCTACAATAAACCTACCATTCCAATTATAGCCTGGCCATTTCTGTGTCAGAGGGCAAACGGACAAAATCAGCAGGGGATCAAATACTTATTTCCCTCACTGTAGCTATTGAACAACATGAGAGACGAGATCAAACAGATCAGGCAGTGGCCACAGCATAAAGCTGAAATCACCCAACACCACCTTCTGGGTCCTTAGCCTCCAGAAAGCTACAGAACCACTGCAAAATGAAGCCCTTAATCCCCATCTCAGCAAGGTGGCCCCGAAGAACACCATGGTTGATGCCATCAAATGCCACTGAGAGCTCTGGCAGAACAAACAGAAATGCAATTCACCAGTGTAGCTCCTGGCATAGATAATCAGTTGAAGCAACCAACATTGTTTCTGTATCCAAACCAGGGCTGCAGCAGGATAGAAAAGGATCTACACAACTGGACAGCTGTGTATTATCACTGGAGCAGAGATTATCTCCTTTTCCCTTGAGTTCTTTCCCCCCACTACTGTACGTGCACTGTTGACTCAGCTGGCTTCTTCTTTCTACTCCAGCCTATGGGAAGCGCTTTCCGTTTGCTGATGTCCTGCAGTGCTGGCCTTTGTCCTGCTCTTTCTTCCCACCCCGCTAGTCTCTAGACTGCAGAAGTGTTCACCCCTTGTCAGAGCATGGATCTCGCCTTTAGATCAACAGCTGCCACTGCTTCAGTAAGCGGAGGGAAATGATGCTAAATTCTCATTTCTCTCTCTCCCTCTCGGCTTTCCTTTGGTACTCCTAACTAGAATTAACAGTGTTCACTGCGAAGTATCAACACAGTGAGGCTATTCACACGAGCAGCTCTACCTGGGCTTGTGCAGCCCTACCAGGGTAGGTCTGCTAGTGTAAAGTGCCAGGATCGTCGCCAACCCCGACACTGCCCCGCCGGGTAGCCCAGGATTTTTACCCAGATAGACGGGTGCGAGCGTGCCCTCCGCCCACCCCAGGCCCCCGGGTGTGTGCCTAGAGCAGCTGTCTGAGGGAGAATCCCTCAATGCACTGTGCTCTTCATGTGGTGCAATTAGGGATATCTCAAGGTTGGGCTGCGTTGTCCCAACCTTCAGGTGGCTGTGTGGCTCCTGGGAGAGCTGCTTGTTTGGGTGTGTGAGCTGTGCGGCCAGGAGGACAGGAGAGATTGTCTGGTGGGGTGAGGTAAGTGCTGTCCTGCCTTCCGCACCCCAGTAAAAGGTTGTGTGTATGACCTCAGTATGTTTTCTAGGGAAAGAGAGGTACTTATTGAGGGTGCTTCGGCAAGAGTTGTGGAATTGAGCCATCTGCAGGTATGGGAGCTCGTGCTGGGAATCCTATAATTCCATCTTAAACCTTTTCTCTGAGCTTTAGGATGGAAAGAGAATGGGCCTGATGTGTGCTGGAACGGAAGCATTTCTTATTTTTGTTTCAGTTTTTAAACAACATATTACAGGTATGACCAAGATAGTCTCAAGAAATGTCTTTCCCAAACCTCTTTCCCACAGATCTCTCCACTGTCACTCCCCCATTACTTTCCATGCTTCCTCTTCTTAATGAAAGTGTTTTGACACAAACAACTTTAGTCTGCCTTGGAATGTTTGCATAAGGAGAGCAGCCTCCTTCCTAAGGGGGAAATCTCTGGCCTCTCATTGGTCCAGAGGTTGGCCCTCCTAACCTTTTGGAATTTGTTTTTAAAAGGGGTGGCACTGACAGTTGAGTTGTGGCTCCAGTAAACAACAAACTGAGGGAAATAGGTTGTGTTGAATTAAGATGAAAATGGATATTTTGTGCTCTTGTACTGAATATGTATGAAATAACTTCCTGGCCAGAACAAGAAGCATTTAAGCACACCCTGTCATAGGCTTTCCCACCATGACTCCTCATTTTCTTGCACTCTTTCCCCTCCATCTGGAACTGTGGTCCTGTAGTTTCTACTACCTGCAGATTCTCTTGTGCTCTGTTTGCCCTTTCCTTTTTGGTGGGCACATGTGTCTCCACAGATTTTCCCCTGAAAATGCTTCTTCCCAGTTCTCCTTTAGAGTAACTGCCTTCTCCCTACTATTGCTCTTAAAAACTCAACTCTGTGTATTTGACAAATAGACAGTGATACTGGTCTACATAATGGTCTGGTGGCAAGAACTTGGGAACTGGACTTTGATGGGATAGTCCAGTCTTGGTATCCTGCAGGCCTAAGCTCATGGTGACTTCAGTGAGTGGTGATCTTGAGTGGGAAGAGAAGCCAGTTTGGGCCCTGAGCCTGAAGCAAGCTGGGATGTATGTGTGCACATATGCATGTGCCCAGCACTACACTTCTGCAAATCATGTGGGCCAAAATCTGGGAAATCTGCATGGTTGCTTGTGAGCAGGCCACGGCTTGTGGATGTGAAAAGGGGCCCTGGTGGGCCTGTTTTGGAACCAGAAGCACCAGTCAGCAGACTGGGCAGGAACTCAGCAGGCCTTTTTCTTGCTCTTTTCCAGATATGATCAGTCAGAGGTCTGCAGGAAGTAAGCATGGGGGGAATACTCAGCTTGGCACTGGAAGAGGTACTTTGCGGCTTCGGGCCAAAGGACCAGCCACTGTGGAGGAACAGGTGTGTACCTAATGGAAATAAGCAGCTGTGCTGCGGAACTGGGCCTTTGGTTCCTTCTAGGAGTGGGTTAGAGAAGGCTGTCCACAAATATACTCGCTGAGCACCTCCCCGATGAGAAGGGTGCCTAGCAGCACTCCTCTCTCTCCAGGGCTCAGAAGGATGATGGCAAACATACAGAAGGGATGACTAGGAAGCCAAGCCAATATTTGTGGACTCTCTGCCTGGGCCAGAGCTCTTCCTTGCCCCCTTCACACTGTTGCTGAAGAAACTGAGCCCCACATGTTTCCCACTTGATCAGCCCTACTGATATTCTGCAGCCACCTTCCCCTGCATTAGCACTATCTCAGCCCTGTCTATTAAGAGGCGTAGCCAAGTCAGTGGGAGGGTTCCCCCTTCCCTCCAGTTACTAGAGAGGAAAAGAAGCATTGTTGCTGCTGCTCCAGAAATAGTTGTGGTGTTTTTCTTTGCAGCCATCTGCATTCGAGGAAAAGGCCATTGAGAAGGTTGATGATCTCCTGGAAAGCTACATGGGAATCCGTGACACAGAGCTGGGTGAGTTCAATCTGGATACTAAAAAAGAACGAAAGAAAGTAACATTAAGAGGCTTGGGCTAATCCATCAGCAGCATCCCTATGAATGCTGGCATCTTCCTTTTTCATTCCTTACCCCCTGCAAATTCATGGAGGGCAGCTCTATCAGTGGCTACTAGTCTTGATGACTATATGCCACCTCCAGGTTTGGAGGCAGGATTCCTCTGAATACCAGTTGCAGGGGAACAACAGCAGGAGTGAGGGCATGCCCTCAGCTCTTGCCTGTGGGCTTCCCAGAAGCATTTGGTGGCCTTCAAATGGGCCTTGGGCCTGATCCAGGAGGGCTGTTCTTATGTTGTTTCTCAGGAACTGAAGTAACCTGCAAGCATCTCTCAAAGCAAGTAGGCTCTCCTTGTGTTGTCAGCCAGGTTTTTGTGTAGGCAAATGAACTATTTATTTGAGGTAGAACTGAGGCTCACCTCTTACTTATTTTCCCCTTTCCCTGTACAGCTGCTACCATGGTGGAGTTGGGCAAGGACAAGCAGAATCCCGATGAATTTGCCGAGGCTCTAGACGAGCAACTGGGCGACTTTGCCTTCCCTGATGAGTTTGTCTTTGATGTCTGGGGAGCCATTGGCGATGCCAAGGTTGGGCGCTACTAGGACTCTGCACTCTGCTTGGACCCTGCAGGCAGGACCATTGGGCAGGCCACTGGCGGGCCTGGCACACCACTGTGCCCTCCCCTTGATGCTGGGCCACCCACTTCCTCTCCACAGGGGCTGGAGCCAGGGCTAAGGGGGCCATAGAGCAATAATTCACCTGCATCAGTGACAGGAGTGTAATGGGACTGAGGCCAGAAACTCTGCTGCTGCTTTCCACCCTGCTGGAGACTCCCTCAGATCTGAATGCAGTTAGCCAGGAGTCCCCGATGGCAGTTTCCTTGCCTGCTAAAGGTGCGGATCCTCCACTCACACCGTTTACTGTTCTCAGGGAGGTGCAGGTGGCCTTTGCTGGTTTCCAAGTCTACCCTTGCATGGGGGAGAGCATAATAGAGTTCAGGCTGAGGAGGATCGCCTGCAATCCAGCTCTCCTGAGAATGTCCCCCAGGGGCTGCAGGAGGAATGGATGGAGTAGGGGTGGACCCTTCGGTGTGAAGGTGCAACCAAAGCTCTGAGCTGGACATCCCTGCTCTGAGCAGGCGGAGGCCTAAAGCTACACTCCCTGGCTTTTCTCTTGGCATGAGAATCCTTTGCTTCTTCATCTCTGTTCCATTTTGGTACGAGATCCGTATTGACAAGTCCTTCATCTTGTAATAGGTCTCTTTCCATAGCCGTGGTCTCATTCATACTCTCACTGACATGCGTGAATCTCCTTAGGGAGGGTTCCACTTGCTTAATGTCCCCCACTCTCCTTGTAGTTTGCTGGAGGTCTTGGACAGGGGATGCTGGGAAGACACTCCTTACACCTCCTCAATGGTTGAACAACACCCTACTAAATAAGCTGGAGGAGGTCATACCCTTGCCCCTTATCCAGTTTTCTAGAGGTGTCCCTTCCTTTTGTGCACAAGATCTGTGGGACTGGACACCAACTCTGTCCCAGATCTTCCAGCTGATCTGCCGATCCTGCCCTGTCTGTCTGACACAACTTGTGATTTCTTCTTAATCTGCTTCCCTGCCATCAGCCACTGAACTGAGCTTGGATCAGTTTTGGTCCTCCTCCTGGTTGGGCATGGCTGAGGACCGCACCACAGCACAGCTAAGAGCTGCACAGGAAAACTTGGGCATAGAGCTGCACACCCAGCCATAGCCACTCACCCCACCCCACCCCCTGAATGGGTCTGGCTTGACAACCACGGTCATTGCGAACTCTGCCACATATGTGGCATCACAAGCAGGCGCACTCCCAGAGTTATGCAGGGTGTCCAGCCTTTTTTCTCTTTTGTCTTTCCACACTGCACCTGGGCTTCTAGCCCCTGGCAAACTCCTGCTGGGTGGATAGTGCAAAGACTGTCCCAGGTGCCTCACACAGGTTATGCCACAGTTGAGCTGTCGTCCCCATGGCATTTCCTCCCACTACTGCTGGAGAGACTCCCTCACTCTGGGGAGTTCTCCTCCCAGTGCTCCTCAGCAACAGCAGCAGCAGCAGCAGCAGCAGGGTCCCCCTCACTGTCTAGGTTTGGGCATGCCCACGTCAATGTCTGTCTTGACTAATCTATCCACTTTGTCATACTGACCTACCTCCCAGGGTGGCCCAACTGATGTCTGTAAAGCTCCCTCTGTTTAAATTATTTATGTTTTCTCACTGACACACTCCCCCAAATGCCGGGCCTCTGCCCTGTGCTGCCTCTCAGTACTGTAGTTTGGGCACTGTCTGGTCACCCCGGGGGTTGTGAAGGTCAATGACACCTCACAGCTCTAATTCACCTACTGTATCTCTAAGACACTAACCCCAGGTGGGGCGTGGGGCCTCCTCTGTCCTCAGGACCACACCTCAAGCTCAGAAGGGGCGAGGCTTCTCCCAAGCCCTGCTGCCTACTTATGTCCTGGCACTGGAAGCCTCTTGGGTAGACCAGGCACCATGTCCTTCCTGGGCCTATTTTTGTATTCTATATGTAAAGCAAACTTTAAGATAAAATATATTGACACTACTAAACAGAGTTTGTGTGCTCTGTGTGTTTTAGGATGGGAGGGGGCCTGTCAGCCAGTAATGTTCTGGAATTTCTGCCTCCAGTGTGGAGAGGAAAGAACTGCTGAAAGATGAGATCAGTCACTGTAGTGATAGGGGAGCAAGATGGTTTCCTAGGTCCTGCAACTACTACAAATATGTATATACCACGTTTCAACAACAGTTCTCAAAATGGTTTACATAGACAAATAATAAAGATGCTTCCCTGTCCCCAAAGGGCTCACAGTCTAAAAAGAAACACAAGATTTTAATTGTAAACGGCCCAAAGACGCAAGTTTTGGGCGGTATAGAAATATTTTAAATAAATAAATAAGACAAACACCAGCAACAGCCACTGGAGGGTTATCATGCTGGAGTTGAATAGGGACAATTGCTTTTTCTCTGCCACACAGAAGAGAATCACCCCTTTAAAAGGTGCTTCTTTGCTTAGATCCCACAATGGCCCAGAACAATACTTGAGTAAATGGCTGCAACCCCCAGGTTTCTGGTGGTTGCTTCTGGAGCTTAGTGCTGAGTGAACTTGCCAGCCTTTAATTCTTACTGGACATTCCCTTGAGGCTTGAGCCCTAGCAAAGCTGCAGCATGAAGTATGTGTCTGGGGTGCCAGAGAGCTGCGTCTCAATTGAGACTGCCTCTTGAGTGAAGGACCATAGAGGGTTTTTGGTGTGGTGTGTTCTTGGCACAAATGCTTCCAAATCTCCTTGGGTAGAGCAGTCCAAAGGTAAATAAGTTGAGCCTCTCCAGCTGAGTGCTGTGTTGGAAAGGGTCCTGTACATGAAATAGAATCAGATGCCGCATTGTGTGCATGTGTGTGGAGCCAGCAATTTAATTACTCTGGACTTCTGCAGCTACTGTTTGAGTCAGGTGACCGGAGTCAGATGCACATGTCCTGCAGAAGGCCATGTGCTGTTTGAGGGAGGTGGCTCTTCCCCCTTAATTCCTCCCCAGTGGAATCTAAGGCACAAAGTGTCAGAGAAGCTTCAGAGGCCCTCCCTTTGGGGATCTGCAGCAATGCTGGAAGCAGTCAGCAATCATGTCGCCCAGCCTTTCTGCTGTAACCACTGTTCCATTCAAGAGCCAATGGAGATCTGCAAAGTCCACCCTGACTTTCTGTCTTGGATGCCAGAAGGAGCATTGAGTAGGACTATCAGGACTGTGTCCCTGAGTAGCAACAAGCAGGAACAAACACACTTTCCTGCCAATTGAGATGGGCTAGGAAATGGGCTGGCTTCCCCCCATGGGAGGTAAGGTACAAACAATAAGTGGGGGATCAGCTTGCTCATCCCCATCAGGATGCACAAGATGATTTGCTTGACTACAGGTCTAAACTGACTTTCACTAGGCTATTGTATTATTTTTCAAATAATATGGAAATTTGTTCAGTGCAGGAAGCCTGGAGCACTCTCATTATTTGATGGATAATGCCAAGAGTCCAGGTTTGCTCCCTAAAACCAAGCAAGATAACTGGCCCACTGCTGTCCTGCTCCTGTATTTTAGTGGAGTAGAACCTCTATTTTTGAGCTGATCTCATCATCTGTGAAAGCATTTGGAATGATTTTCACCTTGATGCACAGTACTGCCTTTGCTTTGCTTATTATTCAGTAGTTTGGACTTGGACATACTCTTACCTCATCAAGATTTTAAGAGCACAATCAAATAATACAATTTCTTGGAGGAGCTTGACGCACACCTCTTCGAAACAGCTTCTCAGTGTGAGGTGAAGGTCCCCTGTAGAAACAGTTTCTGATGCACTTGCAATAAGAAGCAAGGATTCCCTGTTTATACACTAGGGGTGCACAATTCGATTTGACCTCAAATGGATTCAGATTGAATCGGAGGTAATTTGAAAATTTGACCTCAAATAGAATCACACTCAAAATAGAGGGCCCAATTTGGGGTCAAGGAGAATCACCCTGATTCGATCCGAATTGATTTGGGTGATGAATGCTATTTGGGGACCCATTTTGCTGGGGGAAATGGGCCTCAAAATGGCATTTATTTTTCCTGGGGAGAGCTGGTCTACCAATTGGGTAGTCCAGTAGATTAGCGGGTAGTCCAGCCCTCCGGACTTAGACTCAGCCTGCCTCAGAGGACTGATGTACCAAATCCAGAGCGGAGGGCTGGTCTACTCACCAATCCCAATAGGCAGACCAGCTCTCCCTGGGGAAAACACGCCATATTTGAGGCCTGTTTACCCCCAGTAAAACTGGCCTCGGCATTTAAATCACTCAAATAGATTCGAGTGATTCAAGGTTGATTCATCAAGGCAGCCAGACAAGCTGGCTGCTTTTGACAAATCAGTTTGAGTTTTTGCTATTTGATTTGAGGTTGAATCGAATCACAAAAATTGATTCATGCACACCCCTAATATACCCATCTGCAAAGTAGCTCTGGTACAATGTAACAGTAGTGCCTCTTTCTGGGGCAATCTTTGTTCTTACTGCTTCCTCACACTCTTCCCAGCTCTATACTTTTGGTACTTAATCCAGTACTGAGTGAGCATACACTTCCCAAACAGACTACACAGAATTGCAAGCGATGGTTTTTCTGTTGCAGCTGCATTCATTGTCACTTCGTCTCTGGCAGGAGGCCAAGTCTGATGAAGGAGAATTACAGCTGATGGTTTGCTGTGGAGCTTTCATAGAGTAAATTGTATCTCTACCTCTCTTCTCTAACACTTGTGGGGGTGGGGGGGTGGTCTGGTTCCTGACTCTATAATCCCTGCCTTCCATTTACTGGTAGGTGAATTGGCAGCTGGGCCAACAAGCATGGCTCAGAAAGCATAAGGACTTCCTTGCTTGCAGCAGATTCTTCAACAGAAATTACTAGCCCCTGACAGAGTTGTGAAGGTGGTGACTGGAAGAGGTTATCTGTGCATTTTAGTGGGGCAAGAGGTGCACTCCAGGGAATGAAGTTCTCTTATCATTCTTTCAGGGACTGCCAGTAGAGATACTTCATTGGCTTTAACTTTAGGCAAGTATATAGACACTTCCTACTCTTCTCGCTACTATTACTACTACTACTAATACTAATACCACCCCCACCCTACTGAATCTGAGAAACAAGTATTTTCAGTTATGTCCAGCAGCACAACTTAATGAAGTAAAAATAATATAATTAAGATTATTTCAAGCTTATTCAGTACTGAAAATAGAGAATTTCTCTCTCTGCATCTCTCAGAATTTCTGTCTAAAGCAGTGTTTGTCTGGATCTAGCGCTAGTAGTTCAGTAGCCCATTTCTACAATGGAAGTGGAGGCAATCTTCTTGGAAGAAGTTTGCCAATGGGCCACAACCCACCCCATTGTATGTCCCCGACTTAATGCCTCTAGAGTTGGAGGTCCTAGTTAGCTCATTGTGGCTAATGTCCACTGGATTTGCCTGGCCACTTTAATAATCCATCCAAACTAGCACCCAGCTCAACATGTATGGTTCTGAGTTCATTCCGCAAGGATTTCAGCAATAACTCAAATCTGCTGTTTGTACTGGGAAAGAATTAATTTCCTTGCAGGCTGTCTGTTAGCTCAGGGGATGTTGTTTGGATCCTGCCTGCCAACTGAGTCACCCTGCACATTCCTAGCACACAGCAAAAAAGAAGCAGCAAAAAAGCCCTCATTTGGATAAGCCCTCTGAACCAGCCAGATAGAGCACATTATAATTCAGCCAGTTATGAGGACTGATGTGACACTTCAGCCAGCAATGGAACCAGTGTTTCCAATTCGGTTGTGCTAGGCAGGCAGCCCATAACAGACTAACCGTTTCCATGCAGTTTTGATTAATGGCCTATCTGCCCATGATCATCTCCTCTGCCCCTCTGCTAAATGGGTCCCCCTCCCCACTCCATGCTGTCTGTGAGAGCCAGTACACACAGGCAGTTTGAGGAGATCTGGCTGCCTGGATATGCAATCACAACAGAGAAATGTAATGCATGAACCTGATAAACAGAACAGAGGGCAATCCATGGTGGCTGAAACAGCTTGGGAAATGTGACAATGGGTCATTAGCCCTTTCCTTTGAGAGTATCTGATATTTAATGCTCCTGTTTGACCTCTCTGTGATATTTTGGAGATATATGGGTAGGCTAGAAGTTTTTCAAAATTCCGATAGGAAAATTGGAAGACCAGGGGAACATTCTTCACAATCAGGGTGAATGTTTCTCCACCAAAGCACAGTATCTGTGGCAGCCAGCCAGCCCATCACACAGTCAAAGCATTGGTATATCTCACCCACTCCAGATGTGTTCTTGCCTTATAAGTAGAATCTGCATTGAACCAGAAAACAATTGTCCATGTGTAGAAGTACTCAGTGTCCCAATGAGGTTGGCTGCTTTCAGCTTAATACACCAGCAAGGCGTCAGCTTTTGACCTTCAGCAGAACTGGTGGGAGGGCCTGTATCCACTGTGTGCACATAGCCAACTGCTCTTGTGGATGAGAGGCACAAATCAAGCTCTACATCGGGACTACTCAACTGCAGCCCTCCAGCTGTTTTTGGACTACAGCTCCCAGCATCCCCAGCCACAGTGACCGTCAGGAATGACTGAAGGCCAACATCTGCAGGAGGGCCAAAGTTGAGCAGCCCTGCTCTACATAGAGCAGAATCACTTTTTAAATAACTTCTTGTAAGCAACAAACATAGGAACATAGGAAACTGCCATATACTGAGTCAGACCATTGGTCTAACTAGCTCAGTATGGTCTTCACAGACTGGCAGCGGCTTCTCCAAGGTTGCAGGCAGGAATCTCTCTCAGCCCCATCTTGGAGAAGCCAGTGAGGGAACTTGAAACCTTCTGCTCTTCCCAGAGCGGCTCCATCCCCCGAAGGGAATATCTTACAGTGCTCACACATCAAGTCTCTCATTCAGATGCAACCAGGGCAGACCCTGCCTAGCTATGGGGACAAGTCATGTTTGCTACCACAAGACCAGCTCTCCTCTCCTCATGTTACACCCCACATCAGTCCATTTCAGAAAAGTAAGTAGTGATGTGCCAATCTGCAATCTGTGCCTGGGAGGGATGGTTCATGAACAGTTTGCTATTTGCAAAGTTATATCCAGGGCAAAACAAAGTGGCCAACCACGTGCACACTGATCATCATGTCATCTGGCCTAGACTGAGGCTTTGCCATCTGCTAGGAAATGTTACCAAGATAGCCTATTTGAGGCTCCCAGCAGCACCCCTACACCTGATCTGGAGCTACAGGCTTGCTTCTCTGAACTCACGGGATCATGGACTCTCCATTTGGCTTTCATGACAGAAAGAGGACTATTCCGCTGCTCGCCTCTCTGATCTCAACCCAGGTAAGAAAGCCGAAGTAGACACGAGTTACACAAAGTGCTATTCTTTTAAAGAAATTGCCAAATGCTTAGGGGTGTGCACGGAACTGCAGAGCTGCAGGCCGGCATTGTGGGGTGGGTTCCTTTAAGGGCGGGGGAGGGTTTACTTACCCCTCCCGCTGCTTCCCCCCTCCAGCGTGCGTATTCTTTGTAGTAATTGGGGCGGCAGGATATCTCCCTGCCGCCCCTTCTCCCGCTTAAGTGTAAAAGGCTTGCCGGAGCCTTTTGCGCATGCGCATGTTGCGCGCGAGCTTCAAGCGATGTGCGCATGCTCAAAAGACTCCGGCAAGCCTTTTGCACTTAAGCGGGAGAAGGGGCGGCAGGGAGGTATCTTGACGCCCCAATTACTGCAAAGAATACGCGCGTTGGAGGGGGGAAAGCAGCGGGAGGGGTAAGTAAACTCTCACCCGCCCTTAAAGGAACCCACCCCACCCGAACCGAACCAGCCAGGTCCGAATCGGTCCGGACAGTCTGGAGGCCTTTAGAATGGCCTCCGGACCGGTCTGGACCCATCCCTACAAATACTTCCCTCCACATTAGCACATCAAGCTTATCGCCTTGGCAGGAAAGAATAAGATAGGAAGTAACAGGCTCATCTCTCTCGAACAAGAAGCATTAATGGTTGGCTCAAGGCTCAGAAGGCAAAGATTGGTTCTTAACTTTCAGACACTGATGTGGTAGGGACACCATGCATGCCTTAAAGCTCCTTACTTTTAGCATAAAGCAGCAAGTAACAGACTGGAGAGAGATGCCATAAAGTGTTGATGTTGTCTGGTAGCTTAGGTTAAGGAGCAACTAAACTTCCATGGAGAAGACTTGTGTTCAAAACTGAAACCAGTTTCCTCCACATTGATTTAAGTACTTTGGGGCTCCACTGCACCCTGAATAGTCTACCATTCTAGATAAAATAAGTTTTGAACATGGGATCAACTGCCTATCTGCACAAATCCCTTTGATAAGCAACAGTAGGTCATCCAAGTCACCTAGAGCAAACTGGGTCCCATCACAGCATAGTCTGAAGGCATGTGACACACAACCACTTTGCTGAAGCTAAGTATGCCTGTCTAGGTCTCATCCATGCCTGCCTGCATAGGAGACTGTTAGAATCCCTACATATACTACCTTGAGTTTTATGGTGGAAGAAAGTTGGAATATAAATGTAACCACCATTCTCTGTTGATGAGTTAGGTAGGATTCAGAGTCCTTTTCCTCCACTACTGCAAGATTATACATAAGACCCAGGTCCAAATACTCATTCAGCCATGAAGTTCACTGGGTGAACTTGAGCCAGTCAATCTCTCAGCCTAACCTATCTCATAGCATTGTGGGGATAAAAAGCGCTGGGGGGAAGGAAGAGTCATTATTAATGCTGCCTTGAGCTACTTGAAGGAAAGGTGGACTATAAATGCAAAACATGAGTAAAATCGTTGGTTATGACATACAGGCTGACTTGGAGAGTGCAGTTCGTTCATGATCCATAGCTGCAGGTTCTTATTGCATAGCTTGGAAAATGAGCATTGCCTTTCTGTAAGACAGCCAAGTGAAGGGGATGCGCATGCAGGGTTGTGTGTGTGCATGGGCAGCCCAACACACACACACACACACACACACACACACACACACACACACACACACACACACACACACAGCTGGGTGGCAAGAGCGTCCAGCTGAGGGAGGATCCCTCAATGCACTGTGCTCCTGGCATGGTGCATTGAGGGATGCTGGAGAACTTCCTCCTTCTGCCGCTCGCCGTGGCACCAATTGTGTGTCGGGCAGCCAAGCGACCTGAATCGCTCATGTGTGGGGAGTCTGCCTCCTCGCCAGCCCTTATGACTTTATTCTTTCCTGTTTCCTATGTCTAGCACAGAATGAGTGGTAGGTGCTGTACAGAATATAGAAAAGGGCACAGTCTCTGTTTTGGTGCACAGTCTATACTGGGCAGAGAAAACACGGAAAGGGGAAGAGGTCAAAGATGTGCAATGATTAGTAGAGATGGACTGGGAGGTGCAGGGCAGGTTACCACATTGATCTGAGAGAATTCCTGGACACAATAATCAAAAGTGGGGGCACATGCAAAATTTAAAACCTGACTTTTTTTGATGGGATTGGAAGGAGTGCTTAACAATGGAGCATAGCAACCGTTTCCCCGACAGTGTTCTTTGAGGGTTAGGAGTGTTTTGCCTTACTAAACATAAAATTTGCAATATAAATCTGACAGTAACACAAGTGCAGGTGAGAAATGTTGGCTAAGAAGGGTCCTCAAAAAACTGCAGGTGCAATTGTTGGAGATGAAGTTCCAGTGCATCGACCTTTTGCACCAACTGTCCTAATGACCACTAGGGGCATTGGGAGTAGAGACAGTGAGTCAAAATAAAATTAGGATGTCTAAACCTAGACCCATGTGATGATTTTCAATACTAAAAAGGATGCTCAGCTAAATAAAACCGAGTTGTGTTCTCTCTCTCTCTCTCTCTCTCTCTCTCTCTCTCTCTCTCTCTCTCTCTCTCACACACACACACACACACACACACACACACACACACACACACACACACACACCCCTTCCTCTCCAGTTATAGCCTTGGCCAAGTATGACAACTGGCCTTCAGGAAGTTCCAGTTCACAGGATCTGTGCGTAATCTTATTTTCCACTTCAGAAATAGCAAAGCAAAACGATGCAGCTTGCAGCAATCTCACATCATGAGAAGTTGCTACATGGTCAGGAACTCATTCCTGGAATGTGTACAACATATAAGACTTTGCTTATGCAGTTCATGATCATCCCATGCCAAAGATTGTCTCCAGGCTCACTGGGAATTTTCCCTCTTCTCCTCCTGGATCGTGGGGTTTTGCATGTCCATCACCCACTCCCTCACTCTCTCTCCCCCACCTGCACACACATACATGCACATGCAATGCCTTCTCAACAAAGTAATGGAGCACAGTCAGAAATGTGGGTGGCAGATGTGCAAAACTGCCATGATTTTAAAATATGAACTAAAGGGAAACTGGTTTCCCTGCTATAGGATTATCTGTGCCAGACAGTACCATCAAAGCCTAACAGGATAGTAACATCAAAGACTAACAGCAGATAAGGAGGAGCAAAAAAAAAAAAAAAAAGGCTCACATGTGTGGCAAACACAAGACTGAGTAGAGCAGGCCTGCTCAAATTAGCCCCCCCCCCCCAGCAGAGCAGCTCTGGGGTAAAGGCTTATCTCAGACATTCTATCCCCGTGTATTTTGCAGCTTATCTTTCACTCGAGACTTTTATTCATGTGAATTCCACCCTTCATCCAAGAACTTCAGGATGATAGACATGGCCTCCCCCTGCCCCATTTTTTCCCCCTGAAAAATAACCCTGTGAGGTAGGGTAGGCTGAAGGATGGCGATTGGGCCAAGGCCACTTAATGAGCTTCATGGCTACGTGGGAATTTGAACCTTGGTCTTCCTGGTCCTAGCCTGACACTCCAACCACTACACCTTACTGTCTCTCAAAATGCGCTTCTCTTCAAGGCATTGCAACTTACTTAAACCCATCTTCCAATGGGGCGTGCGTTTTCTATGTAGGCGTTGCAGGCCAGCTCCTGCTTAAATCAAATTCAACTTCGTCTATGGTAAATCCGTAGTGTACAAATTTTGGAGCCTGGACCTAAAGGACTTTGGAGGTCCCCCACCTGCCAGCTGGAGGCCTCTCCCTGCAAGTTAAGCACCATCCCTCTACACACACACACACACACACACACACACACACACACACACACACAGAGGCTCTCCACACAAGCAGTGTGGAAAGCCTTACCAGGCTCTGTGGGGTGAGTGGGCTCGATGAGCAGGGAGCTGTCCCTGGGCAGCTGGATTTCCCTCCCACACAACTACCAGCTTCGTCATGGAACCAGTAGGGGTGGCGGAGATCGGGGGCCACTCAGCCCCTGGAAGTTCCAGGATGCCCCGCACGAGTAAGCGGGGCACCCTGGGGAGACCCCCAAGCCCAGAAGGCTTGTGTCAGGAGTCTCCTCATGAGCTGCAGCGGCCCAGAGCCATGCCATGGTGTCTCACAATCAGACGAACAGGGTTAGCAGAGTGCTCGCTCCACTGACCTCAGTTAAGGGGAGGGATATTTTCTGAGGTTTGCTGCAGGGAGTCGCACGGCTCCCGTTGCAGCACACGGCCACAGGAAAGTGGTGGGCTAGGCTCCCTTAGCCCGCTTCCCTGCAGTTGTGAGAATGGCCTCCCAGTACTTTTAACACGTGGGTTCTTGAGGGCATAAACAGCAACTGAACTCACAAGCAAGTAAGAATATAAAACAGGTATATTGATGCAAATATGCATGAGCAGAAACATTTCAACACAAAACAGCATATTCCCCTCCCACATATTTCTTCCCCCCCCCCTCTGTCTCTAAAGTACTAGGCACAGGTCACGATCATACTCGGCCGCCCGGCGCAGAGTGGGCCAGTGAAGACCACACCACCCAGGGCAGACTCAAGAGGATGGGGGGGGGGGCAGGGAGTGTTGAGGCCCTGGACTTCCGCCCTGAAGTCCAGGGGTAGGAGCGCCACTGTTCTTGTCCACCCAGGAAATCCCATTCATGATTGCTCAGCTATGCCATCATGTGTAACTTGCCTCTTGGTTTATTTGCAGTTGCAACACGTCTACAGCTATCCTGGGGGTAGTTTGTATGACTTTGCTCTCAGATTGCTTTATCTTGTAAAGGAAATAAAAGCTGCATTTGCCAGCTCACCTTCATTGTAACGCATTATATGCTTCTCAAAACAAATTTGCTTTTTAGCAGGACTGGTTTTTCTAGGTCTCTCCTGCCTTCTCTGCACCAGTTGGGACTGTAGCTCATTTCCAGGCTGGTTACAAAGATAGGGCTGGTTCTCATGATAAAAATGTGGGGAAACTGGTAAATCTGAGATTATCATGGTGAGAATCTGGAAAAAGTCAACAACCACAGTTGGCAGTGAACCAACTTGACATTGACTCGGGATTGGTGATCTTAGCTTTGAATTCGGTCTGTTGTTCCCAGGTGAATGTTAAGTTGGCACGCTGTCAACTGGAGATTGCTGGCTTTCTGGGTTCTCGTGACACACCCTGCAGGATCATGCATGCCACAACAATCTTGGATTTACTGGTTACCCAACATAGTTTTGATTATGAGATAGTGATTCAATAAACAGCAATATGTGTGCCAGAGACACATTCCATCTTCAACGTCTGCATGTTGGTACTAGGCATCCTGTGAGGCTATCCACATGACAGTGCAGGCAGGCGGGGAGGTGGGGTGTTGCCAGAACAGCTTATTTGGGGGCTGCAGTCAGCACCCCTCTGTGTGATTTGGAGCTGTGGGCTCACAGCTTCCGTCTTGGATACGTGAACCCTGCACATGCCCATATTTGGCAAACTATGCAATTTGGTTGCTTAGGCAAGTAAATATGGGGCGATGCTACCCAAGGTCAGAATAAAAAGTGACTGTAGGGAGTTATCCCCAGAGCCTCTCTTTCAAAAGAGAAGGAAAGCTAGCAAAGTAGGCCCTGGGTCAAGGAGACCTTCACAAGGGAAAGAGTTAACTCCCTCCTTGCAAAAGAGAAATAACTTCACTTATCTTCTCCTCAGGAACTCAGATGAACCCAGCGCATCCCCAGCCCACCAACACGCTCATGATTTGGAAAGGACCAGGAGGTGAAGTTGTTAAAATTAAAAAGAACATATCTCTCTCCACCTGGAGACATCCCAATTGGCAGATAAGCTTTAAGTTCACCCATTCAAACTCTTCATGTACACTTCACCCAAGCCATTTCAGTCTTTTGTTCAGTGAGTTTACACGCAAATTGATGAATTCATGCAAACATTAATACCTTTGTTCCACATGAGTTTCAGCCCCTCCAGCATAGGTGCTTGACTTGTGCATGGTCCCAGGGCATGGATTTGCCTGTTTGTAGCCCAGCTCCAAAGACATGTTTAGAGCATTCAGGACACTTGGGGAACTCTCAGAACCTACCCTGCTCCCACACTTACATGGACCCATACCACTCTGGTTCTTCAGCCCATGAGTGGTCATGATGCACCACTTGCCTCTTCCCCCCCCCCCCCCGCCTTTCTGCTCTACCCCTGTAAGGAGGTCTGCCCGGGTATTTCTCTGCAAATACAGCAAACGCACCAACACATTGGGACCAGTAATACTAACTTCTTATCCCTTTAAAACTCCTCACCCCCTTCTCTTCTTCCTTTAAGCCTTCATTTTAGTCCATTCCCCAGAAAGCCTTGAGTTGATTCATTGACAATTTGAACCTTAAGCTAAAACCCCTCTACCTGAGATTCTTTTTATTACTGCTGGTTAAAATTTTAATGCTTTACCTAATCACCTTTTTCTCTTCCTGTACCCCTTTTATCCTTAAATATGATTGTATTGCGCTTCCACCTCCTCATCATTTTCAAGACCAAACTTTGCTTAAGTCCATACTGTGGTGGACTCCTCCATATAGTCATGCTGATTCCCCACATTAGCCCCAAAGCCCGACTGCAGTGTTTAGCCAGCACTCCAGAGCAGTAGGGATGTGCACAAAACCGGTTTGCCCGGCTCAGTTTGAATCCAAACCGGGTTCGAACCAGGAGGGGGTGGTTCAGTTTTGGTTTTGTCCGAACCACCCCCTGGTTCTGTTCGAATCTGAACTGGTTCAAATCTGAACTGAACCGGTTTGGACTGGTTCGGACCTTGAAAAGTAGCTAGGATGAAAGCTAACCTTGGGTGCCACCTACCACCCAAACCTCAAATCGATTGGACCTCCCTCTGATTTTTTACAAATTTTTTAAATATTTTCAAGTTTTGCCCATAACTCCCTATGTGGAGCACTTAGGGGCAAAAAGCTGGGGTGGGTGGTAGGCACCCATGGGTGTCCTCCACCCCCAAAATTCCAAGGCAATTGGTTGCTCCTAGTATTATTGGTGAATTTGGGGGGGGGGATTTCCCATTGGATAGAAGGGATTTGGGGCAGCCCCGGACCCACCTCTCTGGGGTGGCAGCACCCCCAAAGTGGGTCTGGGACCATGGCAAAAATGGCCTCAGTCCCTCCCAAGCATCCCTGGATGGATAGGAGTGAAGGTTTTTTTAATTAAGATTTTCTAAGGCATTAAATAATATCTAATTGGAAAGAATAGAATGTGTATCAGTGGGTGAAAGGTAAAGCCAGCAAGCTCTGAGAGAGATAGTTATTTAATGCCTTAGGAAATCCTAATTAAAAAAACCATCACTCCTATCTATCCGGGGATGCTTGGGAGGGACTGAGTCCATTTTTGCCATGGCCCCAGACCCACTTTGGGGGTGCTGCCACCCCACAGAGGCGGGTCCGGGGCTGCCCAAAATCCCCATTCATCCAATGGGATTTTTTCTTTTCTTTTCAAAAAATCCACCAACAATACTAGGGGCACCCATCAATTGCCACCCCAGCTTTTTTGCCTCTCTCTGGGTGCCCTAACACATAACACCCAGTCAGTCCACCTTACCTACCACCTACCCAAGCAACTAAGATGACACACAGACAGACACCAACTATTGACTCTCTGATCTAACAAAAAGGCTGCTGCTGCTGCTGCCTGCCAGCAGTACAGCAGCGCACACACAGGGAAGAAGCAGGAGGCGGAGCACAGCAGCAGACCTGCTGCTCTGCATGATGGATGATGTGATGCCCAAAGAAACCACCGCCTCACTCAGTGCCTGCCGCTGAGGCCACCACAGACAGACAGAAGCCAGCCAACCTGCTCTGCTCTGCTGCTCCTCCCCTCCATGCATGATGCACACACACCCTACATCCAAGTTTTGATCTGAGAATGAAAAGGCCAAGAAGGCGTCCAGGCAGGCCAGGGGGACCGATCCAAACCAGACCAAGCGCAGAGTCAGCACAGGCCAGCAGCCCGCCCAGCAACAACAACAACTACTACTACTACCACTACCAGTGCTACACCAACATTGCCAGTCACACACACCACAGCCTGAGCATAGCACACAGCCAACAGCTGCTGCCAGCCAGTGCCTACACAAGCAAGCCAAGCCAACAAGAGGAGAGCTAAGTAGACGGCGCACGCACGCCAACCCGTGATGACGCAACTACAAGGGGAGAGGGCACAATTACAGGCAGGAGGAGGCGAGGCAATTCTAGCACAGATTTGAAAGTTAAAATTCAGGACTTCTACCACCAGTGTGTCTGTCGTGTCTGTCTACATAGTGCAGTGAGTGCAGCTGAGCTGAGCTGCGTGTGAGGATGATAGTTAGTTAGAGCAGACTCAGAGCATTGAGCATGGACAATGGCATTGGCAAGCAACACAACACAACACTCACCTGCTGGTTCAGTACTACTAGTAGTTGTCTTGTCCACACTAGTGTCTTCATCTCTTCTTCATGTGTGCAGTGAGTGCATGCCTTTTGCCTTACTTGGGGAAAGAAATGGTTCTCTGGTCCACCACATATTTGCTCTAGGACACAGAGAGGCCCAAGGCAGGTGGTGGCACCAGTGTGAGTGCATGCGTGTTGGTGTTTGCCAGGTGTTGTGTGTGTGTGTGTGTGCTGCTAGTTAGGAGGGGGGAGGGAGGGAAGGGGGGGAGGAAAGGAGAGGGGGAGAGGGATGTAGCAGAGGGGATTGAAGGGGGAGGAGGGTCCGGCTAAGAGTTGGTCAGCCACATATTATGCACACACGTGATGTGTGTGCTTCGGTGGGAGAGACCAGATTCTCATCAGCTTGCCAGACCAGGGGCAGGTGGGTGGGTGTGGAAGGGAGGATGGAGGGTGATGAAGAGGAAGGAGGGAGGATGAGGGGAGGGATGGAGGGAGGGATTGGGGGAGGGAAGGAAAAAAACATGTAGACACACACAGCACAGACAGAAGACAGCACACTACACAGCAAACATCCACACACACAGACAGTGCTAGGCATCCATTCAGACAGACAGACACAACAGAAAGAAACAGCCTGCACCACACACAAACGCACAGACACACACAGACCCAATTCCCTCCCCTCCCCCCAAATAATCCAGACAGACAATCAAAGCAGGCAATAGTTATCAATCAATATGTTGTGTTGGCAGCCAGTTCATTGCTATTATGATGGTTTGTGTTTTTTTGCCATCAGCCAACATCAACAGTGACCATAATCAAGAACATAAGATGAGAATTCATTCGTGAAGCAAGGAAGTGGGGTAGCATTAAAAAGATATTAAACTCATTTTTCATGTAAACCAACCCTCCACACATGATTTTTTTTGGTAACATTTCCCAGAAAATCAATTCATTCAGCAGTCATTTTATTATTCCTTTGTTACCAGTATGATTTTTGAAAAATTTTGAGGGTTGATTTTAACATGAGATTAAATATATATATATATATATTTACATATGTATGTACATATTTACACTACAGAACGTATACCTGCCGCTGCCGCTGAAAGTCTAGTACTATTAGGGCTGTGCTACTTTAGGTGTGTGTGCCGTGCCCACGCCAGGTCCCCAAATGCTGACAGGTGGAGAGATAAGGGCCTGTACTGGTCAGCATTGGGTTTCTTTTTAGGTGGGCATGGGCGTTGTAAACGTTTGGCCAGTCACAGCACTACTACTACTACTACCACTGCATTTGTGTGGGCACTGCACGCTGCGACTTGGCTGGCACGGCTCAGCATCCATCACGTCAGCTCAGCTAGAGGTGGAAGGGGGGAGGGGAGGGATGAGCGCAGAGGTTGAGCCAGGCAGGTGACCAACCATGGGGCAACCACGGTAATCACTCACCCAGCTCATTCTCCAGCTTGGGGTAGCCCAGCAGGGGGAGGTTGATCTTGAGCAAGACCAGATGCTCCACCAGACCAGAGTCCAAGCGGGAGCGAGAGGGTGTCACCATGTCCCCGGCACATGAGAACACCCGCTCGCTCTGGACACTTGTTGGGGGGCAGGAGAGGAGGTGCACAGCAACCACTGCCAGGTCCGGCCAGACTTGGAGGCGGGTCGCCCAGAACTGTGCGCAGTCCACGCCGTCTTCCTTCACAGGCTCCTCCAAGTACTGCGCAATGCATTGATCAGCACTGGAGGGGGGCCTGGCATGTCAAGCCTCCCGCACACCAGGCAAGGCGCCAAGGCACACCCGCTGAAACCACTGGGCGGATTTCACGGCGGGAGCAAGTGGCTGCTGCGTTGGTGCTGCCTGGGCATGGGATGCCACGCTGCTGGACTGGGAAGAGGAAGGGGAAGTTGACGCCGGCTGGCCGCCCACACTGCTGCTGGGTGCGGGTTGGGCGGCGGAGGCTGCCCCCACACCACTACCAACCTCCTGGTCTCTGCGGGCCCTAGCGGCCTCCTCCTCCCTCACCTTCTGTACCAGGAGGTCCCTCCACCCAGGCAAGTCGCCGGCACTAACAACATTGCCCTTGATGGCTGGGTTGCAGAGACAAGCGAGGACATACTCCTCCCAACTCACCAATGAGCCGCTTCCCAACTCACCAACGAGCCGCTTGGCCACCCCAAACTTCAGCCTCCCAGCCAGAGCACGACCCTCTGGCGTGGTCAGAGAAGTCTGGAGTTCGCCCACCAGCTTCTCCAGACCCAGAGCTGTGGGCAGTGCCTGGCTCAAGGGAGTGGTGTCAGCACACAAGCCCTTCATGGCAAGCTGGAAGGGCTCGAGTGCCGACACCGCCTCGGATATCTGCTTCCACTCTGCATTCGAGAGGTTGCAGACGGCCAAGGACTCATCCCTCGCCAGGACGCCAAGGGCTCTCTCCTGCTCCAACAGGCGCTGGAACAGGAGGAAGGTGGAGTTCCACCGCGTCTCCACATCTGTTGGGATGAGATTGCGAGGAAGCCCAAGGTCATCCTGCTTCTGGTGAAGCAGTCTCCTGGACTTCTCGCTGCGGTGGAAGTGGGCGACCACCTTGAGAGCCTTCTTGACAAGCGTGGCCGTGGCGGCAGCAGCACCGGGGGGGGGGGCTCTTCTCCTAGGACGCCTTCAGCTCCTTAAGGCCGAGGGCATCCCTGACGGTCAGATGGAGCGTGTGTGCCATACACCGTATGTTCACACAGCCCATGACAGTCTCGAAAGCGGCGGTAACGTTGGATCCATTGTCAGTGACAATGAATCCCCTGGAGAGGTGTGGACACCTGCCAATCCACTCCTCTATCTGGCGGTCGAGTACGGCCGCCACCTCCTCCATGGTGTGCCTCATGTCCATAGTCTCCACGTGCAGAATGGCCCACCTGTGCCGTAATGCAGCAGGAGCCACGCCAGACCCGGAAGCATCGCCCAAGGAGGTTCCCTCACTCTCCGGTCCCCACCAGTGGGCAGTGAGGGCCAGGAAATTAACGTGCATCCCAATGACACTGGTCCAGAGGTCAGTCGTGAAATGCACGCTGGTGCCCGCCGGAGCTGCACGCAGCCCGGCTGACACGAGCTCCCTGTACCGGCGGTACAGGGAGGGGACCACGTTCCTGCTGAACGTGGTCCTTGAGGGGATGATGTATTCGGGCACAAGGTACTGGAGTATCCAGCAGAAGCCGGAGTTCTCGACCACCTGAAACGGCTGGTCATCGATGGAAATCATCTCCCCTATGAGGTGGGTGAGGTGATGATGATCCACACGAACAGTACGCTGGCTGCCCGACACCTGTGTCCACCGCTGGACTGGCAGTGTAGCCTGCTTTTTGGCTGGCGCAGGCACACTGCCCTTGTCCGCCCTAGTGGCAGGTGCACAAGGTGCACTAGCGCTGCCAGCCTGGCCAAGGAGACCTGGGTGGTGACGCGCCATGTGCCTCCACATGGGTGTCGTACCCAGGTGCTTTGGATCCTTGCCACGGCTGACCTGCACCCTGCAGTGGACACAGCGGGCATGGTATGAGGCATTTTCAGGGATCTCAAAATGCTCCCAGACACCACTGCCCTTGGCCTCCCGCGCCCTGGGCGCTGTCTTAGGCCTCTTTTGGCTGGGTGGCTGCAGTCCGGGGGGGGCTGCCGCCGCTGCCTGCCCACTGCTGCCACCCAATCTGCCCCTTCTGCCCTCCACATGAGAGGAAGGGCCCGGCTCCACTGGCAGAGGAGAGGCAGGCCTCTCCTCCACCACCTCCGCAGACCGTTCCTCAGAGCGGTGGGCTTCATGAGGGGGGGACCCACTGAGCGGCGAAAGGATAGGGGGAAGGGCCCCAAGAGGGAGGGAGAACCTGGCTGCATCGCTGCCAGCCGTAAGATCCTCACCACCCTCTACCTGCTCTCCAACACCAACAGTCTCCTCCACCACCACTGGCGGTGCCCCAGCAGCACCTGGTGCTGCCGAGGAGGGACCCGCCACAGCCCTAGTGCCTCTGCCGCGATTGCCGGCAGCAGGCTGGGGGAAATCGAGCCTGCAGACAAAATCCGGAGCTGGGGCAAAGATTTGTGCAATGGGGAGGACCAGGGTATCCTCAGGCTCCCCGCGTCCTCTCCCTCCTCTCTGTGCCACAGCCGCCGCAGGCACAGCCCGCACCTGGCCTCTCCCACCTCTGCCTGGCAACCTTCTGCAAGCCCTGCCCGCAACACGGCTCTCGCGTTGCTCAGACATGTTAGATTTTTTTCTAAAGGAGGGAGACTTTACGAGGAAGGCCAGAAAGGGGCAAAAAAATAATTTGGAAGGGGTGGGAAGGGGCAAAAAAAGCCAATTAATTGGGAGGCGGCGGGAGGAAAATTTGATTGGAAAAAGCCAATGGGGGGAAGGGAAGACTTTTTTATGTGGGGGGGGGGTGGATTGAAGTGAGGGGGAGGGTAACCTTTGAAATTGGGGTGGGTCAGGTGTTAAGCCAATTGGGGATGGGGATGGGTGTTTTTTTTGAATTTGGGAAAATGGTGGACCCCTGGGTGGGTGGTGGGTGGCACGGGCAGCTAGGTGGAGTAGTTGTTGGATGGGGGGCAAGTCTGTGGATTATTATGGGGAAAATGGATGGGGGGAGGGCACAGCACCTACTGGGGGGTGGAGGGATGCAGTCAAAGCTTGGGAACCTGAAAATCAAAGGAAACCCTTCTTTAGTGAACTGAACACAGTGTGTGGATGGATTGGGTTGTGGGGTGGTGGATTCCAAGTAATGGATTGCTGGGGTACCAAGCATGAACCTTGCAGCCTATTTAAGAAATTGCACTTTCACAAAACCCACCCACCACTCAACCCAAAACAAGTGAAGCAAGCAAAAACACATGATAGCACATCATATATCTTCAAAACATAGCAACAATGACCCCGGGAAACCCTTCTTTAGTGAACTGAACACACAATACAGTGTGTGGATGGATTGGGTTATGGGGTGGTGGATTCCAAGTAATGCTGGGGTACCAAGTATGAACCTTGCAGCCTATTTAAGACTTTGCACTTTCACAAAACCCACCCACTCAACCCAAAGCAAGCAAGCAAAACATATGATAGCACATCATATATCTTCAAAACATAACAACAATGACCTGGGGTGGGGTGGGGAACCTGTTAAAACAAGAAACAACCTGCAAGAAAAGCATGCAACACAACAACAATTTCTTCAGCAAGACACAACAACAGTACATCTCCAAGTGTCCCTCCCCACACCCAAATGCATTTCAAAATACAGGTCTCCCTATTTGAAACCGCCAACTAGGGAGGGAAAGGAGGCAACAAAAGGTGCACACAACTGCGCACGCACACTAACCCCTCTTCTTCCGATCCTTCTCCTGCCGCACACTGCTGGTCACAGACGCGCCAGCCAGCCACACCTGGGCTGGGACACAGACAGGGCGGCTGCATGGGGCACAGGCAGCCAGGGTGGGTCAATGATGGAGGGGCAGAAATGAGGAGACAACAGTATTTGTGTTGCTCAACACACCCCCAAGCAGAGACAAATGAAATGAAATACTTTAAGGGGGGGGAAACCGATGGCAGGGACCCCAGGTGAGGTCGGTGGTGGTAGGGTACTGTGTGGCTGCAGCTGTGGGAAGAAGGGATGGATGAGAGAAGGAGAGAGACCAGAGAGAGAGAAGCAGAGAGAGAAATAGAGAGAGAGAGAAAGAGAGAAAGAGCAGCACGGAGGGGGGTGGGTGGAGGTGTGATGTAGCAGGGAGGGGGGATTCAGGGGGGGACAAAAGCAGCAGTGGGGTGGGGTATCAATGTAGCAAGGGGGTGGGGTGTTAGGAGGCAGGGGGCAGCAGTCCCAAGAAGAGACCAGAGGGGGTGTGTGGGGGGTATCGATGTAGCAAGGGGGTGGGGTGTTGGGAGGCAGGGGGCAGCAGTCCCAAGAAGAGACCAGAGGGGGGACGGAGTGGGGGGCATTTATGCAGCGGGGGGTGTTGGGAGGAAGGGGGGCAGCAACAAACAACAAACAACAGACGGGCAAAAATCTCAGGAACAAAAGACCCAAATAGATAACTGGTGATAGTCAGCCACAGAAAATCCTTGGAAGAAAAGCCCAACTCAGGCAGGCAGCAACAGCAGGGAGGGTGGGTTGGTGAGTGGGGGTGGGGAATCTGGATGGGAAGGGAGGGCAGGAGCAGAGGGGGCAGCAGGAGTGGTGTGGGGTGGGGGGGGCAGGACCCAAGGGGCACAAGGAAGGGAGCAATCAATCACAACAGGAAGGAACCCAAGAAAATTAATGTGCAGCAAAACAGGCAAAAATCTCCAGAACAAAAGCAGACCCAAATAAATAAATGGTATTATTTGTATATAATCAGCAACAGACAATCCTTAGAAAAGCCCAACTCGGGCAGGAAGCAGCAACAGAGAGGGTGGGTGGTGGGTGGTGGGCATCTGGATGGGAGGGGGGAGGGCAGGAACAGAGGGGGCAGCAGGAGCAGGCCCAGTCAAGGGACACACAAATTAATTAACAATTCAACCAAAGCAGAAAATATATAAATTAACAGCAGCAGCAGAAGCAATAATCCAAATGAATGAATGAATCCAAGGTGGAACAAAAACAAGGCACAAATAATGGAACAGCAATAAATGAAAACAATGCAGATGGGTGGGGGAGGGGAAGCCAAATGATAAAGGAGGAATGGGAAAAAATGGAGGGTGAGGAAAGAGGACAGGAGGACAACAGAAGAAAAACAACAGGAATATGTGGGAAGTTAAGAAAATAGTAAAGTAAGTAAAGAGAAGAGACAGACACAGGGCAGATGGACAAAAGAAAGAGCACAGCACAAGGTGGTATACACACAGAGAGACACTAAAGGACACACAGTCAGGGACTCACACAGACACCAGCAGCAAATGAAGCAAGGGTCTCAGATGATGATCCCACAACTGCAGCCAAAGAGAATTTTCTAGGCAAGAGGCTTGGTTTATATAGGTTTGAAACTCCCTCCTTTGGGAGCCCCCACCTTTGCACTCCCCCCCCGCCCGGCCAACAGGGTGCCAGCTCTCAACAGTGCAACAGCCAACAGCCTACCAGAGCGCAAGACTCATTCTGGCCAATCAAAGGATCAATAGCGCAGCCAATGCAATGCCTGAAAAATAGCCTCACAAAATGGATGCCAGGAGCAAAAGTTGCAAGAAGGAGCCACAAAATGGAGGACACACTATTCAATGAATACAGACCCAATAGAGCCCTATGGCACATCTGAACCGGTTCGAAATGATCCGAACCGGTTCGGATTCGGAACAGCCCGGTCTGGTTCGAAATCGAACTGCCGAACTGGGCCGGTTCGAATTCGAACCGGTTCACACATCCCTACAGAGCAGTTCCATTAATGGGGGACAGAGGGGGCTCAACCTACCTTCCCCCAGATGATTGACTTTCATTGCTTCAGCATGCAAGCCTCATACCCACACGACCTGCGCTGCCAAGAGCAGTGCAGGTCAACACAGGCCTGGACTCATTTTCCCAGCCTCTGGATATCCCACAAGGCACCATGTGATGACCACAGTGCCTGGGGGATTCCCCTGTCAGACAGACACTCTAGGCGCCCATCTCTCTGTCTCCTTGGGCCGTTAATTCCAACAGACAAGTTAAGGGAGCACTAAGAGCTGGGTTTGGGAATGGGTTTAGGCTGGGTGGGAGTGCCGGGCTCCGCGTGGATCCTGGTGCTCCACACGAGCAGCCTAGCCCAGTTTGTGAGAACAGTCTCAGTATGTTTGTGTCCCATTCCTGGACAAGTTGGGCAACTGCTGCTAAGGCCCAGATTGATGATGGCATCCACTGATCGAGACCGTGCTGTCCATCATCTTGATTATGATGATGGCTATATGTCACCCTGCATCAAAGAAGAATGCAACCCAGAGTCCTTTGTGAGCCAGTTTGTCAGTTGGCAAAAAGTGACCTTGTTCTCCAGCTTCTTGTTTCTTTTCTCAGGTGGATGGGCGGCAAAGGTTAATCTCAGGCTATCTGAGGGCCACCATTGGGCTCCACACTTCTACTGACGGACTCTCAGTACCAGATTTCCACCCTGGCCACATATCTGTCAAGAGTTGCCAGACTTGTGACATGAACAGGCCCCACCTCAAAAATCTCAGCTTTTGGATGCATCTGAGCTGGCAGTCTTCCCCTATGATTGGTAGAAGACATGATGGAGCAGCCTCTTAGTTCACACACTAAGATGGTGAAGGGATGGGAGCAAATGGGGTTTCTCCTCACAATGAGGGTTAAGGAGCCCCCCAGCTAGGCTTGCCAACTAGGGACCTTTCTAGAGGACAGGCAACGATTTTGGACCAAATAACTCTGTCTGTGTGTGTGTGCGCGCGCGCACGCACACACGCAATAGGAGGAATAGATACTATGCTGGGGACAGTGAAAGAATGAGGCCTGGACCTTCTCTTTTTGTGTTACAGATTTCTGTAAAGGTAAAGTGTGCCATCAAGTCGATTAGTATTAGTGCAGGTTACAGTGGATGTGATTTTCTCATGGTGGTAGAGGTTGTGGTGGCAGCGAGAATTTAGCTGTTAGCTAACTAACTTTACTCTTTCAGCAGCTACCCCACTAACAGAGTAAAAAGACATCTTCTAAAATGGTGAACCTCTTAAATTTATCATGGAGTGAGCAACTGGCCCTGTCCAACCCCAGCACAGCATTCCTTCAGGGGCTGATGCTAGTGTTACCTTTTGTTTCATTTTAGATTTTGAGCCCTTTTGGGGACAGGGGAGCATCTTATTTATTTTTCTTTGAAAACCACTGAGAAACCTTCTGTTGAAAATCCATATATAAATGTTTGTAGTCATAGAGAACAGCAAGCAAGTGGGAGACCATGCATGCACCACTGCCCCAGCATGCAAAGAGGCTGGCTCGGCAGCTAGCTGGCTGCCCGGCCTTGAGCCAAGAGGTGAAGTTGCTGGCCTGGCTGCGGAGAGTAGGCTGGGTGACCAACTGGGGAGGAGGACAGAGGACTGGGTGGTAAACGTAACCAGGAGATGAATTTATGGTTACGCAGCAGGGGCCTGGAGAACCATGAGAGGGGCCATGAGAGGAGAGCTGGCCTTGTGGTAGCAAGCATGACTTGTCCCCATAGCTAAGCAGGGTCTGCCCTGGTTGCATCTGAATGGGAGACTTGATGTGTGAGCACTGCAAGATATTCCCCTCAGGGGATGAAGCCGCTCTGGGAAGAGCAGAAGGTTTCAAGTTCCCTCCCTGGCAGCATCTCCAAGATAGGGCTGAGAGAGATTCCTGCCTGCAACCTTGGAGAAGCCGCTGCCAGTCTGTGAAGACAATACTGAGCTAGATAGACCAATGGTCTGACTCAGTATATGGCAGCTTCCTATGTTCCTATGTAACTCTGCACCTAGACAGCAGACATACAGCTCACCTGGTCATCAGTTTCATGGTGGTGAGCTGTATTTATTCTCAAATTATCCAATTTTTATCAAAACATGCATATATAATGTGAACATTGACTTTTGTGATGTGATGAACATTGACTTTTTTCACCATCGGGACCTAGCAACCCTACTCCCAGCTCAAACAGCTAGAAGATCTTGCAAAAGCTGGAACCAAACTTAATGGCTAACATACTAGTGGAATAGTGTTTGCACAGTTCTACAAGAGTGCTGTTGAACGAGTGCAAAAATAGCGCAAACGGGGTTGCACAGCCATGTGGCCATTATATAGAACAGCTGCACGGTTGTGCGACTCTGTGAAATGTTGAACTTTCACAGCAGCACTCTTGCACAGTTGTACAAACATTATGTTCTCCCACATATGTAAAGTTTTGGAGTATGTCAGCAGCCCATAACCAAATGCTATTTGGGACTGCCAGGAAAGACTGTTTGGCGTCTGAAGCTGGTGCAGAATGTGGTGGTAGTTTGCCTCCAGCAGAAAAGTATCTCATAGTTTACTCTATACTAGCTGGGTTGGGCACAGAGCATCTGCACCTCCGGCTGGCCCACCTACCGCTGCTGCTTCCCCTCCCCCCGCTGGCACGCCCGTCTTTCTGGCTGACTGGCCACTCTCCCCCCCCCCACACACACACACACTTCTCGCCCCCCATGCTTTCTGCCAGCCAGCCAGCACACCGCAGTTTCTGGCTAGCCAGATGGAAAGCTGGCCCACCACCTCCTCCTGCCCACTCCTGGTAGCGGTTGCCTCCTCCCAGCAGCCGGCCCGGCCCACCTCTGCCTCCTGCGCCTGCCAGCCAGGCTGGGTCAGCCCGCCTCCTCCTCCCAGCGGCTGAGGCACCCGCTGCTGCCTCCTGCTCCCGCTGGCCAGGCCGGCCCGCCGCCGCCACCTCCTCCAGCTGACTGGCTGCCACCACCATCCTCGCTCCGTCCCCATTGCTATCCCCCAGGCCGCTGCTCACAAACTCTCCTAAGAGCTGCCACACATGGGATTAGCGACGGGTACGTTGAAGAGAGTTCTATAGATAGAAGATAGATTGGAATGTGTTGGCAGGCTAGTCATGGGAATCAATTCCCCAAGTCTCTTTGGAGGCTGTAAAAGAGAAAGAGGGTTTGATAAACTGCAAAGCACCGAGATGGAATGCCTGAGAAGGGTGTGTAGGAAGTATTCCTCACAATGAATTTCATGTCAGGTGGGATTTCCATAAGTTAAGAGGAGGCTATAAGTGATAGTAGAGGTAGTGCTTCTCTGCTATAGGTGGATGCAGTTCCTTCTTGGATCTGTTCAGCATCATAAAAGAGAATCAAGGGGGGGGGGATCAAGAACAATCAGATGATGCCTTCCTCCAGCCGAGGCCTTGGGCTTGTCTTAGGATGAGCAATGTGCCAGGTGGAGGAGGGATGGCAGAAGAGGAATGAAGTGTATAGGTCACCTGCCAGGGAAAAGGAATTGTGCTCTGTGCACACGATCCATAAATACTGTGGGGGAAGGCAGGCCCTGCAGAGTGATCAGGTGGAGGGGGAGGCTTGTTGCAGCCAGGCAAGGAACATCGCTCACGGCGGGGTGGGGGGGTCATGGTGAGTGAGATGAGGACTGAAAGCTGGAAGATGTTAGAATCTCTGTCTTCTCTGAGATTTAAGAATACACTCTGCCCATCCCCTCATACCTTGGCAACCCCACAGCTTGATTCGATGACTCTGAAACCTGTTCCCCATCAGGGTTGACAGTTCTGGGCTAAATGAACTCTTGATCTGACTTGTGATGCCACCCATAGATCTGTAATGAGGAACAGTGCCACAAACCTCCCACACTGCCTTGGAAGAACACCATGGCGCTTTCCAGATTAGACCCTAAAACGGGGTCAGGATGTATCTCTGAAGTGTGCTTCCACACTTCCTGTGTTGTGACACCGCAGTCCCAAAGCTGGCCTCAGGGTGCTGTTCATATGTCGGATGCCTTGTTTCGAATTTAATCACTGCAATTTAGTGCTATGACGTCATTTATCTGGCATAAAAAAGGCATCGGTTTTCTGGGTTGTTCGTTTTCGCGTGATTGCTCCCCCTGCAGGTTTTACATTTGACTGCAATTTGCCTGAACAAGCCATTTAGCCGCTTTTAAGTGGCTAATCTGGAAAGCGCCCATAAGCTACAGTTGTGCCCAGCTGAATTCTATCCAGGACCCAGGCGGAAGTGAGTGCAGCAGACTGGGAGTATCAGACAAGGACACCACCCAAAGGGACAGCAGCTGACCCTTACCTGGGGTCAGAACTGCGCAGGGAGAAATGCACAGGAAGAATTCCAATGTGAATTCTTAATGTGTTCCCAGTTCTGCTCCAATGATTTCCAGAGAGATAGGATGTGGAGTTTATTCTCAGGAAGAAATTCTGTATCTTCTGCCTGCATGGACTCAGCTTTGCTGACAAACAGGCCTCAGGATCTGTATGGATTTGGCAGCCACCCTTGTTCAGAGAGGGGCGTGGTGCAAATGCCACTTGTGTTCTTCTGGCAGCAGAGCAGGCTGAGACATGGGCCAAGGAAATCATTCGAGATGGTTAGCATCACTGTGTTCTTTTAGATGCCGCGTAAAGACTTTTTTGTTCACTCAGACCTTTTAAATTTTGATTTTAAATTTGATTTTAACTGATTTTAAAAGAATTTTTAAATTGCTTTGCTTTGTATTTTGCATTTTCTTTTTTCTCTTTTTGGTCTGTGATGATTTAATGTATTGAGTGTTTTTATTGAATGTTTTAATGTTGTGTTGTGAGCCGCCCAGAGAACACTTTGTTATAGGGCGGCTAGCAAATTTTATTATATTTATTATTATTATTATTATTATTATTATTATTATTATTATTATTATTAACACAGTCAGACAGGTGTTATTGACTGGTTTGTTTTATCCAGACATCGAGTCCTTCCCAAGGACCTGGGGTGGCTGAATTTTATTATCACTGTTGTTGCTGTTATTACAGATACCGTCACAGAATATAGGCTATTCCCAGTAAAGCTGCTTTTTGTAACTGGCTGATGGTGATTTCTGTGGCCCCTATGGTGTTGAGGTGCTCTTCAAGGTCTTTTGGGATTGCACCTAGGGCACCAGTTACCACTGGGATTATTTTAGTCTTCTTCTGCCACAGCCTTTCAATTTCAATTTGTAGATCTTTGTATTTTGTGATTTTTTCTATTTCCTTTTCTTCTATTCTTCTATCCCCTGGTATTGCTCTGTCGATTATTTTGACTTGTTTTTCTTTCTTCTCGACTACAGTGATATCTGGTGTATTGTGTGGCAGATGTTTGTCTGTTTGTAGTCAGAAGTCCCATAATATTTTTACATCTTCATTTTCTACCACTTTTTCAATTTTATGGTCCCACCAATTTTTGGCTATAGGTAGCTTGTATTTTTTTGCAGATGTTCCAGTGTATCATCCCTGCTACCTTGTCATGCCTTTGTTTGTAGTCAGTCTGTGCGATCTTCTTACAACAGCTGATCAGGTGGTCCACTGTTTCATCTGCTTCTTTACAAAGGCGGCACTTGCTGTTTGTTGTGGATTTTTCTACTTTTGCTCTTATTGCATTTGTTCTTAGTGCCTGTTCTTGTGCCGCCAGTATTAAACCCTCTGTTTCTTTCTTCAAGTTGCCATTCTTAAGCCATTGCCAGGTCTTGGTGATGTCTGATTTTCCGCTTATATTGTGTAAATATTGACCATGCAGGGGCTTATTTCTCCATTTTTCTGCTCGGTTCTTGACTTGTTCTTTCTTGTAGGCCTGTTTTGTTTCATTGGTGTTTGAATAGTTTCGCGTTCTTGACCATTTGAAGTGCATCTTCTTCACTATCCTTTAAATATTCTTCAAGGCCTCTTTTCTCCTCCTCTACTGTTTGATGGACTTGCAGCATTCCTCTTCCACCTGAGCTGCGAGGGAGGTAGAGCCTATCTACATCACTGCGGGGGTGCAGAGCATGATTGATGGTCATGATTTTCCTGGTCTTACGATCTAGCGTCTCTAGCTCTGCCTGGGTCCAGTCTATTATTCCTGCAGTGTATCTAATAACAGGTATAGCCCAGGTGTTTATGGCTTGTATGATGTTCCCGCCATTGAGTTTGGGCTTGAGGATTTTTCTAACTCTCCTGATGTGTTCACTTCCAATTTTTCTTTTAACTTCAGTGTGTGCGATGTTATCAGCCTGGAGAATGCCCAAGTATTTGTAAGGTTCTTTCTCTTCCAGGTTCTTGATGTTGCTTCCATTGGGCAGTTCTATTCCTTCTGTTTTTGTTATTTTCCCTCTGTTCATTATTAATGCAGCACACTTGTCTAGTCCAAACTCCATTGCTATATCGCTACTGAATATACGGACAGTGATTAGCAGTGATTCGATTTCTGACTGGGACTTTCCATACCACTTCAGATCGTCCATGTACAGCAGATGGTTGATTTTACTGGATGTTTTAGATGTTTGGTATCCGAGGCTTGTTTTGTTTAGTATTTGTGAAAGTGGGGTCATGGCAATTACAAACAACAGAGGGGATAGTGAGTCCCGTTGGAAAATGCCTCTTCTAATGCTAACCTGTCCAAGTGCCTCGCCATTGATTGTTAACTGTGTACTCCACATGCTCATTGCTTTTTAAATAAATATCTGAATGTTTTTGCTGACACCAGTTGTTTCTAAACATTTTAGTATCCATGTGTGAGGCAATGAATCGAAGGCTTTCTTGTAGTCAATCCATGCAACACTTAGATTTGTTTTTCTTCTCTTGCAGTTTTCTAAAATCATTTTGTCAATCAGCAGCTGGTCTTCTGTGCCTCTGGTGTTCGGGCAATTTCCTTTCTGTTCAACTGAAAGCTGTTTGTTAGTTAATAAGTGTTGCATGACTTCATCTGCTATTATTCCAGTTAATAATTTGAACATGGTTGGCAGGCAGGTTATCGGTCTATAATTACTTGGAACTTCACCTTTTGCTGGGTCTTTCATAATGAGATGAGTTTTCCCAGTTGTTAGCCATTGTTCAATATCACCGCCTTTCATAATGTGATTGAACTGTTTTGATAGTTGTTTATGAAGGCTTGTTAGGTGTTTAAGCCAGAAGCCATGCAGTTCATCGTATTATTATTATTATTATTATTATTATTAATAATAACAACACAGTCAGACAGGTGTTATTGACTGGTTTGTTTTTATCCAGACATCGAGTCCTTCCCAAGGACCTGGGGTGGCTGAATTTTATTATCACTGTTGTTGCTGTTATTACAGATACCTTCACAGAATATAGGCTATTCCCAGTAAAGCTGCTTTTTGTAACTGGCTGATGGTGATTTCTGTGGCCCTTATGGTGTTGAGGTGCTCTTCAAGTTATTTTGGGATTGCACCTAGGGCACCAATTACCACTGGGATTATTTTCCCACATGTGCACATCTTAGAGTGAACACTGAATCAGGCTACATTCCAGGATCAAAACCTGGTCCTAGGTCTAGATGGCATCAGAGATCACTAAATTGGAGGGTTAGCTTTTTTTTTTCCTGTGGGGTTTCTGTATATTTAACAGCTACATATTATACAACATTTTGTCAGGCAAAGTCTGTCTTATCGCTTCATCTGCATTCCAGGCAAAACATTCCTTGCATCCTTTATTATCCGAAGAAGAGCACTAGGCTGAGCCAGAATTTGAATCCAGACCTCCCATATTGTAGTCTTACACTGCTCACTGGACAACACCATCACCAGTCCCTCTTTTTACTGATAGAACAACCAGAGGCTTTCTAAGACTCTCCAGGATTCAATCTTAAAAGTTAATATTTGCTATCTTGAATCAATAACCTTAATATTGAGATTAAAAAAAAAAAAAAGACTAAGAAATCCGAGGGAGGATTTCATGCCTGCAACTCCTTTTCTCATGATCTTGGTCACATCACTGTCTGCTCGCTATGAACTGTGAATTTCACACATTCCTGTCCTGACATGTTGGCTGACATCCATATTAATGATGTGTACACTGAAAAATGTTTTGCATGTGCAACAGGCGAAGGACAATTTTAGTCTACTTCCTTCTGTAGCTCACTATGCCTTATTCTGAAAATCTGTCCCTGAGGGTTGAAAGACCATCAGGGACATATTTCTGAGCAGTACAGAGGACTGCAGAAGGAATGAGAAGTTGACAGAAAGCACTCCTCCCTCACTGTGTATGTGAAAACAGTTTTCAGTGCACACAGTATTAGTCTGAGTCCCAGCCATTGTGTTCAATGCATGTACAATCTGTATACACAATGTATAATGCCTATAAAGCTGTATGCACATACATATTTGTAGGCACGTACAGCTATTTGTACATTATGTTCAACACACAGAAAGTAGTAACTTTCTATTTTTATCCTGCCTTTGAGTGGGATTGTACTCAGGTTCACTTTTTAAAATGAACACATCTACAGTTGTTCACACAAGAACATGTACATGTATACAAATACCTGTGTACAAAAACATATGTACAGGGTCAAAGTATAAGCTGATTCCCACAACCTTTAGGAGATGAGATACGGATTGAGTTACTGCAGTCTGAAGGATTTTTGTTTGCTTGCACTTCTCTGGATGTGCAACAACTGTATGACATGCCAATGTCTATAGCTGCTGAAGTTTTCTCTGGCATGAAGATAAAGTGGCCGGGAAAATTTCACTCCTTCATTTCTGGATATAAAATTAAAGGCACAGGATAATACTTGTTTTTGTTGTATCTTATGCCTTTAATCTAACAGCAAGGGCATAGCTATAATTGAATGGATGGGTTCAAAGCACCTGGGCCCCCCAGCTCCTGAGGGGCCCCCAGCCCAGCTCCAACTTTCTCCATTATCTCCCTCACTCCAAGGGGCCTTTGGGGAGAGGGATGAACACGGGCCCCCTCTCCCCTAGCTCCACCCCTGTCTAACAGGCAGCCCTATTTCCCCTGCCCGGCTTTTGAATCCAGTCCCACTCTAAAAAGAGGTCGGCATGGTTGCCACCTGGATTCTCTATCTGCATTTCACAGTCACATCACAGGCAGAAAATCAACAGATGCACATTTTCTGATACAGTAATGCTGTGGTGGAAAAACCAGGTTGTTCTTGTCATAACAGCTACTAAAAGCACACATTCCTGACAGAAGGAAAAGGTGAGAGCTCCAGGGGCAAGAACTGGAGAGATCTCTGTTCCCATATGCATGCGCACACACACACACACACACACACACACACACACATGTGGACACCCCTTCCTTCTCTCCTCCCCCGCTCCACCTTCACCTCTGTTGAAAATCACGTAGCAGGCTCCTTAAAAGTCATAGATTACTTTTTCTCTTTGGAAAAGAATTGCATGCCTGGTTCTTGCTAATTCTCAGCCATGAGAGGAAGCGCTCATGAAAAAGGAGGCAGCATTTCTTCTGAAAGAGCAGTGTGATTAAAAACAACCCAAAAAAGGCTCGCGGGGCTAGTTCACAGCATATTTTCCTACGAAAGGAATCTACTTGGTGTTATTTACTGGAAGGACTTAGAACATCTGCACTGCACAATCCCTCTCCACCCACGTACACCCACGCCTACATCCACATACACACAGAGTGTCTCAGTTCTTGGTCTTGTTGAGGTGAAGGTCTGAAGGATGGTGTTAATTGCTCTGGCATAGTAGCAAACACCAGGCCTTGCTATCCAGAGTGCTCTTTGGCACTTTGCTGTAAATTAGCAGTCAAAACCACCTTGGACATGCTTCTGGGACTTTAGAATTCACACTGAGTGCCTCTGTGGTGGCTAGGTGGTCAGCCTTAGTAAAATCACATTTACTATGCATTTGCCATTATCCAATATAAGGTCCAGCTGCAAGATATTAAGCATCTTGCAGGAGCCAGCCATTGGGGGAGATGCAAATCATTCTCGGATTTGGAATGACACCGTTTCTTCTCCCCGAGAGAAACAAGTGGCTCAGCTTCAGAACATCCTGATCAAACATGCACAGACATAACACCGAGAAAGTGCTGTGGCACCTCACAAATTACAGGGATAGAGTCCAGCGCCAAAGCAAACACTTAGGAAAGTAAGTCCCATTGACAGTAGTGTGAAAGATTTAAACATGAGAGTTAATCTCCCATTGAAATCAACAGAATTTGAAGGTGTTTAACTTTGACTGGATTATGCCTTAATCAAAGATGGAAAACAGCAACCCTTAATAATAATAAAAAAGCAGGCCAATTAATATAATGAAGAGAATAAATGATAGAAAAACTGCAATTTATCACATTCAAATACAGAAAACCTGGAGACATAAAGATAATATGCTGCACTTTCCCCTAGTCTATTAATCCATGCTAGACTTTTAAGGTACTCTCAAAATACTTCCAGTTCTTATTATGGATTGGTAGCAAATGGCCAGCAGGTAGCACTGTGAAATCGTGCAATGGCCAACAAAGTCATCTGAATGACCCCTTGGAAAAGCAGTAAGAACTTCCATTTTCAGAGTATTTCTTCTTCTAGAAACCTCACATCAGGCTGAACTGGATGCCATACCTCTCCTGTATATCCCATATATTTCCTCAGATCATTAATTATCAAAAACCCTGGAGGATGGGGCCATAGCTCATTGGTACAGAGCATCTGTTTTTCATGCAGAAGGTCCCTGGCATCTCTAGGAAGGGCTGGGAAAGAACCTTGTCTGAAATCCTGGAAAGCCACTGTCAGTCAGAGTAGACAATACTGAGCTAGATGGACTGATGCAACATTCTATTTTTTTACTAACTTATTTAAAAGATTTATCCTCTGCCCCTCCAGTATACTATTGCTTGGGGCAGCTCAAAACACTAATAAAAACATACAATGTAAAATTAGACTAATAAGAGTAACCAAATTTAAGTTAAACATGTTAAAACCAGGCTAAAATCACATTTAAAATTACATTTTTAAAAAAGGTTCCAAATGAAAAGTTATTTTTAAAGCTAAAAACTGAGAATTATAAAAACTATAGAACCTGCCAGATTTATTTATTTATTTGATTTGTTTTGACTTGATTTGATTTCTATACTGCCCTTCCAAAAATGGGTCAGGGCAGTTTACACAGAAAAAAATAAACTAGCTGACCCCGCACAGAGCATCTGTGTGGCACTTTGGGGCTGGCTTTTCCCCCCTCCCCCTCCCTCCTGCCATGGTCTCTCCTTTCTTCCCCTTCCCTCCAGCCCTCCCCCTCCCATTCCTCCCCCTACACAGAGCCTCACCTGGCGGCGGACGATAAAAAAGGACCCACCCGTCCAACCGCCGTTTTTCTCTCCCTCCCGTCCGCCTGCTGCCACCACCTCTTTTCTCTCCCCGCTCTGCCCGCCCACCACCGCTTTTCTTTCCCCACCCACCCACCGCCACTTTTCTCTCCCCCCTCCGCCCTTTCACTGCCACTTTTCTCCTCCCCACGCACTGCCATCCCTGTCTCTGCCGCTGCTTTTCTCTCCCCCACTCCTCTGCCCGCCGCCGCCTCTTTCTTCCAACTCTCCTCCTCCCTTCTCACTTGGTTGGGCCTCTTGCGGGAACTCTCACCGCGTGTCGCGGGAGTTCCGCTGCCAAATCCTGGACATGCATGCTGGCTAAGAGAATTAATTATATAGATAAAATATAAACAGAGATGGAGCATCAAAAAGCCTCATTAAATTATGTTTTCCATTGGTTTTTTTTAAAAAAAAAAAACACTGAGGGAGGGAGCATGGTGAAGCTCTTCAGGGAGGGCGTTCCAAAGCCGAGGAGCCACAGCCAAAAAAGGCCCTGTCTTTAGTTCCTGCAAACTTGATCTCTGTTAGTGGTGGGGCCATGAGCAGGGCCTGAGATGATGAGTGGAGAGCCCTGGCAGGTTCATATGGACGAATGCGGTCCAACACGAACCCAGCTCCAAGCCATGTAGAGCTTTAAAGGTCAAGACCAACACCTTGAATCTAGCCCAGAAGCAGACCAGTCACCCATGCAGCTGCCGCAGGATGGATGTGACATTCATGAAGCGACTTGAATCCATGAGCATCCTTGCAACAGCATTCTGGACCATCTGAAGCTTCCAAACTGTCTTCAAGGGTAGCACCACATACAGTGCATTGTAGTAGTCCAATCTGGATGTTACCAAAGCTGGAGGCAGCTTCCTATGTACATGTCAAACTGTTAATGAGTTGGATACCAAATCCTCATTTGTACTTCTATTTCCTCTACTGTCAGTCAGTAGTAGAACTTCTTTGGATGCTTGTATTTTGCCCCTTTCAACGATATCTTAATAATTAAATAATGATCCTGAACAGACCAGAAATACAAAACCTTTTAATACTATCAGTTCCTCAGTAACTCTCTCTTTTTCTCTGCCATGCGACTCTTTAAAGCATAGTGCCCATGCCAGAAAACACAAGTGGTCCTACCATAAAGTAAGGTGAGGCAGATGCCTCTGGTAGTCTCTCTCTCTCTCTCTCTCTCTCTCTCTCATATTTCTGTACCACCTGATATAGACATCTCTAGGCAGTGAACAAAGATAAAAACATAAATATAAAAACAATATAAAACAGTTAAAATTCATAAATGAGATAAAAACAATTTCAGTAAGTAAAAACATTTAAAACTTAAACATCAGTTGAAAGCCGTGGAAAACAGAAACATCTGCAGGGTCTTCCTAAAAGCAAGCAGAGAAGGAGATGCTCTTGTTTCAACAGGGAGTGTGTTCCAGACCCCCAGGGCAGCTACAGAGGCCCAGTCCTGAGTCACCACCAAATGAGCCAATGGCCACCGTAACCAGACCTCTCCAGTTTATCTTTATAGGTGTCAAGGTTTATGACAGAGAAGGTGCTCTCTTAATTACCATGGGCCCAAGCCGTTGAGGGTTTTATAGGTAATAACCAGCACTTGGTATTTCATTCGGAAACATATTGACAGCTAGTGACAATTCTTTCAAAATGGGTGATATATGGTCTTGTCGGGTTGACCCAGAGACCAATCTGGCTGCTGCATTCTGTACCAATGATAGTTTCCGGACTACATGCAAAGGCAACTCCATGTGTGCATTACAGTAGTCAAAGCCTAGAGGTTACCAGCATAAACACCACTGTTTTAAGGCCATTTACCTCCAGAAAAGGACGTATCTGGCCTATCAGCCAAAGTTGATAAAAAGCACCCCTGGCCACTTCCTCAACCTGAGAAACCAGGGAGAGTTTGGGATCCAGGAGCGCTTCCAGACTACATACCTGATCTTTCAGAGGGAGTGTAACCCCATCTAGAACAGGCAGATCTAAATGATCTAAACCATCTCTCAGGTCCCGACCCCCTACAGCCAGTACCTCCGTCTTATTTGGATTCAACTTCCATTTGCTATCCCTTGTCCAGCCCATTATCACCTTCAGGCAGGCATTTAGAAGGGGTTATGCCATTTCCTGATGAAGTTGGAATGGAGAAATAGATCTGGGTGTCATCATTGATAACACCCTACATCATATATTGATAACACCCTACGTCATATATTGATAACACCCTACATCAAAGATCCTGGGGATCTCTCCCAGCGGTTTCATGTAGATGTTAAACGCATTTACAGTATGGAGCCTTGTGGAACTCCACACTTTGGCTCTCACTTTGCAGAATAACCATCTCCAAGTGACACCATCTGGAATCTGCCAGAGAGGTGGGAACAGAACCACTGTAAAACAGTGCCACCCAAACCCACTTCCCTCAAGCGACCCAGCAGGAAACCCGTGGTCAATGGTATTGAAAGCTGCTGAGAGATCCAAAAGGATCAGCAGAGTCACACTCCCTCTGTCAAGGTAGTGGATTTTGGGCACTACAAAGATTGGCTGAGTGGGGTCCAATCCACAAGGAAGTTATCTTCTCAGACCGCAAGCCCCATTGAAATGAATGGCAGCTGGATAAGAGCTCTTGCACAGATCCTGTTCATTTCAGTGAGACTGCACAGAGAGCTATTGTGTCCCATTTTATTTAGCATGGATTACCAAGATCTAATTCAGTATAAGACTTGCTATATCTTTTGACTTCTTTCTGGTTTCAGCTCCAGGTTCCTGGGGGCATATATAAACAAACGAGAGGGAGTGGATAAGTGGGTCTGTCTGTCTGTCCCTGCTGGCTGGATACTTCTGATTCTGATAGTCCTCAATGCCATGAACTTGCAGGATGAACCACCATATTTGTGGTTGCTTTATTGTTAGCTGATCAGCCACCACCCTTGCATTTCAAAGGATTCTGACTTTGGCTGGCCAGTGCTAAGATAACTCTGGAGAGGCCATAGGCTAAGAATGAGTTTATGGTTAGCAAATTGTTCCAGTCAAGCAATATTAGTTCAGTGCTATTGTACAAAGGCCATTATTGCAACAGCCTGAAACTCTTCCAGAACATGTCGGGCTCCCTTAATAAGCACTAGCTACATAATATGAGGAGACACTGTAGTGGGAGGGTAAAGATTTGGACAACAAGGGTTTCAAAAGCACAGAGGGAAGGAAACAAGAACTTTTACTGGACCACTATGTTGCTAAAGCCTTTGCAGGAAGTTGAACTCCTGAACACAAGAGGTTTATTAACCACAGGAAGACAAATGAAATAAAAGCACATTTTGGCGTATATCCAGACTGAGGTATAATAATAATTAAAGCATGGTTTTTCTAAGTAAACATGCATGGAAAATCCCAGTAAGTTCAACGATGGCCAACCTGCACATTAAGTTAAGCCTGGTATTAATTACTGAGGGGCTTAACACAGGAACTGAACCAAAAGTTTCCCTTTTTAGTAACAAGCAAGCAAGCACCAGCCACGGGGCTTCAATCTGGCTTGAGACTGGGGCACATGGGTAAAGAGGGGTTAGACAGGCCCATAGCCAGACTAAAAGTTGGGAGGCACCAAAATAGTAGGGGCCCCCACTGATTTGGTCCTCGTCAGTTCTAAGAGTAAGCAACATTCAGTAAAATATTTGTTTGTAAAATATGGGGGGGGGGAGAAAAAGGGGGGGCAGGCTTGCCCTAATCCCTGCTGGCTATGAATCTGGTTAACCCTTCCACCCTGCCCCATTTTCCTGTCAGAATTCCCCCTTGAAGAGATTCTTTGCAGCACCCAGTGACCCGGTGCTGAGCGTGCACTAGCCTTCAGCTCTAGAACACCAGAGGTCTTCCCCAAAGGGATGGCCAAGGCTAGAAAGACCAGAGAAGGGAATGATAAAATATGCTGCCAGCAGAAACAACAACCGGGGGATGAACACAAGCCGTCCCACCTTCTCTTGTTCATCTGGCTCCCATGAAACCCTTACAAGGCAGGGAGCGGACAGGACAAAGCAACATCATTGTTATGGCTTCAATCCACACAGCTATGTGCCGGGGTGAGGGGAAATTGCGTGCAGAGCCAGAGTTTGCTCTGAAGTTCCTGCTGCAGAAGCTTTTACTGCTGAGAAGAGGCAAGCTACTCTTTGAACTGATTGGCGCCATGCTGCTTTGGCACTGAAAAGTTCAAAGGGCTCTCCAGGGGCAATCGCCACCCCTCCATGCCCTGTGCTGTGCATAGCTGGTGTCCATTACAGCTTATACCAGCAGAGGCTGGTGTAGAGACCATTCAAAAACCCTGGGATTCCGTTGTTCCAGTTCAACAGTACTATCCCCTACTTGGACAGATCTGGGCTGAAGGGCATACCTGATGGGCGCTTCCTAGGGTTGCAGTTAATCCATGGATACCGAAAGGCACTCTGTATGACTCACAGGAGTCCTCTTAATTATTTCAAGCATTTCAGAGCTGAGACCCAGCACTGAAAATAGGTTTCCTCCCGTGGGTCAAAGGAAACCCAGGTTGTTGGAGAGTTTGGTGTTGTACCTTCTCAGGCAACAACCACATCAATCAGAAATGGTCAAGACTTAGATCATTCTTCTTTTAGTGTAAATTTTACTCTTTGAATGGCAAATTGTTATACTCATTATAGCTGAGTAGGTCTCTCAGTTACCTACTGAATGAAAAAATGGAGCAAGCAAAACAAGTCTCTGAGGCAGTTAAATAAATGAGGCGGTTATAGTGAGACTTCACATCCTACTGACAGACAACATAATAACTTGCCATTCTCTTGCAACCAGCAAGTCAAAAGCGAGGGATTCTCATAGCCATGATCCATTAAGCCTGACTTGTAGTACATAGTAATTAGCTAGAATCATGACAGGCTCCAGGTTTTAGGGGGCCCTCAGCAAACTGACCTGCCCTTCACGGATCCCCTCCTATCAGGCTGAGCCTCAAGAGAGTCACTCCACCACCACCACCAGATGACTCTGGGCCCAGAGTTTGTCTCAGGGATCAGCGATGGACTCTACTGAAGGCCACGGGTGTTGTGATTGTCATAATTTATAGGGAAGACGGAGGATGGAAGTTTGCAGGTGATCTCTGGAGGCTATCATGACCTGTGAGCCTGAGCCTGAGGGCTCAGAGGAAGAGGCTGCCGTGATCCCTGAGTCTGACTCCTCCTTGTTCTCCTCCCTTGAGAACAGGGAGAAGCCGCATGCGAGGTCCCCTTGCTCCAGGACTCAGGGAGCCCCTTATCTCCAGAACCTCCTCTTCAACCTGAGGATACTCCCTTCTCTCTCCATCCTCCTTCAGCTCAGAAGACATTGCACCAGCTGAAGCATCACCAGTGCTTCAGTTTTGCCACAGCCAGTGACTGCAAAACAAGGCGCAGGCACCTTAAGCCTTCCAGCACTCAAGGCTAGGAGTGGGGTGTGACCAGGCTCCACTTCCCCTTCAAAAGAGAGAGTCAGCGTGGTGGAGTGGCTAGAGTGCTGGACTAGGACCGGGGAGACCCGAGTTCAAATCCCCATCCAGCCATGAAACTAGCTGGGTGACTCTGGGCCCGTCACTTCTCTCTCAGCCTAACCTACTTCACAGGGTTGTTGTGAGGAGAAACTCAAGTATGTAGTACACTGCTCTGGGCTCCTTGGAGGAAGAGCGGGATAGAAAATGTAATGTAAACAAACAAACAAATGGGTCCAGTCTGCACCTGGACCTTGCTGAAGCAACATTGTTGCCAAGATCTCAGCCTTGCCCCTGCTCAACCCTGATTTCCTGGCTTCTGACTTGACCTTGAGCTATGCCTCACTCCCTTGATGAGTCCTTGCCAGGAGAACAGCACTGCTCACCCCCACATGAAAGCAACTTGAGGGGGCATAGCTGAGCAAGAAGGAGTTTCACCTGAAGCTGGTGCAGATGACACTAAACTGTTTAGGATAGTGAAACCCTAAACAGATTATGAGGAGTTCTAAAAAGAACTCTCCAAACTGAGGGAGTGGGCAACCAAATGGCAAATGCGGTTCAGTATAAGCAAGTGTAGTGATGCATATTGAGGCAAAAAACCCCAACTTCACATATACACTGATGGGGTCTGAGTTGCTGGCGGTGACTGACTAGGAGAGATATCTTTGGATCGTGGTGGACAGTTTGTTGAAAGTGTCAACTCAGTATACAGCAGCTGTGAAAAAGGCAAATTCAAGAATAGAGATCATTAGGAAGGGGATTGAAAATAAAAATGCTAATATCAAAATGCCCTTATGTAGGAAGGGAGAAATGGTGGAAGTATCCTACAGACAGAGCAAAAACCCAGCAATCAGTGTTTCTGGAGGAGCTATTCTTCATACAGTCTGTCGGTTCAGTTGTGAAGTTGGGAGAAAGCAGTTGTGTATCCTCTTATATCTTCTCTGTCTTCACCATGTGTAGTTAGTTAGTTCTCTTCACAGTCAGGTTACAGAACTGCAGTTTCCATGCTGTAGAATTTTAGAGCTGGCGGAGATGTCGCTCCGAGGTCAGCCTACTCATGTGAACAGTATAATGGAGGAAGAGGAGGAGGAGGAGGAGATTCATGGAGGCTTTGGACCACTTTGGGGATTAGAAAACCTGTGTGTTGTGAGTCCCCTCATCCAGAGTTACAGAGTTCATGTAAGCAGAAACAATTATTTATTTCACAGGTAAGCCTGCGTGAATATTGGCATTAGCTTTTAGTTCTTGGCTCCCAGAGAGTAAGCATTCCCATTCGCAAGCCATATAACCCGGATTTTATTCTCCTGTCGCCAACACACAGGATAAACCCTAGGGCGAAAGAATACATTTCTGTTTATTTTGCTTTGATGTACTGTATATATACAAGCACTGCAATAAAGCCAGTTTTGTTTAAGATAATACGGAGCCTCACTGAGAGAGTTTATGAGAGTGATAGTATTCAGTGCCAAAATCCCTGTGAGTAAACAATGACCATATTTCTCTACTCCCTTAGCACACCCCTCTTGCTACACGGTTTTCATTAATTCTGCCTCCTCTCAGGCCCACATTACCCAAAATCCATGATCCAGGGAAGTCCTTATTAACTTTTGTTTGTGGACTTCTAAAGACTCATGATCCCAGGCTCTCTGGTGCATTTCCTCTGACTTCACGCATTATTGTGCACATTTCCTAGTTTTATTTTTAGCAATGAGTTTGTGTTTTCTCCAGCATGTTGTGTTTCAAGATAAACAGGCTCTGGCCAGCCCACCATTGGTCCCAGGCTTAGTTCTTCAAATCCTCCCATCAAAAAAAGAGCAACCAATTTCTTGGAAATAAAAGCAGACACTTGTACTGAGTGATAGGAAATCAGGCTCTTTTTCTGCAATAGTAGTCTAAAGCAGGGTTTCTTAACCTTGGGCCCCCAGATGATGTTGGACTACAACTCCCATCATCCCCAGACACGGCCTTTGTGGCAGAGGATGATGAGAGTTGTAGTACAACAACATCTGGGTCTAAAGTTTTCTCCAGTCATAGCAGGTCGGAATCCCCTGGCTTGGAAAGAGAAGGGAAGTGGGATGAGCTTACCCAACCAACAAGCCATAGCTGAAAGCAGTCTGCCCAATAGACAAAGAGGCATCTCACATGAGGGTAGAACCCAATGGACAGTCAGAAAGCAAAGGGTTAGCCACAGGATCGACACTGGGATGAGGCTGTAGCTCAGTGGCAGAGCATCTGCTTTGCAGGCAGAAGGGCCTCAGGTTCAATTCCTGGCATCTCCAGATAGGGCTGGGAGATTCCTGCCTATTGTCAGTGCAGACAATACAGAGCTAGATGGACCAATGGTCAGACACAGTATAAGGGAGGAGAGCTGGTCTTGTGGTAGCAAGCATGACTTGTCCCCATAGCTAAGCAGGGTCTGCCCTGGTTGCATCTGAATGGGAGACTTGATGTGTGAGCACTATAAGGTATTCCCCTCAGGGGATGGAGCCGCTCTGGGAAGAGCAGAAGGTTCCAAGTTCCCTCCCTGGTAGCATCTCCAAGATAGGGCTGAGAGAGACTCCTGCCTGCAACCTTGGAGAAGCCGCTGCCAGTCTGTGAAGACAATACTGAGGTAGATAGACCAATGGTTTGACTCAGTATATGGCAGTTTCCTATGTTCCTGTGTTTCCTAAGGCAGCTTCCTATGTTCCACTACCAATGCCAGGAAGCAGACAACAACATGCTCCAACAAGTTACAGAACCAGACTCCCCCATCTACTATCGGCTGTCCCAGGCTTCACCTCCTCAGGTGTGTAGATCTTAGAGAGAAGCATCATTTGGTGGAGTCCTGCATGCCATCCTCATTCAGTTGTTTCTGGATGGGCTTACGGCTGTCTCTGGAAACTTGGTTGTGCTCCTGTAGGGAACATAACACTTCAGTCCTTATGAGTGACTGATCTGCTGCCTGGTAAATCAGAAAACAAAAGCAATCACCTCAAACACATTACCTGAAGGTAATCTTGAGATATGCAGCCCAACTCCATGCATGCTTACTTGGAAATAAGTCTCTCTACAGTCAATGGGGCTTACTCCCAAACAAGGATGCATTGGATTACAGCCATAATCACCCATGGGTTGGTGCAGATAGATTACTTTTAAGTGGTGGCTATGATGCCAGGGGACTGACTAGAGAAGGTAGACCCAACTCCATGTAATTGTGGGCTATGGTACTGGAAAATAATTGGGTCCTTATCCTTCCCCCCATAAGTGGTGTAGGAAGCTGGAGCTCCGGGGTTGGGTGGGGGGAGAAGAGGAGCCCCTTGTGCATATATAGATAACTATGATTAAGTTCCTCCTCCTCAAATCCATCAGGATACAATAGGGATGGCAGTGACTGCCGGGTTAGTGTCTGAAAAGGTTTAGCAGACCCCAGAAAAAACCTTAGTTCTGATCCACCCAAACCTCTGGAGTCGGTTGTGAAATCTGTGATAGAACTATCCAGCCTTCAGAAATGGGGTGCCTGCTCTTGTCTGTCCGCAGCCTGATAGGGGAATGGCTCTGGGCAGTGAATTGCCCAGAGTACTTGAACTTCATAGCCTTGGTGTTGTCTTAGCCAATCATGAATGTTTTTTACATAGTTTAGGCCTAGCTAACTTGAACTGGCCTGTGTTTTCTATAAACAAACAACTAACCTTGGACAAACATTGTTCGAAGATGTTCTTGTGTCAAGGTTGTTCAGGCAAGGCTGCCCCAGTGGCTTCTTATCGCCATCTTCTGCCTGCCCCATTCCAGTGTTGACACCCCTTCTTCAAAACCAAAGCCTTTATAAGAGAAGGAAATGTTCCTACATTGAAGGGAAAGCCCCTCTAACCATCCCATTAAAGCTTAAATTACATATCTGTTTGGGTAAGCATAAAACTTAAACCACACTGTAGTTGTGATGATCTCACTACTAAAACCACAGTATAAACTGTTTTTGTTTATTGTGTGGTACATTTTTGGATTAAAAATAAAACACTGCAAACAGTAATGTTCCAGACTAAGCCTACAATGGAAGGGAGAAGGAGAAGGAGTGGAACAAGGAAAGTGAGGAAGGGCAAGTGAAGGAAGGAGAGGAGAGAAAGGAGGGAATGAGGAAAGTATCAGTTGTTAAACAAGTGTTGCACATCAATGACATCTTGAAGATTAAGTACTGTTAAATTATATAATCTCATTAACTGGATAAAATGCAATTTATAGTCACTCTGAGCTAAAAATCCCCTAGGTTTAGGGAAATTTATAAAAGTGAATATAAAAGGAGCTAATTGCAAATAGCATGAATTCCTAGATCCAAAATTTATAAAACTCACTGGCTCAAATGACGCAGCTGAGGAGCTGAATAGCATTTTTGAGGTAGAAGATTTTTGGAATATCTCATTCCTAGGCATTTTACAATCCTTCTGATGCAGGTCCTCAAAGACCTCAGATATCCCCTCAGGATGTCTTACAGCTGTCCAGATACAGGAATTGCTGTGTTGATAGCAGGAATTTTCCTCTCTTCCTTATACTTTATGTAGCTGTTACCTGGAAGGGGTGGAGCAGAAACAAGCACTCAAGGCCCTGCCCAACAAAGGTCTCTTCCCATCTCCAGAAAAGGTATCAGTGTTTGGACAAGTTGTACATGAGATGTTTTGTATTGCAGATTTTGGCCATGGGTTTTGTGAATACAGGTTGCTCAGAGGTCTCTATGTATATGCCTAGATAGCATGGTAAGTGTTTTCCTGAAATTAAATTCAGTGTGCTCATCCGTGGCAACTGGCTAGTGTGGATAGTTCCTCAGTCCACTGGATAACAGAGGGAGATGTTTTGTCCTTCCAATTTTGAAAGACGTTTGGCAGCCAATGCTGTGCAAAAGAACCATTTCTTATGTTATGTCCCAGATAATGGTTATGTAACCTACAGGCAGAGTCGGATAATGAGGGAGGATTCAGACATGTGAGTCTTGACAGCATTACATTATTTAAAGCAATGATTATTAAGTGTGTGGTGTTGTTTTTAAATCTAGCCAAAATTGTTAACAATTTTGGAGCAAACAATACTCTCTTCTTGCAGACCAGCTGATCAAACCAAGTTCCAGTTCCTGTGGTCCTCCCTGTTCAATGTTCACCAAGGCTCCCAACAAATGTTATTTTGGAGCTCAGTCTGGCACTGCTGCACTCCTTCTACCCCTCATGCCTACTCTCCCAGGCATAGCATTTCCCATACTGAATTAAGGTTGATGTTACCCAAAGTGTCTGTGCAATACGGCCACTATTGTGCTCCAAGGGCACATCTACAGTACAGATTTAAATAAGTTTAACTGTAACAATGCCCTCCTCCCAGGGAACCCTGGGAATTGTAGTTCTGTTGGGTTGGGATAGGGGTCTAGAAGTATGCACCTTACTAAACTAGAATACCCAGGATTGGGAGCGGGGTGGGGGGAGAAACTATGACACAGATAAAGTGGTATAAATTATAACAGGTATATATGCCTGTAGTGCAGTTATGCATGAAGTCCATTACAATCCTATCTGACTTCCTTGCCTCTCACACATCTCTTTCCTTCAATGGAATTGGGGCCTTGTTGCACTGCCAACTGAGGTACTAGCTGCTTATTGCATGCTGAGTAAGAAACAAAGTATGACAGATATTTAATACAGTCCAGATCATCATCTTGTGGCTATTGCCATTACCATGTGGGGGCCATGGCCATGGGGATGGGCAAGCCCAGTGGCCCTCATTGTTTGAGGGAGAAATGTATCAAGGGCAAGCAGTGAGCAGTAATATGACGTAGCACCATTCCAGTTTGTAAACTTTAGATAAATAAAATCTTAAACAAATGGTGCCTGGGTAAGAAGACAGTAAACATGGTACCAGCCCTTTGGAAGACCCCAGCTTTCTGGCCAAAATGCTATGCCTTACATCTTGAACGGAACCTATTAATAAACAATACTGCAAGAGGATTATAATGTGACTCCATCATTCATCCATAGGTATCGCACTGATACCACATAAGAACAGCCAGGGTGTAGCTATAATTGAGTGAATGGGTTCAAAATACCCAGGCCCCCCAGCTCCTGAGGGCCCCCCAGCTCCACCCCTCCCTAATTTCTTCATTACCTCCCTCACTCCGAGGGCCGCTGGAGAGAGGGGTGAACATGGGCCCCCTCTCTGCTAGCTTCACTCCTGAGAACAGCCCCTGCTGGATCAGGCCCTAGGCCCATCCTGTTTCACACAGTGGCCCACCAGATGCCACTAGAAGCCCACAGGCAGGAGTTGAGGGCATGCCACTGGTATTCAGAGGCATCCTGCTCTTCTCTGACTCCTTCAAGGATTACTTACCATCCCAGTTAGTTGAGAATTTGTGCTTTGGTCCCATCTGGAATAGGGTTTTGTGTGGCCCAGATATTCAGCCATTGTTCATGAATGCCATCCCTTTCCTTTTGTCTAGGAGAGGCCATTGTTTGCTGGACTTGCACAGCTCTGCACTAACTAGAGTGGGGAGGGAGGGAATCGCTTCAGAGTATGGTGCTTGGAATCTGTGGTGGCTGCAAGCCTTTTGTACTGTGTTTGATGAGATCCAGAAGCCTTAGCTGCGTTGCTGATAAATCCCATGCCTCAAGGGCTGGCACTGGCCCAGGCAGACACATGTCTGGCACCTGCTGCTTTTGTGGGAGAAATGGAAGAGCCCTGGACTGCTCCCAAAGGAAAGGCCCTCTGCACCAGCTTGCTTCCTTTCCCTGTCATTCAGGCTGCTGCGCCCACAAAGAAACAGTGCCTACTGTACCAGCTTTGGCCATTCAAGGATCTCATGTCGGTTGCAGAATTTAGGAATGTGTCCGTCCCCCCCCCGCTCCTTACAAGCATGCTTTTTGCACTTGCAGTGTAGCAGATCTGCCTCCAAACATCTGTTTTCAGCTAACATTCAGACCGCATTCACTATCACTAGATCAGGGGAACTGCCCACTTGTTTTCAATTAGCACAATAATAAGGGCTAGAATTTTACTTCCTTGTGCAAAAGCTGGGATTCTCAGCATTCTGTGCCGATTGCCAAATTCTGCTGATTTCCACTACCCCTAGATATGGGTGCAAGTAGATGGTCTTAAGCAAAGGATGACAGTGAACAGGAAGTTCATCCTGTGGTCAGTGGCCACACAATTCCCAGGGTTGCTCCTGAATAACCCCCCTACAGGCTTCATATTTAACCCATCTCCTTCTAATCATATCCCTGATCATATACACCCTTGCATGGGTGTAGAATGGCAATTGCAATGCTGGCACTGGAATGCCTTGAGCTTGCAGAAATGGATCTTCAGATCCTTTATCTTGGTTGCACAAGAATCTTTTGTTACTGACATGCAGCAGGATTTTATACCATTTTCTATATGTGTTGAAGGCAAGCAGCAAGCTCAGTCTTTTTTTCAGGGTGTAGCAGGCAAGATCTCTTAGGAAGTTACACATAAAGACTGTGGATTTGCTGGATGAGGGGAATTGGCCATTTTGCAATCTCATAGAGAGCTCAATTTCTCAATTTCTAACCCCTCCCCTTCTAAAAAAATAAAAAAAATTCACACCCCTTCACAGCTGGCTGTGTGTAATCAGAGACAGTCGTCCTGAGACATTCAAGGAACAATTCTGTAACCTTGGGAGGTGGAGCACTTGCATCAGCAAGTTGCAGCTTGCAAAGCTCTGAAGGCATCTTCCACTTTTCAACTGTGTGCTAAGAAGCAGATAGCTGTAACAAGGAGTACTTGTTCAGACACAACTTTACTCTTGAATGCAAATGGAACAAGCCATCTTATTTATTTAAAGTATTCTTATCTTGTCTCTCTAACATGCTGCTGCTCAGATACTTACAATAAAAACACAATAAAACAATGAATAGTTATCAAAGATTATAAAATAGGCAAACAGCAAGGTGATGTGTTGGCTTGGCAACTCGATTCAAACCAGCATTTAAAGTTTAAGCTTCTTGGAAAAGGAGAGTTTGCCAATTTAATCAATCATCTTTATTACAGTCATAGACCAGCATAAAATACAGGGTGTGGTTACACAGTGCAAAGTATAATGCATAACAAAATGCATTAAAAGGCCTAAGGAAACATTAAAAAGCATTTAAGCGCATAAAAGGGCATAAAATAACATTAAAAGGCATGCAAGACATAAAGGTATCAAAGGCATAAAAAAGATAATAAAGGGTAAAAGGCACAAAAATGTCTAATTGCATAAAAGCCTAAGTGATAAATACAGTGAGACGATATAACTGTATATTAACAAAGCACAAAACTATAGCGGAAAAAAGTGGGAGGAGCATAAGTCTTTTGGATAGTGCACTATGTTGGCTGAATGCATTGTAGCATGAAGGCGCCAGCAGGAGGTCAAACTAGGGCTGCTTGGACCCGTTGCTTACCAGCTTCTGATGGGTTTTGGATGCTGCCACACAGAACTTGGCAACGCTGTATGTAATAGCGGACTTACAGGTAGAGTCAGAAAGCAGCATAGAAATATACAGTAGATATGGCTCAAACGTTCTGGGTACTTGCATAGCAATGGGTGGATAAAGGAAGAGCGAACACCTCTGTAATACAAACAGTGAAGTAGGACATGCTTAGTTGTTTCAATCTGCCCGGAACCGCAGGGACATTGTCGCTTGGCGAGTGGGATCTTTCTGAAACTACTTTCAAGCACAGCTGAGGGGAGGGCATGACAACGTGCCAAGGTGAATGCCTTCCTGTGTTTTGGGACTTCCAATTGAGTAAGATAGGACGCCAGAGAGGGTAAATAGGTAAGCCCTTCACTGATGAGAAAATTCAGGACCCTGCTTAAATCGGTTTGGTGCTCTATTTATTTATTTATTTATTTATATTTACATTTCTATACCGCCTTTCGTTAAAAGAAAACCCCAAGGTGGTTTACAAAAATTAAAACATACAATAAAAGCAGTAAAAACATCAAGCAATAAAAACATCAAGCTAAAAACATATAAACAAGCATAAAAACAGGACAACAGATAACAGATAAAAACACAGAGAAGCCGCAGTAAAAACGATCATGTAAAAGCCTGGGTAAAAAGCCAAGTCTTTAAAAGCTTTCTAAAAGCCGTGATGGAGTCTGAGGAACGAATGGCCACCGGGAGAGCATTCCAGAGTCTAGGGGCAGCAACAGAGAAGGCCCTGTCCCGAGTGCACGAAAGCCGGGCCTCCCTCATTGTCGGCACCCAGAGCAGGGCCCCCTCAGATGTCCTTGTCAAGCGGGCAGCAACCCTTGGGAGCAGGCGGTCCCTCAAATACCCCAGGCCCAAACCGTTATGACTCTATGTCCATTATATGCTGTTTGATAGAAACTTTGGCCTGATCATAGCCCATATTAAATGGAATCATGGGGGAAAGGTCCAAGGATGCTATTTTTGTCTCAGTTGACAATTTCCATATAGATTGGTAGTCATCACTTAAAGTTAAGGGAGCAAGACCAATGGGGCAAAAGGATAGTCTGAGCCAACAGCTGAGAATGGCCACCCACACCCTGGCCTCTACTTTGATCAGGCCTGTCTCCAAGTGCAGAGTGGTGTTAGAAACACAACTTGGAACTTGGAGGACTGCCCTCAAGAATTTGGATTGCATGCATTTCAGTGGGGTGAATCTGTGGAAGGCTACCCAGTTATATGCCATACGGAAGCTGGGCTAGTGGTTTGGCAACAAACAGGTTGAGAGACACAGGTACATAATGTCCTCCTCTTGTATGCAGGAATTTGATTATGGCAGAAGAGCTCCTCTGGAAGCAGAAGAGCTCCATTTTGAACCACATGTTCCCTGTGGAGTTTGCCAATTCTTTTTAGCCTACTTTCCTTAAGGAAAGTAAGCTTATAAGATGAGATCACCCGGTATTCTCTCTGTGTGTGTCCATGTGCCTGTCCCTGCCTATCAGTTGGTCCTATCATTGGACCAATATGAATCAAATTGGGTACAGTTGTAGAGACACATAGGGACACCACAACGGCATAGTTTGTGATAATATACTCCACCCCAGTTCAAAATGGCAGATGCATAAATGTTTGAGGCACAAGTGGGCTAACTTGTGAACCACCTAAGCAATTTGAACCAAATTTGCTACAACTGTAGGAACACATAGGGACACCTCAATGGCATAGTTTGTGATGATGACATCCACCCCAATTCAAGATGATGATGATGATGATGATGATGATTAATTCGATTTCTATGCCGCCCTTCCAAAAATGGCTCAGGGAGGTTTACACAGAGAAATAGTAAATAAATAAGATGGCTCCCTGTCCCCAAAGGGCTCACATTCTAAAAAAACCCACAAGATGACAGATGTGCAAATGTTTAAGGCTGAAGTGGGCTAACTTGTGAGCATGGTAATTATCAATTAATATTATAGTGAAAGAAAAGTAGGCACATTTGTTCTTGCCAGACCAACTTGTTAAAATTATTCAAGGAGAGAGACTTTAAGTACCTCTAGGAGGGCATTCCAGCAGTGTGGGGGCACCATCAAAAAGGACCTGCCAACCAATCTGTGTCAGTGGCAGGGCCGAGAGCAGGACCTGTGATAATGAATGGAGGGCCCTGGCAGATTCACATGGGCAAACATGGTCCAACAAGTACCCCAGTCCCAAACTTTGAAGAGCTTTGAAGGTCAAAACCAGCACTTTGGCTACCAAATTACTTCCAAGCCAGATTCAATGAAGCTGCCACAGGACAAGTATGACACTTGTGTAGCAACTAGCACCCACAAGTAGCAGCAGCATGCTGCACCAACTAAAGCTTCCAAATTGCCTTCCTGTCACTGTAAGCTTTCATACAAGGTTCATATATCAGGAATCTTCTAAGAGCAGATGATAGTGTTCTAGCACTCTCATCCATATTGCCACCATGATGTTGCCCACCCCTCACTTCCCTCTCTTTGATTCCAACTTAAAAACTATGCTTAATTTTGTCAGGTTTCATTTTTTAAAAATGTTAAAAATCAACTAGGGATGTGCACAAATCATTTCAGCGGGGAGCGGTACCTTTAAGCATGAGTAAAGCTGGACCCTACCTGCTGCTCCACCACCCCACAGCATCTCCTGTGCAGTGCTGCACCACTCAGAAGTCCACACACAGTTGCATCCATGTGCGTTCTGTGTGACACAGTGGCAGGACGCACATGGCCACTGCGCATGCGTGGCACTCGTGTGTGTGGTCAGCATGGGTTTTGCACATGGTCGCCATGCACAGGCTGCTGGGTGCAAGACCACAGCCACACGTGGACTTCTGAGTGGCGTAGCGCCACTCCAGGAAATGCAGTAGGGCAGCAGAAGAGCAGGTAAGGACTGGCTTTACTCGTGCTTAAAGGTACTGCTCCCCGCCCTGCTGAAATGATTTTTTCTTTTTGCATTTTAAATTTTATTGGATTTTACAATAACGTTTAAATTCAGATTGCATTCATTTATCTAATTTCTACATGTAAGTGAATATTGACTTCCTACTTGCCTATCTGCGCGGTTCACAATAACTATACATATTGCTATAATAATTCCATTAGATGTGCCATTGCTATAATAACCATTGCTATAATAATTCAAAACATACATACTCTACTCGATTTTACCCAACCCAACCTGCTATTATTACTATATTTCAAACTCTACTGAAAAGTCCATATTAGAAAAATAATTCTTTAAGTAAAGCAAAAATGTATCCCAATCTTCTTTAAAACATTCCGAATTTCCATCTCTTATAAGTGCTGTAAGCTTTGCTATCTCGGCATATTCCAAAATTTTTATCAACCAGTCTTCTTTTGAGGGCATTTTAGTGTCTTTCCATTTTTGTGCATATACTATCCTGGCCGCCGTGGTTGCATACATTAAAAATGTAGAATTTCTTCTGGAGAACTCTTTTTCAGTTATTCCCAGCAGGACAGATTCTGGCCTCTTAAGAAATGTCACTTTAAAGATTTTCTTCAGCTCATTGTATATCATATCCCAAAAGGCCTTTGCCTTCCCGCATGACCACCACATACGGAAAAAAGTTCCTTCACATAGTCCACATTTCCAACATTTGCTTGAAACATTTTTATACATTAACGCTATTTTTTTCGGTGTCAGATACCATCTATACATCATCTTATAATAATTTTCTTTTAAAGTATAACATGCAGAAAACTTTAAATCAGTTTTCCATAATTTTCCCCAAGCTGCCATATCTATATTATGAACCACATCTTGAGCCCATTTTAGCCCTGCTGAAATAATTTGGTGGGCTGCGCCAAAGTGATTTGTGCACATCTCTAGAAATGCTTGACTCTCAAGCAAGCAGTTGCTGGTTCGAATCCCTGCTGGTATATCTATATCAGGCAACAGTGATATAGGAAGATGCTGAAAGGCATCATCTCATACTGCGCGAGAGGAGGCAATGGTAACCCCCTTCTGTATTCTACCAAAGACAACCACAGGGCTCTGTGGTTGCCTGGAGTCGACACCTACTCGAAAGCACACATTACCTTTACCCCACAGACTTGATATATCAACTTCAACATTTCCAATTGTGGGTTATTATAAAGGAGGCAGATCATAATGATTTGAAGGCAACAGATACCAAGATGATATATTGTAAACGCATTTTAAACATTATATGTCAAAATATATGTCAAAATATACTAAGTACATATTTCCAGGTCAATTTTACTCTTTTGTTTTAGAAAAGGTGTAATTATCTGACTTCTTAGGCATTGGTTTCTTATTATTACAGTTTGTGGCAGAGAATGTGTTGACACTGCAATTTATGCTGTATTTCCCAATCACAGTTCAATTCTGCCACGCCTCTCAGAAACCTTGCTCATTCCCAGCTATCTGATGTTGTATGAGGCATTAGCAGCTCTATACTGAGCAGAAATAAACAATAATCAAGAAACAAATCCAGCAGTCTCTAGTGGGCAAGCAAAACAATTTATATTTTGGGACCAGATGGAGACTTGCTGCATCAATTGAAGAAATGGCTCTTGGCAAAGGATTCCTCTATTTAAAAAGGTGTCTGGTGTCTGCTGTACTTCCTTTCTCTTTTCTGAGCCAGTTTGGATGACTTGGCAATGGGTATCCCCGACAGCACAGTGTTTATGTGATATCAGCAATAAACTCCTATTGAAAGAAGCAAACAATCATGGTATTAATTGACCCCTGGCATATGTTTAGTGTTGGTGCTCTTGGCACAAAGCAAATTATGGAACAGTTTTGCATCTCACCTGGATTGAATTCAAGCATCATGCAGAAGAAAGACCATGAGATTTGTTCAGGGAAATGCCCAGATATTTCTTCTCTTTGGCTCCGGTGATTCCTCACCACCACCACCACCTGCCCTTCATATAAGCTCTCTCTTGAAGCAGGCTGGGCCTAAGAAAGTTTGGGACTGAACTGCCTTGTCAGAGTGAAGGCCAATACCAGTCATCACTGAAATAAACTTCGTCCTGTGTGGAGTGAGGCCAATCAGTTTCCCTCTGATGGAATAACGAGCACCTGAGGATGGTCCCTTTTTCATGTTCTTCAAACATTCTGTTCTCTACATCCCTATTGCCTGTCTGTCCTGGTGCTGTATCCAGGGCTATCCACAAAGAAACTGACAGGACAGCTGGACATGGGTCAGAGTCAGGTTGAGCAACCTCGGGCTCATGCCCACCAACCTGGCCGAGCCTTTTGTGCTGGCATGAGTCAGACACAGATGCATGCTGCCACTGTCTTGGCCACCAGGTGCTCCAGCTGGTCAGTGGGAGCAGAGGAAATGCTGTGGCCAGTGTGCATTCTTCAGTGGCAGCTCCTCTCCTCTCACCCTTGGAGGATGGGGAGCATGGGCATCCACTGGACATTTTGTGGTGGGCAGGGTGGTGGTGGTGGGTATACACATATAAAGTATGTAAATAAAAATCAAAGCACAACAGCTTGTTGTATCCAGGGTTATCTGTTGTTGTATCTCCCCTACAATGGGGAGAGGTTGCTGCTAACTGCCCCCACCCAAAAGGGGTTACAGAGAGTTGGCAAATGGGGAGACGGTACAGAGGCCCCGTGCAGAGTCCTACCCCAGAGCCCATCACAACCTGGTGCTGAGCCTGACATGGATCGGGAAAGGCCCTGTGGCCCCAGCAGCCAAATGAGAGGCTCATGGTGCTTCCCTCCCCTCTCTTTTCTTCTTTGTTCCCCATGCTTGTTCCACAAATGCACACTGTTCCTCAGCCTATAAACAGGAAAGCTGCCTGCAGCTGAATTTTAGCAGGAGTCAATTAATTCAGTTTCTACCGTGGCATCTTCCTATTTCAAGCATCAATCAATACAACTTATGCTGTAGCATCACCAGCCTCCCAGGGGCACAGGAAACGGGTTTGCAGAAGCTTCTTGCTGCAATGTGCCAGCACTAGACTTTTTGAGGAAATTGCCTCACAGGGACCCAAAAGGGGAAAAAAGAACTTTCCTCCTCAAAGGAGAACAGTCCCAATCAGGGTGAGCTCCTCTGAATGGCTGCAGAGAAGGATTCAGTTAATAAGGCTGTTCTCACAAGCAGCCTAGCCCAGGCTCTGGAATCCCGGAGCTCCCACCCAGCCTAACCTCACTCCTAAGCCCGGCTCTTAGCCAAGGCTGAGGGAGCAAGTGCTTCCTTAACCTGGCTGCCTGGATCATAGCTCTCCTTGGGCTGAGACACAGAGCCAGGTGCCTAGAGCGCCCGCCTGATGAGGGATCCCATCAATGCACTGCGCTTGTGGTGTGGTGCATTGTGGAATATCCAGAGGTCAGGATGACATGTGGCACAGAGCAGATCATCTAAGGGAGAAAGCGAGTTGGAGCAGCCTTCCCCCATCTGCCCAGTGGTGTGAATGGCCCCAATATATCTCTGGGTAGACAAGGAGTAGGTTTCCCACTATCATGAGAAGAAAGGACCCAGGATACATGCAGTTCAAAATGTGGCACACGAGCCTCAGATTAGATGTTCAAGAAAAGAGGTCGAGAGGCAAATATTTCTGTGCCTGGGCATGACATTGGCCTGGCTTGTCCCTGAGTGTACACTGTTTTCAGTGTTGAGATGGAAGATGGGTGAATCAGCAAAATTAGTTAGCTGTGGGCAGTGCTCTATAATTTTCTTCAGGTTATACAAAGCCCCCCTGGAATGAAGAAGTAAGAGATAATTTGCATCCTTTGAAAATATAAACATATTCATAAGGCACGATATGATATGCCCCCTAGTGGAAAGCATGAGGCCTATTGTGCTAGCAAGCAATGAAATGATGCAACAGAGCATTTGCTTTGTGTATGCATACCAAGGAGAAGGTTATCATGGCAGTCATAAGAAACAGAGTAGGCAAAACTGAAATCAGGGCTCACAACTCCCAATTCTAACTCTTTCCCCGGCCTCTCCTGCATGTCCCCGAACAAATGCCATAAAATATTTATTGGCAAGATGAGATTATCCCTGAAATGCTGCCAAAATGCAAAAGGATGGGCTGCTCTGGTTTTTGTCAAACCTGGACTAACTGCTGTTGGGATAGTATATAAGGTTTCCAGTTATACCAAACGCTTCATTGTGCAGAATTTTTCAGGTGTTACACTAAATATTTCACTGTGCATTTATGCATCTACATGGATTCAGCAAAGGTTCCCCTGAACCTACATGCAAAATTACCACAGGACTTGACCACTGGCAAAAACACAAATAGTTATGTCCAAAGATAGTAAGTCATAATGACTAAGTCCCATTGAAATCACTTGAACTTAACATTAGTCATAACTAACTTGTTCCATTGCTTTTGGCAGGGCTTACTCATGGCTAACTTCCTTTGGATACAACTTAATATAACTATGTGTAGATAATCTTACTTATAGTAAGTCCTTAGCACAAATAATTTTAAAAGAAAGAGTCACATCACACATCATGCCCTTACCATTGCTTTAATGATTAATGAAGTAATGAGTCTTTTATTAATTGACTGTTGCTGGCATTCAACAGAGTTACATGTTTCAGCTTTTAGGCTCGTGCTGAATATACATTGTGTATATTTGTGAAGGAATGAGACCAGAACCACCTTTTTTGTATATAAGATTATATGTTGCAATTGCCTTGCTTATTCCCTGTGTAAAGAAAGCTGTGCAGCAGTCAAACGTTCACGGCTCCTGTTCTTCAGTTGGTTTTGAAGGGGAAAGAGTTTGACTGTAAAATGTTTGGAGGGAAGTGGAGGTTTGATTTCATTTGGTATGTTTTTAAAAATGGAGGGAACTTAAGTTGTGTTGATTGGATGGTTTGGGGAAATAGGAGGAAAGTTAGAGAATATAAGGAGGCTTCCTTCAGCAGAGTTGAGTGTGCAGTTCAGGTTGAAGAACTGGAGAGTCCAAGTGAAGGAGTGCAGTTCATGTTGAAGAACTGAAAAGTCAGAGTGCAGTACAAGTCAGAAGGAGTCAGAGTGAAGATCAAGTGGACATCAGAGCTGGAAAGCATCGCAGAACTGGAGTGGGAAAGAAGAACTGAAAAGAGTTGCTGAAAATAAGGGCTGAAAAATCACTAGGGTGCTTTCTAGATTGCAAGCCTTAAAAAGCATGTAAACTGCAACATTTTGTGGCACTGAATTCAAACCACATTAGAGATCCATTGTAAGGGGGCAAGCCTCCTACAATGGGCAAATACACCTTCCTTCCTTCCTTCCTTCCTTCCTTCCTTCCTTCCTTCCTTCCTTCCTTCCTTCCTTCCTTTTTCTTTCTTTCTTTCTTTCTTTCCAACGCAGATGTGACATTATAGGGCTGTGTTACAGCAATAAATCCAAAAGAAGGCGTCGGAAATATGAACAGCATCTTCCTTACAACACAGGGGCTGTGATGCCAATACACATGCAATACGGAAGTACACTTAAGGGACCTATTGTGACACTGTGATAGTGTGCAATCTGGAAAGCGCCTAGGAAAGAATCAATATCTCTGGAGAGCTGAATCACTCACCAGCAGTCTGGGATTGAAATGCCAGAACTGTGAATTGAGAGCAGGACCTAAGACTAAACAAGGGACAAGCCAGGTTTACTGGAGAAGCTGAGTTGTTTGCAGAAAACTCTGAGTAAGGACTCTGAAGTTAGGGCCCAGTGTTAGGTCAGTTTGGATGTGTTTTGATCACATTTTATTTCTTCCTTATGATCATTTGGTTGCTGTTTACTAAATTTTCCATAGGAACTATTGTTTTAAATTGAACGATTTTCAAAGTAAAATTTCTTGTTTGTATTTAAAAAATCTGTAGCTTCTATCTGTTTTCTCCACCCCATGCCTTAAGTCTTACCACACTACTTAATTTTTAATACAACAGAAGTTGGAAGGCTGATTTCAGTAGACTCAGCCAGGAAAAGCCTAAAAGTCTACTTGGTGGTAGTGGTAAAATTTTAAAATCACAGGGCTGGTTGAGACTGGGCTGTGACACGTGGAGGCACTATGGTGGGATCATTGACAATATTGATAACTTCAGCTGGGATGCCCAAAAGATCTCACAATACCTTAGCCCCTCTCTGTTTTCAGGCCTCTCTTCTTAAAAGATTGTACTAGGTTAAAATGAAAAAGTTGACGGCCGATCTGTGTGTTGACATACATGGATCTTCCTCAAGCAGATGGGAAAGGGATGGGCGGGTGTCTGTTTTTAACATCAAATGGACTGTGTGGGCAGCAAGTGCAGACCCTCCCAATGGCCTGTTGCTTTCATCCTTACTGCCCTGCCCTCCCACCCAGCACTTTTCTCCTAGCTAAACACACCCGTGGTATTAGATCTCAGCTAAGGAGAAACCCATCAGCTGGGCCAGGGGGGACAACAGACAGCAGGGAGGTGAGCTGTAGCTTCTGTGACATTGCGTGCAAGTCTGTTGTAAGCAAGTAGCTCTGCTCTGCAGCAGCTCCCTGCTTTCCACCTTGACTGTGCAGAATGTGCTTTCTGCCCTGGAATCCAAGCCCGTATTCTATTGTTTGTGTCTGAGGCACTTCAGCATGAACAGTATAAACAGATCACTTCTGCCTGCAGCCTCAATTGTTAAGTGGAGTGTCTGGGGCTGGATGGAAGGGCAGTGAGGACAACCAAGAGGGGAGAGGAGACCCAAAGAGGGCATGATGTGATTAAGCAGCAGAGCAAGAGTTCAGCCGAGCTGTGGTTCTCAAGCTGGTGTCCAGGACCAACTCAACAGCATTCTCTCGCTCACTCTAATGTGGGGTGCTTTTGAGAGGACGACCTGGTGTATTATGGCTCCCTGCTTCAGCAAGCAGAACCAGGGGCACCCACTAGGTTTTCTTGTAAGGAGAGAGATAGCCACTGGAGACTTTAAATATCTGTATGTTCAGAATGCAGTAGCAGGCAAACACCCAAACAGCACTAGGTTTTCCCAGCCGCAAGCATGCAGTCCTGGGCTGCTTCTTTCCAGCCAGCACCTAGACTTGTTGCTGCTTGCTGGCGATATTCCAGTTTCAAATAGTTCCTTTCCAGTGACTGCCCAGTAGCTACTAGCCACCAGACTTTAAAAACCATGGAACACACACCTTTTAAGACTTAGTAACCACTGAGGAAACATCCTCTTGATCTATAAGCTAAACAAAAGCCAGGAATGGCCCTCTTCACATGTTACTGCTCAATAGGATTTCCGCTGCGGGGAGAAACATTTACTAGGAAGGAAAGGTGATGCAAGTTCTCTGTGTGGCTGAAAGGAGGAGGCAGGAAGCCATCCTTAGAATATGTAAAGGGCGTACAGATTCCCAGATGCATTCCCATCTTCTTCAGAAAACCCTCACTGAGCTGATATAATCTTTCCTTCTTACCAAGTCTAATTTGGGAATGAATCCATGCCATTGGTGCTGGAATTGCTATCTTGCAAGACTTTCTACAACAAAAGAAGAGACAACCCTGACCTCTTCTGCACATCTGGACTGGCAAGTCTTTCCATTGCCCTTTATAACAGAGGCCCACAGCCAACAATTTGTTCATTGCATACCAACTGAGATATGATCTGCAGTCCCCTTGCAGCCCACCTCTTGGGGCTCTGGTCTGGAGTCCCCCATCGAGCCACCAAAATGTCTGCTCCAGTGCCGCAGCACAGACTTCCTAGGACAGATGCCAGCAATGCAGAAGTCCTCCTGTCTCTAGGCCACGTGTGAGAGAATTTCCCCCAGCCCCATTTTCATAGACGCAGCCAACATACAGTCCGCATACCTCTTTCTTTCAAGCTTCCCCCTCCTCTACATACACTCCCTTAAGTCCTTGCTTACTAAGGGTTACTTGGAGGCTTCAAGCATGGGGCCCCATGCAGGGGTGTAAGTTCCATTGGGCAAGGGGAGACAAATGTCTCTAGGCCCACAGGGCCTGGAGGGCCCCCAAGGCCCCTTAGCCAGTCCCCCTTGCCGTGCCTGCTGGCCTCTTCTCCCACTAGCCCTCCTGTTCTGGCCAGGGGAGTGAAGCAGCCTGCAAGCTGCTGAAGCCCCTTCAGTCTCCACCTCTTAGCTGTTTGGCAGGTGGGCGGGGCTTCCAGAGAGGCCTCTGTGCAGGTTTCCCTGAAGCCTGAACTCGGGTGCCAGCAGGTAGGCAGGCAGCAAGGAAGGAAGGAGGGAGGGAGGGAGGGAAGGAGGGAGGCCGGTGCTGGCTTCCCTTGCCCACCACAGCTCTGCCCAGCTTTTGACTCCTCAGGCTTAGTAATGGAGGTAGGATGTGATTTCCTTTTTGTGGTTATTCCCCCTCCCTTGGATATTTAGGGATTGTTTGCCATAGAGCTTTAATATAAGGTGGGGGCTGTCTGGCAGATTAAAATTACTCTGAATATTTAATTCAGAGATTGAGGAATTTGCTAGTTTTAAATATTTTTTTTTAATTAAAAAAACTATTTTTTAAAAAGTAGTTCCACCCCAATATGGAAGAATCTACCCTTTGCCTTCATTAAAAATAAACCCAACCCATTTCAGCTCCAGCCTTTAGGTCACCTGGAATGACTGGGCTTAGGGCTTTGGTTTTGAAAAGAGAAATGTGGGAGGGATATGTATATTTAAATTGAAGTGGATTGGACAAATTCTTAGTTTTTAATATTTTTTAAATTAAAAAACCATCCCAAAAAAGTCCTATAATGTTGTTAGCTGCCCAGAGACGTAAGTTGGGGGGGGTGTTTTATAAATTTAATAAATAAATAAATAAATAAATAAATAAATAAATAAATATAAGTGGCTTGTTTTGTGACCAAAAATTACAATGTCCTTTAGGTTTCAGTGAAATGTACTTCCAGCTAAATGTGGTTAGATTTGCTGCCTGAGGCTGCAATTCTCTACACACTTACCTGGAAGCAAACTGTACTGAATTTGTTAGGATTTATGAGAAAACATACATCAGATCGCATTGCATGGTTGAAAGTTTCCTTTGTTAATCAGCAATGAGGGGCCCATTTTAAAATCTCGACTTCAGGCCCACTCCAACCTTGCTACGCCCCTGGCCCCATGGATCAAAAGCACAGCACATGGAGGGGATTAATCCTCTGCCCCACCACGGTCTTGATCCCCCCCTCCTGGACTTATACCCTGAGGAGATCCTGGAGGAGGAGGAGGAGGAGGAGGAAGAGGAAGCTCCAGTCAAGACTCCCAGCTCCAATGAAACCATCCCAGATCCAATGACCCTGAGCAGCCAGAGGCTCATCCTACAGTTCCTCAAGAGAACCTTGGAACTCTGAGTATCCAGTTCCCCCCAGTAGGATTCCTGTCCTGTTCCCAAGACCTACTGTCCTGTGCTGCCCCCAAGACCACAGAAACACAGGCGACACAATATCTGGGCCCAGGTGAAGTACTTGCCTGGTTGCCTGAGGCTTCAAAGCTGACTTGGGAAGAGGGAGAGGCCAGCTCAGGTGTGTGTGTCTTGGATCAGGGCCAGTCTGAGCTCCCAGAAGAGGCAGGGATCCTGACTCCCAGGTAAACCTGACCTTTGGAGTCAAATCCTGACCTTTGCCAGAGCAACAGCTCCATGGGTGTGACATCCATTGGACAAAGGGGGACAAATGTCTCCAGGCCCAGAGGGTCAGGGGGCCCACAAGGGGCCCACAAGGCTCGAGGTGTGCCCTGCTGCAGCCATTTCTGCACCAGACGCTGGTGCCCTGCAGCTGGAGCATGCAGTGCTTTGTGCATGCACAATGGGAAGAAGCACACTGGGGTTCCTTTCCCAGCAGACCGCTCCTCGCTGCTGCTCTGCCCCCGGCCACCATGCAGGAGCCACTGGAGGAGCGGCTGCCGGGCCTGGTTCCGTCGCCATGCCTGGTAGACGAGGACTGTGACCCCTGGAAGCCCCACTCCCAGCTCCGCACCGTCGAGTCGGCACTTCTGCTGGGCATGGTGGTGGCCACCCTCCTGCACTGAAAGGCTCAGTGAATGGTGAGTTCAAGAAGGCTTGGCGGGGCTAGGTTGCCCCATCCCCTTGCATCTAGTGCCAGATGCAGAGGGTGTGGCTTGGGGCTCTGGGACGCACACACGCTTTGTGTGTGCGATGGAGGGCCCCTGGCTGAACTTTGTCCCCCAGCCACTACACCCCTAAACAGCTGCTACGCTACCTCGCTACCTACGCCCCTGAACAGCTCCTTAGAGAGCTTCGGCTCCAGTTCCAGCTGCCAGCCCCAGTCCTCTCTTTTCCTCACCTCACTTGCTTTCCAGCCTTTTGCTCTGGCCAGGGCTCTGACCCCAGGTCTCGATCCAACTTTGCTGTGTGTCACAAACAATCCTCACCCTGCCAGGCATGGACACTGCTACTGTGTCATTATCTAGCACTGTTAAGTCACTCCAGGGAGCACACCCCATCATTTGACATACAGATCTTTGCCCACAATTTAGGCCGGGATAGCTTACCAAGTTACTTTAGGCCTGGTCAGCTTACCAAGCGACCAAGACATCCATATTTCCATGTTACATCCTCCTGTAGGTTTCTGCCTGTTATGCAGCTGCTAAAGACTCGGAGCCTCTCCGTCCATAAAAAATAATGGCAGCCTTATGACTGCCTGACAACAGTGGAGCACTTTTTTGCTGCCATAAATAGTAACCCTGCTCCCATTCATCCCATAATCCATCATTCCGTCCTCCTGCAATTCCAGCTTTGGTCTCTCCCTGCAAGTCAGGCTCAGTTTGCAGAAGCACCAGAACAAGCCAATCAGAACTGAGGATTATGGCATTTGAGGCGACCATGGGGTTTATAGCTGATTCTGGTAGCGTGTGTGTGTGTGTATGTGTGTGTGTGTCTATCTATGTGAAGGGAGTGGTGAACCGATCTGATGGACGGTGAAGTTGTTTGTAGCGGTATCTGGGTGGTCTGGCTGAACTTCACTCTCAGGCTGAATTAAAAATAACTATTGCTGTGCTGAGAAAGAAATATCTGGGATAAAAAGGAGGCTGGCAGTAGGAACTGAGGAGGTGTTGATCCAAGTAGGGGAAGCTGAGACTGCAATATATGTTGTTGTGGAGTGAAGGATTGGTGTGTATATGTGTGAGAGTGGAGAGCTGGTAATGCTGGGGGGAAGCAGGCTAACAGTAATCTGCCCCCCACCCAGTCCCTGTGTCAGCTTCCTCTTGGGCCTGAGTGTTCACAAGCAGGCACAAGTTTTATTCTTGTTCCGCTGTTTCCTCTGTGAGCAAGAGGCAGCTGCTGGGAGCTGCTGGGAATACACCCTGGAGGCCTCCCACAGTCAGCCACAATCTCATTATTAAAGCACTCAGGAGCTATGGAGCTATTATCACTAATGGGGCCACAAAGGACTGTGGGCTCTGATAGTCAAGGTGGTTGGGAAACACAGCTCTCTAGAGCCGGCATTAACCCTCAGCAGAGAGGAAGGTGAGTGAAGCCAGAGCTTGGGTAGCCAAGATTTCCTTGGCAGCAGAGTACCTGAGCTTCCATAATTACGGCCCTTGCTAGGACAGGCCTGTAAGCTAACATTGCTAGGAACTCCCCACATCCTGCTGTGTGTGGAAATAATGTAGGGGTGAACAGTCCAGCTCCTTCTGCTGTGGTTCTTATGAATAGGGTTGCCATGTACCCTGGAATTTAGGGTAGCAGATTTTGGCTCCTCCACATGGCTGCTAAATTCCGTTTGGATTTACACGGATTTCAAATGCGCTGCCCAAATTGCCTGGATTTTACTCTGGATCCAATCACATGGAAGGGCAGAGAAGGAGGGGAAAGTATACACATTTGTCAAATAAATAAATAAATAAATAAATAAAATGCAAATCAGCTGCTGCATAATTTGCATAATATGCAAATTAGGCCACCTGGCTTTGGGGAGCTTGAATATGGCAACCCTATTTATGAAAGAATCCCCATTGCCCACAATCTGAGCTTCATGTACAGGACTAACAGGTCATCATGTGGAGGCAATGCCTAAAAAGCTCATAGATAATAAGGAAGGGTGCAGCAGCAGCCTCTGCTCCTCCTGCTCAGCGGAACCACCCTCCTCCTCTGCCTGCTGTGGTTCTTCTCACTTTGCCCCACAGCACGCAGGGCAAGAGGATGAGTAAAGGGCCTGGCAGACGAGCAGGACAGCAAGTTCAGCAGCTCCATCTTCTTCTTGCTGTCTTTTAAAGAGCTCCAGCCAATTTCCTGGTAGGCATCACTTTCAAATGAACAAAAAGGTGGGGTAAACATTTTTGAAAATGAATGAATAAGCATATATTTATAGAACACCTCATCCACCAGGTTTTGTATGGTAGTTCTATTAAAAGGAATAGCTTACAATTTAATTGCACAAAGGGAGAATCCCTGTGACTAGATGCATGGGCTTTATTGTTCATTATCCTGACGTTATGAAATGCCTTCTCCTCTGAGGTATGCAGTTCCCCTTCTCTGCTGGCATTTTGGAATGGGTGTAACACTCCTCTTCCATTTAGCTTTTGTTATTGCTGGGTAGGTCCTCTTAATTTTGATACTGTTTTCAGATTTCCCCCCCTGTTACATAAGAACATAAGAACAGGCCTGCTGGATCAGGCCCAAGGCCCATCTAGTCCAGCATCCTGTTTCACAGTAGCCCACCAGATGCCACTGGAAGCCTACAGACAGGAGTTGAGGGCATGCCCTCTCTCCTGCTGTCACTCTCCTGCAACTGGTACTCAGAGGCATCATGCCTTTGAGGCTGGAGGTGGCCTATAGCCCTCCAACTAGTAGCTGTTGATAAACCGCTTCTCCATGAAGTTATCCAAACCCCTCTTAAAGCCATCCAAGTTGTTGGCTATCACCACATCTTGTGGCAGAGAATTCTACAAGTGGATTATGCATTGTGTGAAGAAGTACTTCCTTTTGTTGGTCCTAGATTTTGTGGTAATCAGTTTCATGGGATGACCCCTGGTTCTAGTGTTATGTGAGAGGGAGAAGACTTTCTCTCTGTCCACTTTCTCCACACCATGCATGATTTTATAGACCTCTATCATGTCTCCCCGCAGTCATCTTTTTTCCTAAACTAAATAGCCCCAGGTGTTGTCTGTATGTCTAATAGCCTCATAAGAAATGTGCTCTAGGCCCCTGATTATCTTGGTTGCCCTGTTCTGCACCTTTTCCAGTTCTACAACGTCCTTTTTTAGATGTGGTGACCAGAATTGTACACAGTACTCCAGGTGTGGCTGCACCATAGTTTTGTATAAGGGCATTATAAAAGTAGCAGTTTTATTTTCAATCCCCTTCCTAATGATCCCTAGCATGGAATTGGCCTTTTTCACAGCTGCCACACATTCAGTTGACACTTTCAACGAGCTGTCCACCATGACCCCAAGATCCCTTACTCATTTTTTAATGTGTGCAAACCATCTTGAGCTTTGGGAAACTGGCTAAAAATGTTTTAAATTAATTAATTGAGTAATTAAGGAAAGTAGAGGCAGAGACAAGGGGATCAGGAGAAGAGGTACATGTTCAAATACTGTTTAAACTCTTGGAAGGAGGGAGAGGTGTAGACCGGAATCAGGAGGCAGTGAGTTCCAAAGAAATGTGGTAGCAAGAAAGAAAAGATGGAGGTGTGAAATGCAAAGGCTTAGCTCAGAGGAATGAATCAGCACAGCAGAGATGTCAAGAGGAAAAAATAAAGGAGAAAAGGAGAAGATAAATAAGATGAGATCAAAGAGTGAAGAGGTTTGAAAACAAAAAGCAGCCACATAAACTGTATCCAATAAGGAAACTTAAGCCACTGAAGGGAATGTAACAAAGGAGAACTGCGAGCAAAGCAACGTAGAGAATGAGCATTTTTACATCTGTTTAAAGTGTTCACAAAACACGCATTATCTTCTCGTAATCCTCACAGAAACCCTGCAAAACAAGTCAGGATGATTACCCCCATATTGCAGATGTGGGTGCTGAGAGTGCTTTCCTAAAATTTAGCGGATGCATGGGAGAGAGAAGATTCAAACCAGGGAAAACTCTATTTGAATTCTATAGAATCACTCCATTTCAAGTCAGAAGGGTACGGGGGTGGGGTGGATCTTCTGGTCCACCCCTGCTCAGTTCAGACGGCTGCCCAGCCTCTGTTTGAAAACCATTAGTGAAGGAGAGTCCACCACTATGCATGACAGACTATTTCACCGTCCGATAATGTATGATTATTATATGTTTTCATATTCTTTCTAGCTATGCAGTCCTGCACTGCACAAATCCAGCTCCGAGATGCTCATTCATCTCCATTTTTAAAAAGTGTTGTGAAAAGCAGCATGGCTGTTCCTCCACAGCAAGACTATGCCGATTGGCCCCATAGTGATAAGAGGATAGGGTTGGTGCTTGCTAGAATATCGTGCTGAGTCTAAAATGTGATTCAGATGCACTTAATTTGATTTGTGCAGAAAGGCTCTGTGGAGAACACTAGCAAAGAGTGGTCATGTCATTTTGCCTGACTCACTGATCTAGCGAAATATACCCATGGCCTGCTATGGCTCCTCAGGATACCACCCCACATCGCCTGACCCTACCTGCAGCCCTGGGCTGACAGTTGACTAAACAGAGTTTGCTCTGCTTGGGAGACCGGCAATGAAATGACTCTACAGCGACAACCTGTGCTGTGCTCTATAGAGAAGTGCCTTGTCTCTCCTGTCATATTCTTCTTCCTCTGGACTGTTCTGCTGGCTGTCAAATTTCACTGTCTTAAATGCTTTGCTGCACTGAAAAGTGTTTCTGCCAGTGTGTGAAAGATACTCATGCCAACAGCAATACTGTCTCAAAAGATGCCTGTTTAGTGGTCCCCAAATTCCTCCCATGAGCCTTGCCAGAGCAGGAAACATTCTTTAGGTCCTTCCTGTCCTGCTCATTCTCACCCTACCCCTGCGGCCTTATCAGATTTTTTCTATCTGCAACTCACACAGCTACTCAATAGAAACAAGAAAACAGAAACCACTGGGGTCTCCTGGCTACTAGATACTTCCTTTCCTATTTCACTTGCAACACATAACTGAGCAGCTAGTCAGGCTCTATCATGGGAAGCAAGAAGGTTACCATCTGCTTTCCTCTCCTGCATGTGTGACAGGACATCTCTCTGATGCCTTGCCATGAAACCACCCGTGGATGGGCAAAGGGCTCTGTAGGTTCTGTTCCTGGCAACAACCTTCAGTACATTATTTTCCTGTTTATATCTCAGTTCCCTTGAGAAGCTCTGGATGTTGGATCTTTTCTCACTGTTGATTGGTGTGCATTAGCTGTTCTTTCACATACTGAATGGGCGGTACAGGTGCCCTCTGCCCATTCTAATGCAATGCATTTGGAGGCAGGCCCCTATATCCCATAGCCTGCACCCAGCTTTTCCTATTAGAGCAGGGCTTGTCAACTCCCAGGAGCCTCACCTGGAAATCTAAGCATGACATCTGAGCCAAGTGATGGACTGATGCGACCAGGAGGATGAGTGAGCAAGCAAAGTGGATGCAGATTGCTCCTTCCTCCTTCTCCTCCCTTCCTTCTCCTCCTCCTCCTCCTGGTTGTATCAGTCCATTGGCTGCCTGAGCCAGGAGGAAGAAGGAGCAAAGAAGGTGAGGACGGACGAGGAAGATGGCGATCCCCCCCCACTACAACCATGGAGTGGAAGGCTTTGCAGGGGGTGAGAGGTGAGCAATGAGCCCATTTGCACCGTGGAGTGGAGAATATTGCTTGGTGTGAGTGATTAATCTGCGCTCCCAACCATGAAACGGAGGGCAGTCTTGCTCCTAAATGTTTCGTCTGCCTCTCCTAGAACCAAAGAGAAGCTATCAAAGCCTCTCTTGGTACTAGTGCAACACTGGTGTGTACTTAGAACGGGGCGCTTTCCAGATTGCTCACTACCACAGTGTCATGACGTATCCCTTAAGTGTCCTTCTGTACTGCCTCTGTCTTGACATTGCAGTCCCTGCATTGTAAACAAGGTGCCATTCACATTTCTGATGCCTTCTTTCATGTGTTATTGCTGCGTTACAGCCCTATAACGTTGCATCTGCGTTGCAAGAAGAAGAAGAAGAAGCAGAAGCAGCTGTATTCGACTGTTGTAGGAGGCAACGAATTTCAACTGCAGTTTTAAATCAGCACCACAAAAGTAGCAGTTTACACCACTTTTTGCGGTGTAAAGCTTGCTATCTGGAAACCACCCTAGAGTGGTGAAGTTGCAAAGACTCATCTCAGCTGTGAATTTAGTAGGTGGCCTTAGGGTAAGCCACTCACCCTCAGGTCCATCTCTGCAATACAGGCACTGTAATACTCACTTACTTTACTGGATTGTTGCAAGGAGTACAAGAAGATATACATGTGCAGTACTGAGAACACTCAAAATTGCAAAACAGACACTACTCTGTATTATTATTACTCTCTAGTAATACACAGGCTGAAATGAGTGTGGCTTCTTCTTCTTCTTCTTTTCTTCTTCTTCTTCTTCTTCTTCTTCGTCTTCTTTTGCCTTCATGGGGCCCTTTTCTCTCATGGTTGTTGGCAGAACCACACACCTCCATCTGTCAATGAGAATGGTAGAGCTTGCTCATTAAGAAGGGGCATGGGCTTTCTACACGGTTTTTAAACCCTTTCACCTCCCTGACCCTGAGTCCGAGAAACTGTCCAAGCCATTGAGTAACCCTTTCAGAAATACTGCTGCAGAGAACAGAGTGTTGCTTTTTCATCACTCTGTGGGTTTCATAACTTCTTGCTGTGGGAACCTCTAGTGGCAATGCAGCCTCTATCTCTTGAACACAGAATGAAATGCTTCAGTCAGTGGTGGCACCAGAAAAAGATATGTACATGTATGGCAGGGGGACAAAGTGCATTTCTAAGGGCAAGCAACACATTAGATTTCTATAGGAGACATAACAATATTTTCCCCATGTATGTACTGATCATTAGTATATTGATATCCATTAATACTTTTGTTCTCAACATTTTTTTTTCTCTGAAGCCAATCTGATTGATTTTGGTACAGTTAACTATCAAGTCAGCATGCTTAGGAATACAGGCTTATTTTAATGTTCGGTTTATGGTTCAGTCGTGGGGAAGGACAGCTGGAGGCCAACCACTTGTCTGAGTGGACAGACAAACCCCCTGATGCTGCCTATGAAGTTCCTATATGGAAATAAGAAAATGTGTGAATGAATGCCACATGTTATTCATTGTGGGATAAATGCAGAGATATGTATCTCTTTTGCCGTGTGTACTGAAGATGTTTTTGGCAGCAGCAGCAGCTTCCATAATGTTTGTGCAAGAAATCTCATCTTGTGTAAAACAGCCTCAAAACAGCATGACATTAGGAGGGGTTATAGGAAGAAGATGCTGAAAGACATAGTCTCAAACAGTGAGGGCGGAGGCAATGGTAAACCCCTCCTGTATTCTACCAAGTAAACCACAGGGCTCTGTGGCTGCCAGGAGTCGACACACTTTACCTTTCCTTTAATTAAGAGTATTTTAAGGGTGGCTCTCTTCCACTATTCCCACCGCACACCTTTTTCAAAGCATGCTCAGCTGAGGAAGAATCCAATCCGTTATCCGTCCTTGTTAGCAATAGTGAATACTGAATTAGCAGAAGTAGTTACTGAGAATTAATCAACTCTCCGTAAGTCTGTGATCTAGTATGTGGGGCTACAGAAGAGAGAACTCTGCTCGCAGAGAGGAGTTTTGTTATACTTGTTGGCGCCTCGACGAACAAATCCTTCTTTGGAGGGCGCCGCGCTGACTCAGGAGGAAGAGGAGGGGTTCAGTGCGCCCCCTAGTGCCGGAGTCAGTGGGCGATGTCCGCCCTATAACTCTCAGATGAGCCGGCAAGGGTGAGGCGAAACAGAGCCAACCGGAGCGTACTTGTTGAGACGGAGCTCAGGGCAGCCGCAGCGGTGGATGTCTCGGCATTACGTGTGACACAACTGAGGAAAAGATTTGGACACAAGGTGAGCGCCACCGGCAGGAGTGGTCAGCTGCTCCCAACTCTCCATGCCGCGCGCGAACTCCGATAGGACGGGCACGGAGGGCAGGACAGGCGAGACAGCCCGGCGGTAAGGGAAGGGCGGTCTCAGGTGCTCCTAGTCGCAGACTGCGGAGTGCCTCCGGGAAGAGAAGAAATGGCTGGGGAAGTGCTAGAGCACCTTCCCGATGGGGAGTGCTTGTCCGTCCCTCGGGGAAGCCCTCCCTGAGAAGCGGCTCTCTGGGAGAGCCTGGAGAGGAGGAGGAGGAGGAGGACAACTGTGGTGCGCTCTCAGCCAAGGTGGTTAAAGTTCAGCGGCGGGCGGGGGGGGGGAGAGTATTCTCTGATTTTTATCTTATAGGAAGTAGGGATGCAAATCCGTTGAAGTGATTGTGAATATTGAATTGGGAGTTGGTGTATATATATTCGAGGTTTCTATGAACTGCAAGGTTGTCATCCTGCCTATGTTCTGTCAGAAGTTCAATAGAATTCTGCCTTTCGATAGAGGCGGAAATCTCTGGGGGCGACTACTCAAAAAAAAAATCACTTGGCGTAGCCTGTCATCCTAGCACTTTATATGCTTAGTTTAAAATTGTCTACCTCTGCCTTTCTTTCAAAAGAAACTTGGGAGTAAGCCCCAGTGTACTCAGTGGGAGCTACTTCCAAGAAGACATGCCTAGGTTTGCACCGTTAGTTGCATCGGGAAATGACTGACAGTGCCAGCCTACTATGCATCTTTACTCTGAAGTGTCTTCCTAGTAAATGTGTTTGTATCCTACGAAGTGTGTTTAGAACTGGAGCCCTCACCGCTCTGTTGTATTCGCAGTTCTTGTGGGGTTTCCTATCTGGCTAATGCTTGCTTAGAGTGGAGATTCTAATCCATGTAAGCAGTTATGAATACTGATGGTTACACCACAGTTGAGAGCGAAAAGGTATACTGCTGCGCAGCTCTCATGTATGTGACAGTAACTGCCTGGGAGGCAGCTGTCTCTGGGGAGTGCCTGTCTCTATATGGAGGGTGTCATAGATGTTTTTCCTGCATGGCAAGAATCGAGCCAAATGGAGTCTCATACACGTATGGATTCTCATACATGTTTGAAAGGGAATATTTGCATTAGATAATGGGCCCTGAGAGCCCAGTACCACATACTGACTCATAAGATACATATATCTTGTACTGAATTTACAAGATATTCTTATTAATCAGTCCACACTAGCTGCCCAGTGATTCTGTATTCTCAAACACTGATACTGATTAGATTCCCCACCACTTAAATGAGCACATATTGAAAAGATGAAAAAAGTCCACTCTTCTTGTGACTACAACAGGGCAGTTAAAGATTATAAAGTAAAGTGCGCTGTCAAGTCAGTTTCGACTCCTGGTGCCCACAGAGCCCTGTGGTTGTCTTTGGTAGAATACAGGAGGGGTTTACCACTGCCATCTCCCGTGTAGTAGGAGATGATGCCTTTCAGAATCTTCCTATATCATTGTTGCCCAATATAGGTGTTTCACATAGTCTGGGAAATATAGTCTGGGAAACATACCAGCGGGGATTTGAACTGGCAACCTTCTGTTTGTTAGTCAAGCATTTCCCCACTGTGCCACTTAAGCTGGTCTAAAGCAGTGTTTCTCAACCACCGGTCCCTGGACCGCTGCCGGTCCCCGAAGGGTTGAGTGCCGGTCCCTGACTGGGAGTCAACCCCGCCCCCAACTGAAATCAAGGCACTCACTTCCTCAATTTTGCACATGGCATGGAAGAGGAAGAGTATCACGGAGGCATGGGACCCTTCTTGTGCCTTGCCTCCACGTGCTGCTGAGATCTTCCTACAGCTATCTTATTCCCTATCTTTACAGCTTCAAACTGTATGCGGTGCGGGGGCATGGAGGAAAAAGTATGGCAGTGGGTGCCACTTGAAGGGCTGCTGGTTCTTGCATGCTCATTGTTTGCAGCCAAAGGTTGTTTGATTGAAACCCAGCTGCCTGTTGTGGTTGAGGCGCCTTGAGAGGGAACGCTGTTTCCCTCTTGCATCAGTGGGGCTTGCTTGTATGTTGTTTTCATTGGCCCCATGTAGCTTTTGAATTTTTCTAATGGCCCAACATCCCCTCTCCATTGAGTAATCACAAGCACCTCCACTCCAGACATACTGGAGACAAATTTGTTCACCCAGGCTTTTAAATTCAGGGGTTCTCAACCTTGGGTACCCAGACGTTGGTGGACTTCTACTCCCATAATCCCCAGCCATAATGGCCAAATGCCATTGTTGTTGGGGGTTATGGGAGTTTAACTGAGGGACCCAAGGTTAAGAACCCCTAATATTCCATGTTTGCAAAAGATTCCAAATTTAATTATTTCAATGCTTATATTATTTTCATTCTAAACTGCCCAGAGATGCAAGTTTTGGGCAGTATAGAAGTCTGATAGATAGATAGATAGACAGACAGACCTGAAACCCCTTTACTAACTGCTGGTCCGGGAAACTGCGCATGAAGAATGTAGCGGTCCTTGAAACTCTGCACGAAGAATTTAGCGGTCCTTGACTCCAAAAAGTTTGAGAAACACTGGTCTAAAGGATATAAAGGGGTAATTAATTCATGCTAAGTGATCTGAAGTACACGTGCCTGGATCTATTTCTCATTGACAGAGACAAATGGGAGCCATTACTCAATCATCTGGTTCTTAATGTAGCCCCCAGGTTAGTTGAGCCAGACAGTAGGAATTAAACTAAGAAAAAGTGGAGCAATTAAATTATACTCCATGTGGTTACTACAGAGAGCTGCTTATTTAAAAAACAAAGCAAATTCCCACTGAAAAAGTGGTAATGATGGCTGCAGCATAATAGTTTGCTTCTTGTAGTAGTAGATTAGAGGAAATGTGTGCTGCTTTTTCAAATGGTGCATTTGCTGGTGAAGGACATTTGATAATTAGGATTTAGTCCCCTAGATTCATGATGTGTTTCAGCCAATTCTTGGTCTGCTGACCACTTGCAAAGCAGAGGTGTCCAGGAACAGGCCCAGCTTCATGGGGTGCCCACATACATACGTGCACACATACATCTGATGAGTACTGTTTATAGATAGATAGTAAAAAAAAAAAACTTGCTGATTTAAGGCCAGGGCTAACGTTATCTCATTTTGGCTCAAGCTCCACCATGTTGAGAAATTGGAATCTTAGGCCGATGCCTTAACAGGTGTGCCACATGATCAGAAATGATGTGTAATGTCAGAAATTGCACTCACAAGTTGCGCTCCATCGTGCACCCCTCTTTTTTCTTGATCTTTGAGGCCCACCTCAAGATGGGGAGGATGATAGAGTGTCTGGCACCAGCAAAGATGCCCCATCATGTCCATGTGTGTGCAACAAAGCCAAGCTGTAAGTGAGCACAATTTGTGACTTTGCACAACATAATTACTGATAATGGTAAGACATCAGCCTTAGATTCCAATTTCCCAGCTTTGTGGAGTTTGAGCCAAAATGACATAGCCTTAACTCTGATTTTTGGGCTAACTGGGCCTCCCACAACGTCATTTTGATTAGTTAAGTGCCGTCAAGTCAGTGTCTACTCTTAGTGACCACATAGATAGATTATCTCCAGGATGATCTGTCTTCAACTTGGCCTTTAAGGTCTCTCAGTGGTGCATTCATTGCTGTCATAATAGAGCCCATCCACCTTTCTGCTGGTCGTCCTATTTTTCTCTTTCCTTCAACTTTCCCCAGCATTATGGACTTCTCAAGGGAGCTGGGTTTTCACCTAATCTGTCGGAAGTATGATAGTTTGAACCTGGTCATTTGTACCTCGAGTGAAAATTCTGGATTGATTTGTTCTATGATCCATTTGTTTGTTTTCCTGGCTGTCCATGTATCCTAAACAGTTTTCTCCAGCACCAAAGTTCAAAAGTGTCAATACTTTTTCTATCTTGCTTCTTCAAAGTCCATTTTCACATCCATAGAATATCATGGGGAAAACCATTGTTCAAACGATTCTAATCTTTGTAGGTATAGACATGTCACGGCATCTAAATATCCTTCCCGAGGCCTTCATTGCAATCCTACCAAGTGCTAGTCTGCGGCGTATTTCTTGACTGCTGGATCCTTTACTGTTGATGGTCGATCCTAAAAGGCAGAAGCTATCCACTACTTCAGTGTCTTCATTATCAATTCTGGAGCTGGTTGCTGTACCCGTTGTCATTAGTTTAGGCTTCTTTACATTTAGTTGTAGTCCCATTTTTTTCACTGTGCTCCCTTAACTTTCATTACTAGAGCTTGCAGCTCTGTAATGACAATGTCATTATATTAGATCAATTAATCTCTTCTGAAGCTGTTTTTAAATCTCTTGAAATTTTGAGAGCTGAATTCGATTTATCTCTAAATGCTAGCTGACAGTTTATTCAGGTAAAACATTTATTATTGTGGATCTTGTGGCTTCTGAAACTACACACACACACACACACACACACACACACACGCACCTTGGGTGGTACATGGCAAGTCATGCCCATGCAGTGCTTAACCACCAATTGGCAGTGACATTAGAGGCCCAATCAGTGGGCTTCTCCAGTGGTGAGAATTGTGGCAAACCACACCCATGCAGAGCTTAACCAATTGGCAATGACATTAGATACCAAATCACTGGGCTTCTCTGGTGGTGAGAATTCTGTGCCATGGTGACCATCTGAAATAAACAGAGAAAAAGAAAGAAGCCAGAGGAAGAAATAAAGAGGAAAAGAGCGAGAGAAAGGAATTAGCAATAGCAATAGCACTTACATTTATATACCGCTCTATAGCCAGAGCTCTCTAAGCGGTTTACAATGATTTAGCATATTGCCCCCAACATTCTGGGTACTCATTTTACCGACCTCGGAAGGATGGAAGGCTGAGTCAACCTTGAGCCCCTGGTCAGGATCGAACTTGTAACCTTCTGGTTACAGGGTGGCAGTTTTTTTTACCACTGCACCACCAGGGGCTTTAAGAATTAAATTAATTAAGAAGGTGGTGGTGGGGAATAAGATGGGAAGAGAAAACGGGGGGGGGGAGAAAATAAGCAAAGCCCAGAGAGTAAGAAAGAAGGGCAGCATTGGTGGGGTGGTGGTCCTGAAGGGTGACCAGGGAACTGGAGAAGCCTGACAGGGCTATCAAGGAGGAGCAGGCAGGCGGCAGAGGAGGGAGGCCTGAGGTGGAAGTGGCACAGGGAAGGAAAGCTCGGGGCTGGCCAGGGAACTGGAGGAACCTGATGGGGCAGCTGCCACCAGAGATGAAGAGACAAGGAGGAGGAGGGCAGCAGAGGACGCAGGCCCAAGGAGGCATTGCAGGGAAAGAAAGTAGTGATGTTGCCGCTGCCATGCTAGATGATGGGGAAGTCTCTGGGGTGAGGGGGCTCTGAGGAGAGCAGCGTGCATGCGTGGGGCTACCGAGGCCAGTGGCCTTCTCCAACAGTGAAGTCCCTGTGCTGTGTGAGCGGCCAATGTGGCGGCAGCGAGGAAGGGTCCGCTCAACTGCCACTCCTGCTCAGGGCTACCGAGTCCATTGGTGGAGGGAGGCATGTAGGGGAGGGCCAGGTCTGTCGGCAGCCTGAGAGGAGTGAGTGGCCATGGCGGTGGCAGCAAGGAAGGGCCTGATCAACCACCGCTGCTGCTGTGGGGAGGAGAGGGGGAGGAGCAGGACCAAGGCTTGGGTGAGGGTGAGGAGGTCTCTGGGGTTAGGAGGCTGTGGCTTGGCCAATTGGCCCCAGCAATGCCACAGCCATGACCAAGAGGGGAAAAGGGGATGGAAGCAATGGGGTGGATAAGGAGCAGCAGCATGGCTCAGGTGAGTGTGTTGCGGTGGGGGTGGGGAAGCAATGACAGCAGGGATGGATGAGACTAGGAGAGAAGCAATGTCATGGGGGGCACTGAGGGTGTGCAAGAGGGGAGAGACTGCACTGGAAGGACTATTTTACTCCTGAATTGTAACTTTGGATAACTGATATGTGTTCCTTGTCAGCATTTGAACTGGTCTTTTTCTGAAGGAAAGATAAAGAAGAACTTTCAGCAATTTGCTCATATTTTAACTTTTTTTTAATGTTTGGGGTGGGGGAGAGAGAGATCCGTAGAAGGTTAGTTTCCCCTGCCTTTCCCCCCCACCCCGCCTTGGTAGGTTGTATGTTGTTATGTTAAAGTTATTCTTAAGGGGTCCTTTGTAGCCTACTTTCCAGTAGGCTTATGAGAACACCCAGCTCTGTGTGTGTGTGTGTGTGTGTGTGTGTGTGTGTGTGTGTGTGTGTGTCCCACATCAAAACACCTGAACCAATAGGAACCACACCGGGTACAGTTGTAGGGACACCACAATGGCATAGTTTTTTATGTCATCCACCTTGATCCAAGATGGCGGACGCATAAATATTTGAGACACAAGTGGGCTAACTTGTGAACTGCTTCAAATTTGCTACAGTAGGGACACATAGGGATGATCTCATCCACTCCAACTCAAGATGACAGCCGTGTGAACATCTGAGGCACAAGCGGGGTAATTTGTGGACTGTCTAACCCATTTGAACCAAATTGGATACAGTTGCAGTGAGTTAAACACATGGACACCTCAATGACATTGCTTGTGGTGATGTCATCCATGCCAATTCAAGATGGTGGATGTGTAAACATTTGAGGTGCAAGTGGGATAACTTGTGGACCTCAATTTAAACCAAATTTCATCCAGTTGTGGAGACAGTGAAATGAAAGTAGGCTGATTAGTTCTTACTAGAACAACTTGTTTTCTTTTCAGTTATACACATAAATAATAAATAAATGTTACCCTTGATTATGTCGTGCACTGCTATAATCTTATTGAAATAAATTTATATATTTCTAAAACAGTCATAGGATATTCTGCATTACAGTGGTGTTGTAGAACTAGTGTGGTGCAGTGGTTAGACTAGAGCTGGGAAGACCCATGTTCAAATCCCCAGACAGATGAAAATGAAGAGACAAAAGTCCCACAGTGCCATAAACAGGTTTATTTGAGCCCAATATGTGTTGGCCGAAACCTTCTTCAGGGGCAGGGGCGTAACTACAATTAGGCAGGGGGAGGCCGTTGTCTCGGGGGGCCCCGCCTTGGGGGGGCCCTCAGAGGCTCTCCCCCACCCAGCGCCTACCCGATCTTCCTTGTGAAGTCATTTAATGGGGGGGGCATTTAAGAATCTTGTCTCAGGGCCCACTCCAACCTAGTTACGCCCCTGTTCAGGGGCAAAATATTATCCAATGTAATCCTGTTACAAAAACACTTCTTCAAAAACAGGTAACAATATTGACAGTAGCCAAAGCCAATGAAGCCAATTTGAGCATTGGGCTCAAATAAACCTGTTTACAGCACCGTGGAACTTTTGTCTCTTCATTTCCATCTGTATTTGGTGCTTCTTGTTTTTCTTCATCCAAATCCCCGGAAAGCCATGAAACGAACTCTGTGACTCCAAATCCCCAGAAAGCCATGAAATGAACTCTGACTTCGGGCCAGTCATTTATCTCTCAGTCTAACTTAACTCGCAAGGTTGTTGTGAGGATAAATACAGTCATGCATACCACTCTGGGCTCCTTGGAGGAAGAGCAGGATATACATGTAAAAATAAAATATAGTAAAGTTATGTCCAAGAATATCTTGGAAGGCGCACATGGAATGCTAAAAAATGTCATATTTTCCAGCACTTTACCTATTGTATGGAAGGTGCTGGGTGGATCTACACTTCCCAGTGCTCTGTCTTCAGCTTTCAGTATGGTGCAGCATTGGTGCTGGAGCTTGACAGGGCTCTGTTATTCTTACTGCCCCCCTCAACCTGGCATAGGGAAAAGCAGAGTACTGTGTAGAGGTGGGAAATGGGTGTGTGTGTGTGTGTGTGTGTGTGTGTGTGTGTGTGTGTGTGTGTATACATACATACCTTTTATTTATTTTTATATATAAAGTGTGCCACCGAGTTGATGTCGACTCCTGGTGACCACAGAGCCCCTGTGGTTTTTCTTTGGTAGAATACAGGAAGGGTTTACCATTGCCATCTGGTCCACTTCTTTGAAATTAATGGGACTAATCCTTATCGCAGAAGTCAAGTGAGGTTTCCTGTCAGCATTCTGACAGTGCGGGATGAGCAGCAAGTACAACGTCAACTGAGGCAGTGTTGGAAGTTAAGGACTATGCACTGTCTCTTGTCTCAGACAGTGGAGGACAGACTAGTGAGTCAGAGGGCTAGAGGGTCAAGACACTGGTCATCTCTTCTCTACTGCTCTGACACTATCCCTTTTGAAATGTAGATTGGTACTCTTAGGGATTAACTTCCTCTCTCTCTTCCCTACCTGTCCTACCTTGCAAGATGGCAAGCTCCTCTCCCTGCACCATGTGTGCAGAGAAGATTAGCCACCTTAAGTGGCGCAGTGGGGAAATGCCTGACTAACAAGCATAAGGTTGCCGGTTCGAATCCCCACTGGTACTATATCAAGCAGCAGCGATATAGAAAGATGCTGAAAGGCATCATCTCATACTGTGCGGGAGGAGGCAATGGTAAACCCCTCCTGTATTCTGCCGGAGAAAACCACAGGTCTCTGGATGCCAGGAGTCAAAATCAACTTGACAGCACACTTTAAGGCTATACACACGACCAAAATCTGAGTAGGATAAGAGTCTACCCAGCTTCGGAGCTTTCAATTGTGCGTAAACAAACAAATAGGAGGCGGGAATTATAGTGTGTGAGAGAGGAGTAGGATGTCTTAAATCTCAATCTCTTAAATCTCAAAAAAGAGAGGAGAGCTGGTCTTGTGGTAGCAAGCATGGCTCACTCGTCCCCATAGCTAAGCAGGGTCTGCCCTGGTTGCATATGAATGGGAGACTTGATGTGTGAGCACTGCAAGATATTCCCCTTAGGGGATGAAGCTGCTCTGGGAAGAGCAGAAGGTTTCAAGTTCCCTGCCTGGCTTCTCCAAGATAGGGCTGAGAGAGATTCCTGCCTGCAACCTTGGAGAAGCCGCTGCCAGTCTGTGAAGACAATACTGAGCTAGATAGACCAATGGTCTGACTCAGTGTATGGCAGTTTCCTATTTTCCTAAGATGCAGAATACATCTGCATCCAGCTAGATAGATAGATTAGAGATCCTAACTCCTCACTTTCCTATCTAGAATGGAGTTCCATAATGAATGCCTTATATATTGATTTGAAACTATGAATTGGCTCCAAGTTACTTTACTCTCAGCATACACGCATGCCTAACTAAATCCGCTGTGTTGTGCCTCTGTGCACTCTGCTATAATGAAAAAGGGATTCTCTCACCGAAGAGAATTCCCAACAGGCAGTTCTGAAGAAGTGTGTGGTAGTCACACTCTGCCTAACTGATAGAAGAGAATGGTGGGCGGGTGGATGATTACTCAGAAATAAGCCCCCACATTGCTCTAACTACTCACCTGGTTTTCCCCAACTGTCCATTCCATGTTTCCCCTTCCCTGAGAGTTCACTTTCCGTCACTAATAGAATAGGCATTGCTCTCGCAATAGAATCCACTAGCTGTCTCCCTCTACCAATGATGGAATACTTGCAAACATTGCCAGTTTAGTGAACAACTTCCAGTTTAATGGAATACACTAAATAATAAATAAAACTGGCTTCATTTCAAACTAGGCATGCCTATGTAACTTTACCAGGACTTGCTAGCCATAGGCTTTAATGGGGCAGGAAAACCTTAATAACATTTGAACCACTGCTCCAAAATTAATCAAACCCATAAAGGATTGCTTCCCTAGATAAGCCTGAACAGATTAGATCAGTCATTTTCATCAAAATTTGAAAGAAATCAACTCCTGGATAAAAATTGGGCAAAAAAGGGTCAAAGTATCAATTTTCAGCACTGTTTAACCTGCGGTAGCTTTGGCAATTTTTATCAGATCTCCTTGAAATTAGGCAGATTTGTATGCCTCACCAAGTAAATAACTCAACAGTTGTCATACTTATAAGCAATATAATTTTGAGGCTTATAATGGTGGAACCTTTTTTTACTACTCCCCTTAACTAAAGGGCATTCCATGCTATATAGCTTTCTAGCTGATCTGTACAATCCAAATAATGTGTCATGCTTTTGTGTTCATTATTAAATTGTAAAATCTAAAAATTAGAAATTAACAAATAATAATCCCCCTCCATTTACTCTTTTTTGTTTTTTGCTGGGGGAGGGAGAATGCAACAAAGTAACTTTGATTTTAAAATATAATTATTTTTGTAATAAAATACAGTTAAATATAATAGCTTTAAAATAGTCTCTAATTCTCTCTGTGTGTTCTCCCCAGTCTGTCCCATGTGATGCTCCCTGATTTACAGTATACAGTTCCTGAACCAAGACTAATCAGGGTGGGGCCAGTCAAGATTATGTGTGCACTCTCTTACAGCGCTGTCAAGAAGACACTCTTGAGTTCCTTACTATCCTAGTAAGGATGCAGCAACTTGACTTTCAGTTCCTGGGGCATTTCAAGGACTTCCTCTTCTCTCTGACTTCTGCCAGCTCTCTTTTTCATCACCAACCTCATTTGATTGAGGAGCACCTAAAATGTATTTATTTTATTTTTATTTATTTATTTTTACATTTCTATACCGCCTTTCATTAAAAGAAAACCCCAAGGCGGTTTACAAAAATTAAAACATACAATAAAAGCAATAAAAACACCAAGCTAAAAACATATCAAACAAGCATAAAAAACAAGACAACAGATAGAGTATTGGGATCTGTGCAGCATTTAATCATAAACAGCCTTGCGTGTAGATTCAAGAAAGACATGGAGGAGGGGGAAATTAAATTCCAATCAAATCCCAGGGGAGGAAATGGGAGGAAGTGAGGAGATGCAATGTTAACAGTTGAAGTCACAAAAGAGAATATATAACAATTGGCTTCTCCTTACTTTGGATTATCTAGGAATTGTGTGTGTGGTGGTGGGGGGGGACACATGCAACAGTTCCTGTCTACTGGATGGGAACTTCCAAAGGCACAATCTGTTAGGCAGGAAGTATCCCCCACCCCATAGACTCTTCCTCTTTATCCTTCAGAGCAGAATATGGGGCAAGGGATCCATAGGGAAGTGGCCAGGCCCCCTATAGAGGCAGTTCTAGAGACTCTCTTTAAGGACCTTGAGATAATTTCTGCTGCCCATTTTCCCCGCTTACAGATGCCTGTTCCTGGAGGCAATCACTGACAGTATGTTCGCCAGCCACTCCTTCAATCATTCCCAGACACCACCTGCCATCCTTCCAATGAACTTCTCCTCGATCCAGACAGGGTCAGTGAAAGTCCCAGCAAGAACTTCTTCACCTGCTTCTCCAATTTTCTCTATGACCCTGGGTGCTGTCTCCAACATTGTAGCACTGGCTATCCTGGTACAATCTTATGCCCGCTTCCGACGCCGTTCCAAGGCCACTTTCCTGCTTTTTGCCAGCAGTCTGGTTATCACGGACCTAGCAGGCCACGTCATCCCAGGCTCCTTTGTGTTGCATCTTTATGCCACAAGGAACAGGTGGACAGCCATGGACCCTTCCGGAGCCCTCTGCAAGTTCTTTGGCGCCTCCATGGTATTTTTTGGACTGTGCCCACTCTTTCTGGGCTGCATAATGGCGGTGGAGCGCTGCATGGGCATCACTCGTCCTTTGCTGCATGCTGGTCTTGTCACACCTGGCCGAACAAAGCTCTGCTTGCTGGCACTGTGGACGACTGCTCTAGTCATTGCCCTGATGCCTCTCTGCAGCTTTGGGAAGTACGTCGTCCAGGAGCAAGGGACCTGGTGTTTCATCAGTGTGCAAGAGGCAAAAGCCTGGCCTGAAGTGGCCTTTGCCTTGCTCTTCTCCTTGCTGGGTTTGGCCTCCCTGCTGATTGCTCTCTTCTGCAACACATTCAGCGGACTCAACCTGGTACGGGCCCGGCTTCGTAGTCAGCGCAAATGTGGGCACCGGCGGGCCAAGGCCCATGACATTGAGATGGTTGTGCAGCTGGTGGGCATCATGGTGGTTTCCTGCATCTGCTGGAGTCCCTTACTGGTGAGTGGAGGAAGAGTGGCAGAAAGGGTAAAATCTCTGCGTGGGAACAGAGTGGGAAATGCGGCAGTAGTCATGCAGCAGGTCAGGGCAGTCCTCCTGTGCTTCTAGGCACTCATGAGGTATTCAGGGTGGGTGGAATCTAATGATGTGTTCAACTTAAAGGCATGAGGAGGACTAGGAGGCTCTGGTGGGGAAAGGTGTCTTCCCAGGGAGAATCATAACTGGAAAGGATCTGGCATCTGTAGCATCCAGAGGCCAAGGTATCGGTTCACACTGACATTACATAGGAGGAATCTGTGGGAAAGATTCGATAAGTTCTATTCTCCATTGAGGTCCAGCATATGCATGGACTACTATCACTTATGGAGCCACTGGAGACTGGACAGCCCTTGTCAGGGAACAATTGTTAGGAACATAGAACATAAGAAACTGCCATATACTGAGTCAGACCATTGGTCTATCTAGCTCAGTATTGTCTTCACAGACTGGCAGCAGCTTCTCCAAGGTTGCAGGCAGGAATCTCTCTCAGCCCCATCTTGGAGAAGCCAGGGAGGGAACTTGGAACCTTCTGCTCTTCCCAGAGCGGCTTCATCCCGAGGGGAATATCTTGCAGTGCTCACACATCAAGTCTCCCATTCATATGCAACCAGGGCAGACCCTGCTTAGCTATGGGGACAAGTCATGCTTGCTACTACAAGACCAGCTCTCCTCTTGGCTGGCTGGGTGAAGATGGCCTGGAAAATATACCTTATTTACCCAGATAGAAGATAACTCTGAGTTCAAGACGATCCCTTTAAAAATGCGAATTATACATGTATGTATTTGTATGTATGTATTTTTACATTTATATCCCGCTCTTCCTCCAAGGAGCCCAGAGCAGTGCACTACATACTTGAGTTTCTCTTTCACAACAACCCTGTGAAGTAGGTTAGGCTGAGAGAGAAGTGACTGGCCCAGAGTCACCCAGCTAGTCTCATGGCTGAATGGGGATTTGAACTCGCGTCTCCCCGGTCCTAGTCCAGCACTCCAACCACTACACCACGCTTTACCTGAAAGCAACAGGACTCTAAATTTAAGAGGTGCCCCCCTCCCCACCCACTCCATTTCTAACATCAGAGAACGGGGGGGGGGATTAGTCTTGGATTCAGCTAAATAGGGTACCTATGCATATTCTGGTTGGTGGTGATTGGGCGGGTGGGGGTGAGAAGCTGGGGTGTAAGCAGAGCTCCTACTTTGTTTTCTAGATTCTCAGGATCACGAGAGAGGAGCAGGCAGTAGGGAGCTTTGAGGTCCCCACAGTAGTACTCTCCTCTTATCACTGTGTTTCCCCTCGCAGGTCTTTGTCATCTTGTCAGTGAGCAACTCCCACAACACTGAATACACAAAGCTCCTATTTCTTGGTGTGCGCCTGGCCTCGTGGAACCAGATCCTGGACCCCTGGGTATACATCCTGCTACGGCGTGCTGTGTTGCGCAAGCTTGCTGCTCTACTTCTACGGCGTCCTGATCTCAAGGGGCTACGTTTTGACCGCTGGGAGGCAAGCTCCTTCCAAAGTTCTGAGCGCAGTGTTGCTGCTGGTCGCATCTAGTGCTGGCTGGATCAAGCAGAAGTACCTTTCCTCTTCAGGAGCTCTTCAGAGCACTTCACACACTCCCCAGTGTTTGCAAAATGGGATTCTGTACCCAGGGCTCTGGAACAAATGAGTGATGGGGTTCAAGACTATGGAGAAAATCATACTATTGGGCCAGGTCCCTGCCTAGTTTTGCATCCTGGGACTTTATTGTGAAGGAGAGACGTGGAATCCTTCTTGGAGTAAAAATGATAAGGAGTGACGATAATCCCTTTGGGGAAGAAGAGCCATAGATCATGGTAGAGAGCACATGCTTTGCATGCAGAAGGCCTGAGATTCAATTCCTGGTGCCTGTAGTTAAGTAAGGCTGGGAAAGACCTTGAACTTGGAACCTGGAATGTCACTGATACTCAGAGGAATCAATAGTGGGCTAGATGACCCAGTGGTCTGACTCAACAGAAGACAGCCTCATACATTTTGGCGACTTTGTCACATGTGGTGGGAGAAAAGCCATAATTTAGCACTTTCTGAAAACATACAACACTTTCTAGCATAGCCCATGCACAATATATAGGAATCTTGTTATTGCTGCTATAGTTCAAAGCAGTAAGATGCTGGTGGTTCAGGGCAGTAAGTCATCTGTGACTCCCTGGTATGATTCACTGTATCCTCTCAGGAGCATAAAGCTTGCTTATGGGTCCAAGTAGAAGCTTGGAGTCCTGGAGGCAGCTTCTGTGATGATTTTTAAAAGGGGGGGGGGACCCTCAGATAACATCCTGCTCTCCAGCTAAAGAGGCAACTCTTAAATGGTGGGTCTCTAATATTAGCAGAGGGAGAGCAACTGTCCCTGTTCATTGCTGCACAGCATTTAACCCAGTGGTTGTTTGGGGCCTCTTTCTCTGTGTAGTTTGGTGGGTTGTTTTTTTTTTAATGCTTTTGAATCCCTTTGGGACAGGAAACTTTTCCCCCTGTTTCTTTTGCTATGTCAACTTTCTTGATTGGATAATTCTGTTCAGACAGTTCATCCAGCTGTAGCTGATTGAATATAAAACATGTTTAACTTGCTGTCCTGCAGTGACCTGGTCACTATGAATGCATGATAGACTTTCCAGTTCCTGATCCAGAAGTTCCTGTATTTTAGAGCTATACAAAACCGATCCATGTATAAACTACTACCCTTCCTCAGAGGCAGCAGCATCTCTGGCCAAGATGTAAGTCTGTATAGCATCCTTCCACATCTAAAACATTTGAAAGTTATGCATAAATTGTGCTGGCAAGAGCTGATGGCTGACCATTCAGGGTGATATTTAAGTTCGATTCAGATATTATGGTGTACACATGTAGACACCTGTATGCACATACATGTTGTGTGAATGATTCTACATGCATTCATCTTAAAAGTAAACCTGGGTACAGCCCCCTTCAAATGAAGGGTATAGGTAGGAAGGGTTCTACCCTATGTGCATAGAACATGATGTCTAAATAATTGTACATGTGCAGATCTGAATGTGCATACACCATACACAGATTATACATGCATTGAATAGAATATGTGAATACAGCTTTGGCCTGAATGTAAACTTGAGCATTTCAGGAAAGCCCTGCATTAGAATGGGCATCCTGGATAGTCAAGAAGGCTTGAAGTGTGATCTCCAAAAGCCTGGACACATAATCTCCCAGTGTCAATGGAAAAGGGGAAAATTTCTTCCAGAATGGAATACTTACAGGACTTGTGTTAATTTTTGTGTAGACACCTCAACAGGAAGGAGACTGCTGATGATCAGGTAGATTGACAAGGGGAAGGCCATCTGGCCTTGTATGATTTCTATTAGGGCTGAGGCTGCTGAGGACCATGTGATGTGCTAAATGACAGAAATGAAGCTGGCCAACAGACTATAAGTGGGGTGTCTCTGGGTGGTGTTATATCTCATTGGGGGAATGATGTCGATTTGCTTCTGAGACCTTCACTGGAAGGAGTTTGTGTGCAATGGGAATGCAACACTGTAAAACATGTGTGTGGGGGGGGGGCAAGTCCTAAGAGAAGGGTTTGGGCTACAGAGCCTGGAGATAAGGGGGAGCTGTGTTCCATGTCAGTTTCCTGGCCCGCAGGAGCTGTTACAGTGCTGGACACTCTATTACAATAAAGCATTTTTGTGGAGCATTCTGGTCTGTTTCAATTTATTGTCTTCATGTCACTGACTTAAATCGAAACATTCCTGCTGTCAGTTGTCTCTGCCAGCCCTACTAATCTGGTAGGCAGTGCTCCCTGTTCATCTTCCAGTATGTTCAGTCCTCACCCTGATTTCCCTGTCCTACCCATTGTCCCCTTCTCTTGAGATGAACCTAGCCAGTTGGTTGGGTGTTGGTGATGCAGAGCCTCTAGAAACCAATGGCTCTTTGAAATGTGGCAAAGAACAGAAAAGAAACTTACAATGTTTTATCCAGGATGGATGAGAATTGGTGCCCCCTAGTGGGGGAGATAGACCTCTCTCTGCTACTACCACTCCTTGCCAGTTCAAATATTATGGCTGAATCTGAAGCAGTAGCCCATGTGTATGTTCATATGAATCCACTCAAAGTCAGCATAGAGACACCACAATTCAGGCCTTTACTAACTGGCACCTTTTACAGAATAGTAGGCATGCATTTCCAGTTTATTCGATACCCAGAAGCTTCTGTCGCTGGATAATACAACATGGAGTTCATTGGCCATGTGAATAATGCAGGATCCAAAAACTGACTAGTGGGATAAACAGGGTCATTAGAAGCAGGCTGGGCTTGCTAGCAAGTCGGGCTGGGAGAATGCAGATCCACCAGTCCGCTGGTTTCTTAATGAGAGCTGTCAGTATAAAAGCTGCAAGGAACAGGCACCAGCTTGGGGCACTCTTGAGACGAGACAAAGGAACAAATTGACAGCTTTACATCCTACTTGTGAGTTTTAAAAAGCGTCTTGCTGACAATGGCTGGAAACAGAATGCTGGACTAGATGGACCATTTGTCTGATCCAGAAGGCATTTTTTATGCTCTCAGGACATCGGTTTAGGCTTTAGTTCCCCCTGGTGACTGCCATGGGTACTGCCGTAACATCCAACAGGCACAAGGGCAAGAACGGCTTTGAGATTTCTTACAGTGCCCAAGCCAGAGAAGGTAAGTGGAAGAGGCCTCACATGTCAAAATTAGGCATGAGGTGTTTGTTTCCAGTAGCCCGTTTAGGAAGGGGGGAGCTGAGCCTTAAAAGCAGAGGACCTCACATGAAAGGGTGCAGTAGCTATGAAAAAAATGGGGCCAATAGCTCCAGCAAAGTAGATATTGCCCAGCCAATCAGTTGTAGAGGTCGTCATCGCCCTCCTCCTGGAAAAGGCTCCCTTGGCCACTATTACTTCCGCTGCTGCCCCCTCCACTACTGCTCTGCTTTCCTGCTGGAAACCTGAGGAGGAAAAAAAGAAACAGTGCTGATTCAGTGAGGGAAAAGATGGGTGCTGCTGATCCATTCATACTTGCTTGTAAACAAGGCATTGCATGCAAGACAATGGGGGGTGTACATCCAGATCAGAATGTGCACCTCATTCAAAGCAGTATATTGCATCCTCACTCAGATGTACCTTTGAGTGTGCATCTGAAATTGAATGCGTATCTATCAGTGATACACACATACAGGCCTGTTTATGCTGTGGATCTCCAAAGATGGTTAGGGCAATCCAACTGCTTTATAAACCACCTTTTGTCCAGTGTAACTATTTTTGTTTAGTTTTATTGTTTTTATTTTGAACTTTAAATGGCTCTGTACATGGAATTTTATCTTGTAAGCTGCCTTGAGAGCCTTAATAAATAATAATTCTCACATCTGCTGAGGAAGGTGAGTTATGGGAAGAAGCTCTCAGCAATCCCATTAGGTGAGTGATCTCAATTGTACCAAAGTGAAAGTAAGACCAAAATTCCCAAATTGTTTTGAGAGCAACGTTGAAAAGACTTCTGCCTCTGGATAAGAAGAGGATTATTCCCACCCTTCTGCTCTGTGCTGTGGAGTGGGAACCAGACATATCATCACTCATGACTTGCCTGTGAGGCAGAATCTGCCACATCCTGTCCAATGAAGTAAAGATGAGGTCCTCACAGCCCCTTTGCACAAACCCAGGGTTCCCATAATTATCTGCTCCAGACTGAGAGCAAGGACAAGGCCTCTACACATTCTGACTTTGGGGGAGAGAAAACGCAAGCTTCTTCCAACATTACCTGAAGTTGCCAAAGCCACGGCTTTGCTGTAACGTCTGGGCAAACATTTCATACTTGCGTATGTCATTATCACTGACTGAGCGGCGTGCAAAGCGCATTGCCTCTTCAAAGTGATCACGTCGGATCTCTGGCACTGGGTCATAATCATCATCCTGTTACATAAAGTAGAAGAATCGCTGTCAATAAGTGTTCTTGTAACCCCATAACCCTATCAGAGCAATGTAGTGATATGGCAGCTACTATGCTCCCCAAATGAGTTGTGGCTGAGGAGAGTGCAGGGCGTGTTACTATGGTAAAGAATTTGACTAGGCCTTGTTGGCAGGTTGCATCTCCATACCATGGCGGCATATTTATGACGTTGGCGTTCATGTTCTGCCTTAATCTCCATCTCAATGGCCTCACGGATGGCAAGCTTGCAGGCACGTTGGCAGATTTCTGTGAGGTCTGCACCTGAGAAGCCATGTGTGATCTTAGCCAGATAATTCAAATCCACATCCTGTTGGAGGAAGCCACATAGACTTATAAGAAAGGACTTGCCAGAATAGCAAAACATTCCTTCTTCAAAACAGTGGTATATTGGCTGGTAACTTCCAGACTGGATTACTGCAATGCGCTCTATGTGGGGCTGCCCTTGTATGTAGTCCGGAAACTACAGTTGGTCCAGAATGCGGCAGCCAGGTTGGTCTCTGGGTCATCTCGGAGAGACCATATAACTCCTGTATTGAAGGAGCTACACTGGCTGCCGATATGTTTCCGAGCAAAATACAAGGTGTTGGTTACAACCTATAAAGCCCTAATCAGCTTGGGCCCTGGGTATTTAAGAGAATGTCTTCTTTGTCATGAACCCCACCGCCCACTGAGATCATCTGGAGAGATCCTTCTGCATTTGCCACCAGCTCGTCTGGTGGCCACTCAGGGACGGGCCTTCTCCGCTGCTGCCCCAAGGTTTTGGAATGTGCTCCCTAGTGAAATAAGAGCCTCCCCATCTCTGACAGCTTTTAAAAGTCTTTAAAGATGCATCTGTTCACCCAGGCTTTTAATTAATATTGTTTTAATGGCTTCAATGCTATTTTAAATTATTCTTTTTAAAAATTTAAATTGTTGTAATGTTTTAAACTTTTCATTTTTGTTTTAACTAATGTTTTACTTTGTTTTTCTTTTGTTGTAAACTGCCCAGAGACTTAAATTTTTTTAAAAAAAATTTGTTAAGGAAGACATTATCACCTTTAACATAAGATACCCTCCTCTATTGGACTCAGAATCCAATCCCCAGTTTCACCCTCTACTTCCTGCTCTGGTCCAACCCTCCTCTCCCATTTTCAACCCTGCCTTCACTGGCCTTGGCAACTGGTGACTTGCGCAGGTTGGCTTGGAGAATGGCTACACGAGACTTCTCATCAGGCAAAGGGATGTAGATGAGCTGGTCCAGACGCCCTGGACGTAGGATGGCTGGGTCAATTATGTCTGGTCTGGGAGCCAAAGAGATAAGAGAAGTAATTCAAAGCTTACTGACTGCTTCACTTTGGGAATGGCACTCCGCCATCTCCACTTAGGACAGTACAGACTGGCATATCCACTCCCAAAGATATGGATATGAGAACTTATCTTCAGTGAACTAGTTCCAGTTTGACTCTTTAAACCAGCCAGTGATCATCACAGTAAAGGAAAAGATAATCTGGGGGTCAAGTGGCTGAGTGGGCACTGGGACAAGCAGTCTGATGTTCACCATACATCACCAGAGCAGCTTTGCTTGAGACAATCCCCAGATATGACCTTGCTATATAACTTGCCCACAGAGTTCCATTCTCCCTCCCACCCTTTTGTTCTGGAGGCCTCACCGGTTGGTGGCACCTATGATGAAAACTGTCTTTTTGTTGGTCATGCCATCCATCTCAGTGAGGATCTGGTTGATGACCCGGTCAGCTGCCCCTCCACCATCCCCTGCGCCGCCACCCCGGGACTTGGCAATGGAGTCCAGCTCATCAAAAAACAGGATGCAGGGAGCTGCCTGCCGGGCCTGGAGAAGAGAAGGTACCAATGTGAGCCAAGTAATGCAGAAGGAAAGAGACAACTGGGCAGGGTTCCATCTAGCGGTCACTAACCCTGCACCCTTTCAATGTAGTGCTGCACAGTGGTGCACCAACTACCTTCCTCTACTCACAAGAGCTTATCATGAAGAAGTGAAATGAGGAACCGGGTAGTTCCCATCCTGAGCTCATGGCAACCAAGACCCAGAGGCACTGGAAGCAGTGGTTCTGAAAAGGTGTGCTAGAATCGAGTCAATGACTTATGGGTGCCAGATGGGCACATCATCAGGTTGTCAACAGGACTAGAATACAGTAAGCAACAAGGATTATAAGGAACTGTGATTTCTGGATCCCAATGGAGGACCAATGGGCAAATCACAAAATACTACCAGTGATCACCTTTAATAAAAAGCTTTGGGATCAGTGTTCTATTTCCTGGCTGCTTTTCAGATTCCAAAAAGATTTGGTGGCTCATTATGGCCTTCATTTTTTGACTCTTCATATGGACTAGAGGCAAGAATGTGAACCGCCCCCTGTCCTGCCCTCCATCTGTCACCACCGTCCCACCTCCACTTTGTACCTTATCAAAAACATCACGGACATTGGCCTCACTCTCTCCAAACCACATAGTAAGCAACTCAGGGCCCTTAATGGAGACAAAGTTGGCCTGACACTCATTGGCAATGGCCTTGGCCAGCAGAGTCTTCCCACAGCCAGGAGGTCCATAGAACAGTACACCACGTGATGGTGTCATCCCAAACTTCAGAAACTTGTCAGGATACTCCACTGGGAACTGGAAAGGGTGAGAAAGCAAGTGATTAAGAACTGGGTACTAAGAATGTAGTCAGACACTCTCCTAGAAAATCAGCCTTGAAATACTACATTGACTTTCCTTTCTTGTCTGGAATCTAGGGGCCAACAAAGCATAGGGAAAGCTGTAGAGCTATTTCTCAAAATTTACCCTCAGTGCCTGTGGAATCTGTGCACTATTCTTGCCCTCTCCCAACTACCATTCTCTCTCCCAATTACCATTAAGATGCTAAAAAGGAGTGGGAGAAAGGCAGGCCTCTTACCTGTAACTGTAGTTCTTTGAGTGGGCTTCTGTGCATTCTTGGGTTTGTGCCTGCGCAGAGCCAAGTTTCGGACCCTTCTAGAGCTTTTCCAAATAAGGAAAAAAGAGCAGGGCGAGGAAGGCTACCTCTAGCTGTTAGCCTACCTCTTTCGCTCAGTGTGTGTGAATGCCGCATACCTGAAGCAGTAGGTGAGAGTACTCCAGGCTGCAGCGGGGAGGTAGGGTGGGTCATGTGAATGCACAGAAGACCACTTGGAGAACTACAGTTACAAGAAAGAAACCTGCCTTTCTTCTTCATGTTCTCTGTGCATCACACTTGGGATAACAGGAAGTGTTCTCACCTGGATGGAGGATACTGGAGAGTCACTGGAGAGTCAAGCCCAAAATGGAGGCGCCAAAAGATGCATGAGATCTCGAGTGCAGGTCCAGTGCATAGCGACCAATGAATGTAGCCAGGTGAGACCACATAGTCGCCCTGCAGATGTCTGTCAAGGAGATACACTTGCACAAGGCCATCATTGTAGTCATAGCCCTTGATGTGTGTGCTCAGACAGGAGCAGGCAATGGCTCCGAAGGAAGTTGGTAGGATAGAGATATGGTCTCCTTGACCCAGGAACCATTTCTTTGTGCTGAAATAGGAAGGTCCTTTGTGGGCTCAGTATATGAAATGAACAAGGACTGTGACCTGCGGAAAACTTTACTCCTATCCAGGTAAAAGGCCAAAGTGGACACGCAATGACGAGTGACCCAGGCCCTTTTCTTTTAATTCCAAGTTGTACTCTAATATCAGTGGGAGAGGAGCCGTGGTAGGGGTTAGGCCTTGGATTACACAAAATGGGTGAAACATTTCCACTTCACAGCATGTTTTTTTGGCAACTGTCAAGACCTCTTGCACTTGACTATAAGAGCACTAAATGTATTTGTGTCCTTATAGTCTCTATTCATGCTCTTATCTTCCAGGCGGTGTGATGCAGTGAGCTGATATCTGGATGAAGGCGATGGCTGTGGTCCCCTGTCAACAGTTGTGGAATCCATGGGAGATGATGGTAAGTTCCTCATGACAGCTGTATGAAGGTGGTGAACCACAGCTGCTTTGGCCACCAGGGGGCGATCATGATGTATCTGGCTCTGTCTGCAATGATTTCCTGAAGAACCCTGACAATGGGAGGGATTAGTGGGAAGATGCAGTAAGGCATCCCTTTCAGACCTTGGGTCCGTTCCTGCTGCAAAATTTGCTGCACTGAGAATTCTGTGAGTTTGCAAACAGGTCTAGATTATGAAGACTTCCTTCACAACTCCGGGCTCCAGTTTACATTCGTGGGAAGTGAGTTATGTCAATTCAAGGCGTCTGGCAGAATGTTAGTTTCCCCCAGATGTGAACTGCTAAGGGCCATATCTTCCACTACTACTACACTGCTTTTCAACAGAAGTTTATAAAACGGTTTACATAGATAGATAGATAGATAAGATGATGCCCTGTCCCAAAGGGCTCACCGTCTAGAAAGAAACAAAGTAGATTCCAACAACAGCCACTAGAGGGATGTTGTGCTGGGGTTGGAGAGGGCCAGTTCTCCCTCTGCTAAATATAAGAGAATAACCACTTTGAAAGGTGCCTCCTTGCTCAGTTAGCAAGGGACCACGACCAGAAGAACAATGTCAGGTGGAGTAGCAACCTGGACGCTGTACCCTCTTGCCTGTTCAGGTACGACCGAGCAGTGGTATTGTCTGTCAGGAGAAGGACTGACTCTCTGACTATCCAATGGTGAAAGGCCATGAGTGCTTTGAACATGGCCAACAGTTCCAAATAGTTGATATGCATCTTCCATTTCATGTGGGACCAAGTTCTGGCAACCACCAGGTCCCTGAAGTGTGCCCCCGCCCCCAACCCTTGGTAGAAGCATCCCTTGGCAGTGATGGTTAGGTTAGGCATGGGTCTGCAAAACAGGATACCCTGGGTGCGATTGGTTTCCCATGTCCACCAAACTACAGCGTTCTGAATTCTGGGAGGCACGAGGAAGATATTTCTTTGAGAGTCCCTCTGGGGATGGACGGTATCAAGGAACCACGACTGTAAGGTCCTCATGTGCAGGTGGGCAAAAGGTAGGACGGCTGTCCATGAAGCCTTGCAATCGTTGCACAAAACTTGCGCTGTGGCTGCTTATGGTGCAGAAAGTCTGTGCAGTGAGACCTATAAACTGAATTATTTGGTGGGAAAGATAAGTGAAAGTGGCTCTTGAATTGAGGAGCGTGTCCAGGAACTCTATTGATTGTGTTAATTTTGACTTCTTGTAGTTTATTTGCAGGCCAAAGGAGTTGAAAAGGTGCAGGGTCAGCTTTACATGGACAAGAAGCTGACTTTTCAAAGATGACATCATGAGCCAGTCATTAATGTATAGGAACACCCTGACATCTTGCAGATGAAGATGGGCTGCTATGACGGACATACATTTCACAAAAACATGTGGAGCGGATGCTAGCCCAAATGTACTGGAAGGTATGGGAACCTATGCAAAACCTGAGATATTTTCCATGATGGGGCACCAGAAATATGAAAATACGCATCCTATAGGTCTATGGTGGCAAACCAAACCTTTTGAAAGAGGATATGTAGGATTATAGAGGTGGTAACAATGCAAAACCTTTTGTAGTATACGAACTGGTTTACACCTCTCAGGTTGAGAATGGGTCTTAGTCCTCCATTCCTCTTTGGGAAGATGAAGTAGTGGGAGTATTAACCCACATTCTTGTTGTGATGTACCCTTTCAATGGCTTCTTTTTGCAAGAAGCATTGAACCTCTTGTAGGAGATCTTGTGAAGGGGGTATGATTCCAATTCCCAAACAGGGAGGTAGGGACTGGAATTCAATTTTGTAGCCATTCTGTATAATAGCCAGAAGCCACACGTCCAAAGTTTTAGCAGCCTATGGCCCATAGTAAGCTGACAGGGGTGACTGTGTCTTTTAATAGGTAGTTTTGGACTTGATATTAGTTTGATGCCTCGAGCTCAAGATGGAAATGGCATGCTTGCCGTGCTGGAAATGGTGTTTGCAAAATGAAAAGAGTGAGATGATGAGTGCTTAGATTGTGAGTAATGGGGCCAAAACGTTATCGTTGTAGAAGTCGATGTCAAGAACTGCGAGTACCTCATCAATCTTGCAGTAGAAAATAATTTCTGGAACCTTTCAAAAGAATCATCATTTTTCTGGCCAAAGAGTGCCTCTCCATCCAATGGAACATCCTCAATACATGCCCTTGCTTTCTGCATTAGAGAGGAGGACCAAACTAAGCATGTCTCCTCAGAGAAATTGCTGTTGACATAGAATGGGATCCACAGCCTGTACAGTGTCTCAAGGAATACAACTGTTGTTTGACAAATGAAGACCCTTATTTACGAAGACCTGGGCTTCCTAAATGACCCCTCTGAACTTGATGAAGTTGGTTGACGAAAGGAGTGAAATTCTCTAGAATTAAATGTTGGTAACGTGCCCAACATGCTTGGTGGTTTGCAGTGCATTCAAGCAGGCTAGGAGCAGAATAGACCTCCTTGCCCATGATGTCCAATATATTTCCTTCTCTGTCCAAGGGAGTCAACAGTAGACATTGCCCATTTCGAGACTGAGCGGATTCAACAACCACTGAGTTAGGCATGGGGTGTTTAGTCAGGAAGGTAGTGTCCTTTTGTTGGATCCTATACTTGTTCTCCAATTTTCTGGAAGTTGCAGAGATTGATGCTGGCTTTTCCCATTTGGCTTTAACAACTTGGGTCAGTATGGGTATCAGAGGCAGTGCTATCGAATCGTGGGTATCTGATTGGATCAGTGTGAAAATTGGGTCCTCTAGGGATGGTACTTGTTGATGAACATCCAGCCCTACGGACAAGGCCATAAGCAGTAATTGTTCTGTGTAGTATTTTGATTCTTTGGGGGATGTGTCCTCCCCGTCTGTTTCTGTACCACCTCGTTATTAGGTGAAGCAGCTGGCACTTCCTTCGATGGCTCACCAGAGCCAGAGGCTTTCGAATCAGCACCCAAAGGGAGCCCCGGATCTTCTGGAAGTGGGTTTGACAGTAACAGCTTTAGGACAGGATGGACTGGCACAGATGCAGCTGGTATTTCAGGTGGTGTAGCAGCAGACACAACCAGTGTACTAGGGCCCACCAGTGCTGGGTGTTCCTTGTGCTTAGGCTGCCTAGGTTCTACCCGTTTTGAAGACCTATGTGGTGTTCTAGAGTGGGACTGAGTCCTGGATCTGGATTGGGTCCTTGATCTACAGTGGGATTTACAGGCATCATGATCCTGCGATGAGCAATTCGCCTGCCTATTATGATGCCTACCATAGCAATCTCTATCCATCAAGGAGTAATGGGGCAAAAAGCAAAAATGTGGCTCTGGTGGATAGGAAGCATAATAGTGAGCGTAGCAAGGTCTCAGATTACAATATCTGCCATGATGATGTACAGACTCATCTTTTCTGCAAGTCGAGTAGCCATTCCTCAGGAAAGGAGGAGTACCTGGAGTACTTAGACCCATGCCTACCCCTTGGGGAAGAGGCGCACCTCTGCGAGTACTCTCTGCGCCTCTTGCAACCCGTCTTATGCCATTGGGGAGAGAGGCTGGCGCTCCTGCTCAGAGTCTCTGGGGATCATGGCCTGATGGGGGAATATGTTGGGCTACCCCCTCAGCCGTGAGCATCAGAGTCCGAGGAGGGCATATATGGTGAGTTACAGCTTTCCCTCTGATAACTGAGGTGAAGCCGGGGCAGGGACTAGAGGCACCTCTACAGGAGCTGTCAGCAGCACGTATTTCCTTCCTTCCTTCCTTCCTTCCTTCCTTCCTTCCTTCCTTCCTTTACTGGGGACATTTTCTCTAGATGTATTGTGCTCTTTTTCCCCTTGGGCACCAATGACTTGTTCCCTGTCAGCACCAAAGGCCCAAGTCTGCTAGCGTGGCAGTCCCTTTAGCAGGATTAGTAGATTGCAGTCTCTGTACCAATGCAGATGCCATCCCCTTCTTAAGTGGAGCAGGATGCTTTTTAGGTTCAGATGGCCTCGCCCCCTAATTAGGGATCAGTGTGAGGAGCGTTGCTGGCTGTGGCACTGGGGCTGTCGGGCTATTGAGGGAGTGGCCTCAGTGGTGGAAGCAAGGGAGCAGCATGTGCCATAGGCAGGGCTGCCGGGGCCTGCAAAGGAGGCACAGCAGGGCTGTTAAGTAGATCAGGGCCAGACTGCATAAGTGCCACTGATCCCTTAGTCCCAGTACAAGGGGCATTTGAAGCAGGTGCACCAACAAACAAGGAGCTTGGTAAGAGAGGTTGCTTCCACTGCACAGCACAGAGTCAAACAGCCCAATTATGGCGGGCTTGTTCTGTGAAACCGCAGCAGATTGAGCATGAGTCTATGCAGTGTGATTCTCCCTGTCAGGCTAAACAGGACAAATGCCCGTCTGAGGAGGGTCCTTTGGCTGTGCACTGGGAGTAGCGTTTTGTGGCCATAAGAGGCCAAAGGAAAGGGAGAGGAGGGAGAGTAAATGAAGACACAAAACTCTAAAAAGGGAAATATGAGAAAGACAGATAGAGAAAAGAAAACGAAGAAAACAATTGGGGAGAATCAGAAAGCTACTTGCTAATCCTTGTAAATTTTGTCAACAGATAGAAGGAAAAGCAGAAGGCAAAGTAGTCACTAAGAAAGAGGTAGGCTGTCCGCTAGAGGGGGCTGTTCCCCTCCAGCTCTTTTGTTCCTTATTTGGTAAAGTTCTAGAAAAGTAGAAACCTGGCTCTGCAGGGGCACAAACCCAAGTGTGATGCACAGAGACCATGAAGAAGAACTCAAACACATTCCCTTGGTTATCTCTAACCTACAACCCATATGCTCACACCCTTACAGAGCAGCACTCACAGCTGCAAACTGGGATTTATTAGTGCACTACTTACTAGTGCAATGTTAATGTTAACATAAAGTAGTTGTAAATGTATTCCTCTCTGTATTTCAGGAATATGGAGAGCCAGTATTAAATGCATATAAATCTATTGTTAGTGGCTATATATTTATGTGGGGCTTAACATGCATTTGTATAATACAGAGGAGATCGAGCGTGTGTATTTGATAAAGAGGGTTGGTGCTGTGTCTATATAAGGAGGAGGTCACTAAAGGTGTCACCTGGAGACAATCTGCAAAGGCTCATTGCTTTGAACGCCATTGCACTGACCTGCTGTTTATTTTACAGCTTAAGTAGCAACATTTCAAAGCTGGGGAAATTATCATCTGCCTTCCACTTTGCACCGGGGATTGAGATGGGAAAAGATTGTGTAGAACTGTGTGGCAACGCCAGAGTTCTTCTGTATTTGAAGTCTCCTCTGGTTTTCCAGTTGATAGTTAAATGCTGAGAACTGCCTTTCTCCCCCACAGACATTTACAAGGGATGTTGCCTTGGAAGTGCCCCTCAAAACAGCTGTCTATACCTTTGTGATTTGTACATGACTACTGCAGTGTGCACAACTTGAGTGACCCTTTGCATCTATTTGGAAGTTTCCATTGGAGCAGAATTAATCAGCTAGGGTGTTGAGAAACACTGGCAAAAGTAATGTATTACATTTCTTTCCTACAGTTGCAATTAACAATGTTTCCAAGTACAATTCAAGATGTGCTAAATGTACAAAGCTTATGTCAGGGCTGAACCATGGGCACGGTTGCTAGGTGGTTGGCGCAAAGCTCAAAGCTGGGAGTGGGAGAGCTAGGCATAGAGTCAGGAACATGCCAGAACTGGAGCCGAACAGATGGTCAGGAATTTGGGGTAGTCAGAAGTCAGGACCACACCAGGAATCAAAGAAGCTGAGCAAAAAGATAAATGAAGCAAGCAAGAAGAGCTTGATACTGAGGCAAGGCCTGCCTGAGACAGGAAACTGCTTATACTTTTCCTGCTTCAGGAGGAGCCAATGGTTTTGCCCAGCCTAGGCTTGAAAATCTGCTGCAGCAGCAATTTGCCACAAGGGTGCTTTCCAGCCTAGCTGCTCAACAGCAGCAAAATGCCTCCGTTCAGGCAAGTCGCATTTGAAACGTAAACAGCAGGGGGAACAGTCTTTTGGAAAATAACAACCCGAAAAAACAGCAACTTCCTTACGTCAGATATACGACGTCCTAGCTCTATATCGCAGCTATTACATTTGAGACAAGGCACTGGCAATGTGTACGGCAACCTGCTGTCTGCATAGGGAATGCGGTGTCACAATGCAGGAAGTGTGAAAGCATACTTCAGAGATTTGTTGTGACTCCGTTGCAGGGTCTAAACTGGAGAGCACCCAGGAACAGCAACATGCAGTGCCTCAAAACACATAGAACATGACAGTCTGGCATGATGCAAGACCGTGTTACCCTATAAATGTCTTTTCCTATCACAAACTGTACCTTCAGTGGAATTAAATTCATCTAGGGTGCTCACAGATACAAATGTTAGGTAGCTAGTAGTTCATGTCTTTATAGCTTCTGTCCTATCAAGAGTTCTGATTTACTGACATTTGTGAAGTATTGCAATGCCTATGATGGTTATGTTTACCTGCAATGGCTGGATCTCTACAATTTTTGCTTTTTGTTGTTGTTCTTCTTTTAGTGTTTTTACAAGCTGACCCCGCACAGAACATCTGTGCGCTCTTTGGGGCCGGCTACCTGTCCCCCCCCCCCCAGTCTCCACCGGCCAGCAGGGCCGCCGAGAGCCGCCTCCACAGCCTGTTGGGCCTGCCAACCCCCACCCCAGTATTGGGGCCCGCCACGCTGCCACCTCCTCACCCCTCGGCCTGTCCTCCTCCTCTGCTCGCCTCGCCCCCTCGCTCCACCCGTCGCTGCCAGGCTGGGCCCGCCAGCGGCCATGGCTCGCCACGGCTAATTCTCCTCCTTCTGGGTGCGCCAGCCAATCAGGCGCCTCCGCAGCCCAGCCAATCAGCTGGGCTGCCGGGACGCATTTTTCCCTGGCACACCCAGGAGAATTATATATAGATAGATTATTTTTATACATACATATACAAAGGCCTTTGCACAGTCAAGACTTCCTTAGAAATGGAAGCAAAATAATAAATGCTGCTGTTACTTTTACAGTTCCTAGAATACAGAAGTTTGAACTACACCATGCTCCTACTGACCTGCACCAGCTCCTGCAGCTCGCGTTTGACTTCCTGAAGACCCCCAATGTCTTCCCAGGAGACCTGTGGCACCTCCACTACAGTCTCACGTAGTGCTGAGGGGTTGCTCTGGCCAAGGGCCCACTGCAAAGCAGGAAGACCAAGTCACTGAAATGGCAGCATGAAGCATTGAAATGGCTGCCTCCCTGATAAAAGCCATAGCTTGTCTGGACTCCATTTTTCAGCTAATGATCCACAAGTTGACAAGAGCACTCCATTAGGCAATGACAGTGTCAATTAAAAGGAATTTGTTGGTCTGTAGACCGGCCTGGGGAATGGATTTGCAACAGAGCTGGTCATCATTTACAATGCATGTGGAGAACACACAAGATATTCTGAAACCTGCATTGGAAGGGATTTGCTGACCAGGTTATGAGGACACCTAAACAAATTAAACAGAACTGATCAGAACTAAAATAATGGCAGCATGAATTATTTTGGGGAGCACATAAACTTTTAAGTAGGATTGCCATCATGTTACTAGTTTTTGTGGATTGTTCATCTTTTGAAAGCTCTTTTCATACTAAATAAAATATGCAAGTAATTATGGACAAAGAACTCCATCAGTAGTTGGGGTTTGTTTTGTTTTTGCTATTGGACTGCTACTATCAGACTGCGGGAGGTGGCTTACCTGGAAGTCATCCATGGTGACAGCCATGGAGTTGAGGATGTCAGCATCAATTGTGTCATCCTCCAGGTCGATGACACTCATCTTCTTGCGGATTGCCTGGAGTGCTGCCTCAGAGCACAAGGCTGCCAGATCAGCGCCCACATGCCCATGAGTCTCATTGGCCACCTGCAACCACAGACAATGTGTATTGGTGGGACCTAGCAACAGAGGTGAACCCTTCAGACAGTTTCATGGGGGCAAGCAGATTCCAGGATAAGTGATTCATTGCCAGAACTCAGAGTCAGTCATCACAGATGGAAGCATAATTGGCTGTTTCAAGAAACACACATTTTCATTAATGTTAGGCAAATTTCTATCTTCTTTAAAATTACATTTGTATCCCTCCTCATGGAGCTCAAGCTGGTGCACCTGGAATTCGCACCCAGGCACTGATCAGGTCCAGACTTGCTTAGCTTCAGCAAAATCAGATCCTGGGACCAAATGCAGAGTGCCCCAGGCTCTACACATACAGGCATGCTCAAATATATAAAGTGGCTTCTGGAACTGGTCATCATTCCCAGCGTCTAGTTGAGGATATGAATATTCTGAAAGCATAAGAACAGCTCTGCTGGATCAGGCCCATTCAGTCCAGCATCCTCTTTTCCACAGTGGCCCACCAGATGCCCCTGAGAAGCCCACAGGCAAGGGGTGAGGGCATGCCCTCTCTCCTGCTGTTGCTCCCCTGCAACTGGTATTCAAAGGCATCCTGCCTCTGAGGCTGGAGATGGACTATAGCCACCAGACTAGTAGTTCTAGTGTTGTAAGAGAGGGAGAAAATTTTCTCTCTGTTCAGTCTCTCTACTCCATGCATAATTTTATACACCTCTATCATGTCTCCCCATAATCTACTCTTTTCCAAACTAAAAAGCCCCAGATGCTGTAGCCTTGCCTCATAAGGGAGGTGCTCCAAGCTCCTGATTATCTTGGTTGCCCTCTTCTGCCCCTTTCCCAGGTCTACAATGTCCTTCTTAAGAGACAGTGACCAGAACTGTATGCAGTACTCTGCATAACTAATTATGAACCGGCTAGAGCCTTTGGAGTCAGGCAGTATATAAATTAGATAAACAAACAAACAAACATACAAACAATGTGGCTGCACCACAGACGTTTAAGGGCATTATAGCCACCTTGCGATTTTCTTAATGAAAGGCGGGGTATAAATTTAATAATAAATAAAAATAAAAATAAAAAAATTATAATATTAGCAGTTTTATTTTCAAATTCTTTCCAAATGATCCCTAGCATGGAATTTGGCTTTTTCACTGCTGCTGCATACTGAGTTGACACTTTCAATGAGCTGTCCACCACGACCCCAAGATCTCTCTCCTGGGCACTTTCCAGATTACACGCTATAACAGTGTCACTACTGTCCACTAAGTATTGCTTCCGTATTGCCTGTGTTTCAACATCACAGTCCCTGAGCAGTCAGCAAGGTGCTGTTCACATTTCTGATGCCTTCTTTTGGACTTTATCCTTTCATTTTAGTCCTACTACGTTGTATGTGCATCACCAAAAAATAGTTGTACTTACCTGTTGTAGGAGGGTCGCACAAGCTATTTACATTTTCAAAATGATTATGCGAAGCCAAAGCATATTACGGCTGAACAGTGTGTAATCTGGAAAGCGCCCTGGTCAGTCACCGACAGCTCAGATCCCATCAGCTTATATGTGAAGTTGTTTTTTTGCTCCAATATGCATCACTTTACCCTTGCTTACACTGAACTGCATTTGCCATTTTGTTGCCAACCCACCCAGTTTGAAGAGATCCTTTTGGAGTGCCTCACAATCTGTTTTGGATTTCACTACCCTAAAGAGTTTAGTGTCATCTGCAGATTTGGCCACTTCACAGCTTACCCCAACTTCTAGATCATTTATGAATATGTTAAAGAGCACTGGTACTTCCCTCCATTGTAAAAACTGTCCATTTATTCCTACCTTCTGTTTCCTGTTCTTCAACCAGTTACCAAGGGGACATGAACCTGTCCCCTTATCCCATGACTACTAAGTTTACGCAAGAGCCTTTGGTGAGGAAATTTGTTAAAAGCTTTTGAAAGTCCAAGTATACTATGTCAACTGGATCACCTTTATCCACATGACTGTTGACAGTCTCAAAGAACTCCAGAAGGTTAGTGAGGCAAGACTTGCCCTTGCAGAAGCCATACTGGTTTTCTTTCAGCAAGGCCTGTTTTTCTATATGTTTAACAATTTTGTTCTTAAGTATGTTTTCCATCAATTTACCAGGCACAGAAGTTAAGCTAATCAGCCTGCAATTTCCCAGATCCCCCTGGATCCCTTAATGAAAATGGGAGTTACATTAGCTACTTTTCAGTCTCTGATACAAAGCCTGATTGTAGGGACAAGTTACATATTTTTGTTAGGAGATCAGCATTTTCACGTTTGAGTTCCTTCAGAACTCTAGGGTGGATGCCATCGGGCCCTGATGATTTGTTAATTTTTAGTTTTTCAAGACAGTTTAGAACATCCTCATAACTAATCACCTCAAATTGTACTAGTTCTTCAGCCTCCAAGCCTGAGAAGCTCAGTTCTGGAGTGGGTATATGATCAGTATCCTCTGCCATGAAGACAGGTGCAAATAACTCATTCAGCTTCTCTTCAGTGTCCTTGTCCTTCTTAATAATCCCTTTCACAACTCACAGACCATCTTGAATGTACACTGAAGTCTCTCTAGGTTGCCTAAATAACCTGGTGTCCTTAACACCTAAGCATCTCAGAACCCCAACTCTTATTTTCTTTCACATACGTTTACACCTTTGGAAGGAGGGGCATGGTTATTAACACCTTCTCCCAGATACTTAGAACTAGTTTACACAGATATGTTTATCAATTGCTTTTGCAGTTCTTAATATGGGAACTGACACCCATGAAAAGCATTGTACTTGAGGTGATATACAGGTGAAACTCGGAAAATTAGAATATCGTGCAAAAGTCCATTAATTTCAGTAATGCAAATTAAAAGGTGAAACTGAGATATGAGACAGACGCATTACATGCAAAGCGAGATAAGTCAAGCCTTAATTTGTTATAATTGTGATGATCATGGCGTACAGCTCATGAAAACCCCAAATCCACAATCCCAGAAAATTAGAATATTACATGGAACCAAGAAAACAAGGATTGAAGAATAGAACAATATTGGACCTCTGAAAAGTATAAGCATGCAAATGTATTCAGTACTTGGTTTGGGCCCCTTTTGCAGCAATTACTGCCTCAATGCGGCGTGGCATGGATGCTATCAGCCTGTGGCACTGATGAGGTATTATGGAAGACCAGGATACTTCATTAGCGGCCTTCAGCAATTCTGCATTGTTTGGTCTCATGTCTCTCATCCTTCTCTTGGCAATGCCCCATAGATTCTCTATGGGGTCAGGTCAGGCGAGTTTGCTGGCCAGTCAAGCACAGTACACTGTATACTTTTCAGAGGTCCGATATTGTTCTATTCTTCAATCCTTGTCTTCTTGGTTCCATGTAATATTCTAATTTTCTGAGATTGTGGATTTGGGGTTTTCATGAGCTGTACGCCATGATCATCACAATTATAACAAATTAAGGCTTGACTTATCTCGCTTTGCATGTAATGCGTCTGTCTCATATATCAGTTTCACCTTTTAATTTGCATTACTGAAATTAATGGACTTTTGCATGATATTCTAATTTTCCGAGTTTCACCTGTAAAATTTCCATCTGTTGTACTTCATCTGTGATGACTCAGATACACAAAGTTATGTTGCAGTAATCAAATGAGAAGCAAGCATGTGTGAACCAGCCCCTACCGAGCTTCAAATATCTCATACATCTTTAATTGTCCCATGAATCGACTCTCCCTCTCCAAAAAACCTCTGTCCACATTGTGAGCGAGTCTCCCTCTCCAGATCCACATCGTCCCTCTCCCAAAACCTCTGTCTCCTATCCCTCACCTTCTCCAGATCCACATCGTCAGCGAGTTTCATGTTCTTGGTGTGGATCTGCAAGATTTCCAGCCTTCCCACTGAATCTGGGATTCCAATGTCAATTTCTCGATCAAAGCGCCCTGCAGAGGGAAAAGGAGCACTAATCTCAAACCCAGAAGTTGGAGAACCAAATTATGCAGTCCTGTTTGTGTGGTTTTCCCCACAAAAGCAGCATCTTATAGATGAGGAACCAATGAACTGAACAGAAAGGGTTCTAGCAATTTAGGATTTGTACATTGGCAGTGTAGGATGGGGAGGCTTGGCCTAATGAGTTAAGCAAGAGGAAAGAAGTTTGTCACTCAGAACAGTCAATGCCTTCAGGTTCAAAGACAGGATGTAGGTATAAAAACAAACAAGCCATGCTTTTAGTTAGTATCCTAGGAGCTATCTGTGACATTGGGACTGATTTCTTCTTGAATGGTTTTAAGGCCCACATCTTAGGGAGGAGAGTATCTGGAATGGTTTCCTACCAAATCGGCGCAAGGCAGGATCAATACTGTTGGGACGATTGGTGGCAGCCATGACTATCACATGTGAGCGCTGCTTCAGGCCATCCATGAGTGTGAGCAGCTGGGAGACGATGCGGCGTTCCACTTCTCCATGTGTCTGGAATGGGAGTGGGAGGGGGAGGAAAAGACAGACACCTGAACATCAGCAACAACCCTCATGCCCATTCTCAAGAAACCAGCAATCCACACTGAGCCTAAAAATGTAAGCACAACACCCGCTAGGAGCAGATGTGCATGGGAAAGGAATTGGGACGGCAGCAACATACGGAGACAAGGCAAGTGGGGCAATGGGAAAGGAGAGCAGGAGGTGTTCCAGCACTGCACCCCTTGTGCTTGGATTCAACTGGGGAAATGAGATAAGGTGACTCAGGGGTCCCAAGAACATATCATCCCTTAACACTAAAAAGCTAAAATAAGGGGGAAGCGGTTGGGGTAGCACCCTCTTACCCACTGACACCATAATGCCAGAAAAGGATTAAGGTCAGCTATTTTATGTCCAATACCCTTAATGCCAAATTCAGGATACATATGACGAAAGTGGGACTGGGCTTCTACAGCACGGCTCCAACCTGCTAACTAGGCAAGAGACACCTCTCAAAGTGGTGATTCTCTTTATATTAAGCAAGGGGAGAGAAACTAGCCCTATTTAACCCCAGCACAGCATCCCTCCAGTGGCTGTTGCTAATATCTATTTTGTGTCCCTTTTTTGTACTTTAAGTTCTTTGGAGACAGGGAATCATCTCCTTATTTGTCTTCTTTTTCTATTTCAAAAACTATTTTTAACTGAAAAAGGGTACCATATGCTGGACCACTGCTGAACTTCTCAGCAGCATTTGATAACATCAAACATGTATCCTTCTGGACCGCCTCTCAAGTATAGGAATTGAAGGTGCTGCTTTGGAGTGGCTTTGGTCCTTTCTTGGCAGGAGGGTCCAGAAGGTGGTGCTGGGGGACTACTGCTTGGCTCTGTGACCATTGGCCTACGGGTCCCACAGGTTTGGTTTTGTCCTCCATGCTGTTTAACATCTACATGAAACCTCTTGGAGACTTGGACTGAGTTGTCAGCAATATGCGGATGACACTCAGCTCTATAGCTCCTTGTCACTTGATCACTTGTCACCCACCCGCTGGCAGGAACAACCCGCTTCTTCTCCCCGCCCCCCACACAGCGCTTTCTGGCTGTCAGGCCGGCCGGAAAGCCGACCCGCCACCTCCTCCTGCCAAGTCCCAGTGGGCAGGCTGGCCGGCCGGCCAACTCCTGCTCCCAGCCCAGGCCAGCCCGCCGCCACCTCCTGCTCTCAGTGGCGGGGCCAGGCTGGCCCACCACTGCCTTCTTCTCCCAGTGTCCAGCCTGGCCCGCCACAGCCTCCTGTTCCCAGCGGCCAGCCGGCCTGGCCCACCATTGCTGCCATTGTCTCCTTGTCCCCGTCGCTTTCCCCTAGGCAGCTGCTCTCGCGAGAGCTGCCATGCATGAGATTAGCGACGGGTACACCTATTATTATTATTTTTACATTTATATCCCGCTCTTCCTCCAAGGAGCCCAGAGCGGTGCACTACATTCTTAAGTTTCTCTTTCACAACAACCCTGTGAAGTAGGTTAGGCTGAGAGAGAAGTGACGGCCCCAGGGTCACCCAGCTAGTCTCATGGCTGAATGGGGATTTGAACTCGGGTCTCCCCGATCCTAGTCCAGCACTCTAGCCACTACACCATGCTGGTTCACCTAGAAGAAATAAATATATAAGATAGTAATGGTGGTGCTGATGGTGGTAGTGTCAGACAAGGAAAATCATTACTCTCATCCCTTAGCTGGCACAAAAACATAATAATTTATATTCCATCCCAACACTAATATTCCATCCCAAACACTAAGGATAACATCTCCTTTACCAGGGTCCATGTTAGGGTATCGGACCATATTGAATGTGTGTACTTGAATTTGGGGACCAGGGATAGATTGGGATTTCTGTTGGTGTATCGATCGCCCCGCTGCCCAACAGAGTCCCTTACTGAGCTCACGGACTTGGTCATGGAACTTGCGTTGGAGTCTCCCAGACTTTTGGTGCTGGGGGACTTCAATGTTCATTTTGGGACCAATTTGTCTGGGGCAGCTCAGGAGTTCATAGCAGCCATGACAACTATGGGCGTATCACAAGCGGTCTCTGGACCGACGCACACTGCAGGTCACATGCTTGATTTGGTCTTTTACTCCGATCAGGGTGGTGTTCCATGGGTAGGGACCCCTGTGATCTCCCCATTGTCATGGACGGACCCCCATCTGGTTAAGGTTGGACTTACAACCACTTCCCACCTCCGCAGGGGCGAGGGGCCTATTAGAATGGTCCGCCTGAAGAAGTTATTGGATCAAGTAAGATTCCAAGAAGCCTTGGAGGGATTCAGTGTTGGCTTTGCTGGTGATCCTGTTGATGCCCTGGTTGAGAATTGGAACAACTTGCTCACCAGGGCAGAAGACACGATTGCTCCCAAGCGTCCCCTCCAATCCATTTCAAAATTGGCTCCTTGGTATATGGAAGATCTACAGGAGCTGACGCGGCAAGGTAGGCGACTGGAGCGCAAGTGTAGAAAGACTCGACTCGAATCCGACAGATTGCGACAAAGAGCAAATCTAAGATCTATGCTCAGGCAATACGTGAGGCAAAGAGGCGGTTCTTTTCTGCCCGTATTCCCTCTGCGAGTTCACGTCCAGCGGAGTTGTTCAGGGTTGTGAGGGGACTCGTATCTGCTCCCCCTCCCTTGAACCAGAATTTGGAGTCATCAGTTACCTGCTGCGATGTGTTTAAAGAGTTTTTTGCAGATAAAATCTCTCGGATTCAGGCTGACCTAGGTGGAGACTCCACAATTAATTTGATGTCTAAACTGGAGGTGCCCAACAACTCCTCGTATGTGATTCGACTAGATTGGTTCCCGTTTTTGACTCCTGAGGATGTGGACAAGCGGCTTGGAGCGGTGAGGCCTACCACTTGTTCTCTTGACCCTTGTCCAACATGGCTTGTTTTGTCTAGCAGGGAGGCTGTTGTGGGAGGCTTGGTAGAAATCATAAATACTTCTCTGAGGGAGGGCAGGATGCCTCCTTGTCTTAAGGAGGCAATCATTAGACCTTTTCTAAAGAAGCCTGCATTAGATCCCTCAGAGTTGAGCAATTATAGGCCTGTTTCCAACCTCCCATGGCTGGGCAAGTTAATTGAGAGGGTGGTGGCCTCTCAGCTCCAGGTGGTCTTGGAGGAAACTGATTATCTAGACCCACTTCAAACTGGTTTTCGGGCGGGATATGGGGTGAAGACTGCCTTGGTCGGCCTGATGGATGATCTCAAGTTGACAACTGACAGAGGAAGTGTGACTCCGTTGGTCCTCTTGGATCTCTGGAACGTCTGAGGGTGTTGGGGGTGGGAGGCAGTGTCTTACAGTGGTTCCACTCCTACCTCTCGAACAGATTCCAGATGGTGTCAATTGGAGATTGTTGCTCTTCAAAATCTGAGCTTAAATACGGTGTCCCTCAAGGCTCCGTACTTTCTCCAATGCTTTTTAATATCTACATGAAACCGCTGGGAGAGATCATCAGGGGATTTGGAGCTGGGTGTTACCAGTATGCTGATGACACCCAGATCTACTTCTTTATGTCAACCTTTTCAGGAGCTGGCATATCCTCCCTAAATGCTTGCCTGGAAGCAGTAATGGGCTGGATGAGGGAGAATGAACTGAAGCTGAATCCAGATAAGACTGAGGTACTTATTGTGTGGGGTCGGAACGCTAGAGACGATTTTGATCTACCTGTACTAGATGGGGTCACACTTCCCCAAAAGGAACAGGTTCACAGTCTGGGGGTATTTCTGGATTCACACCTCTCCTTGGTTTCTCAGGTTGAGGCAGTGGCCAGGGATGCTTTCTATCAGCTCCGGCTGATACGCCAGCTGCGCCTGTTTCTTGAGATCAATGACCTCAAAACAGTGGTACATCTGTTGGTGACCTCCAGACTTGACTTTTGTAATGTGCTCTACGTGGGGCTGCCTTTGTACGTAGTCCGGAAACTTTTGTTGGTTCAGAATGCAGCAGCCAGGTTGGTCTCTGGGTCATCTCAGAGAGACCACGTTACACCTCTGTGATGGAGTTACACTGGCTGCCTATAGGTTTCCGGGCAAAATACAAAGTGCTAGTTATAACTTATAAAGCCCTAAACGGCTTAGGCCCTGAGTATTTGAGAGAATGTCTTCTTCATTATGAGCCCCACCGTCCATTGCGGTCATCTCTGGAGGTCCGTCTCCAGTTGCCACCAGTTCGTCTGGTGGCCACATGGAGACGGGCCTTCTTGGTTGCTGCCCCAGGACTATGGAATGCACTCCCTACTGAGATATGATCCTCCCCATCTCTGACAATTTTAAAAAAATATTTTAAAACCCATCTTTTTACTCAGGCCTTCTCAGCTTCTTAATAATGTATAGGTTTTAATTCCGTGATTGAGTTTTAAATTGTTAGTTTTAAATTGTTTTTATGTGGTTTTATATGTGTTTTAACTGTTTTATCATTGTGAACCGCCTAGAGACGCGTGTGTGGGGTGGTATAAAAGTGTAATAAATAAATAATAAATAAATAATCACTGTCTAGAAATGGGTTCATTCCTTTCTCTGATCTTCTCTTCCTTTTCATGCAGGCTTGCTTAAGAGAGAATGTGCCAAGGCTATCAAGAGTCCCAAACACCTGCATACTGAAGTAATCCAGAAAAATGTCAGCATATTTGTGGCCAGATTCAGCCTAAACATGTATTCCAGAATAAGAATGTAGGCTTTGTTTCAGATTTCTAGAGGCAGCTATTTATGCAGGGATGCCTTCCCACACATCTGAAGTGGGACAGCCAATCATACAGGGACCCCAGTTTGGAAATGAAGCTGCCCTTATGCAGAGCAGGGTGACGTTTCTCTGTGTTTAACTTTCTGTTCCCAGCAAAGCAATCTCTTACCTTCTCCCTCTTAGGAGCAATAGCATCCAGTTCATCAATAAAAATAATAGCTGGAGCATTCTTCTCAGCCTCTTCAAAGGCTTTGCGTAAGTTGCTCTCTGATTCCCCAGCCAATTTGCTCATGATCTCTGGGCCTGGGGAAGAGCAAAAGAAAGCAAACAATGGTCAGCATCCTCAAACAGCCTCTTCCGTGTTTCAGAGTCAGTGAAGAGGATCCCTACTAGAGGGTGGCTGGAAAAGTACACAATCTGCACGGTACCAGAAAACAATATGCCACTACTACTGTGCCTACTTTGGCCACAGCCCAGAGATTATAAAGCCAACAAAGGTAAGTGGTCAGTTCTTATATGCTGAATGTTCTTGGTACCTATTTTGGCCACAGTCCAGAGGATTCTAAATTCCCTGGGACAAGGACTTGGATTTTTGTCATGATACTCTGTAAGTGTCATGTACGTTGATAACATTTTAATAATAATTTGTATATATATTATATGAGCAGAGGGAGGACAGAGTTGCAGTAGGATGTGCAGAATGAATGAAGGATGGATGAGCAGATTTCCCCAAGTCTCTCCTTTTCCCCTCCATGTTATATATCTCACCGTTGATAAGGAAGAAGAAGGCTCCTGTTTCATTTGCAACAGCTCGGGCCACAAGAGTTTTCCCAGTGCCTGGGGGACCATAAAGGAGAATCCCTCGTGGAGGCTGAAGGAGGAGACAAAGCAGAGTCATAAGAGGTAACTGATTCATCCCATAATTATAGAAGTCATTCGGCCGGAAAAAAGACTTGGCCCAATTAATTAGGCAAGGAAGCAAGCCCAGGAAGCTTCCAGTGAGGGAGAGAGGAAGGTTTTCTGCAACTTCAGGAGTGGAAGTAAATTACAAGGAGGATCCTGCTAGGAGGGATAGGTGGGAGGGAATAAAATGCAGGGCAAGGGTAGGCAGCCTTGGCTCTGCAGATGTTGTTGAACTACAACTCCCATCAACCCCAGACACAATACAGTAAATTGAGAGGAGAACCAAGGTTGCCTAACCCTGATATAGGGAATGTTCATGCTCTGTGGTGGAATATTTTAGCATACTTTCGGCACTTCTAAAATATAATTAATGATACTCTGGAAGCTACTATGCCAGGCCTTCCCACTTTGTACCTTCACACCAATAGCTTTGAAGAGTGCTGGATGTCTCAGTGGCAACTCCACCATCTCCTTGATCTGAGCCAATTGCTTGCGGCAGCCCCCAATGTCATCATAACCAACATCATTGAGGCTCTCTTCTTCATCCTGAACAGAGAGGTAACCAGAAAGTCACAAAATCTATGGAGTTCTTTGCCATGGGATGTGGTGACTGCCACCAGATTGAATAGCTTTAAAAGGGGTTTGGATAAATCCATGGAGTACAGGTCTATCAATGGCTACTAGTCTTGATGGCTATAAGCTACCTCCAGGTTCAGAGGCAGGAGGCGTAACAGTTGCAGGGGAGTAACAGCAGGAGAGAGGGAATGCCCTCATCTCTTGCCTGTGGGCTTTCCAGAGGCATCTGGTGGACCACTGTGTGAAACAGGATGCTGGACTAGATGGACCTTGGGCCTGATCCAGCAGGGCTGTTCTTGTGCCACAGTATCTCAGTAACAGAATGCTCCCCCATAAGACATATACTATAGTCTTCACTTTGCTAAACATGTTAAGGGGACAGGACTCCAACTGTAGCTACTCTCCTTACACCTCTCTTCACTGCATATCTTTGTATTTGGAGGGATACAGTGGTAATCTTGTACCAGAGATTCCACTCCTCTGCCTCTGCACTATCCAGACTGGGGAAAGTTCCAGTTGCATCTACAGCAAGCGCCCTGTTCCCTAAAATTCAGCTCCCTGCTTTCTCATCATTAAAATGGATCTGTCCTATCCCTACACACATACCTCTCGTTTGATGGGCTCCCCTTCACAGTGGATAATGGTGTCAGGAGCCACAATGCAGTGCGGGCTGGGATCCACCTCAACAACTTTAAACTCCACAGCCCTCATGCCACCTCGCACTAGGAAGATATCACCTGGGAAGAAAACAGGGGCATGTTGCTGGCCTAAAATTAATGTTCCTAATCAGAGTTAAATCATTAAATAATTTATAAAGGTGAAGACATGGTGACACAGAGGTGACGCAGAACTGGTACCATTTGCTAGTGAACAGGAAAAGATTAACATAGATCCCAATTGGGCTGCCAAGTACCCCTTCCCCCACACCCAATATGAGATAACAATGTCCTTCTCTGATCATCTCCTTGATACTGAAGGGTGCCCCTACAGGCACTAGTGTTCACTGAAACTCCTTTCTTCCCATAAGCCCCAAAGACCCCATCCCACAGCACTGTCTCCCTCATACTTAACCCTATTCTTCATGACACCTCTATGATGATGATACAAGAAGTCTCCTCCCTCCTCACCTTTGTGCACAGGTCGATAGGCTTCCAGAAAGTAGGGCTTGAGATAAACTTCAAAGAGGTTCCCAGTCAAGCCTGTGATGGTGTCATCGATGGGCAGTATGTGAATCCGCTTTCCATACTTCACATCTGGACAGGCCTGCACACTAGACAGAGGAAGGCTCAACTGGCCTCCATAACACAGTACAGCACCCCTTAGGGACAACCTGCACCCTGTAGCAGAGCAACCTACTGGGCAAACCACTCTACCCACTTTGATACAGTGATACGTTTTAGTGTGGTCACCTTATGTATTACTGCAGCTGCTGCAATACATAATGCAGCTGCTGGGTTAGATAACTTTAAATATGCATGTATTTAAATAAATGTACATGTGCAGATTGCCAGCTAGGGCTGTTCCTCTCCAAACTCCTGAATTCCCCATATTTAGCTCCACATTCTGTAACACAGCCCTCCTCACTGAATCTTGCTGACTATGGCACAGTACATCCTCCATTCCTGCAAATGTCCTTTGGTAGAACATACCTGGTCACTCCACCAATGAAGTTTACTAAGCATTTCCCCTTATCACTCCAACCTGGGTCAGCCTTACCTGATCACATCTCCAAGACGCACACGGAGGTTGTTGCGGGTTACACGGTTCATGCGAATCTTCTCATTCTGGCAAGAATCGTCAGTGAGGACAATACACACAGTCTCTCTGCGTTTCTTCCCCTTCAGCAGCACTGTGTCCCCCCGGAACAAGTGAAGTTCCTCCATCTTAACCTGCAGAGAACCAAGAATTCAATGAAAGTAAGAAAAGTTTCCATTAGTGGACATGCAGCTGTGCATGTTTCTTTATTATGTCATTATATTGTGTGTCTGTGTGGCTTGTAGGTTGGTGTGTTCCTGTTGTATGCAGGTAGGGTGCCTGTGGTAGATTTGCAAGGTGTGTTTTGTGAGGGAGAGTGCAAATTTAAATGATCCTCACCGCAGGGTGAGGTCATCTGAGGAGGTCTGTCTCTAAGTTGCCACAAGTTCATCTGGTGGCGACGCAGAGGCGGGCCTTCTCTGTAGCTTCTCCTGGGCTATGGAATGCACTCCCGGCAGAAATTCGTAATTTGAGATCATTGCTGCCCTTCAGGAGAGCCCTTAAAACGTACTTATTTGGCCTGGCCTTCCTGAGTTTTAAATGATTAATTGTTTTAAACTGTTTTAAATTGTTCCCCTGATCTTCAGGGCTTTTAGTTGTTTTATTGGTTTTATTGTGTTTTAATAGTTTGATTTTAATTGTTTATTTGTTTTTAATTGTTTTTATCATGTTGTGAACCGCCCTGAGCCGTATCGGAAGGGCGGTATATAAATCTAATAAATAAATAAATAAATAAATAAGCAAGCAGTGTATCTTTTTGCAAAACCATTATTTGCCACTTTAACAGATGGTTTTAACTGCTGTTTTTATTCTTTATTTAGTCTGTTATATTTCTCATTTTAAATGTTTATTTAGTATTTGGGGGGAAAGAGAGGATACTTTCTTAAATAAATACATACATGTATATTTATTTATTATATTTATTTACTGATTAATCAAAATCTCTAGGTGGTTTACATACCAGTTAAAAGACAAACATTAAAACAGTTAAAAACAATAATCAAAACACCTGGTTAAACAGGGGAGTTTTTCAGGCTCTCTTAAACACCACCAAGAGGGCAAACCTTGTATCTTGGCAGGAAGCACATTCCAAAGCTACAAAAGCAGCCCGACTCCAAGTTGCCACCAGACGAGCTGGCAGCAACTGCAGGCAGACCTCTCCAAATGACGTTAACAAGAGTTGGGGATCATGTATTTGTGTCTGTTTTGCATTCCTGGAGTAAATAAAGTCTACGGGGTGCCTTTTAAAATAGAGATGTGCATGAACCTTGGTTGGTGCACTGGTTCATCTCCAAACCAGTTTGGATGAGGTCCAAAGTGGTTCGTCCACATCCCTATTTTAAAAGTCTCTCATGTCTGTGGTTAGTCATCTGTGAGTTCATAGCATGGCCTTGGCATACTTCTGCATACACAGGTTGCATATGTGTATTTCTCAAGCGTATCTGGGTATTCTTGGTACAAATATTATCAATGGATCATCAACATAACCTGCAATGCACAGAATTATCAATAATGAATTAAGAAAGGCTGTGGAATCCAGAAGCTTCCACAACTCCCAGGACCGTTGCTGGCCTCCGTGATGGAGGGTATGGGGAACTTTAGTCACCTTCTGTCCCCATCTTCTCTGGCCCTTCTTCTCCACCTTTTTATGGCCACTTATGCCAGGAGAAAGTTAACCAGCTCAGGGCTTGTTTGATGTAGGTGTCCCCTACTCCCTGCACCATCATTGGCCTCCTCCCTAAATACCTCTTGGCAGTTGCCACAGATCTTGTGAGAGGTTGGGCCCTCATCTCATATGGGCTTGCCCTCCCATGAGACTGGCCAATGACCAATGCTTGAGAAAACTGCCACCCTCTCTATTTTGGGATCACTTTGTGGCTCCGGTGGGGCCTTGGTCACTACAATGGCTAGCTGGACTGTATCCTCCCTGGCTACGCCTCCCCAACCACATGGGTAAGACTTACTAAGCCTGGCCATTCATTGGCCCCCACAGAGGCAGATTGGCAATCACTCTTGGGTTTAATGAATAGGAACAGAATTTCTTATAAATTAAAAACAGTTAACACAACCAACTAATTTAAAATGATAAAAAATGAATTTTAAAACAAACACAAATGACCCAAATTCAAAGTCACATTGCAATGGGTCAGATATCTGTGTCTGTGCCCAGTGGGGCAGTAAAATGACAGGACAGCAAGGCAAATGTGGGGGTGAGAGCTGAAGCCAAGATAAGTTTGGCAAGGGAATTGCTGTACTATCAAAAGCCAGGCTCTGAATGAAGGGCTTAAATGGAGCCAGGAGCTTCTTGGAGTTCAGAAAGGCCCCAATCTGAGGCAGGTACTTAAGTTTGCTTCTTCCTTCTCACAAGTAAGCCCACTGGCTTACAGAGCACTTATCTGACTGCCCAAGGCCTATCTCTGGTCCTGGAGTTTGGATCTAACCTTGTGCTACCTCTACTTCTGGAGTTCCAGGAGTGATGGAGAGGGGTCCAGAGATGAGACCAAGATCTCACTGGAGAGCACTGAATCCTGGGTATCCTCTGGTTTCTCGGGGGGGGGGGGCTCATGTTGGCTTGCCCTAACTGCTCAGGATCTGTGGGACCAGCGGGGCTCTTGGTTGGTGTGAAAGATTCCAGTTGGGATTTGCTGTTCTTCCTTGAAGAATAGGGTCCAAGCCTAAATGGGTTCTGATAGTTTGTTACTAGCTGGATAGTAGGAACTGACTGACTGGATAGTAGAACTAGCAACAGACAATTGACACCATATCCTATTCCAGGACAGGGTGTGTAAGCGTACCGGTGAAGAAGCCGAGCAAAGGCATTTGAAACAATCCAAGCCGGGAAAGAGGACCACAGTCAAGTCATTAGGCAAGAATAAGGTGGTTCGAATGCATCCCCAAACAACAAACTTAGATGTTGCTCCATCAATGATCTGGAGTCAACCGAGGGCTTAAATAGTCCTAACACCAGATTGATGTGTCCCATATCCCCCTAATCCCAATCCCCCTCCAGGAGCTCTAACTCCTTTGAAAGAAGCCTATTAGGGGTACATTGCTTCTTCCAGTCCTAATTAATTACCCCCGCACACACCATAACCCGTTCAGATGTGAAGGGGCAGAGCCTTCAACAACTAAAAATATCCTAGAATAGGGAAGCAACTGAAAAACAGGACTGGGGGAATGTAGTATATTGTCAGGTGCATCTCTCTTAACCACAGTTTTTCCTTCCTAAACAAAAAAGTGGGAGAGAGAAATAGCCTTCTCCCCTAACCCTGTACTTCAGAGGTCACACTAGAGGGTGATAAAGACTATAGATAAATCTGTAGTACAACTGCTGCGGCTCAAACCTAGGCGAACAGGAAGCTACTCATCTAGTCCCAGAGCTCAGCAACTATGCTACTGTGAGAGCACATTGTGTAGAACAGAGAAACCCTACTTAGTGTAGCTGTGAAAAGTGGGGTAGACGGTCTACTACAGGGTTGCTCAACTTCGGCCCTTCTGCACATGTTGGCCTACAATTCCCATAATCCCTGGCTCTTGTTGTGAGCCGCCCCGAGCAGTAGTGTACTTGGGGCGGGGTATAAATATTGTAAATAAATAAATATTGGCCACTGTGGCTGGGGATTTTGAGAGCTGAAGTTCAAAAACAGGCAGGGGACCTAAGTTGAGCTAGCCTGGTCTATAGGTGCAGGAAAGATTAAATAGTAGGTTTACAGTTACCTGGGACAAGCTAACAATACTATTGTCTTCATTGACAGCTTCATCGACAATGAGGCGATTGGGACGATGCTTCTGGCGCAGAATGGCTGTAGAATAATCCTCTCCCTTTGGGCTGCAAGAAAGAACAGAGAAGAGTTCTCACATGACCCTGGGGGTGCTATGGTGAAGGGGGAAAATTAGAGGCCTAGGTGCCTCTGCCCAAAAGAAAGAAGCAAAAGATAGTTCAGGAGTGAGTTGCGGAAGGAGCAATGTGGCACAGTTGACATCTAGAAAATGAATACAAAATCAACACAAAGATGGTAAAGATTGTTGCACCAATATAGAAATCAAAAGGCCTACCAACAGCTAGGAGTGTACACGGAACCGCCACACTGCGGTTGAGGCTCTGCAAAGCTCTGCAAAGCTCCCAGTAATGCTTTGCGTGCACGCACATCGTGCACGCGTGTCACATCACTGACATGCACGTGCAAAGCATTACTGGGAGCTTTGCAGAGCCTCAACAGGGAAGGGGCGGCAGGGAGGGATCCTGCCGCTCCAATTACTCTACTACTTACGGCGCCAAGCAGGAAAGCGGTGGGAGGGATAAGTAAACCCTCCCGCCGCTCTTAAAGCAACCCCCCACCCCCAATCCAGACCACCCAGGTCCAGACCGGTCCGGAGGCCTTTTCAATGGCCTCCGGACCGGTCCGGGCCCACCCCTACCAACAGCAAGAGCATATGCATATCATTTATAGCTCATACGAAGAGATCTATTCACACAGCTAATTCTAAAAGAAGGTACTGCAGGGAATATCCAAAACATTGCTTTGACACACCACCATTCACTTTTGCAATGGAAACTGTTGTGAGGTTGGGAAAAGAGCTATCCCAACATCAGTCATGCAACTTTGAAGAAAGATATCCAGATCCACTGCAACAAATGAGTAACAACTGTATGTTTTATTATAGGGGAGATAAATATTTGACAGCTCCCTTTTTCAATCTGCTTATGTAATAACCTGCCTAGGAATTAGTACTACAGTGCTATTATTATTATTAATTATTATTACTCCTCCCCCTACCCTTCTAGAATTTTCATTTTCTTTTGAGTCAAAGTCCATAGGGCAGGAGCACAGCAAGGTATGCCCTGGAACAAAAAGTGAAGATGGGTCCCTGTCCCCCAACCTCCTCCAGAGAGGGGGGAGAGCAGGGGCGTAGCTAGGGGAGAGGGGGCCGTGTTCATCCCTCTCTCTGGAGGCCCCCCAGAGTGAGGGAGATAATGAAGATAATAGAGAGGGATGGACCTGGAGTGCCCTCAGGAGCTGGGGGCCCCCGTTTTCTTTGAACCCTTTCGCTCAATCATAGCTACGCCCCTGGGGGAGAGTGAACAGAAAGTGGTTCACCTCCCTCAGGAGCCCAGGGATATTTGTCTTTGCCCATTCAATTGTAACTACACCCCTGTCAAAGCAGAGACAGACACTTTACCGGTTGAAATTGTTAGAAGTGAGAATTCTAAAGCATTGCTCTAAGCACCACAGTAACCCCCTCTGGCCACTAGAGGCATGATGAGGTGTTAATAGGTTTGTGGTGGTCAGTTTATTTATTTATCATATTTATACACCACCTGATATGTGCATCTCTAGGCAGAGTCAATCAGAATTATTCAGTAGCCGAAGGCTAGTGCCTAGTTGGGTATGTTGTTCTATGTCTTTCTCTCCGTATGTGATATTTCGTTTCTTAATAACTCTTTGTTTTTTTAACTCAACTTGTTGTCTCCAGATAACATCTTGAGCTAAACTTCTTTACCACCGGAGCATACTCTGCTGTGTGAGGATTTTAATGTTTCTCCATACACCCAGCAGACAGCACCGTCCCTTTGGGGGTGCAGGGAGAAGGGGCCGCCCCCTGCATCTGACGTCAACAGCATCTGACACAGCAGGGGCGTGGCCTCGTTCTTAAACGGGGGCCGGGGCGTTTCAGAGCAAATGCAGGCCAGTGCTGCAAATGCATCGTGGCCGGGAGCTCCCCAGTCCCCACACTGTGAAAGCAGTGCTGCTACTACGGTATTTGCTCTGAAACGGAGCGTGCGGCCCCATTTCAGAGCGAAGCCGCACCCCCTGCTTCGGGCACAGGGGGCGCAGGGCTTGCTTTCCCCCACTCCGCCAGGCAAGCATATATGGTGGCAGCGGGCAGCCGCTGCCGCCAGGAGCCGACTGCCCACCACTCGCTGGCACAGCCGGGCCCCTCTAAATGCGGGGCCGGGTTGGTCGCCCCGCCCTAAGGCCGGGCCTGCCCACAGAAATATGAACAACGAAGTGTCCAACGGCACCTTAGACTAACATTTCTTGTGTTACAAGGCTTTTGCAGACTAAAACAGTGATGCAGGTTCTAGTCCACAAGTTTAAGCCACAATTAAGTCTTTAAGATGATACAAGACTCTTCGTTGGCTTTACTTCGTTTGCATTTCCTTTGCAAAGTTTATATTCAGGGAGGAGAAAAACAAATACGTAGGAGGAAGGGAAAGGGTGTCATGTTTCCCTAAAGTCTGTGCAGATTCCAGAGCCTGACTATAAATATCCTAGCAATGGCCCCATTGCGCCCGCGTGTCCATGTTGTGTGATCATTGTCGGATAGGAACTTCAGCTGCCCCGTGACGTAGCGGCTTTCCAAAACAACCAAGTCTGGAAATACGAGAGGAGAAAAGGCCCACGCGCCGTGCTAGAGAAATCCATATTCGCCCAAAGGATTAGCAACACACACCATCATAACATGCCCCCGCCCCGCCAAGTCCGGGGAATCCCTGTAACCCGCCAGCTGCGGGGCAAGCAAGCAAATCCTGAGCTTTGGGGAAGTGCCCTCCGCTCCAAACCTCTTTCCACACACAGGGCCAAGTTGAAGGCCTAAGCAGAGCTTTCCTTCGTGCCGCCCCTAGCCCACCCTCCTCCTCCTCCTCAGGCAAAATATCCCCCCCCCACCGGCCGGCCGCTTCCCCCCCGCAACTATTTCGGGAGCTTTAGCGGGAAGGAGGAACATCCAAGACTCCCACTTCCAGCCTGACCTCGCAAGACTGCCCCGGCCCGCAGCAAACCCGGAAGGAACAGAATAAAACGGGAGGCGGAGAGAGAGAAGAAAGTTGCTCTCCATGCAAGATCACTTCACTTACTCCCCTCCCGTGGCTGGCATGCTGGCTGCTCTGGGGCCCCTTCCTGGAGTTGCCCCTGCCGCTCAAGTCCTTCGCAGCACGGCTTCTAGGTCCACTCCCGCTTCGCCCCCTTGACACTGCCCGCTCTGCCTCCCCTGCCTGCCTGCTCACGATAGTTGGGAAACATCCCAACTCAGCCCCCCACACACACACACGCCGCCTTTTGCCCCGCCCCTCCCACAGTCCTGCCCGGAGTTTCCTAAGCAGAAGGCAGGTGCTGCTTGGACGTGGGGCTGCCGTCTCTGCGTTTACGAACGTATTACAATGTGATCTGCACCTGCGCCTTTCAGATCAAAGCGGAGGAGACATTTTAACCACAACCGGAGTAGTTAGTTAAGGGGTGCCCATATAGACCTATGCTTATGTGTGGGTCGGTTATTCTAATTCTAACGTACTTCAGGGGCAGCGAATACAGAACCAAGGGTGATAGTTACTCCGGAGACACAGACGAAAACAGGACAGTAACTTCCAATAGGGAAACCACGCTGGGGGACATGATGAGACACTTTCTGCCAGTAGGGAAATCATGTTTGCCAGTAGGGAACGAGATGGGACGATATATTTGTGTCTGTGTGTGTCTCTGCCAGTCCTGGCTGCTGTCTGAAAAGGATGCTGATATACAAGTCCGATTCAGACATTATGCTGTATGAGTGTACAGATGTCTGTGTGAATGACTGTACCGGTGTTCATTTTAATAGTGAGCCTGTATACATGCCCTTCAAATGCATGCTACAGATAGGAAGTGTAGTTCTTTACCTGCATTCAGCATAAGCCGTGAATGACTGCTGCTGGGTACAGATCTCTACCTATATACACTGTACCCTCCCATGAGTATTGAACATAACATGCAAATGGGCTTATATTGGCAAACCTCAAGTTTGCAGACTGCACCAATTCTGTCTCAAACATTCTATTGTTCTCTGTATGAGGCACACCAGTGCTTGCCCCCATCGTGCTTTTCATCTATCATCTATGTCAGTTTAGTGGGGATTTTCTTAAAGAGATGAGCGGGCCCCTGCAGAATTTGCAGGCATGGGAGCAGAACAACCTATCATTGTCAGTTACAACCTAGTCCTAGATGGTAGCCCAAGATATGGTGAAGCGCAAAATGTTGCCTTGCCCCATATATCTGTTAGGAGCCAGCCCCCTATCAAACCAACACTTGGGTGAGGAGCAGGGAGGATGGAAGGTTGTTTCACCCTAAAGCCTGTAGTTTGGCCTTTTTGAGTACTCTTCCTTTTTATTGGCAAGGCAGGCTGCTGCTCTTGTTTTATTTTGCAGGTCTGTTTTCTAAATGCGAAACTTAATATATGTGGAGTGGGAAAGCCACATGTGTCCTAGAATGTCTGACTGGCAGTGTGAGACTGGTTTCTTTTTGTTTTGACACTCCTACATTTGTGAACACCTGGACTGCCCCTGTCCCTGTGGGGGTTGATAGCCTCAAAGAAAGTGTAGAAAATGGGTAACTTTGTTGTGGTTGGGAAGAATAGCAGAAAAAGCAATAGACAAAGCCACTATGGAATGTTTGATCAATCTAATTACCATTACTTGGATTTCTATGTCTTGCCATTTTTATTGGGGTCAATGAATTATGAAGAACTTCACCTTCTATTCAATATTTTGAAAATATTCCACACAAAAGAAAAAGAGAGAGAGAGAGAGAGAGAGAGAGAGAGAGAGAGAGAGGCACAGGTGAGTACACCTGAGAATATCCTTTTGGGGATTCAGTGATAAATCTATTATGTCTCTCATACCCTACCTCCTCCTCTCATTTGGGGCCAGCCAAGGGTTTGCTGGAATTATATCATAATGTCTTGGCTTGCTATTTAGTGCCTTCTGTTTACTCTCTGCCATATGCCCAAGATGCCTGCGTAGGTGGAGGTAGGGGAATGTATCTGGGTGTCTGGCATGGAACATGACCAGATGGAATCTCAGAGAAGCAGCACTGAGGATGCAACCAAGCCAGCGTAAGCAGCACAAGTCCTTGTTGCTCACAGATATAAGCTGTAAAAAGTCAAGAAGAAAATCAATACATGTGGACTGGGAATTCACTGCTTTGGAAATTCACTGCATTGCTTCAAGAAGGAAGACGCAAAGACCCAAAATGTGTCCAAAATGTGCACGTTCGGAAAAACTGGATTTCTCCTTATGGCCTGTTGCAGAGCTATTGGCCGATACACTCCAGAGAGACTAACTTACCAGCCAGCACAGACCTCACTCAGTGTTCCAGGTGACAGGAGCTGTGGCTGATCCTGAATGAGGGATCTTTGGACATCAGTGTGGGCTAGTTTTAGTCGGAGTGTAGGATTTCACATTCTTCCTGCTCAGCCACACATTCATTGGACAGGCTTGATTTCAGACTCCTAAAGGATCTCCACACGAGCAGTGTGAAGAGCTGTGAGGGGGTTTGTGGGGAGAGTGGGCTTGACCCGCTCTCCCCACACATGAGCACGCAGCTCACCCTGGGCAGCCGGATCGACCACCCACAAAATTACCAGCTCCATCCTGGAGCCGGTAGGGGCTGTGGGGATGAAGGGCCTCCAGCCCTCCCCCTGAAGTTCCAGAATGCCCCACATCAGTGTGCAGGGCATTCTGGGTAGCCCTCCAATGCCAGGAGGCTTGTTGTAGCCTCCCAGTGAGGGGTATCCTCATGAGTCGCCGTGGCACGGAGCTGCACTGCAGCAACACACAATCTAATAAATGGAGTTGGTGGAGCGCTCCCTCTGCTAATCTCATCTAAAGGGAGGGGCAGAGGCATAACTAGGGAAAATGGCGCCCGGGGCAAGCACTGAAATGGCGCCCCCCCACCGCCCCCCCAACATACTACATTATACTTAGGTTTTTCCTCACAAGCGCCCGCCGCTGCCGCCAAGCCAGGCCACTGACTGGCCGCCAGGTGCCAGCAAAGCAACGGGGGGGGGCGCAGGCGGCGCGGAAGGGACCGCTTGTGGGGAAGGGGGCACTGACGCGCTCCCTTGACTGCTGCAGCGCTGCTGCACTGAGCAGGAAACATTTGTATTAACAAAAAATTTAAAAAAAAATTAAAAAGAATTTGGTCATGGCAGCACCCCCCACGTGACCAGAAAAGATGGCGCCCAGGGCATGTGCCCCCCCGCCCCCCCTATAGTTACGCCTCTGGGGAGGGGCATTTAGGGAGGCTTGCTGCTGAGAGCTGTGTGGCCCCCGTTGCAGCACACAACCAGGCGAGACCGGGCTCCACTTCCTTAGTCCGGTTTCGCCAGGTCATGAGAATAGCCTCTTCGTTTTTGATTAGTATGAGAACAAATATGGCCTACATAATCCATATGCTAGGTTCGATCCTTAATTTTATATATGGCTTTCATACTGTGCTGGTTCATTACATGACCAAGGGCCTGTTCTTACAATCCATGTGATTGTAGTGAAAGGGGTAATTATGATAGTTTTCTGGTTTGGATGCAACAGCAAACTATAGTTTGCCATGAAGAGGAAATAACAAATTGAAGCACTTTGCACAGAGAGGAGAAGGAAGTGCTTAAACACAAGGCTCATGCACGTAGCAGCAAGCCATAGTTTGTCTTATATCCGAACTAGCCATTTGAGATATTGCTTCCAACCTTTCTGGTAATCAAGTCAAAAGATATTCTTTCACTTTGCTTACCATTTACAATATTCATAAGTTAACTTATTTTTCAGGATGTTCCACTCCTTTGTTTCCAAATACTATAGCATAACCAGAATAAATGTAACTTGGGAAACTCTCCCCCATAAAACTTAGGGGTTTCTTGAACTTTCAGAACTATGGTAGTGGGATGTGACCATTAGAGGGCACTACCATACAAAGAAAGCTGGGACAACAGTTCTGGATGTTATCTAGGCCATGTGTTTAGACTTCACTCTGCCATAATGAGCCTTTTGATTAATTAATTAAAATCTTGATATCCCACCTTTCCATCAGATACCTTCAAGACAGTCCAAGTTTTTATATATATATATATATAACAGCCACAGAGAAGAGACAACCACAGAGGAGTAATCACATCAAACCAAAGCTCTCTTAATGCCAGGTTTCAGCTATTTGCCAAAAGACAAGGAAACAAACCTCCTCAGGGAGGATGTTCCACAATCTATGTGCTGCAATTGAAAAGAAAACACAGTGAGGCGATTCTCGCGATTGGCAAAAAGTGGGCTAAGGGAGCCTAGCCTGCATTTTGCCCATCGTGTGCTGCAACAAGAGTCATGCAGTTCCTGGCAGCAAACCTCCCAAAGTACCCCTCCCCTTAGCCGTGGTTAACGGAACGAGCTCTCCATTAACATCATCTTTCTGATCGTGTATTGCTGTGGCTCCACGGCGTGGCAACACATGAGGAGACCCCAGCTCGGGGGTCTCTCCAGCATGCCCCACGCACTCGCACAGGGCATCCTGGAACTTCCAGGGGCCCTGCAGCCCGTGATCCCCGCAGCCCCTGAGCCAGCAGTCGTGTGGGCGGCCGATCCAGCCGCCCAGGGCTGCAATTGTGATCGTCTGCGGGGAGAGCGGGCTAAGTCCGCTCTCCCCGCAAAACCCTCTTAAGGCGGGTCTCACTGATCGTGAGACTCGCCTCCCTGTCTTGTATCCCCAGAACAAAGTCAGACCATAGGAGGACAATCAACAGTGTTTCATGCACCCTGTTTCATGCAGTGCATGAAACATGCTCTTGCACCAAACTTCAGACTCAAAGAAACTGAGGATTGAGTAAAATCTTTCTCTTTATTTATAGCAGGCTGCTTCTGGTACTGCATGCTCTTTTTCTAAATCTTCTGAACTATTCACTCTGCCCCTTCACTTCCAGTTCCTCCTCTGAACTCCACTTCCCTGTTGTTGCTTCTAATACAACATATTGTTACATCTTTCCTTTCAACTATTTTAAACAAGTTAAAAAACAGACGGACAGACAGTGTGGGGCCAGAGGTTACCAGCACTTAGCCTACTGGAGAGATCTAGCCTTTACTACTGGTCTGTTAAGGTCGGTGGTGGTAGTGATTATCCTGTGGGCCAGATGTCACTTGTGTGTCTGGATCCTTGGCAGGTTCCCAACTGCTGCTGCTGGACAAATTGTCAAAACTGTCTTGATGTGTGTCTGGAGATGTTTCCAAAAAGCGTGCTGTCTCTTTGCCAGTACTGTGTAGCTGTTGGCAACATTGTCTGAGTTGTTGACCTCTGCTTGTGGCTACTTCATAGGATCCGTGGTCAACAAGACCCAGCACAGTGGCCTTTCCCCAGTTTTTAGCATGTGGCTCTATGGGTTGTATCCAGACTGTATCACCTCTGCACCGCAAAGATAAGCCTGGCTCATGTATTAGCATTTGAGACTTGTTGGGACTGTTTTTCTAAACAAAACTTCAGATAAGAGTGGCAGAGCAGCAGACTGATATGGAAAGATGTGATCCTTGAGATATCCTAGATCCAAACTGCTTAGGGCCTTACCATTTAAGACCAGCAATATGACTTGAGCCTGGAAGCAGCCAGAATAACACCAGAGTTTTATTTTTTGAAGGCCACCTGTAGTGGTGCAGCAGGGACATGCTTGACTAACAAGCAGAAGGTTGTTGGTTCGAATCCCCACTGGTACTATATCAGGCAGCAGTGAAATAGGAAGATGCTGAAAGGCATCATCTCATACTGCGCGGGAGGAGGCAATGGTAAACCCCTCCTGTATTCTACCAAAGACAACCACAGGGCTCTGTGGGTGCCAGGAGTTGAAATCGACTTGATGGCACACTTTACATTATCTAAACAACTCACTCCAGACAGTAATCTGGCTGCTGCATTCTTATCTAGTTGAGGTTCCAGACACTTATCAAAAGCAACCTGTTGCTTATCAAAAGCAACTCAAGGTCAGGAATGGGAGATTAGTGTTTAAATTATATAGATGTTAAAATAAACAATATGTTTGTGCACCATTTATTTGTTTTAAAATCTTTATTTATTTATTATGCTGCCACCACCAAATTAAATCCTAGTTTGGGGTTTCTAATTTGGGTTACCACTAACTTTGGTATTGCACCAGAGTGGTAATGTGGGGAGAAGTAAGTAGACACAGTTGAAACATTTTCAAATTTATAAACCAAAGAAAATAACTTTATTCTTATACAATAGCTTCAGTGCTTTCTTATTAAGTCAAATCAATGTAGGGTCAAACGCATAATGGTTTCTGAGACAAAGTAACAACCTTAGAACTGGCAAGTCTGTACACCACCTCTTATAATTTGAACTTGAATTCAAACTCAGGTACTTATGTAAGCTTGTATCTGTGTCAGTACATCAACAAAGGCTTTACTTTCAAGTTACTGAGGTTACTGTTTAGAAATAACAAGCCTCTTTAGACTTTCAATACCTCCCTGGCTGTATATCCTGTGCAATCAACCATACACTCCTACCATTTACATTTAATAGTCAAGTTTGCTTTACAGGGGTTATGCCTAGTGTGTAAAACCTACCCACAACCCCACAATTCCACCCTCAGTCCTGCCCTAGAGACCCTACCCAGAAATCCTATTACTAGCCCTTACCATCCCTATCTGACTCAGGCAATTTACACCCACTGAATTTTATAGCCACCTATCACTTTATTCCAAAGCTTTTTACCCAGCCTTTTATATGATTGTCTCTGCTGCTGCTGCTGCTCTTTGTACTCTGTATTGCTTATGCTTGTGTTTTAAATTTTTAATCAGATTTGTTTTATATTTTTAGCTTAATATTTTAATTGTGTCTTTTTTACAATCTTGTTTTTAAGTTTTGCTGTAAACCACCTTGGGATTGTTTTAATGAAAGGCGGCATATAAATTTAACTAACAAACAAACAGGACATAGGAAGCTGCCATATACTGAGTCAGACCATTGGTCTATCTAGCTCAGTATTGTCTTCACAGACTGGCAGCGGCTTCTCCAAGGTTGCAGGCAGGAATCTCTCTCAGCCCTATCTTGGAGATGCCAGGGAGGGAACTTGAAACCTTCTGCTCTTCCCAGAGCGGCTTCATCCCCTGAGGGGAATATCTTACAGTTCTCACATCAAGTCTCCCATTCATATGCAGCCAGGGTGGACCCTGCTTAGCTAAGGGGACAAGACATGCTTGCTACCACAAGACCAGCTCTCCTCTATAAATAAAAGCCCCTCCCTTAGGAATTCTTTGCAGGAGGTTCCTAAGTTCAAATTCCTCTTGATTGACAGTGAGGCAATTCTCACAACTGCCAAAAAGCAAGGCTAGGTGCCCGCTTTTTTGCGGTCCGTCGTGTGCTGCCATAGGAGCTGAGTGGCTCCTGGCAGCAAACCGCCATAATTACCCCTCCCCTGAGCCCAGGTTAGTGGCTGCTAAAAAGCAGCCTCCCCGCTTGGGGGTCTCTCCAGCATGCCCTGCGCCCTCACATAAAGCATGCTGGAACTTCTGGGGCCCACAGGGCCTCTGAACTCGCAAGCCCCCGCCGGCTCTGTAACAAAGCCAGCAGTTGTGTGGGCGGCCAATTCAGCCACCCAGGGCAGACTACAGGATCGTCTGTGGTGAGAGTGGGCTAAGCCCGCTCTCCCCACTTAACCCCATTTGGCGGTTCCCGCTGATCATGGGAACCACCTCAGTGTTTTCTAGCCAATCACCACACAACCTCACACAGAACATGTAATGTTAATCCAGTCTGGATGTAACCAAGGCATGAATGACTGTGGCCAGGTTATTTTTCTCCAGGTAGGGAACAGGACATCATCAGCTGCAACTGCTGAAAAATATTCCACACCACTGTTGCTGCCTGGGCTTCCAGGAGCAATGCTGGATCCAGAATCCCTTCCAAGATGCATAAGTGATTCTTCTGAACAGGATTGCACTGTCCTTGAACAGCGTGAACATGAAAACCTGGGTTAGTTAAACCACCTAACACCACTATCTCAATTTGTCAGGATTAAGTTTCAGCTTGTTCATCCACATCCTGTCCATCACTGATCTCAGATACCAACTCAGAACCTCCTCTGTTTTCCTTGGAGCAAATGAAAGCAAGAGATAGAGCTGAGTGTCATCAATGTTTTGAATTCAAACCAGATCCTTGGATAGTATCACCTAGTGGTTTCATGTAGAGGTTGAAGATAAGTGACACTCTCTCTGACACCTCACAAGCCAAAAGGTTACAGAGGGAAGCAGTAATTGCCCAGCACTGCCTCCTAGGACCATCCCCCAAAGTAAGGCTGGATATATCAAAACACAATGCCCTTCTATTCCCATCCCTGAGTTATGGTCCAGAAGGGTACCATGGTGTTTTCAAAAGCTTCTGACCAGTCCAGGAGAATTAACATGATTTTTTTCACACATTATATCATGGTTTGCCTATGGAATGTAAATTGGCAGAGACCCACTTCCTATCCCAGATCCCTGATGAGTATACCAGAATGATATGTGTTGGTCACATCCACATTTAAAATTGTTGGTGCATGTCATTTCATAAGGCTGCAATCCTATGCACTCTTTCCTAGGAGACGGCCATATTGAATAGGTTTATTAAATGACATGCACCAAAAATGTAAAATGTGAATGTGACCAACACACACCATAGTGAAGTGCCTTTAAGAAAATGCAAGGATATGCTCAGTGATCAGATGGTGCATGTCTTAAGTCTCTGAGAAAGCAAAAAGCCAAGGAAACAAATGCATTTTTCAGTCAACAACATATGGTGACAAACATTTTATTGATCTGGAGGTTATAAGTGAAAGTTAGTTGTCATTATGCCCTCTGACCATGTCAATTCATAAGACAGTTGACAGTTCACTGCGAACAGATGTAAAGCTAGTTCACGTGATTGTTATTTGGGTAGGACAAGCAACCAACCCAGCTTCGGGATTTGTGCATGCTCCCAATTTCTGATTGTGGGCTTGTAAAAACTTAGGTAGAAAGAGGGGGAAGTGATCATCTGTGAGTTGCAAGCTGGGCAGGACAGCACCATCCTGCCCAGCACCTGTAACCAGCATTTTAATGAGATAGAAGGAACAACCTTTCTACCCAATTCAAGGCTCACAGATGATAACTTCCCCCTCCTCCCTCATAGGTTTTACAAGTATACAACTGAAAATCAGGAGTGCACACACCTCCTGAAGCTGGGTAGGACACTTGTCCTACTTCTATCCCATTAACAATTGTGTGAACTGGCCTGTAGAGCAGGGGTGCACAACTTAAATGTCCCAGTGGGCTGGAACCAACTATGATTTGGTGTGTGTGTGGGGGAGGGGGCTGAGCACATTAACCATTACATTAACATTATCATTGAAATGATTAATGAAAGCATGCACGGAGGGAGGTTGAGGCCCCCTGGGCCCCCCCAGCATCTGATGTCAGATGCAGGGAGCCAACTAGCCACACCCCCGTGTCTGACATCAGACATGGGGGCATGGTCTCCCTCCCAAAAGGAGCCGCGCGGCCCCGTTTGGGAGCAAAATAATGTCCCCACATCTGACATCAGGTCTGAGGCCTTGGGGGGGGTGCGGCCTGGGTTCTTTGAACCCATTTGCCCAATAGTAGCTCTGCCCCTAAATGAAAGCAGTTTTGGTTACTGGTTTATCCCTCCTCCCCTTATGGGATCCATAATTTCTAACCAAGGATAATGGTGAGAAAATAAGCCTTATTTCTGTCGAGTCAGTGGGGCACCATCGAGCCAGTGGGGCATGCCCAGCCCTAGATAAATGCTCTCTCTTTTCCCTTCCCCCTCCACAAGTTGCTGTCACTTTCAGGCTTCAATAATAGGTATGCTTACTGAGAAGTGAGCCTCACTGAGTACATGGTATTTCCAAGTAAACACACACGGGGTGGTGATGTAAGGCAGTTTCCAGCTCCCTCCTGGGGAGCTGCTTGCTCCCTCCTCCTCCTGGTCATGCCTATCCATCACCAGCCTGAGCCAGACAGATGCAACCAAGAGGACCAGTAAGTAGTCCAACCCCACCCTGCATGCTCACTCCTCCTCCTAGTTACGTTTGTCTGGCTCAGGCAGATGGTGAATGAATCCAGCCAGAAGCAGGAATGTGCAAGCAAGGCGGGGGCAGGTTGCTCTCCTCCTCCTGGTTGCATCTCTCTGGCTCAGGCAGGCAATGGACCAACATGCCCAGGAGGAGGAGGGAGCAACCCACCCTCACCTTGCTTGCTCACTCCTTCTTCTGATCATGTCTGTCCATCACCCGGGTTAGGTGCCATCTGCCATGCTTAAATTTCCAGGTGCCATGGAGAGCTGATGCCTGGGTATTGTTAAGTCCTGGGCTGAGCTGCAAATCAGCCCCTCCCCCAGTCTGAATCTTACCTCTCTGCCATGAACTTATAGATAGCATAAAATAAGCCATTCCCTTTGAGACTCAACTCCTGGCCCAGTGAGCTGCAATACAGCAACAATACATATTTACCTTATGAGGCTGTTGTAAGGATTCCATCAAGAATATGAAGTGCATTGCACACTCAGAAAGCACTGTACAAATATGCATAAACTGGGCTGGAAAGGATCAGAGAGGAGTTTGCACTTCCTAGGAAAATTCTGACACCTCCCTAGGAAAGCCAGCAGAGCTTCCTATGAGGAAAACATGCCCTTTAGCTCCAGGCAATCATATCTGCATCTTGGGAGAAGGATGAATACAGCCCCTTTTAAGAGCAACACTGGAACACAGGGAAGCTAACACTCATAATTCCCTTCCAACCACCAATCATGTTTCCTGTAATGCCTTCCATAATGCCTTCCACTCAGCCTCTGTCCACATCCTGATAGCCACAATTCTCCCATCCACTCATATGGATGTATTTATGATATTTAAAAAAAACCAAAAACCATAAGTGGAAGAGAGGAGATTGTCATCCTGAATTAGAAAGCATCTTTGTGTTTTCCCCCTCCTTTTGCTTTTTCACAAAATGACTCTCCCTTTTAATGGGTGGAAAAAGTGGTCAGTGAGGAAACCAGAATTGAGGGGATGTTGTCTCTTCAATGACTGCAGATTTGAAAAGGCAGAGAACTTCTGTCTCTGCACCCACTAGAAAAATTGAAATGACCATTTAGATGCTATACCACTAGGTGAACTCCTCTAAGTTGCAGCTATCATTTGCCTTATCAGACAATAACTACAATCTGTGCACTTATGTGGCCAAATAATCCATTTAAACCTACAGTATGTGGTGATGTGTATGGAGCTTGAGAGGCCTTGCTGGTAATTGCAGGAGTGGCTTCAGAGTATACAGAATTGCACACTGGGGTCTCACATTTCTGCTCTGACTTTATTTGGTCTGCAACAGGGTTTGCTATGGTTACTTGTAATAGATAAGATGTGGAGTTACTTCAAAGGTATTATGCAAAGGCATAGACCTGCATGCAGTGCTTGAGTTACAATGGGGGTGGGGGGAGTTGGGAAGCTTAAGGAAATCCACAAACCTTACAGCTCCTCCTATTTAAGCCCCATCATGCCCAACAGCCTTCTAAAAACAGTTAAAGGTAAAGTGTGCCATTGAGTCGGTGTCAACTCCTGGTGCCCACAGAGCCCTGTGGTTGTCTTTGGCAGAATACAGAAGGGGTTTACCATTGCCATCTCCCGCGCAGTAGGAGATGATGCCTTTCAGCATCTTCCTATATCGCTGCTGCACAAAATATTAAGGAGCTGAGTCCCCTCTGTCCCCCTATAATTCAAATACTGCAGTGCTACTAATATACTAAGCCACCTAATGGAGCAGTGGGAAAGACTTGACTAGCAAGCCAGAGGTTCGAATCCCCGCTGGTATATTTCCCAGACTATCGGAAACACCTATATGGGGCAGCAGCAATATAGAAAGATGTTGAAAGGCATAATCTCATACTGCATAGGAGATGGCAGTGGTAAACCCCTCCTGTATTCTACCAAAGAAAACCACATGGGTCTGTGGTCGCCAGGAGTTGACACCGACTCGATGGCACACTTTACTGGTATACTAAGGCTTTCAGAGCTGGTTCTACAAAGCATCAAACTGTCTCTAGATGAATCCTGAAAGAGGTTGAGCAGCAGAATGGGCTATCTGCTGCAAACAGTTATGCTTTAAATATATGGGTGTACCTAATATATGAAGAGGCTTCTTTTTTTAAAAGCAAGGCTACTCAAATATGTAAACCTCTGCAATGATGGGTCCAAATAAAAACCAGTCCTCAGAGGACTGTTTCCCTAGTCAGGGTTGTTGCTTAAGGGTCAAATGGGATCAATCACCTACAAAGATGTATACCTGCTTGGGGATGTTCTGAACAATCAAAGCTATTTTTATTCCAAATTCAGGTCAGTATTGTAGTTTTCCTTCCTGTGTGGAGGTTTTTAACCTAAGTTAACTTTTTTGAAATAGTAATAGCAGTATTAATCACATTTATATGTATATCTAGGTGGTGTACACAATTTAAAACACAACAAATATAAAATAGACTTAAAACAAAACCATTTCACATCATAAAATGTTAAAAAATCTGTACGCTGCCTAGAGATGTAAATATCAGGTGGTATAAAACGATGATAAATAAATAAAGCAATTTCATGGGATAAAAACAGTTAAACAGTTTAAAATTAAAGTTAAAAGCCTGATAAAAAGGTGTGTCTTGAGAGTTTTCTTAAAAGCAATCAGAGATGGAGATGCTCTTATTTTGACAGGGAGCATATTCCAAAGCCCCAAGGCAACTACAGAGAAGCCCTGATCCTGAAGCTCACCAAACAAGCCGGTGGCAACTGTAACTGGACCTCCACAGATGATTTTAATAGGTGACAGGGTTCATGACAGAGAAGGCGCTCTCTATAAGTACTCTGGACCCAAGCCATTAAGGGCTATATAGGTAATAACCAGCACTTTGTATTTCTCTTGGTAACAAATTGGCAGCCAGTGCAGTTCTTTTAAAATCAATGTTATATGATCGCTTTGGGTTATCCCAGAGACCATTTTGGCTGCCTCATCCTGTACCAATTGTAATTTCTGGACTATGTACAAAGGCAGCCCCATTTAGAGTGCATTATAACTGTCAAGCCTACACGGTACCAGCATATGCACCACTGTCTTAAGGCCATTTACCTCCAGAAATGAGTGTAGCTGACTTATCAGCCAAAGCTGATAAAAAGCACCCCCGGCCACTGCCTAAACCTGAGAAACCAGAGAGAGTTTTAGATCCAGGAGCACTCCCAACCAACATACCTGATCTTTCAGGGGACGTGTAATTCCATCCAGAACAAGCAGATCTAAACCATTTCTTGGGTCCTGACTAGTGTTCTCGCTATTTTTTTTCATCTGTGCACAGAATGAGTTTTGTTCTGAGCGGCAGTATCAAGGCAGTGTGTGCACATGCATTCAGAATGTGGCCCTCTTCCATTTGCGCTCTAGTAATCTACCTTTCCACTTCAGCTCCCGTAGTTCTTTCGGATACCACAGGGCTGATTTTGAAGCAGGTTGGTGAGGACACTTAGGATCAACTGTGTCTACTGCTCTAGTGAGTTCATTATCCCATGTTTGCACCAGAGCATTGACAGAATGACTAGCAGAGCCAACTCTAAACCCTTCCAAGGCTTCTTGGAATCCTATTGGATCCAATAACCTTCTCAGGCAGTCCATCCTAATAGGTCCTTCACCCCTGTAGAGGTGGGCTGTGGTTGCAAATCCTACCTTAACCAGATGGTGGTCCATCCATGACAATGGGGAGATGACAGGAGTCCCCACCCAAGGGACTGTTTGGGTTTGTGATTATTTAGCAAAGTGCCAAAAGAAGCGATCCACTCCAGTTACAGGGTAGAGTGCTAAGTTTAGTCGTTGCAGTTATTTAAAAAACACGCATGTTGTTGTACAATCTAAACTAAATAGGTTTACTGGTGGAGTACATTTGAGATAGGAAAGACCTAGACCTATCTATCAGCTACATAACAGATATGTAGGGAGAGAGATATGTTTCCATCTGCTCTCTAAGAGGAATGGAAGAGGACTGAATGATTCACTACAGGAAGTACCTGAAGAGTCAATGCAGGGATCATAGAGTAGAGGCAAGCAGGGACAGGTAAGGTGACCCTCACTAACTACCTTTACTCCCAACGCCCCTAGTGGTCATTAGGATAGTGGGTGCAAAAGGACGATGCACTGGAACTCCATCTCCAACAGGAACACCACCCTGATCAGAACAAAGGATCAAATCGAGTGTGTGACCAGCATCATGTGTGGTCCAGAGACCAAATGGCATAAGCCCATAGTAGTCATGGCCGCTATGCACTCCTGAGCCGCTCCTGACAACCCGGTCCTATGATGAACATTGAAGTCCCCCAACAAAAACAACCTGGGCAACTCCAATGCCAATTTCGCAACCAGATCCATCAGTTCAGTTAGGGACTTTGTTGGGCAGCAGGGTGGTTGATACATCAACAGAAGTCCCAGTCTACAGGCTTAGGTAAATGCATTCAATATAAACCAATTCTCTGACAGGGATCCTGGTGACAGAGATGGTATTCTTATAGACCACAGCCACACCACCTCCCCACCCACATCTCTCACCTGCTTCACCATGGAGTATCCTGCCAGGAGAAGCTGGGACCAAACTGGACCACTAGCCTCTCCCAACCAGGTCTCTGTAATGCATACAAGGTCAGTTCCTTCATCCATAATCAAGTCATGGATTATCTCAGACTTATTTTGGACCAACCTGGCATTACAGAGTAATAAGGTGAGGTAATTTGTGGGTAATTAGCACTGCTCTCCAAGGATGAAGTGGTGGTAGGAAACAGCAATGACACTTCTGAGTTCCCTTCCCTGTAATGGCCTGCTGATCTACTAGCACCATATCTACGTTGGTTCCCCACCACCACTGGAATAGCTGCCCCAGAGTCATCCCCACCTCCCCATCTCTGGACAACCCAAGACATACTTGTAACAGGCCCAACCAGTTACCAGGCAACAATACTACTATAGTCAGCAGAAGTCTTCATTTTAAGAGTCCAAAACAATACCTTTGGCCCCAGCCCTCAGTCCCACCCCTAAGGGTCACCACCATGACAGGACAGCCCCCTTTGGTGGCTACCTACAGGCGGCCCCACCTGCCAGCAGCTGTGGCCCCAGCACTGCTTCCCTTTATAATGGCTAAAAGTTTATACACCCACAACAGGCATAGCTCCCACGCTATCACGCAAACCCAGTCCAGTGCAAGCAGGGGCGTAGCTAGGGGAAAGGGGGCCCATGTTCATCCCTCTCTCTGGTGCCCCCCCCGAGTGAGGGACATAATGAAGAAAATAGGGAGGGGTGGAGCTTGAGGGCCCTCAGGAGCTGGGGGCCCGTGTTCTTTGAACCCCTTTGCTCAGTTATAGCTACGCCCCTGAGTGCAAGATGTTACAGCAATTAAAAGTGAGCAAAACAACAGATAGCAGCCAAAGGGAGACGTGCACAGAAGCCACAGCCCCTCTCCCAATCCAGAAGGGGCGCGGAGCCAGACAAAATAAACTCCTAACTCACAGTCTCTTCCAGTCACCTTCTGAGGCATATATGAAGATGTGAAAATTTCTGCAAAACTTTAAGATGTTATAAACTATATTTATTCAGAGTCTGTGTTCTCCTTAATATTTCCCCATGTCTCCAGATAGGAAAGGCACTGAAAATCAGACAGCTACTCCCTCCCTTTCTTTGTTATAGGTAGGAAAGTTTCACTATCTGACCAGTGAACTGCTCCCATTCATCTCAAGGAGGCAGGAGCTGAGATATTTGAGCATTTGATAATTCAGTATCATAACCCCCTCCCTCCTTTACCCACCCTATATTTGGGATTGGTTTGTGACTTATTAGATGTATGGGATGGGGGGAATCCAATAGGCTATGCGACTGAAGAACAGATGTCCTTATTTATAACCCACCTTTCTTCCACGCTGAATCTTAAGGCCATGTAATACAAGGTTCCTGGGCATCCAGGCACTGACCAGACCAAGAGACCTGCTTAGCTTCAGCAGGATAGCTGTATCAGGTACCCTCAACTTATACCCCAAGACCTGTATTCTTGGCTACACTTGACTGTGTATTTTTTCCTTTCCTTTAAAATGTAATAACTTCAGGGGTTTTTTTTAATCTGAAGAGAAACAAACATGCCCCATTTTTCAAACAATTTGTTCTAGAATATTTCCACTGGAGAAGGTTGTGCTGGAGAAAATTGGATTGAAGCCACAGTGACTAATCCAAGGACTGAGTCGCATGACCATTGTGTGCATATGTGTGTGACAGAGAGAGGTCTGAGTGAGCCTGAATGAGCCAACTAGTTGCCTGAACTGCCACTAAGTGGCAAATATTGCAGGTCAGCATGGTTGGGATAAGTCTGAAGTCAGAATCATTGTGTTTTGTGCTTGCGATAAGGAGGTTGGATGACCAGTTTCCTATACCAAGCTCTTCCTTTAAAAAAAAGGGGGGGGGGGAGAAAATGATTGTTCCTGATATATGATGACTAAGTGCATTGATCATGTGACCTGTAGCTTACTATGCAGAGGCTTGATCCTTAGCCTGGTCTGTACTTACTGAAAGTTACAAAGTCCCCTAGGCTGAACCTTATTTTTGTATTTTATAGTGTGCAGAGTTAGGTATAACTAAGCCCACTGATTTCAAAAGGTATACCTAACTTGGTAAAGGACTGCACTGCACTCTATATTAAATGGTTAATATAGTCCTGGCCTTTGAGCTTTTTAATGGAGTCTGCAGTCAAGGTACCACATAGTAGATCAGCCCCATACTCTGATGCTGAATTAAGTCTATGCACATAGGATGTAAGACAAGCAACGTTTATCGCCCAGCAAAGGCCATTTGCAAGATTGGTCATTTCTGATAGCTTAACAAAGAGAAATGAACCTAAAATACATGACAAAGCCGGGTTGTGGGAAGGACTTACATTTTCTCATTGGTTTCAGGAGAGATCAAGACAGTTTGATGCTATCTAGGAGAAAGAAAGTTGTCACTCAAGGAAGGGATAAAAGCCATGTCAGTATGAGATTTTTGGCTTGGGGCTCAGAATAAGAATGGTTATAAGAATAAGAATAATTCCATCAGGAAGCTGAAGGGGCCTGTAAAATTGGACTGAGATTGAGCCTTGTATAAATTTGTAACATCTTAACAAGATAGTATACCAAACTTAACAATAGAATGTGAGGCATAGACTAAGCTTGCATTTGGGTTGAAAACTACTTTTTTTGGGGGGGGTGCGATTCTGGTGCTTCCCTTCCTAAATAAACATACTGTATTCAGTTTTACTGCAACAGGGGTGTTGTGGGGAGATGCTGTGTGAGGTTAGCTCTTTGTTGCCCTTAAGGAGCTAATTCTTGGCAGATCTGGATGTTTTGTGGCTCAGAAGGTACTTACTGCTGCTGGTTAAACTGAATTAGGATTTGTGAAGGTTACAAGCTGGAGTCCTGTAGACACTTACATGGGAACAAGTCCCACATAAATCAGTAGGACTTACTTTCCATTAAACATACAAAGGATCAGGGAGCAAAAGGTGCATCTTGAAGCATCTGGGAGGGGTTATACCAGTAAGGAACAAATAGAGCTTGCTCTGTCAATGAATGACCGCTGGGCAAGGAGGGTCTGGGTCATCATAAGCCTGCCTATGTCATCACAGTCCATTTCTGGATTCAAAATGCGTACGCATGTTTTAGAGGATTCGAACAGCCCTCACTTATTTTCCAGGGGGCTTTTGTGTACGCCCAGGCCGGGCTTCTCTAGCTGGCAATGGGCTCTCCCCACTCAATACGATGAGTAGACAACACAAACTGGCAGCTTTGGTAGAGAAGGCGGAGCAATACCTCAAACAACATCGGTGATTGTGTGAAGTCCAATACAAAGCAGTAACAAGCAACCCCGCGTTCAGAAGAGCAGCACCACTACCACCTCCGCAGTGCAACTGAAGTTGCAACTGTGCGGAGAAGACCAAGCAGTGCTCCTGTTTGCTGTGCAAGGGCAGCAGCGGGGGCTTCGAGTACGAGGAAGCAAGCGAGGATGGATGGAAGCTAGGCCTCTTCATCCCAAATGGCAGTGTCCAAATGAGCTTCCTACAGTCCAGGCGGAAAGAGACGCACCGTTGTTCTAGCTTCTGAGAGGCAAGGGGGAGGGGGCTGGCTGGCTGGCTCTCTGGTTCAGTTCCCCCCCGGCCTTTGCTGTTAATCTCTTTTAATCTGCTCCGGAAAGGAGGGAAGGGGAGCTAGGCAGGGCCGCCGCAGCTGCTCCAAGCAACCCCCGCAGATCTCTGGCCTCGGTCAGCACTCAGCATCCTCCCCTCCCCTCGAGTTTGCTGCGGCTGCAGCGATGTCTCCTCCTCCTCCCCCCAGCTTCCCCGACACGCTTTCTCCTGCTCACGTGACCAGCCCGGCAACTTGGGCACTGGGAGGGAGCGAGCCAGCCGGGCCGCCGCCGCCGCCACAACAATAAGAGCGGCAAAGAGAGCGAAAGCGTCTTCTTGCTGCGCGAGAGGCTCGAACAGAACGCTCGGCGGGCCGAAGTGGCGCGAGGAGGCGGACAAGCCAACAGCGCGAGGTGCTCGGGGAGAAGCCTCCGAACTCCTCTCTCACTGCCTCCTCTTGGGCGGGTGGGTCGCCCCCTTGCGGGGCTCGCTCGGCGGCTCCCTACACGCCCCACGAACCGAAGGAGGAGAATGGCGAATCGGCTGCTGCTCTAAGGGCAGCCCTGGGGAGCAGCGGCTTCCCCAGGAGTAGTGAGAAAGGGAGAAAGCCAGCCAGGGCTTGGCGGGAAGCGAGCTGCAGAGATGGCTAACGAGTCGCTTCAGGTAAAATCGAGAATTCTCCCTCCCAGGGTGGTGGTCGCGCTCACACACTCTGCGCGCAGCCCGAGGGGCCCGGGCCGGCCATCTCTGCGCGCTTTGGACGTACAACGGGTGAGGGAGGAGTTGGGGATCTTCCTCACACACCCGACGCGATTGGGACCGTCTGTTCTCTCGATCCCCCGGCTCTTCAGTCGCTCGGTCCGGCCAGATGGGAGCTGCCCGCCCCTCGTGCCTGTTCGTGCACAGGCGGCTACATCCTGCCGATCGTGGGTTTGCTGCTAACCTTAGCAGCTTTTAGCCCGAAGAAGGGGAGGGACCGGGCCTTATCTCCACAGCTGGTGCATGTAATTCTCGTAGAGAAAAGAGCCGCTTGGGTTTGGTCCTCAAAAGACTTGAGTTTCAATTCCTGCTCCGCCACCAACTTGCTGGGTATCCTTGGGCAAGTAACTTCCATTCTATAATGGAGTCTACGCCATTCTATCAAAATGGTATACTTTGCATGATTGATTGAAAGGGGGGTACGGATAATGCCCTTCTATACATGAAGAGATACCAAACATTTGTAATGTTTTCTTTTGATCTGGGTGGGAAATTGCTCCAGACATCTGTCTTCCCTTTTGGCTTATTCTCCTGCTTCCTGCCATCCATCAGTAAAGTTCTTCAAGATGCCTTGCATGGGATGTTGCAGACTTGCTTTTTTTTTTTTTAAGTGTAGTGAGGAGGGGCCTCTCATTTATTTAACATATCTTTTTCATGTGAGCCTACATTTGCCAAATGCTATCATGACTGGGAACTCTTCCACTCCTTCCTGGTTCCCATTTGAAAAGGGTGACCTAGAGGCATTTCATGAAACAGAATAGATCCCACTTCACTAGGACAGCCATAGAATGTGATGAAAACAGATCCCCTTTCTCTTTGCTTTGGTGGGTGGCTTACATTTCCTTTCCTCTGCATAGTGAAACCTAAAGAAGAAGCATCTATGGACCTAAAGACTCTAGTATGAGGAATTGTCATCTCTGGGAGCCTTGAGCCCTAGGATGTATTCAGGGATTTTTACAAGTCTCTATCATTTCTTGATTGTTGGGCTTTCCCTGTTACCACCATTAGTTACTTGGATTTATTGTTTCTGTCTGTGCACCCAGGGGAGTCCTCTTCAGATGAGAGCTACAGTTATAAAGAAGCGTTGAAGTGAGACTTTTAATCAGGGAGCTGTGCAGCTGAGCTCAGTGGGAGGGAGCAGATCCTAAGGGAAAATTCATTTCTAGGCAAGCATTCTTTGGGCATTGCTAGCCTGTGTTGAACCCTTGGAATCAGACAGACCTGCCAAAGAGTGGCTCTGCTACCTGTTGATTGGAATATTAAAGAAGGCACTTTCTGGAATTGCAAGGTAGAGAGGCTGTTTTGGAAATATAGGGCATTTGGCAACCCTTCGTTTCATTTTATTCTGCAAATTGCAGGATAAGGACTGTGACTGGTATATGCTCTGCTGCTTGCTTGTTTAAATTATCATTGCCAGCTTAAAAATCAATGCACTAAAACCATTCTTCTTTGCCTGTGTAGCTAACAACATTTCAATTATTAAAGATACAGTACTGATAATCAAATCCATTACTGTCAGCCCCTTACCTTGCACTGCCAACGAAGTCCATTGAGCTAAAAGGGACAGGAAGATCAGATTAAGTTTTCTCCCTGACACAGTATTTTGTTCAGCTTGAAAGGAAGAACAAACAATAGTTAGTTGTCATTTTTCTGTGACACTTCAATAGGTCACAGGGCAGAAAGAGTTTTTGTAAAGGGTAAATAAAGAGAAAGAAAGGGGCTTGATCTGAGTTGTAGGTTGAGTCTTATAGCTCAGCCCTGTGTATGTTTACTCAGGAGTAAGTCCTGATGGGTTTAGTAGGGTTCCCTCCCAAATAAGTATGCATAGGACCTACCTCATTCTTTTTAAAATATTGCATCTATGCAGACAGAACATGTTGTGAGATGGTCTGTGCATGTAACACTCTCCCAAAAACCTTTTTCTGATGAAAAGCAACCATGAGATACTACCATCAGAAGTGATGGGAGGGTGAGGAATGGTGCTGCTTAACTCTTTTATGGCTGGTGGGGGAAAAACAATCAGCTGTGGAAGGGTCAAACCTATCCCTTCTCCCTCACCCCTTGACTCCCAATTGCAGCACCCTGGGGCTGCTTTTCTTTTTAAAAAGAATAACCAGAAGTAAATTGCATGTATGTGTAATATATGAGCCTTAAGCCCTGAGTCTTTAGGTGACAAGGGGTGGAAGGGACCCAGTCACTGCTACATTGTATTTATCTACATTGAGTTTACTAGTAAGTGGCGCAGTGGGGAAATGCTCGACTAACAAGCAGAAGTTTGCCGGTTCAAATCCCCGCTGGCACTATATCAGGCAGCAGCAATATAGTAAGATGTGGAAAGGCATCATCTCATACTGTGTGGGAAGAGGCAATGGCAAACCTCTCCTGTATTCTACCAAAGAAAACCACAGGGCTCTGTAGGCTCCAGGAGTCGAAATCGACTTGACAGCACACTTACCTTTAAAGCATTGTGAGTGAGACTTCACTTATTTTCTGGCTTGACTGTCTATTCTTTTGCAGGTTCAAATCATAGCTTTGTGGTCTTCCATAGTGCACCTTTTGGTTACAAATCCTAAACTTACAGAGAAACATGATTTGTATGGGTGGGGGTAAGAATTTGGAATTGTTGAATTTTATTTACAAAACTTGATATATATTTGAAGGCAGGTTGACAAGATGTCCAAAGTATAACAAGATTTTAATACTACTGATGTACTTGGGACTTAAGCTGTGGTCTTGTGCACACTTTATTTATTAGATTTGTATATGGCCTTGTCCAGATGGCTCTAGGTGGTTCACAAATATAACAAAAGATAAAAACAACTCATTAAAACAAAATTAAAACCAATTTAAAAACATTCCAATAATCGAAAAGATACGTTTTTAGGGCTCTTTTAAAGGCTACTAAAACTCTGAAGCCTCAAATATCCATAGGGAACACTCTTACTTGGATTAAGCCAAACTGACTTCAGTGGGATTCATTTCTGAGTAAACATGCACAGATTTGGCTTCACAAATCAGAATTTAAAACCAGTAAACAAACTGATAACTGATTTTGCTGAAACTGACTTTGGTTATCTAAGAAGAGAGGTAAAAATCAAACAGCAGGAAGTAACAGGGAGCTATTTTTGAGCCTGCACATGCTTTTGCACTCTCCTTTCATTTTGTATATTTGAGGAAGTTCCACTTAGAAGGAGAGCATCATGTGGGTGAATCTAAGAACATGGCTAAATACACATAGGACTTCTAAGACACCAGGCTTGGGCTAGCACTACTTGTATTAGAACCAATGTGTGCATATAGTGGTGTAATCTGGATTTATTTAACAGGCATAAGCAACTGTATTGGTTAGTCCTAAAACTCCACAAGAGTGTTTACAAAATTCGCTTCAAACCTTTTCTGTAGATTCAGGACCAAATTGAGAATAACTGATATAGGTTCCTTTTGAGCCTTGCCTGCCTATTTATTTGTTTGGTTAAGAGTATGGGATTAACTGCTGGGATTTCAATGTAAACCTTAAATGTGAGAAATGTGGACCAATGGAGTTCAAGAGTCCCATGCCGGGCTGAACTGTCCCATTGATTGTTCAGCAGATTGAACTGTAGGGAGAAATCTGGATTCCTATCCTAACATTCAGCTATTCTAGAATGTGTGCATCATAGTGTTCCAAGTGCTTCACATATATTATCTAAGTGGCCAACATTTTACACAGTGGAACAATATAAGCAATGTGAAAGGCAGCCTTGGTGGTGCTGCAGAGGTGGGAAGTTGCACAGTGACCCAAAACTGTATGAGGGCACTTGCATGGTGCTATTGCCATTTTCTCCGATGGAAGGAGCACTGCAGAATTGCCACATGCGGCTTTGGGGTATTGTGCATTTTCTTGACTCTGCCCAAGGCAGCTTTCACATTGCACAGCAGTCTTGGTGGGTCCCTAATGCCAGCATGCCACCCAGAAGTACTATACTAACAACCATCTTGTAAAGTTGGCTGATGCTATTTTTTTGCATTGCAGATGGGAAGCCAAAATACTAATTTTCCTTAGGCTATCTTGCAAGTTTATAGTAGAGGGAAGGTTTGAACTGATCAGTTTCACACTTCTAACCACTACACCAGGCCTGCTCAATTTGGGGCCCCCAGCTGGTTTTGGACTACAACTCCCATAATACCTAGCCACAATGGCCAATAGCCAGGGATTATGGGAGTTGTTGGCCAACATTTGCACGAGGGCCGAAGTTGAACAGTCCTGTACTACACTATACTAGCTTTCAAATACACAGTGCATTGTGAATTTGTAAGCTCTGCTTGTGGAGGGGGTCATGCCAGTCTTCTGTGTAGTGTTTTAGTATATGTTCTTCTGAAGCAAGATGAATCTATGGATAGCAATTTATTTGTGCTTGGTGGGGGTTCTCTGTAGTGCATCTTCATTAAGAAATCCTTCATTTATTTGGTAGAAGAAACTGATGTGATCCTTGTGAAGATAAATCCAGGTGAGAGTACTACAATCCATACAAGAATCCCCCAATGCACATCTCTGGAAGCGCATGTTCATTCTCCAAAGAACAGCAATCTGAGCAGGCAAGAAATCAGGAAAAGTATTTGCACAGCTTGACAAATGATGTACCAAAGTGCAGAGAGTTTGTAAGGGTGATTTTTGCAGGATTTGAGCCTGGTATCTCCTGGTTCATTTACAATAGCAGTTATCTCAGCTGCCTGAGACAGGTTGGGTGTTCACTCTGCTGTACACACATGCTCACAGTCATTCTCCTTCAGAATGGATTTGATCAGCTTCACTTTCCTAGAGACTGTGGCATAAACTGGAAGGGCTTGTATCTGGACACTAGATACTTCTTCTAGTTTGAAAATTCCTGATTAATTTAATTTAATTTAATTTAATTTAATTTTTACATTTTATATCCCGCTCTTCCTCCAAGGAGCCCAGAGCAGTGTATTACATACTTGAGTTTCTCCTCACAACAACCCTGTGAAGTAGGTTAGGCTGAGAGAAGTGACTGGCCCAGAGTCACTTTTCATTATGAAAAGTACTGTTTGTAGGCTGGTGCAACTATTGCATTGTGATTTCAGAGCAGGGAAAGCACTATAAGTGAGCATAGAAACTTTCCTTCTAAAAACTGTAGAAGGCTGCAAACTGCAATATAGATGCCCCTAGAGCTTGTGTCCATTTCTCCATGGGTGGTTCAGGTGAGTTGCCTATGAACCCTTTTTGTTTAATCTGCTGCATCAATATGAATACAATGAATATTTATATACTGCTTTTCAACAGAAGTTTCCAAAGCAGTGTACAGAGATATAAATACATAAAATGGCTCCCTGTCCCCAAAGGGCTCACAATCTAAAAAAGAAACATCAGATCACCACCAGCAACAGCTGCTGGAGGGATGCTGTGCCTGGGGATGGGTAGGGCTAGTTGTTCTCCCCCTGCTAAATAAAGATAATCGCCACTTTAAAAAGGTACTCTTTTGCTCAGTTAGCAGAGGTAACGGCTAACTGAGTAGTTAGTTAGCTGACTGCTAAATTTTCACTGCCATCACCACCTCCACCTCCACCACCACATGAAGGAAGCCAGCTGCACCTGCCGAGCCCACCTAGCCTCTTCTTCTGCAGTCAAACTGTATTGATGGTGTTGATTTTCTTGTATTCCTACCCTAGTGGGTGGAAATTGGATTTATTAGGTATAGCCCATCCAGCAGGTGTATGTTGCTATATAATATTAAAGCACATTCTTAAATTTCATTTTCTGATAGGACAAGGGATGCAAATAGGGCAATAGCATGCAAAAAGAGAGTTTGAGGAGCATATAGATGGAAGTGTCAAGGGGAATAACAAAAACCTCTTTAAATATATCAGAAGCAGAAAACCTGCCAGGGAGGAAATTGGACCCTTAGAGGATGAGGGTGTGAAATGGATTATTAAAGAGGATAAGGAGATTGCAGAGAAGCTGAATGAGTTCCTTGCATCTGTCTTCATGGCACAGATGATCAGGGAGATCCTGACCATATACCTGCTCCAGAACTGAGTTTCTCAGGCTTGGAGGCTGAAGAACTGGGCCAATTTGAGGAGATGAGAAAGGATGTTCTAAACTGTCTTGAAAAACTAAAAATTAACAGATCACCAGGGCCAGATGGTGTGCACCCAAGAGTTCTGAAGGAACTCAAATGTGAAAATGCTGATCTCCTAGAAAAAATATAAAGTAACTTGTCCCTTTAATCTGGCTCTGTTCCAGAGGACTGAAAAATAGCTAATGTAACTCTGGTTTTCAGAAAGGGATCTGGGAAACCATAAGCTGGTTAACTTAACTTCTATGCCAGGTAAATTGATGGAAAGCATACTTAAGGACAAAATGGTTGCCCATATAGAAAAACAGGTCTTGCTGTAGGAGAACCAGTATAGCTTCTGCAAGGGCAAGTCTTGCCTCACCAACCTTTTGGAGTTCTTTGAGAGTCGTGGTGGACAGCTTGTTGAAAGTCTCGACTCAGTGCGTGGCAGCTGTGAAAAAGACAAATTTGATGCTAGGGATCATTAGGAAGGGGATTGAAAATAGAAATGCTAATATAACACCCTTATTCAAATCTATGGTGCGGCCACATTTGGAGTACTGCATACAGTTCTGGTTACCATATCTTAAGAAAGACGTTGTAGAACTGAAAAGGGGGCAGAAGAGGGCAACCAAGATGATCAGGGGCCTGGAGCACCTTCATTATGAGGCAAGGCTACATAAAGTACCTTCTCTGGTGCAGCTGTTGGACAGCCAGGAGGATGTACAGTTAGCTTTGGAGAGAGCGAGCACAGTTGCATGTACTTTTCAAGGTTATGTTTTGCTACTGGAGTAGCTAATTAAGTGATACAACTAGAATGCAGTTTCCTTGTTGCGAGTATATGATTTTAACACACTACTTCCCAGGGAGCAATCTCTCCTGTGGTGTTTTATGTATTGTTCACCATGTGCATTAAATGTGAAATTGTGTTTGGCCTGGCTTATAGGAGCCAAACCTCCTCTTGATTTGGAGGGAAGCTTAAATTACTGCTTTCCTTCCTTTGCTGGTTGTGCAGTCAGAAGTAGTGGCTGCAAGGTGCTTATTAGTGTCACTGTTGCATAGTGACTGCTGCCATGAGGCTGATTTCTGTCTGGAGCGCTCATTGTGGGAGGCTAAGCAGAGCTAGTATGTAATTGCTGGCTTGAATGGAGACGGAATCTATCTTATTAATTCACTTGGGGGGGTGAGTTTTGTATGTGAATAATTCAGACTGAATTAATGGAGAGCATCAAACATTCTTCTCTAGGGCTGCAAGGCTCTCTTTCTTTGCTTTCCCCTAAACTAGGATGAGTCGTGGCTTAGAAAAAATGTCTGAGAGAGCACTTGGAACAGCCCTCCTAAACTTTAGGGCCTAAAGGGAAAAGGGTTGTATGTGAGAGAATGAAAAGAAACCGGAAAGCAGCTTGAAGGGCATTATTCTGATGGTGCCAGCACTGGCAGAAAATGGTGTCCACAGTCCTCCTGCTCTGGTACAGTACAAGCTTCCAGATAGATTTTGTACAAATCATTTCAGTTCTTTCTATGCTATATGGTTAAACAAAATTGACAGTAGTGGTAGTAATACTGCTTTTTAACAGAAAAGTTCTCAAAGCTGTTTACATAGGAAAAAATGGTTCCCTGTCCCTAAAGGGCTCCCAGTTTCAAAAGGAACACAAGGTAGACACCAACAGTAGCCATTGGAGAGATGCTCTGTTGGGGGATGAATAGTGACAGTTGTTATCAGCTTGCTAAATATAAGATAGCTACCACTTTTAAAAATGCCTCTATGCCCAATTAGTAGGGGGTTACTGTAGTTCGTCTCCCAAAAACCTTTTGGAATTGTAGCTTTCTGAAGGTGCCAGGAGTTGTTTGTTGAAAGGAAAAGGTAAAGTGTGCCATAAAGTCGATTTCGACTCCTGTTGCCCACAGAGCCCTGTGGTTTTCTTTGGTACAAGGTAGCCCCTACATTTTCAGGGCCCCGTGGGTGGAAGCTGTTACTATTAAATTTGGCTTGAAATTTGTTTATATGTATAAACAATACATAGATATGTCTTGTATTTCTCTGGGTCTCAGTTCTGTATCTGTGCAGTTAGCACATTAGATCTGCTTCTCTTATTGACTGTTATGTGATGAGGAGGCTCACTAGCCTGGTGATTCAATTGAGTTTTTCCGTATTTTTCTGAAAACAGCTTTAACCATTTTGGCTTTTGATGCATTTTGTTTATATATGGTTACTGTTAGAGAACGAGGCATCGAAAGGCCTGGGGATATTTTAGTAAATGGGTGTCTCCCATGGGGCTTAGCCCTTTTATTTTATTCATTCATTCATTCAATTTTTATACCACTTTTCATAAAGCATCCTAAGGCAATTTACAAAAGTTAAAATACAATAAAATTCCATAAAAATCATTTAAAACCTTAACATTAGTTAAACAGTAAAAACCATAACACCAAAAAAACCCCACCACCATAAAAAAGACAACAGAAGCAGAATTGCTGAGAGGCCTTTCCTTTAGTCCGATTTGTAACTACTTAGTAACAGGGGTGACTTCTTTTATATTCCGAGAAATATGTGTGCGCTATACAGCCAGCTCTGTTATCCTAATGGTTGAGACTGGCTGGTGACAAACTGAATTAACAGTAACCCTGGATCAGATCTATCTGAAGAGGTAAAACCAAGTCTTCAAACCCCTTGCATGTCTGAACTTTAATACTACATGGTGGTTGTGCAGCACCACAGAGGCGGATTTAGCCATGAACCTTGGAGGTTAGGTCCATGGTCTCATTGTCTTCAAATGTTCAGGGGTGGGGTCACCAGAGCCCCACCATGCCACTTAAATCTTTAAAAAAAAAACAACTTTTAACCATCTGCCGCTGTGCAGTGGGGACAGCCACACGAGGGGAGACCAAGGTGGAGGCGGTGACAAGAGCTTCCTCCCTGAGCCTGCCTGCCTCCCAAATGACAGATCAGGCCATTTTCGGCCTAGAGGCCCCAGATGGGCCAAAAATGGCCTGATCTGTCATTTGGGAGGCAGGCGGGCTCAGGGAGGAAGCTCTTGCTGCCGCCACTGCCTTGGTCTCCCCTCGTGTGGCCATCCCCACTGCAGCGGCGGATGGTGCACCCCTGAGCACAGTGTTCTTCTCTTCCCAGTAACTCGAGCCCACACTAGATCTGACATAGTCACATATATCGCGTGTATGTGTTTTTTTAACCAAAAGCAGTCTTGGAAAGCTACAAGTCTGGATGAATGCTGGAGGAAGAGGCTGCTTAGCCCTTTCACTCCAGCTGGTTTTCCACTCAGAATCCCCAACTGCTTTTTTCTCAGTGGGGTAAAATATAAAGAACTTGGATCTCTCTCCCCCCCCCACCCCGCCCACTGTTCTTCTTCTGCTGCTTTTGGTTTTATAAAAACTGGGGAGAAGTGCAAGTGGCTTCATTTCACATAAATCTTGGACCTTGGTGATACAGCTTCTCTTGATCTTTGCTGCTAGGCAACAGTGTTCCCTCTAACAGAAAATCCCAGATGTTGTTGACTACAACTGCCAGTATCCTCAGCCAAAGCCCACTGCAGCTAGGGATTCTGGGAGCTGTAGTCAACAACATCTGGGATTTCCTCTTACAGGGAACACTGCTAGGCAAGCTACTCAAGAACAAAAGAGTTCTTCCGAGGTTGATTGGAAAGTATGTAAATACAGAATTTCTGGCACTGGTCCTCGGAAGAATACAATGCATGGGAAAGTAGGCAGAGAGAATGTCATACTTCATATACATCTCAGAGTCAGAGCTGGGTGCAGTTCTGGTAAGCACCACTTGAGTGAAGTTGCAAGGCTGTGAATCCCAGCAGTTCTAACTGGCTACTTGCTGCATAGTACTTTCTCAAAGTTCCACATACAGATGTTCTTAGGCCTGTCATGGAGATGATTCTTGCTTTGAGATCTGCTCAGTCATCCTTAGGTCTTATTAAAACCAGCATTGCTTGCCTATCCCTTTGCAGACATCTTCAAGGACATGGTTTGGAATGTGGAACAGATAAATGTGTTCCTTTTCTGGAATGAAGCCTGCACCAAGGCTTGCATTATTCCACTAGTGCCCAGCTTCCTATTTTACTGAAGGTTGAACTGAAGGTTTACACAGGTACTAACCTGTGATTCTTCATGATATTTTCTCAGTGGGGTGAATAACTTCAGCAGTGGAGGGGGAGAGTTTCAGTTGGGAAAGCAGCAGGGGGAAGATAGTTTTTAAGGTCTCTGGACCTGATTTGATCCAGCCCCCTCTCCATACTTAACTTTTAAAAAGGGGAGATTCTGATTGCAAATTTCCTGTATCTTTTCTAATTATGCCCTTCGTTACTGAACTAATAGAGCTTGCAGCATTTGACTCCTACACTGATGAGTACCCACCCAAACCCAGCTAAAATGTGCGAGCCCAAAGATGTTAGGACTGACCTAAAAGCTGAATGGTGAGGTGGATGTTCTTGGTTTTTTCTAATAGTGAGGGTAATGCATCAAGCAGGGTGGCCATTTTGGGCTTCTGTGCAAGATTGTATTTCTGTACCAGATCCTAGAGACCTGTGTGCTGATTAATGAAAAATTTCCTTTAGAAAAAGTGTCAAATTACACAGCTGCTTGTTAATGTCAAGTGGACCTGGCTTCTTGAAGTTCCTACAGACAGAAAAGCCTGAATAATGAGGCCCGATAAAGCAGACTTTACAAGCATTTAGTCTTGCTCTTTGGATTGTGAGCAATATAGTAAACAATGAGGCTGTTCACATGCGCAGGGCAGCCCAGTCTGGTCTAGGCTGCATGTGTGAAGTGTTGGGATCGAGCCTGATGCTGGCACTGCCCCCACGCCAAGCCTCAGTTTTTAAGCTGTCATTTAGTGAACCTGTGGTTTGCTTAACCTTTGCCAGTGATTGTCTGGGTGATCCCCGCCGGGTTAAATGGCTTCCCCCTGGCCCACTGCCATTTCCAGCTGCAAGCTGGGGGGCGGGGAGGGAGCAGCTGTGCTGAGCACAGCAGCTGCTCTAACTAGAGCAGCCACGGTGCTCCTGCTCCAGGGCATCCTAGGATGTGGGAGGAGGGATGTCCTCCTGCTCCCAACTCCTGCAGTAGCCATGCTGCCGCTCATGTGGGCACGTGGCACGTCAGAGGGAAGCGTAGCTGCTGTTCATTTGCCAGAGAAGGCAGGCAAGTTCCTGCCTCCCCCACAGAGGGCTCAGCAGTGGCCGTGAGGCCATGTGAAATACTTCAGTATATAGTTTATAAGGGTTGTGGCCATAGTTCAGTAGCAAAACATCTACTTTGCATGCAGAAGGCCTCAGGTTCAATCCCTGACATCACCAAGTAGAGGAAAACCCATGCCTGGAACCTTGGTAAGCCGCTGCCAGTCAATGTAGACTAGGGGAGGCAACCTGGACTCTCCAGCTATTGTTGAACTACAACTTCCATCATCCCCAGCACACTTGGCTGGGAATTATGGTAGTTGTAGCTCAAGAACAGCTGGAGAGTCCAGGTTGACTATCCCTAGTGTAGACAGTAGTGTGCTAGATAGACCAGAGGTCTGACTTGGTATGAGGCAGCTTCCTGTGTTCTTATGACCTTCCCCAAAAGTACATAAGTTTGTTTATGTATTACTGATATTGTCACTTTTCCTAAAAGAAGTAAGCTTTAACTACACAGATAATTTGGTATGTAGTATCTGCATAACTTAAAATACATAAACATTGCCCGGTACCTACCAGTGTCTTGTTTTCTTGACAACCAGGCTAGATGACATTTCTTATGCAGCTCAAATAGGTCAAGAAGCAACCATATTAGTCACCTTCCCTGTTGAACAGTAGACCCTGCTTTCCATAAAGCGTGTTTCACTTCTTAAAGAACTTAGTTTTGGTTCTTGTTTAGTTATTTTTAGACTTTATCTTATGGAACTATATCTTTGTTACTCTTAACCATACTGGGAAATTAACATGACCTGAATTTCAGGTTCTCTACTAGTGGTATGCACGGAACCATGGAGGAGCGGTTCGGCACTGAGGGGGGTCGAACTTTAAGGGCGGGGGGGTAGTACTTACCCCTCCCGCCTCTCTTCCCCCTCCGGCGCTGTATTTAGAAGTGAAGTTTTGGGGGCGGCAGCGTTCCTCCCTGCCGCCCCTGTCCCCATCGTTGCCAGGAAGTAGTGTAAATAGCAGCATGCATGCATCCATCGCGGCGCGCATCCGTCGCATACGTCACATGTGAGAGTTGGCAGTCAGAGTTGGCAAGAATTGAGTTTGGAAGCTCTGAGACAAAGAGCCGGGTCTCACGATCAGTGAGACCCAGTTTTTGCAGGTGAGTGGGGAGAGTGGGTTAAACCATGGAGGGAGCCCTGAGTGGCCCAGATCGGCTGCCCACACGATTGCCAGCTCTGTGACGGAGCGAGCAGGAGCAGGGGCCGATCAGCCCCCTGAAGATCCAGCATGCCCTGCGCGAGCACACAGGGCATGCTGGCAAGACCCCCAGACCTGGGAGGCGGCTTTTTGCCTCCTCTCCAGGGGTATCCTCGTGAGTAGACGCGGCATGGAGTCACGCCGCAGCTACTGACGATCTTCAAAACCAGGTTTGCTGAGCGCTCGCTCCACAAACTTGGTTTTAGGGCAGGGGTATTTAGGCGGGTTACCCACCTAGTAACCACCGGGCTCGCAGCCAAGACCGGTGGTTCACACGATGGGGTGAAATCGGGCTAGCCTCCACTAACCCGATTTCGCCCCATCGTGTGAATAGCCTCAGAGAATCCAGGAGAAAGTCAGAAGAGTTGGAGTTGAAGAAGAGAGTCCAAAAGTTAGTTGAAGCTGCAGTCCAAGCTGAAAAAGTTGAGTTGGAGTCTGGTGAGAGAATACAAACTGAAGAATTGCTGGCACAGAGCTGTTAAGATCATTGGCAGAGAGGTGAAATCACTAAGGACTGGAAAGAACATGACCTGAGGCTGAACTATGAGTTGCTAAAAGTGATCTTCAAGTTAGGGCTCAGTGAGAGTCAGGTTAGTGGATGTGTTTTTGACCACATTTTGTTTGTTCTTTATGCTCTTTTGGTTGATGGGTGGGGTTTTTTTGTACTGAACTTGTAAAACAACTTTTAATTGAACTAATTACAAAGTAAAATTTCTTGTTTATATCTGAAGGAAAATTGTAGCTTCTGTTTACTCCACCTCATGCCTATAGGCCTTACCAAAGTTTGTTTTTGCAAAAGAAGATTGAAGGGCTTTTGTGGTAGACTCAGCCTAGAGCACAAAACCTAGGGCAGCAGTTAAACGGGTAATTGTCAGGGAGATCCATGTCTCGTGTTGGCAGCAGAGCAGATCCTCCACACATGTAAAAGTAAATGAATCTATATAACTCACAGGTAAAGCAGGGACCAGCTATAAAAGTGGAGAACAAATGAATTCTGAAGTTACAAGGACAGTTCTGCCTGCATATTTTCAAAAATTCGTACATACATAATAGAAAAATCACAGGTTTTTCAATTATGCTCACTGCAGCTATGAACCATCTCCTGCAACTTAAGAAGACACCATGTGAAGCAAAGGTCCATGGGGACACTCTCTCCCTACTCCATGCCTGCTGAACAGCTGAGTGCCATTCTCTGCCCACCTTGGGTGCCTATCACTTTGCCTGAGTGTCCATCATAGCAAACAATAAGTGTGTGTGTGTTTAAATGGAGATCACTTCCTTGATCCTTGCCCAATTAACCTTAATCCCCAGTGGACATATTAATGTTACAAAATTTGGCCAGAATCTAGAGAAAACCCTGGTTAGCTCTCTGCATAGCAAATTATTTCCCTTCCAACAGAATCCATTCCTTCTCTATACCACATCCACATGGAAACAAAAATCAAAGGAAAATGGAAAGCCACTTCTGCAATTATTTGAAAAGGAGTTTGGATCCATAAATCTGTACATATGCCCTAAAAGAACTTTCTGGCTGATTATGCCAGTTTCTAATCTAATTAGTCCAGACTTATAGTTTGCTGTTCCTTCCAGTGTTTTGTGATATGTCATTCTGGGAATGGTCCATAATGCTTTGCATGCAAATCAGATCAGAAAGCAAGGGAGAGAAAACAGAGGTTGCATTCCTCCTCTCCAAACAAACACAAAGAAGCCAGCAACAGATCAGATTTACCAACAGCCAGCCAGTTTACCTGCTATCTAAGCAAAATGGTGATTGGATTCTTCTCAGTAGCTAAAAGAAAGACTTTTTCACCCTCTGGGCACTCTGATGAGTCAATCAGTGTAGTCCCTCTCTGATTGGTTTATAGGGCAGTCCTAGGACTACCCACTTTGCAAAACAAAAGTGAGCATTCTTATTGGCTCCTGCCTTATTAATTTTCATTTGTTCTTTGCTACCCACCTCACAACTCTTAAAGCAGCTGCAGACAAGAGCAGCAGGGAACAACAGAGGGAGGAAGTAGGCACACAAAATGGAGACAGAGACAGCATGGCTGACTGAGAAATTTAAGGTGAGCCCTGCCCACTTTGCCCATAGATCTATGGGCCCCCTGAGAACAGATGAGGTGCCACAAGACTAGGGATAGGCTGATGTTGTCCCCATCTTCAAAGTGGGGCGGGGAGGATGATCCAGAAAATGGCAGACCAGTCGGTCTGAATTTCTTGGAGAAAATACTAGTTCCGATGGTAAAGCAGTCAGTCTATGAGCCGCTCAATAACAATGCAGCAATTGGTAAAAGTCAGCATGAATAATAATTATGATACGTCCTATAATGCAGAATACCAGCATTCATGGAAGTAAATTTGTTAGGCTTCCTGATTGTAAAGGGATATGAAAATATAAGTTGTCTCCTTAAAGGCTTTGAAGACTTCTTTGAGTTTCTAGAGGTTGGAGGAAGGGATTTCACTATCGTTCCCATCTGTTCATCTGTTTGGCACCCTGTTTTTCTTCCCTTTTATATATTTGTTATCTCTCAGGTCCCAGGAGCCCCAAACTACTTCCTCAGTAATTGACTCAAACCCTTCTCCTTAAAACATCTGATCAGCAGCAAATGCAAAATTTGAGAGAGAGAAAGAAAAGAAACCTATTTCAATCAAGGTAGACAAATTTATTTGATGTGAGTAACTTATTCGAATTCTTGGGAACCAATTTACGTCTTACATCTGTGTATGCATGTGTTGGTACTAATGCACAGGGTTTTTGTTAAATAAAACTGGTCTGTCCAGTGCAGCTGACTCTGCATTCTGATTTGCCTGTCATGTTCCCTGAACCTTTCTCTTAACAAAAATATACTAGTGAAACTGTTTCCATGCTAGAAAACACGTGAGGATCTATAAATTAAATATGGGCTTCTGTGTAGGGTTGGAGCTTTCTGCTCACAGTGAGTACTATCCAGATGGGGGTATCCATGATTTCTTCAACGTGGTCTCTGCGTTCAACATGATTGAGGTTTTACACCTGTGCAGGGACCTCGTTGGAATCCTTCCAAGCTGAAATATTTCTCTCTGAAATGGGTGGTAGCCCCACCCCCTCTGGTGCAATATGCATATGTGCTGGGTGTCTTCCTCAGTCTTTCTTCATCCACTGACAGATCCACACCTCTGTGAGTTGCTCCTCTGAAAACCAAAAACGCACACACAAAAACCCATTTGCCCCTTCATTTGCTCCTTCTTTCTCTCTTTCTATAGTTTAGTTCAGTATTCTCATCCCTCTCCATTTGCGTTTTTATTTTCTCCCCGCACCCCAACCCCATTGCTCCCTGAGGACACAGCATTCAGGCCTTCTTGCCTCTTACGACCAGTAAGATCATGTTTAAATTTTGTGTCCGGTTCAGGGCTAAGCTCCCCTCCACTGACAGACACAGCCGCTGCCTGTTTTGCCTCGGCGAGTCACACATGCTCACATTGCTCCAAATTTACTAAGCAAGTGAGGAAAAACCGGGCCTTCTGCCTTCAGTCTTGGCTTTGGGAACAGGCCTTAAAATCATCACAGGCAACAGAAAACCCCTCCAAGATGCAGGTGGTGGCTAGTACTTCCCCACCCAACTCGTGCTCACAGCCCTCCACATCTACCATTCCCTTGGGCGATGCGGCCGCTTCTGCTCCCTGGTAGTTCTCAGAGCCCACGACTCAAATGGCCACCTCGGGACTGACGGCCTCGGCTACATCTGCTATGGGTTTGGCACCACCCGCTTCTAAGCCCTTGTGCTTGACGGTTTCAACCACCCTCACAAAAAAGAAGAAAAAGAAAAAGATGACCCAACCTCCTAAGCAAAAGCTTCCCACTCAGGAAGTCTCCGCCAAGCCTAAGAAGAAACTCAAAATAGCCACACAGGCTGAAACAGTGTTACAACACCCCAGTTCTGTGATTGATCTCGAGAGCCTGACCCTTAATCTCGATCCCGAGGAGGCTGATGACTGCCTCAGTCCCAAGGAGGACTTCAATCCTGAGGACCCAAATTATGCACACTCTGAAGCAGAAGATATGAACCCGAAGGTACTGCGGACATTGAAGATGGCCAAGATAAGCACCAATACGAACCTGTGCTCAATCTCGAAGAGCAGGACTTTCAATCTGAATTCAAAGCCCTATATCCTGACCTAACCCATAGGGTCTCAAGCTGCGCAGGTCCTTCTGGCTTTCATTCTGCAGGCTGTAGCCAGCCTTCTTATATCGATCAATATTACTCTAATTGAGATAAGAAACTGGCTTACCGCTCTTACCATCTGGCAGAACCTTCTTACCGCCATAGGCAATGGGACCTCTATGATAACTGGCAGCCTCCCCCTAGAAATTATTCCCAATGCCAATCCCAGCTGGGCCAGTGGGATTATAAAGAACTCCCAAGAAACTGTTCCCGCTCCCCGCCATCTGTGGCCTCCAGGCTATCTTGCTGGCCTGCTGGGAACATCCTCTACCTTCCTCTCTATTAGACAACCTGTACACAGACACAAGGCTGAAGTCCAAAAGCCTCCTCTGCCACTACCGATGACAGGTTTCTTTTTACCACATAAGCCATCCAGGGAACTTCCTACACACCAGGAGACAACAGTAGGACAGGCCGTTTTAACTCAGGGACAGGACAAAGCAGCAGCAGAGACTCTAGACCACTCTCAACAGGCTGGAGAAGACTCCTCCAACCTTGAAACAGAATACGAGTCTCCACGATCTGATCGAACATCACTTAGCTCTACTCTATCTGATCTCCTTTCAGATCAAAAACCATGTTCGCCTTTGGAAGACTACAAACAGTAAGTGGATTACATCTCCTGCATGGCTACATCACTAGGCGTCCAACTCTCCCAACAAAGCAAAGCAGACCTAACCCTTTATTTATCCTAATTGAAGCGGACACTTGGGCCCCAGTATCACGCCCCTTAAATGCAGCATTACTGGACATTACTAAATCATGTTGGCTAAAGCCATCCTCTCTACCTCAGCCTTGAAAACTTCTATCAAGTCCATACAGCAGAAAAACAAACATGAAAGTTTCTTTTACAGCACTCTACCCCTAATTCAGTGGTAGTTGAATCATCTCTATCCAAGAATAGGTCATGACCAGTCTCCATCCCTTCAGACAAAGAAGGGAGGAAACTTGACACTTTTGACAGACACCTATACTCCATGTCTGCTTTACATCTCTGGATTGCTTAATTACCAAGCCTACAATGCCCAATACAATCATTTCCTTTGGGAACACTTAGCACCCTTTTTAGACAATCTTCCTCCTGATAAGGATCCCGTGAAGCTGTTCCTAAAAGAGGCGACACACTTAGGCAAACAGGAACTACACACTGTCAGACACTCTACTGAATGTGAGTGAACTTGCATTGCCATTTGCAGGCATGCTTGGTTGCGCTCTTCCAGCCTATCATATGACGCTCAGGCTCGCATAGAGGAACTGCCCTTTGAGGGCAGGGCCCTCTTAGGAGAAAAGACAGATGAAACTCTCTAAGGGGTTAAACGTCTCCGTAGCACCGCTCGCTCCATGAGTCATCAGTTTCCCGCCACTAGACCTTACAGGTCCAACAGATGGAACCATTCCACACCACAACGGTTCTCTACTCAGTACCATCAAGGTGATAACTCCTTTCATTCTCCGCACTACCAGCCCTATAGAAGGTGACATTCCTTTACGACACAATGCCAATCTGCTCTAAAATTCAGACCTACTTCAGCCTTCCCAAAGAAACAGTGACTCCTTCTTCCAGCACCGGCTTGGGTGAACACTATATCAGATTCGTAGGTCCTCACAATCATAAGAATTGGATACGGGCTGGAATTTTCTACAATACCCCCATTCAACCTTCCCATCCCTATAACGCCTACCCCAGCTCTGCTATCAGAAGTCACATCTCTACTCAACAAACAGGCAATAGAACGAGTCCTCAACTCAGCCTCTCAAGGCTTCCACCCTACTTAAACCTGACAGAGGACTCCACCCCATCTTGGACTTTCGGGAGCTCAACCGCTGTATCACATACAAACGCTTCTAGATGGTTATCATACCCACCATCCTCGCCCTCCTGCACAAGGGTGCATAGTTTGTCTTGTTGGATCTCAAGGGTGCATATTACCATCTCAACATTGCCGTTACTTTCGCTTTATGGTTCAGGGCAACACTTACCAGTTCAGGGCACTGCCCTTCGGCCTCGCCTCTGTGACATGCGTATTCACAAAATGTATGGGGCCCGTTGTGGCATTGCTACAACAGCAGGGCATACAACTCTTCCCATTCCTAGATGATTGTCTTCTGGTTGCAGATACCCCTTGCTATCTCTGACGAGTACTCTGCTTCACCATCTCTCTTGTAACCAACTTCGGCCTCCAAATCAATTACAAAAAATCCAAGCTTACGCCAACCAGATGCATAAAATTCCTGGGTCTACTTTTCAACTCCATCCACACGAGGCTATACCTGCCAGACTGCAGGATTCAGGTAATCATCTCCTTATCAACAAGAGTGGCTGTTCATTGTTGCCACAGGGCTTGTGTGATCCAGCAGCTCCTAGGCGATATAGTCTCCACCACGCATGTTCTCCCGCAGGTATGTCTCAGATTCTGACTGTGGCAACACTGGTTCCACCACAGTTTCCATCCCCAACTCAACTCTCTGAACTGCTGGCTGTGCATACCACTACACACACACACACACACACGCCACTTCCTCCACTGGTCGCAAAACCCTCACAACCTAAGATTTGGTTCTCGGTTCCATCCCCAGCCCCCTCAATTTGTTCTTACCACAGACGTGTCAGAAACAGGCTGGGGAACACACATGGATGGCCTGTGCCTGCAGGGCCTCTGGACAATGTCAGAGGCCACTCATCATATCAATTTCTTGGAACTCTTGGTGATTTTCAAGGCCCTCAAGGTTTTCTTCCACTCCTGGCTCAGTCTACTGTCATTATTTAGGCAAACAATACTACAACAAGATCCTGTCTCAACAGACAAGGAGGCATGACCTCCATAGCCCTCCTTCATCTGTCCATGGAACTCTGGCTCTGGTACATCCAACACTCGATCACGCCAATTGCAATTCATATTCAAGGCATAGCATATACTCAGGCAGACACCCTCAGCAGAGCGGGTGCCACCTCTCACATATGGCAACTACATCACTGGACTCTCAGGACCCTCTTTTGCTGCTGGTTCCACCCAGAAATATACCTCTTCACATCCGACTAAAATGCCCAATGCCGCCTTTACTGCTCCAGGGTGGGCCTGTGTCGTCATTCTCTAGGTGACGCTTTTGCAATCTCTTGGACAGGACTCTGGGCATACCTCCTCCCCACCCAGTTCAGCTGATCCCCAGGATAGAACTCAATAGAACTCCATTAGGACCAACCAGAATGTATCTTCCTTACTCCATGGTAGCCCAGGAGACTTTGGTTCTCCTCCCTCCTGCACCTTTCAGCTGGCACATACAGCCACCTCCTGCCACTGCCTTACTTTCTATCTCACAGTCCGGTTGGCTACTTCACCCTGACATCCTCCGCCTCCACCTCACTGCATGGTGGATCAGACTGCCTTCCTGCCAGACCTCCAACTTGTCCTTGCCACTTCCCACTTCCCACAAACCTGCAACAATAATTTCTGACTCCTGAGGATGTGGACAAGCTGCTTGGATCAGTGAGGCCTACCACTTGTTCTCTTGACCCTTGTCCAACATGGCTTGTTTGATCTAGCAGGGAGGTTGTTGTAAACAGCCTGGTGGATATCATAAATGCTTCTCTGAGGAAGGGCAGGATGCCTCCTTGTCTTAAGGAGGCAATCATTAGACCTCTTCTAAAGAAGCCTGCATTAGATCCCTCGTAGTTGAGCAGTTATAGGCCTGTTTCCAACCTCCCATGGCTGGGCAGGGTAATTGAGAGGGTGGTGGCATCTCAGCTCCAGGCGGTTTTGGAGGAAACTGATTATCTAGACCCATTTCAAACTGGTTTTTGGGCGGGCTATGGGGTGGAGACTGCCTTGGTCGGATTGATGGATGATCTCCAATTGGCAGTTGACAGAGGAAGTGTGACTGTTGGTCCTTTTGGATCTCTCGATGGCTTTTGATACTATTGACCATAGTATCCTTCTGGAATGTCTGAGGGAGTTGGGGGTGGGAGGCACTGTTTTACAGTGGTTCCGCTCCTACCTCTCGGACAGATTCCAGATGGTGTTGATTGGACACTGTTGCTCTTCAAAATCTGATCTTAAGTATGGTGTCCCTCAAGGCTCCATACTTTCTCCAATGCTTTTTAACATCTACATGAAACCACTGGGAGGGATCATCAGGGGATTTGGAGCTGGGTGTTACTAGTATGCTGATGACACCCAGATCTACTTCTCCATGTCAACTTCTTCAGGAGCTGGCATATCCTCCCTTAATGCCTGTCTGGAAGCAGTAATGGGCTGGATGAGGGAGAATAAACTGAAGCTGAATCCAGATAAGATGGAGGTACTTATTGTGCGGGGTCAGAACTCTAGAGACAATTTTGATCTGCCTGTTCTAGATGGGGTCACACTTCCCCAAAAGGAACAGGTTCACAGTCTGGGGGTACTACTGGATTCACACCTCTCCTTGGTTTCTCAGGTTGAGGCAGTGGCCAGGGGTGTTTTCTATCAGCTCTGGCTGATATGCCAGCTGCGCCCGTTTCTCGAGATCAGTGACCTCAAAACTGTGGTACATCTGCTGGTAACCTCCAGACTGGACTTTTGTAATGCGCTCTACGTGGAGCTGCCTTTGTACGGAGTCCAGAAACTTCAGTTGGTTCAGAATGCGGCAGCCAGGTTGGTCTCTGGGTCATCTCGGAGAGACCATGTTACTCCTTTACTGATGGAGTTACACTGGCTGCCAATAGGTTTCCGGACAAAATTTAAATTGCTAGTTATAACTCACAAAGCCCTAAACGGCTTAGGCCCTGGATACCTAAGAGAGCGTCTTCTTCGTTATGAGCCCCACCGCCTATTGAGGTCATCTGAGGAGGTCTGTCTCCAGTTACCGCCAACTCGTTTGGTGGCGACACAGAGACGGGCCTTCTCGGTCGCTACCCCGAGATTGTGGAATGCGTTCCCTGCTGGGATGCGATCCTCCCCATCTCTGGCAATTTTCAAAAAACACCTGAAAACCCTTCTTTTCACCCAAGCTTTCTCAGCTTCATAAATTGTGGGGTTTTTAATTTCTGGCTTATTTTAAAATTCAAAACCCGATTTTGGGTTTTTTTAATCACTGTAATTGTTTAATTATTGTTTTAAAATGTTTTAAAATTGTTAATTGTTATATTGTTTTTTAATTGTTTTAGCTCTTTACTGTTTTAGCCATGTGTTTTAATTGTAAACCGCCCTGAGCCATTTTGGAAGGGTGGTATTCAAATCAAATCAAATAAATAAATAAATAAATAAATAAACAATAACATCTTATCAGCATAAGTGGGCGTGTTTCCTAAAGTTCCTGACTTCCAAGGGCTCCTCACTGGAAGACTATTCGGCTCAACACCTCTGTCCTTATCTCCTCTCCCTGAAGGAGTCTGGCTTAAAGATGTCCTCTCTCAGGGTCCATCTAGCAACCATTATTTCTCACTCTCCACCTAACTCTACATTCTGGTTTTGGGACTCTACCGTTAAATGTTTTTTTTTTTTTAAAGGGCTCTCCCACCTTTACCTGGACACTCCCATCATGGCCTGCACTTGGGACCTCTTCCTCATACTTACCTGCTTGATGGGCTCACCATTCGAGCCCATGGCCTCTTCCTCTGATGACCTCCTCTCCTGCAAGGTGGCCCTTTTGGTGGCCATCACTTCCGCTCGACGGGTCATCAAATTTAAGCCCTCAGAGTAGATTCTTGTTACCTGCTTTTTCCACAAGGATAAGGTGGTCCTCCGTACAGATGTGGTCTTCTTACCCAAGGTTGTTTCCTCTTTTCACCGCTTGCAACCTCTTACCTTATCCGTGCTTTTCCCAAACCCACTGGATGATGCTCAATGCCGTCTGTACATGCTGGATGTCAGGAGAGCACTAGTGTACTACATCCATCGAAAGATAGACTGGTGCTCCTCTCCAGCTCTGTTCCTCACACATTTGGTTCCCAAATGGGGCAGACAGGCCTCCTCTCAGACTATCTCTCACTTGGTGATCCACACCATTACAGTGTGTTACCAGATTGCAAAGAAACAATTACTTTCCTCTATAAAGTCCCATTCCACCAGGGCAGTGGCAGGATCTACACCTTTCAATAGAGCTGTCCCTTTGGGGGCATTACCTCATTCCTTTATGCAGCACTGTGCCTTAGATGTTCGCTCCTGACAGGATGCTGCCTTTGGCACCACAGTTCTGCAATCACTCTTCGCATGACTTACCATCTCCTGGTAAGATTTACAGAGGGTGCAACTTGCTATGCACCCAATCATGTTGAACACAGAGACTACATCAGAGAAAAACAGGTTGCATCGAAGAACAACCACCTGTAACTTTGGTTGTTCTAGTGGTCATCTGTGATCTTACATGCCCACCATCCTCCACTCTTAAGTTCTGAGTCAACAGACTCAGTGACTGAGGAGGACGCCCAGCATACATGCCTATTGCACCAAAGTGGGTGGGGCTACCGCCCATTTCAGAGAGAAATATTTCAGCTTGGAAAGCCTCCGAGGTCTCTGTGCAGGCGCAAAGCCCAATCATGTAAGAGCACAGATGACCACTAGAAGAACCAAAGTTACAGGTAAGCAACCTTTTGTTACTTCCCTCCTCCCGTTAGTCCTTCAGAAGGTGCCCTTTCCCCCTTACTTCCCTCCTCAACTACTTTTCAGGTTCCCTCCTGTTCAAAATGCAGTTAGAGGATTTGGGATGGGAACATTATATGAGGTTCCTCCCCATCTCTGACAATTTTAAAAAAATGCTTAAAAACCCATCTTTTTACTCAGGCTTTTTCAGCTTTTTAATAGGTTTTTAATTCTGTGATTGACTTTTAAATTTAGTTTTTAATTGTTTTTATGTGTGTTTATATGTGTTTTTAACTGTTTTATCATTGTGAACCGCCAGAGACACGAGTTGGGGTGGTATAAAAGTTAAATAAATAAATAAGTAAATAAACCGGAAGGAGTGGAAGATAATGTACATGAACTAGGGTAGGAGTTTCCAACCTGTAGTACTCCGGATGTTGCTGAACTACAGTTCCCCTCATCCCCAGCCACAATTAATTGTAGCTGGGGATTATGTGAATTGTAGTTGAGCAACAGCTGAAGTATCACAGTTTGAGAACCCCTGAACTAGGAGAATCTTTCCCTTTTTTAAAAAAGAAAAATGTTCTTGCACCAGGTCTCCCGGCTGCTTTTTGAACTTGAGGGAATCTGAACAGCATTTGTGGAAAGGTGTGTGTTGTGGGACACTTCCTGTGGGTGGCAGGGGGAGCAGTGAGTTCATGCATGTAGGAACTATCCTGCTGCTGAGGTTTTTTGAGAAATCTATGGATTTGGGGCAGTTTAAATAGCTGTGTGGGCACAGTAACTCAGCCTCTGTGTTGCTTCTATTAATTGAAATTGAAATCAGAAACCTGTGCCCTGTAATGCTAGACAGGTTGTGGGGGAGGGAAAGAAAGGACCTGCTGTTGAGAGCTTAGTGATCTAGCTGTTTGGAAGGGAGAGGAAGAGAGTGTGCATGCATATGCCAAGAGGTTTGACTGTATGTACATGCTTAGTGTATCTGCATATTCATAATAGTGTACAGAACCTTGTTTGTGCAAGCAGGGGTCTCTGTGAGTATGTATATGTGTCGTGCTCAAGGCTTTGTAATGCTTCCTGCATGAGACCTGAGAGAGAGTGAGAAGCAGCTGAGGGCGTGGGAAACGAGAGCCTTCCTTGAATATATCAAGTGCTTCCCATTACTAGGGAGGTCTTTTCCAAGTTCTTGGGAAGCCCTTCTGCTGGCCCCTCAGCTAAACTAGGCTAACACTTTCCAGAGTGGCTGCTGTTTCGCAGGCAGGTGATTCTGTGTGAACGCCTGGCCCGTTTAGTATCTCAGCTCTAGTTTTAACTCTTGTTGGCAATTATTTGCTGCCCTATATTGCTACTTTCTGAGGAACTGCTGACCTGGGACAGAGTAGCGTCTTCATGGTTATCTACTTCTGCACTCTGCACTTTCAGAATGACTGGGGAAATGGTTGTTCCTAGCCTTTCCTCTCAACCATGTCATGGATGGAGTCCTGATCCAAGTAGAATAACTACACTCTTCAAACCTTGCACTTGGATTTGGCTGTCCATCAGATAAAAGCAATAGGAATTGTGAGGTCTCTGTCTCAAGGGCTCTTCAAAGCAGGACTTCACTGTCACCTACCTGTCTACTGATTTTTGTGTTTATGTCCTGCTCTTCCTCCAAGGAGCCCAGGGTGGTATACATTGTTATGTTTATCTCCACTTCAGCCCCATGAGGTAGGTTGCGCTGAGAGATAAGAGACTGTCCTAGAGTAGGAGTGTGTAAACTGGTTTGAGCTCAAACTGGATTCGAGTTGCACTGTCCCAGTTAGACCAGTTCAAGCTTGAACCAGACCAGTGCTTCATAAAGGGGGGCCGGTCCAAGCTCGAGCCAAATGGGGCCCAGTTTGGATTGAACCACTTCTAGTACTTGCAAAGGGGAGTCTGGTAAGGATTCCCCTTTACAAGCACCAGGGGAACCCTTTGGGGTTGAAAGGGTGGGCAGGTGGGAAGTTACCTCATGTGCCACAGTGGTGTGGCTCCTCAGGGCAGGTGGGGACCCAGTTTGGGCCTCTGTGCTTGCACAGAGGCCCGAACCTGGCCCCTGCCAGCTCGAGCTGGCTTGGGGTAGTGCCGGTGAGGCCTAGGGGAACTGCTGCCTGCCCTGAGGAGCCACACCACCACCATGGCATCTGAGGTAACCTCCCACCCACCCCCACACACTTTCAACCCTGCAGGGTTCCCCTGGTGCTTGTAAAGGGGAATCCTTACCAATTTCCCCTTTGGGCCAGTGAGTTTCATGGCTGAACAGGACTTTGAACTCTGGTCTCTCCGATCCTTTCTTGAATGACCAGAGAAATCTTTCCAGGTCAGTGCATAGACAGACATAAAACACAACTTCTGATATACTTCAGATCACCACAGAATGCTATATTGGGGATAAGGCAAAACCTTTGGGCCAGAACCCACAAACTCTGAGGTAAGAACAAAATTAGTTTAACAACAACAATTCACTGATAACAGACACATTCTCAGCAGCAGAGAGAAGGTAAAAATATTCTCAGATTGGAACAGTTTTGAAAGCCAGCTCATCATGCGCACTATCTTCCCCCATCTAATTTTGGAGACTTGGAGCTTCCATATTTTGAAGAAGGATTCACAGATTTGGTATTTGTGTATGCCGGAGAACTTTGGAGAGGAGCAAAGAGGCAGTAGCAGTTTTAATGGCAACCACAAATAATGGCTTGCTACCAAGACCAGCCAGAATTTGTGCGGGCCCTGACTAAAAAATCATTGAGTTTTATGCTGTAAAGCATTAATTGTGTTGAAGGTATTTGAAATACAGAAATTTCCTGCTTTGAAAAGGGAAAATTGACATTTTGTATTTAGCTTCATAGGATAGTGATTTGCATGAGGCAAGACAGGAAGGATCAAAGACTTAATTTACAATTAGATGGGATTCCCTTGGCTAATGTTTGTTGATTTGAATATACTATAAGCATCTGTAAGATGACTGTGAATTTAACCATGACTGATCGAGTTGAGGTTCATTTTCCATGTTGGCAAATGTGTGTTATCCTGCCAAGCAGAAGCATCTAGCATACTAGCTATTGCATGATACCTTTACATCTGTTTTAATTTCTTCGGTGTCTCAAGCAGGACTTCATGGGTGTCAATTTACTGACACTTGTGCTTGGATTAGGGAGTCTAACTTCAGTTCTGCCATGCCACAGAAGCTCTGATTCTGTTGCTTCTTTGTTGCTATTATTGCAGTTGTTCATGCTTCCTTTCTTAGCAGAATAACAGTGAGGCTGTTCACACGACCAGGCGGGGGTGAAGGCAGGGTTCAACCTACCTTCACTGCAAACGATCAGTCTTTGTCCCGACGGCATGTGAGCTGCGTGCCCACACTGCCAGAAGCCGCATAGCTCAACAGAGGCTGGGACTCATTTTCCCAGCCTCCGGATATCTCACAAGGCACTACGAGATGAGTGTGGTGCCTTGGCAGATTACCCTGTCAGATGGGCGTTCTAGGTGCTCTTCTCTGTCTCCTCAGGGTGCCTGGAGCCTGAGGAGACACACAAGCCCAGCAGCCGGGTTAAGGGAACATTTGCTCCCCTAACCTTGGCTAAAAGCTGGGCTTAGGAGCAGGGTTAGGCTGGGCGGAAGCACCACGATCCACACGGATGCCACATACCACACAAGCAGCCTAGCCCAGGCTAGGCTGCTCGTGATAAAATCCTCATTATTTACTTGTCTTGAGCTGCAATCCTATGCCCAATTGAATACAATGAGACTTGCTTCTGAGTAAATGTTAATAAGATTGTGTTGATAAGGTTGTCTTTCCATGACCATATTTTCCTTGCTCAAGTTTTGTAACTCTTCATGCCAGAGCAGAGCCCAAGGATATGGCAAATGTGTTTCCTGCATGGTTGTCCCTTGATACTGTAAGCTCCAAGGTAGCATCTGCAGAGTACGGCCTAGCAGCTGCTGGTATCTAGATGAGTCTCTGCAACTGTGGGGTTGTGAAGCAGCTGAGTTTGTGTATAAATGCTTGTGTTTGTTCAGTAGCAACAAAAGTAGAAATATGTTGCTGGTAAGGCTGAAAATATTGTTCTGCCATTGAGAACTACCAGTAACCTCATTTTAGAACAACTGCTGCTCATTTATTAATGTTCTCTAGAAGTATGTTGCAAGAGGATTTTGCAAATGTGTTTCTCTCTCTGCACCTTTATCACTCGACCTTGTTTTCCTCATCTTCCTAGCAGCACTGGGGATGGGAGAGTCCTAATCGTCAGGACACACAACCTGCTATGTTACATTTAGGGCTAATGGTAGGACTAGAGTTTTATGTCTTTAACTGTGTCTTCTCCTGAGAGCTAATCACCTTCAGGAAAAGATAATGGTTTGGGGGTTGGATAAAAATGATGGCAGCATCAAAAAGCCAAGATAAAAGGGGGAGGGGCTTCCTAAAGATGCCGAGTAATATTAACCAGTCCTTTATTCAATCATTATCTGACGCGTTTCAAGTTTAAAAGTGCTCTTCCTCAGAGGCAGTTGTTGTATACTGTACTATGTCATCTTTCTCTGAGGATTGCATCCCACATCAGCAGGAATAGCTGCCTAATCCAGCAAGGCTGCTGTTACATTCTTACCCACCTGTTCCAGCTGGCTTTCCCCCAGTTTTTGAGATGCCCCCTCATTTTTGCATCCTGGAATATTCCTAGTTTATATTTTGGGTTTTATTGTGTTTACATTTTTGTTTGTAAGCCACCTTGAATGTCTTTGAAAGAAAGGCAGGATATAATTTTTTTTTTAAATAAATACAATAAACAATCTTGGTTGAAGAATACAAATGCTCTCTCCTCTTATGTTCGTAAGGGCCCTGGGGTGCTTTCTATCCCCCATTCCCTCATTCTAGATAGGATTTTGATCTCAGAGTGATTCTCTGCCCAAAGGAACCTTCATTTTAAAGCCTTATCTCTGCTGGCCTTTAGGTTCTGGTTTACACCTCAGTATTGCAAGTGGTTGCTCATGTGCATTCACAGCTGTAACTAATTCTTCTTTGCTCCTAAAACCAAGCTCACAGACAATTTAGGCATGATCTAGTGCAGTGTACAATGTAAGAACCTTTTGCCTCTATTCTTTTGGGGGGCATTAGAATAACTCTCTGTCTAGAGCAGGGATGCTCAACGTTGGGTCTCCAGATGTTATTGGACTTCAACTCTCATAATCCCCAACTAAAGGCCACTGGGGTGGGGGATTATGGGAGCTGAAGTCCATTAACATCTGGAGACCCAACGTTGAGAATCCCTGGTCTAGAGGATTGTTGCTTCTCTTTCCTTGTCTCTTGCTCCCTGACCCATTGACTCCAGCACCTCACTGTACAAGCAGCAGCAACTGGCTAGTTCACTCACTGGCCTGCCCATCTCCCCTGCCATCTCTTCAACACCACACTCCCCCCCCACCAGGAATGGCACTGATAGGTCATGGGGTTCATGAAGTCAGAACCACAGCAGCAACGCTGGTGGCAGGGTGGATTTGATTTAAATCAAACTGATTTAAATCACGATTTAAATCACTAGCAGGGTGGATAAAAATAAAAAAAATCCGATTTAAATAAAAAAAATCGGATTTTTTTTATTTAAATCAGATTTTTTTTATCCACCCTGCTAGTGATTTAAATCGTGATTTAAATCAGTTTGATTTAAATCAAATCCACCCTGGCTGGTGGTACAGCAGAAGATGTCAGAGCAGTTGCAAGAGGAGGAGGTGGGAAGGAAAAAAACAGGGATGGATTTCTTACTCCAGGTAGTTTTTAAACTTCCATTTAAAATAGCAGTTCTCTGGTTGAAGCTAAGAAAGAGTTGTGAACACTTTCCCCATGGATGGAAGATTCCACCTTTCCTGTGATGTGATTTTTTTAAAAAAGCTTTTGCAGGGGGCATGCTTAAGTAATGCACTTGCAAAATATGTATTTATAAACCAAACCTGAGTTGTGTGTGTGTTTTTTTTAAAAGAAGTAAGAGATCTGTACCCCTCCCTTCTTAATATGAATGTGTTGACACTAGTCCTGCTGACTACGATATTCAGAAGTACAGAGTTAGTTCATAAAATCTTTCTTTGTCCTGGGCAGCCCTGTTTCTGTTCAAAGTATATTGCTTATAAAGGAGATAAAGAAAAGCACATGACTCCAATCAGAGATGTGGGGTGCAAAACTTCCTGCTAATACTTTTTCTGGTAGAAAACTCAACATTTTTAAAATTCCATTGGCTGGTATCAGGACTAGCGCTGCACGTGTGAAGGGAGATGTCATGTGACCTTTAGAGACAAATTTTGGAGATGCCCCAGTGGGCTTTGGAGGGAAGGGAAGATGGGTAAAATTCTCCCCTTCCCCCACTCATGTGACAGTGCAGAGGAAGTCTGGAATTTCAGCTACTACGTGTGCACAATGCTAGTCCACATGTCCAGCATTGCTTCATAAAATTCATTAGTAATGGTGAATGGATGCCAATACAATATTAAACAAATTCAACAATTTCACAGTTGTGATTGATGTTTTTTGGGTGACTGTAGACTAGCAAGCCAGAGCTTGCTGGTTTGAATCTCTGCTGGTACCTATTTCAGGCAACAGCAATATAGGAAGGTGCTGAAAGGCATCATCTCATACTGGGCGGGAGATGGCAATGGTAAACCCCTCCTGTATTCTTCCAAAGACAACCACGGGGCTCTGTGGTCATCAGGAGTCAACACTGACTCGACGGCACACTTTATTTATACCTAGGAAGCGTCTGAGAGGATACATATGTTTTACTGATTTGTTGAGTATTCCAGTTGGGGGGGGGGGATCTTTCCACATCAAGTTTTGAATTTCAGTATAACAATTAAAAGCACATGAAATGTGTCTATTGATTTTTCTCACTGCACCATCAAATATTTCAGTTCAGTTTCTTGTACTTCAAAAACTTTTGAGATACAGTGTGGGAAATTAATATTGTGTGTGTGTGTGTGTGTGTGTGTAATACAGTATTAGATTGTATAGTAATTTTTTTGGGAGAAAAATTAATGCAGATAAGGGGGAAATTTGCATGGGAAAATCTTCTAATGCAATTTTTTCTGGAAAACCCACATCTCTGGCTGCAAGATCCAAATAATATTTGTCAAGGCCTGATTTGCATAGTTGTTTGCTGTTGTCACTGTAAGCCCCTCCAGAGAGTTCACTACACTGTGGACTCTGTAAAATCATGAACCAGCAAGAAACAAGCCCATTTTGCCTAGTTATTCATCCCAATCTGTTTTCCTCTCTTCCTTGCAAAAGGTAGATCAGAAGAAACTGCAGTCTATGCTGCTATCCTGCAATAGGGAATCTAGAGCCCTACCCACTCAACTAGGAACTATTCAAGGAAAGAAAACTATATTATAATAACATTTTACAGAAAATGGATCTGTACTACAAACTTTTGTTTTTATCACTTTAACTCTCTTCCTCCTACCCCCTAGATATTGTGGTTTGGCGAAGACACTGAAAAGCTTCTATATATATAATTCTCTAAAGTGTACTCATGGCTAATCCTGTGCGTGGCAGCTCTCATGAGAGTTCGCAAGCAGAAGCACCTGATTGGGCAGTGGGGATTCCATATGCAGATAGGGAGGAGGATCCTGTGATGGTTAAGGTCAGTTGGAATGCAGCTGTTACTGGTTGGAAGTTGTTCTTGATTGTAGAGGAGAGGAAGGAAGGAAGATGGAGGACATGGGTCTGCGAAGAGAGTGGCCGTGAGGGAGGAAAGAGCCCCTTCAGGAGAAGGAGGCTGCCATTGTGTGAATTAGATGAGGAAACAAGATCTATTAATTCAGAGAGAGAGAGAGAGAGGAGGAGGAGAAAGACAGAGGGGAAGAGAGAAAGAAGGAAGGGTGAAAGACGGGCCTGAGCCTGTCAACGGATTGAGGGGAATGAGCAGCCATGGTAGTGCCTATTGGCAGCAAGGAAGGGTCCAGTTAACCACTGCTGCTGTTTGGGGCTACTGAGGCCATTAGCGGAAGGAGGCGTGCAGGCAAGGAAGGGACAGGCCCGGGCCTATCAGTGGCCTGAGGGTAACGAGCAGGCATGGCGATGGTGGCAGCGAGGAAGGGCCTGGGCAGCTGCTGCTGCTCTCTTGGGGAGGAGCAGGAGTGGGGCTTGGTTGAAGGTGGGGAGGTGTCTGGGGATAGGGGGCTGCACTTGGCCAATAGGCGCCAGCAACGCTGCAGCCACGACAAAGAGGGGTGGGGGGGTGGAGTAAAGGGATCGAGGGGTGACCAAGAGGGACGAGGGGAATGGAAGCAACTGGATAGTGGAGGAGGAGGATCAGGAGTGCAGCTCAGGTGAGGGTGGAGAGATCTCTGAGGTGAGGGGGGACGTGGCAGGGGGTGAGGGGAGCAATCAAGTACTAGTGCGCAGATGCTCTACGCAGGTTAAGTTAGTACCTTGTTAAGAGAACTAACTGCTGTAGTTCTCAGGGCTCCCTGAGGAGAGGGATTGAAACGCCCAAAGTGTCTTTAGGCTCTGTGTTGGCATAGCACTCTGCTGTGCTCACCCAGCCAGCTGTTCTGCTTGCTTGCTCACTTCCTAATTGCACCAAACCCCCTTGCAGCAAGCTTCAATTGAAGCTCCATACGTGCGTCTTAGTATAGTTATGGATGATGGAAGGGTGGGTTCATTTAGCATGATGGGAATATGCTGACTCCACACTAACCATACTGCAATGTGGGCATAGTCTCCACTGTGGCAGTTTAGTCCCTGAATCCTTGCCCAGGTCTCTTGCTGTGAGATGAAATAGCTATGGGACTAGTTTTTCTCTCCTACGCAGTACAAATCTTTCTGAAGGCCACTCTGGACAAAAGGCAACAAACTTCCCTGGTTCCCAGCATCTGAGTCACTTTCTCCCATCTGGCCCCTGTCCAGGGTGGAGTTGAGATGGGGGAGGGAGAAAGCGCAGCCTGCTTCATTACAGTCCATGGCCTTTAAAGATGAGGCTGCTCAGGCAGATAATGCCTCTTGCATTTGCTCTTCATTATGGCTGCAATTCTACCCAATTTCATCTCTCTAGCACTTCCTAAAGCCCTTCCCCACCCCATGAGGAAGTGTGGCTCCCTTGACCTTTGAACTTACGGATGCTAATAACAAAAGATGTTTTCCTGAGAACACCTTATGCTCAGATTATTCTCTGCTAAACTGCAGTGACCCATGTATGGGAAACTTGCTGGCAGAAAGTAAGGTGACTTGGCTACCGTTACCCCTTCTCTAAACCTCTGAGTCTTGTTGTGTTTGTAGTATAGGATCCTCTCTAACGTTGGGAATTTTAGCCTTGTTTATCCCTCTTTGTCTTTTCAAGACAAGTTTTGGGATGGGCGTTCTGTGATCGTATATAATTGTTGGGTGCCCTGGATAGCACATGGAGGACAAGCTTGCAGGAAGCTTCTGTGGGAAGAAAGGAGCTAACTGGGTCTAGCCCTAAGAGTGGCTAATGGGGGAACTGCTCTGGATTTGCAGAGCTTGACACCAGCAGTCAGCCATGCATAGCAAATGTGCCCAAGCCTGAAAGGATCTCTGAAATCTTCCACCTCGGTTGTCTTATTTTTGTATAAAAATCTTCTGTCCGCTCTGAGCTGCTATTGAGCTTGTACTCTACAAATGGAAGAAGGGTTCAAATATGGAGGGATAACTAGCCTGTGCCTGCTGTAGCTTCCTTGTGAGACAAAACTAGTTGCTTCATTCTTAAAGGATGCAAGCAGTCTTGCTCTGATAACTATTAGGATTCCTGGGTAATAGTCAGTGTTCCAGGGATTCCCTGGCGTTGTTGACTACAACTCGCATCATTCTCAGCTGTAAGGTTGTACCTGGGAGTTGTACCTGGGAATACCTGTTACAGTGAACACTGGTAATAGTTCTCAGAAGTTCCTTTTTATCCCAGTGGTAAGCATAGCACATCAGGACTGGAGATAGTGGGTAGACTTTGGACTTTGCATGTAGCCCTGACCAGAGAGGCAGCTGTGACCACTTGGAGTTCCTGGTCTGCCTGAAAATCAACACACACACTCTTTCTCTCAGTTCATGGTGGACAGCTAGTGCTAGAACAAAATATGCCTTCTAAGCCATTTGTGTGAACACATTGCTTCTGCATTTGACTAGATTACAAAGCAAGCAAAACATTTAGGATGTTGTTCAAATGTTGCAGAATAGCTTCAGGTATTGATGCAGGAGTGCAATCTGCTCTTGCAACATAATTGTGAGGAGAGTTAAGGAACCTGCTTGGGTTCTTGCAGATCTTCAGTGTGGATCTTTCAGACACTGATTCTGTTTGGAGAGAAAAGCTGGATTTTATGCTCTTATTTTCAAAGATATATTATTTACTGGGAAGGAGGGGGCTGTAAATTTAATGAACATGATTGATTGATTAAGTGCTGTCAAGTCTGTCGACTCTTAGCGACCACATAAATAGATTCTCTCCAGGATGATCTGTCTTCAGCTTGGCGTTTAAGGTCTCTCAGTGGTGCATTCATTGCTGTCGTAATCTAGTCCAACCACCTTGCTGCTGGTCGGCCTCTTCTTCTCTCTTTCTTTCAACTTTCCCCAGCATTATGGACTTCTCAAGGGAGCTGGGTTTTCACATAATGTGTCGGAAGTATGATAGTTTGAGCCTGGTCATTTGTGGAAAGTCTGGATTGACTTGTTCTATGATCCATTTGTTTTCCTGGCTGTTCATGACCTTTGTATCCACAAAAGTCTTCTCCATGTTGTAAATCTGTTAGCTTGGCTAACCCAACAGGATTTACAACCCCCTTCAGCACTCCCCCTGTGAGTTAACAGAAAGTAGCAGCGAAGCTGCATGAAAGAAAATGAAAGGCTCACAAAGAAAATAGTAAATGAATCAAGTCCCCTGAACTAGGTACCCCCCTCTAACAATAATTGAGTAATAAATGAAAAGAAAATGACATAGCAAGAAATGAAAAAGAACAAAGGAGACCAGAGCAAGGAATTAACGGAACAAGAACACAGAGCAGGAAAGAACAGAACAAGGGCAAACTGGAACTCGGAAAAGTTGAGAATTTCAAAATAGAACACGGTCCGTGGTCAGCGAAAGTTGCTAACAGCGTCAGTGGAAATCAGACTGCTTGATATATGGCTCAAGAGAACCAGAAGCCAATCAGGGTTCCCTGAGTCAGAACTTCTGCTTCCTCTCTTGTGATCTCCTGCGCCTGCGTGTCTCCCACTGAGCTTTCCTCTTGAGACGTCTTCTCAAGACAGGTGGAATCCCAGCCTCCTTCTGATCAGCCTGCTCCTGATCAAGATTCATGTCTGGCAGCTGTTCCGATTCTTCAGCTCCAGAGTCTGTTCTTCCTGCCAAATCCTGTTGCTGTGCCTCTGAGCCCTCACTAGCAGGCGAATCCTCCTGTTCCTCCTCTGACTCTTCTGAGTCAGAAGTCTGAGCCATGACACTCCAGCACCAAAGTTCAAAAGCATCAATACTTTTCCTATCTTGTTTCTTCAAAATCCAGCTTCCACATCCATAGAGTGTCACGGGAAAAACTGTTCTAATCTTTGTAGGTGTAGACACGTCACGGCATCTAAATATCCTTCCCAAGGCCTTCATTACAACTCTACCAAGTGCTAGTCTGCAGGGTATTTCTTGACTGCTGGATCCTTTACTGTTGATGGTCGATCCTAAAAAGCAGAAGCTATCCACTTCAGTGTCTTCATTATCAATTGTGGAGCTGGTTGCTGTACCCTTTGTTATTAGTTTAGTCGTCCTTACATTTAGTCCATTTAGTAATGGACACAATTAGTTCTTGTTTATTTAGTTACTTGCAGCTCAGAATATCTCCTCATTCCTTTTGCTATGAAAACTTTTTTGTGCATTTTTTGTTGAAAAGCAATATATAAATAAATACTATGAAGTCACATTGAGCTCAATGGGACTTATTCTGAATAGAGATGTTTAGAATTGCATTAATTAATTAATTAAACTTCTGTACTGCCCAAACTTTCATCTCTGGGCGGTTAACATAAAAACAATTAAAACACATATAAAAGTTAAAACAATGCAACAATTTAAAAACAGTCATAAAATTAAAAACAGACAATTTTAAAAAGCTGGGAAAGCTTGGATGAAAAGATGGGTTTTCAGATGTTTTTTAAAAATTGCCAGGGATGGGGTAGATCGTATCTCAGCAGGGAGCGCATTCTACAATCTCGGGGCAGCGACCGAGAAGGCCCATCTCTGTGTAGCCACCAGACGAGTTGGTGGTAACTGGAGACGGACCTCCTCAGATGACCTCAATGGGCGGTGTGGGTCATAGTGAAGAAGACGCTCTCTTATGAGAGAGATTAATTACAAAATGCAAGTTTTAAAGATAATATAGAATGCTGAGATGCAATATTAATTTTAACACATGGAAATCTTTTGGGTGTTAAATCAGGTTTTGCTATCGCAGACACCATAAAAGGTTTTGAATATCAAGAATGAAGTCCGAAGGAGTAATGTTTAAAAAGTACATACATTATGTTAATGCAACGTTTCTGTGGTTGTAGAAGTGAGTTGTTTTTGTTTTTGCTTTGCATACAGCTCGGAACTAGGTGTCAGTTGGGCAAGCATTCTGTTGGAACACTTTGCTGATCCTGCAAAACTAAAAGGAAAGAACAGCTGTTGAAAGGGCTGGTAGAAATCTTGCAAACAGCTTACAGGAGTCTAAAATAATGGTTACACTAGGGAGAAAACTGGGACTGGAAACGCGTGTTCTGTAACGTATTCTAGAAGGAAAGTGGGGTGTAATTAATGGAGCAAAAATTATGGGAATTGGAGCTCTTGGGTTCCCTTTTCCTCTCCCTCACCTAAAAGCATGGCAGGGCTAAGCTAGGAATCCAGACTGCAGGGTTTGTTTTTTTCTACTCTGGACTGATAGGCATAAAGATTCCTAGGCTCTCCGGTCAACCACAGTTCCTTTGGGGACAATATATATTCTGTTTTAGCCCTCTTTGGCTTATCTGGACATCCCAGATTGTACATTGGTTTTGTCATGGATATGCCACCACTTAGAGGGATGTGTGTGAATTTATATATAGAGAGAGAGAGCAGAGCAGAGCAGAGCAGAGCATGTTTGGTTTGGGTTTGCCATAATTGGAGGGGAAACATTATATGTGTCTCTGAGGTTCCTGTCAAAGATGCAGGTATCAAGAAACTCAACAAATCAAGATGCTACTAAACTGAAAGGAATTGGACATGTGGAGTGCAGTGGAGGAATTGGACATGTGGAGTGGAGTGGAGTGGAGTGGAGTGGGATGTCCTTTCCACAGAATGCAAGAGCCTAGATCTCTAAAGGAATCATTAATAAAAGAAATAAAACTTACTACCCCGCACAGAGCATCTGTGCACTAGTTGGGCCCAGCCGTGCTCCTCCTGGTGGCCAGGCCATTTGGCTGCCGCCTCCTGCCTCATGGCAATCTTTGACCTGGCCACCCTCCTCCTCCTCAGGCAGGCCTGCCGTCCAGCCTCCCTCCTCAGGCAGGCCACTCGCCTGCCCACCCGCCTCCTCCTCCTCTGGCTGGAACATTCCACCAGGCATCCCCACGCAGTCTGGCTTAGAGAATGTATGGCTTAGAGAATGAATTATATAGATACTAGCAAACTAACCAGCATGGATGTCCCATTTGATAAGAATGTTGAAAGAGCTACATCATCTTTTCATGGGTTTGTGGCTGGATGTGTATAGCATGGCATTTTACTGATTGGGAAGAGGAAAAAATTGCAGTGGTGATGACAGTGGGGTAAAGGCAGGAAAATACACATGAGTTAAGTTCTACTAAATGTTATGGAGGGGGTTATAAAGATGTAACTGCTGTTTTTGGTGGCAACTGCGTGTTCACCATAATTTCTTGTTTGGCACTGAGATCTTGTTGCATGTGGGAGCTTGGGTTTTGGGAGTATAAGGAGGATTATTCGCATGGAAGAATGTAGTTCCCCAAATTTGAAATCCAGGGCTCCTACATTGCAGCCTCCTGCTTTGCCCCATCCCTAACTGCTGAGTACATAAATTCTGGCAGTGAAGTTAGAATTTTTGTGCCCATCATTCATGGTTTTGTATTGGTCTTTGCCAAGTGGCATGCATTATTTATTGAGCTGTTGCATTGACAGCTGGTTAATACTCTGCAGGGTGCATTATAAAAGTGCCAGTGCTATTGCCCTGGAGGAACTCAGATGTATGTGGTGATTAGTGCTGGATATTGTGTCCTGTTGAAGCAGAATTGCTGGATCTCTTGCACCCTTCATTTCAGACTCTGCTCAACTCCGTGAAATGCCATAGAACAAAATCCTTCAGCTAAATGGAATCAAAGTCAAATATTATTATCATGGCAATTTTCAAAAAACACCTGAAAACCCATCTTTTCACCCAAGCTTTCTCAGCTTCCTAAATTTTGTGGGTTTAAATATCTGGTTTATTTTAAAATTCAAAACCTGATTTTGGGGTTTTTAATCATTGTAATTGTTTAATTACATTGTTTTAAAATGTTTTTAAATTGTTATGTTGTTTTTTAATTTTTTCCGCTCTTTACTGTTTTAGTGGTTTGTTTTAATTGTAAACCACCCTGAGCCATTTTGGAAGGGCGGTATATAAATCAAATAAATAATAATAATATTATCCTCTATAATAAGATGCCTGTGTCCGTCCGTGGACACCCAGGCGTGTGTCTGTGCCTCCCTCGGCCGTTCTGGGCATGCGCAGAGCGCATGCCCAGAATGCGGCGAGGGAGACATGACCACCAGCACCAGGCGGCCATGTTGGACGGCCAGAAGCGGCTGCCGCGAAGAAGCCAGGGAAGCCCCGCAAAGCCAGGGAAGAGGCGGCGGGGGAAACTGGCCAAGGCCGTGGCGGAGCCATGGCCGAGGCCTGGCTGCGCTGCCGAAGCCGGGCGGGGGGAAGAGGCGGCGGGGGAAGCCGGTCGAGGTGGCGCCTGGTGGCGCCGCCGAAGCCAGGCGGGGGGGAAACTTTGGGGCCCTTGCCCGGCCGGGGAGACCGGCCGCGGCATGGAGGCGGGCGACAGCGGTGGTAGGGGGAATGGTGGGGGGGGCCCGGAGCTCACAACTGCACTAGCGCCCGTTATTTAACGGGCCGAAAATCACTAGTTAATAATAAAAGTAATACACATGTTGTTGGGTTGTGGCCAAGAAAATGGTTGAGGGTCAGAATTTGAATTATCCTAAGAAAAATCTTCAGATGCCTGGAAGTTTTCCACACCCGGCTTTTAGCCTGCGTCTCCTTTGAGATTTACCCCGAAGTCCCTGTGAGCTATCAGGGAGCACTTTACACACAAGTTGGGTTTTTCACTGCACTTTAGAATGTAGCCCAACTTATATCCAGGGTAAAAAATCCACTTTTTGTGTTTGTTTGTTTTTGGCTGCTCATAAAAGCCATGCAGTAACCCCCCCTCCCCGGAAAGCCTGCTGGCCTGCTTTCTGGGAAAGCTCCTGGCAAGCAAAGCCCCTGCTTGATTCAAGGGTGCACAAATTTTGGCTGGGCTTGGTAGTCAACTATTGCTGCTAGAAGCCAGTGAGGTTTGGGTTTCTCACTTCTTGAAACAAAGTGCATCCCTTTTGTATTCCTGGCCTTGTGAGGGGAGGAGGTGCTCTGTGTGTGTGTGTGTGTGCGTGTGTGCGTGCGTGCGCGTGTGTGTGTGTGTGTGTGTGTATGTACTAGCTCTGCAGCTTATGATGTGGATGCTATGTTGTCGCAGAACATGTAGCTTGGTGACATTTTAAAAGAAGCAATCTGTTTCTCTGTGCAGCTGATGTATAATATGTCCCACCTGTTGCAGAATATACTTGAGGCTTTCCTTGCTGGCCTCTAACATTAAATTTATGGTTGCCATAGACAACTGTATTTGTGGACCCCTTCCTTGATTCACTCAATGTACTGTGGAGTCAGTACAAGGCCACAGAAGATCTTTCCTCCCACCTAGTCTTGGTGTTCTGTGTTTAGCTGGGCAGAAAGTTCTGTATTATTTGAAATTTTGATGTGATTGTTTCAGAGGAGCTATAAGACTAGGAGATATGGGAGTTGCAGCATACAGACAGTCCTTAGTACATGTTTTCCACAAGGCCACAGAGAGTTGGTTGTGTATTGTTCTTCCTCTGGGCAAGAGGATTGACAAAGCAAATGGCAGGGTGAGGGGGTTGTAATCCCTCTGCCAGTTGCTTCTCCCTGGATTGGTTGGAGCTCATCTTTTCCTCCCTGCTGACAAAGCATTCCTGGACTTACAGCATGTGGGGGGTGGGGTGGGGTGGCAAAAAGGTACCAGAAATCTATCTGGCCACGTTGTTCTCTCTGTGTCCTGGAACCAAAGTGGAAAGGGCTCCAAAAATGTGCACAAGCATGGGGTGGGATGCATCTACATGCATGAGTTCAGACTTGTTTCACCCCAGTGACTTTTTGAACATTCGATCTACTTCCTTGTAGTCTTGCTCCCACTTTCAGTGACCTTTTAGTGCCAATTGTGGCTGCTTCCATTACTGTTTCAGAAATGTGTGCTGACACTTGGTATTTTGAGCTAAGATGATGCTGGTTTTACACACTAACCTTTGCACAGATGTGGAAGCAGTCACTCTGCCTATAGTGCTGGTGCAGCTTTAAATCTAGATCAAGGACACTCCTATTTCCCTTACTGCTTTGCAGCCTTATCAAGGCAGATAAAATGAAAAACAACTTCAGATCTTAGAGATGACCTGCAAAGAGAGGAGGAAGAGTCATCTTGTAACCACCAGACAACTGTTTCAAGATGCTTGGAGGAGGCCTGGGAGAGAGTGTGCACTCAAGAGCTTTACAGGCTGAGCTTGTTCCTTCTTGGAGAAATCCTAAATTGTATGTTTTTATCTAGAAGCCTTACATGAGTTTCTGTATGTTTTGTAGTCCCTGCTCAAAGAATTGACTACAGGCATGAATGGTGTGGAGAAAAGAATTTGGGACGAAACTAGGTTTCTGCTTGATGCTCCATTGTGAGATGGATGGCGTATTGCTGTCCTCCTGTGCTTCAGGCCCAGTTGGTTTGGAGTTGGCCACAGTAGAGGCTGTATTGGCTGCATTTTGAAAACTCAACCCAATTTTGTAAAACATATGTCTCCTAAAAGATTAAATGCCCAGGATATTGGGTGTTTCTATCATGGGGCCTTTTCAGATTAACAAAAAGGACCCACAATCATATGTCCTAAAACTATGCTAGTTCCAACCAGCACTCGTAGTGGGCTCTCTCTCTCTCTCTCTCTCTCTCTCTCTCCACATTATGGGAGGCAGAGAAGCAAGAAGCTTTGCTGCCAGAGAATAATTGGCAATTCAGCACTGCAGTTTGGACAAAGTGTAACTTCCCTAGAACAGCTGCTTTAGCTAAGGTTACATCATTAGACCTTCCACAAGAAAAGGTCAACCGCTGGTCATTCCCCATACAAAAGCAACATTTGTCTGGAAAGGCTAATCATCTTATCTGGGCATATAGCATGTATTTCAGGTTGCTACCACTAGGGGTCTTTAGAACTAATCTGTATTAAAACTAAATGGATGTCTGAGAAGCCCTGCTGGTTCCTAGATGTCTTAATTCTCCATTGCCTGTTCATCAGCCTCCTTGTTCAATTAAGTAATAACTGTGCTGCTTATGTCATCCTTTAGGATTCCTGTTGTTCCTATATCCTGCATTTGAATCAAATTTATTTGCAAATGGCTTACCAATGGGCATCTACTCATCTAGTGATGCATTCATAATCTACATCAGGAGGCTGTGGTGTTGTGGGAAGCATGTGTATTGCAAGCAAGTGTGTAGTAGCTAGCCTGCCCATCTTTATTGAGTTGAGGCCATGTGATCAATTGCAGTATGACCTTTTAGTTGTTCAGCATCATTCTGCTCCTTGGAGACTTGATAGCTGGTCAGCCAGCCAGTCCAGTGTGTGTACTTTTTGCTAAAGAATGAGCATGCATAACCTGTCTGTGTGCAGGGCAACAAGAGGCTTCCTCTTCACTGCTGAGCCCTTCAGAGATGGGCTTCAGGAAGTAGGGTACTGGATCAGAACTCAGGAGACCTGGCTTCCTTTTTGCTGTACTGAGTAACACTAAAACAAAGCAAAAAACAGCTGCCCCCTTGGTCTGAGTCATCATACTGGGAATGGCCACTCTGTCTATTTTCAGAGTGAGAGTCCCCAAATAAATACATATGCTAAAAACAGAAAGAGAACAAGTCAAGAGGGAGTTCCTGCATAATTGGGTGAACCCCGCCCCCAATAAAAAAGAAAGAAAGGTATGCAGGTTAATTAAACCTCCCCTTCAACCCCAGGAAGAGGGATATGCATTGCATGCTGATGCCTGTGGATTGGCAGCAGCCAGTTCACCTACAAGCCAGCGTGGTGTAGTGGTTAGAGTGCCAGACTAGGACCGGGGAGACGCGAGTTAAAATCCCCATTCAGCCATGATAACTAGCTGGGTGACTCTGGGCCCGTCACTTCTCTCTCAGCCTAACCCACTTCACAGGGTTGTTGTGAGGAGAAACTCAAGTATGTAGTATACCGCTCTGGGCTCCTTGGAGGAAGAGTGGGATATAAATGTAAAAAATAAAATAATAATAATAAGCCTAGCTAGCTAGGTCTGGCAGTGAGGCTAAAGGGAAACAAGTGGCCCACTTCGGTGGGGTCATGTGAGCCTAATCCTGCCCCCCTCCTTTTAAGCTACCAAGGAGACAGCATAACAAAGGACCCAGAATTTTGTTGGCAAAGGAAGCAGAGCTCATCTAGTCTTGTCTACAGCTCTTCAGGGTCTTCTTGCCTGCCAGCTCCATGGAGCAGAGACTGAAGAGACTCATCTCAACCCCTTTTCCCAAACTTCTAACTGCCCAGTCCTGGAGTAGTAAAGCAAAATTTGAGGTGGAGAAGGAGGAATGAGAAGAGGAAACACCTATTGTCCTATCCCTTTCTCCCTTCTCTCTTGAAATCCGTTTTGGGTCTATGCTTGTCATTTGAACATACACAAATTCTTGTCCTGAATTATTTCCCTTACTGGAAATAATAAGGAAATATTTGTCCTGAATTATGATATAGGGGGCAGTTTCTTTATTATGGAAGTCAATTAGCCTGACCTGATTTCTGTTGTTTTTACTGGATTTGTGAGCCCTTGGGTGGGAATGGCCTACCTAAGAGCTTTCCCATTGCCTGTGGGTATATAAGAAATTTAATTGCCATGTTTTATGAGCCACCTAATGGCGCAGTGAGGAAATGACTTGACTCTTGTGATTTCAGACCCACTCAAAGCAGCTCAGGAACCCCCAAGACACTCCTGCCCCCACGTTGGCTTGCTGGCTGGGGATTAGCCCCCTCATGAGAGGGCCAGTCCATTGGGGGGAACCAGAGGCTCCATAAGTACTGCACCCTCATGAGTTAGGCCATCCAACAATAGGGGCCCCTGCTGGTGTGCCCCCCCCCCGGAAATCTGTTTAAAAATAGATCGCCTTCCCTCCCTCCCTCCTTTCCTTACTGCTCGCCTTCCTCTCTACACTTAATCCCTACAGACTCCTATTGAGTCCAGGCTGCTCCATGTGTCCAGCCATTTCCCTGTGAGCTCAGCCTGGCAAGATCGGGTCTGGCTCCTAGTACACATTCAAAATTCCCAGGTTGGTACTGGCATTGTGGCATATGCAGATCGGCTGCCATGGGGAATCACGGATGAGAGGAGCCCTATTTTCAGCACTCCCTGGCAAGCGGGGGAGGGGGGCTGTATGGGGCAAAAATCAACCTGAATATATGCCGAGGGATGGCTAGAGTGAGCGCTTTCGCTCCTGCTGTCCGCCATTTGCTGTGACCTGGAAAGGTGTTGGTGTGATACCCTTTCCTGGGGCTTGCACAGATTGAGCAATGGGATTGAGCGGCGAAAGGCCTCTGGCCCGCATGCGTGCTTTTATGGCCTGCCACTCTCATGAGAGAGTGGTCCTTGGGAGAAGGGGCGTTGTCATACATAGTTAGCAATCCAGCCTGGTATACCTCAAGATGGTTCTTCTCATGAATAATGCCAGAGACTGCATGTTTGCACCCAAAGGGAAGGGGCTGGAATAGAGCAGAGCCACTCAAGAATTCCAGGGGCTGCCTTTCCACCCAGACCCTGGGTACCACTCCCCTGGCATGTGTTATCTTTGTTGGGAAACAACCAGGTTGCCCGGTTCATGGTGCCACCAGGACTCCATGTTCTTATGCAAATATTTCTTCATTACTCGATTTGTGGAAACTTCTCCACAAAGTGTCCATCTTGTCATCCCATCTCCTTTTTCTGCAGATTGACAAAGTGGGGGAACATGGGACACAGTGGAAAGTGGACATCCCCCAATGTGGCTTTTCCCTTTGACATGCTTTGAAGCTTGGGACACAGCACCTCAGCGTCCCTGTTGTTGGGCAATAGGCTGGAGGAATGCAGAGTCAGCAGGGGCGGGGCAAGTGCTTGGTGAGGCAGACAGCGAGAAGCATGGCAGGCATAGCGCTGCCACATTTCTGGGCTGGTCTGAGCCACCCTCTCTCTGGTTTTGGCAGCAGCCACAGCATAAAACCAGGTTATGGCAGTGGCAGAACTTAAACAACACAATGCCTTCAAACTTAAGGTTGGAACAGTGAAACTCACTACAAGGTTCAGATTACAGTTTCGGCTTGAAAACCTCTGATCGCTTTTGTAACGAAACCTCAGTTTCACACATTTGGGCGACCTCTGGCTCGTTCACCTCCGGTTTGACGCTATGTGCAAAGGGAGCCTGAGTGTTTCTCATTATTTTCAAGGGGGGCAGCGCTCAGCAAAACTGTGGCAGGTTTGATGGTCAGGTTTGATGGCCAGAGGAGGAGGACTTCATATGAACTGGGAGCAGGTTCCTGAAAGGAGAGTCGGGCTTCCTCTCATTGCATTCTGAGCATAGAAGGGTTGCTCTTAGAAGTCAAGGAAAAACTAGTACTCTTACTCAGACTGTATTGCAGTTAAACACTCCCTCTGGGACTAACCCTCTGTTGGGTTATTTTGAGTGCTTCCATAAAACAACCAGTACTAATGATGACATGTGTCCAATTCACATGTTACGCTTTTAGAGGCATTGGATTTTCCTTGTGAACAATCCCTGTGCCTGGATACCTGTGGAAACTGGATATGTTGTGCACTGAACAATGCATGGATTGGGAATATGCAGTGTGTATGCACGGGGAGTAAGGCTGCCACCTGTACTGCCTCTATGTTCACAGACCAATGTGATGAATGCTTTCCAGTTACTGAGCTTTTATTGTCTCTCTTGTTTGGGATGGAATGAATGGCCACATTGTGATGTCCAGGTTCTCAGCTGTGCTGCTGCTCTGGCCAAGGGAGATTGGTTTCTGCCAGATGGGAGAAGGTGTAAGTACAACAAAGCTCTGTGATCATGTTCCATTAAGGAGCACTCCACTGAGTATTCAGCATGGACTCTGGACTTGGCCACCAGAAATTAAACCTGGACTGTTTCTCAAGCGACAGTATACAATAATATGAAACTTTATCAACCAGACTCTTTGCTGTGCTGTGTTTCCTTGAGAGTTTGGGGAATTTGACATCAGCAACCGTGAAGACATGGGCACTAATGACAACAATGAGAACGGTGGTCCCAGAGTAGGGCTGGCAGTATTCTGAAAGAAGATAAAAACTAGAAGTCTGCTGGCTTAGTTGGAAGGTCACGTGAGCCACCTTCCGTTTCACTCCAGCCATGCAGTTTTCACAGAAACCCTAGAGAAGTCTGACAGGATCATCCAGGCTCTGTTTCCTTCTCTGGCAACAGCACTTTATTTTAGACAGAGCCAGATGCATAATGGATAGACTGGGGAATGACCTGCCCATAGGAAAGACATGCAGACAGAATCCGTCTTCTGACTGGCTTGTGGGGAGGGGAAATGGATTATATAGTGGGGAAGAAAGTCTTATTCTAAACCTCCATCTACCAAGGATTGAGAATAGCCTTGGTGCATTGTCACTTATTGCCCTCTGCAGAAACTGCAGCACAAATCATTCAACACTGCTGTTCCTTGAAGCAGTGTCTGCTTTGATCCCTGGCCCTGATCTCATCATGCCATGGGGAGTCTGTTGATTAGGCAGAGCTGTGACTTCAGAACCAGGGTGTCTTGGTTTTGCTTTGGTACTGTTAGTGAGAAGAAGGGAATGGTTGCTATCTAGAACGGCTTGTTTTTGTGCAGAACTGTCCCGGAATAAGACTGTTCCATTCCTTTCCTTTAAAGCCATGATTGCAGCAGGGAGAGGTATGAACCTGATTCTGCGGCAGTCCCTGCCTTCCATCTTAAAAAGGGATTAGGGAAATTATTATCTGAATGTTTGCCCCCTCCCTCCAATTCTGGTTTATGAAAGCCATTGCTAGTCTCTTTGATCTGGGGTCTTAACAAAGGACAGCCAGCAAGAAATCCTTTTGTGTGCCGGCTGGCTGCCTTTACTTAGGCCTTCAGGGCATTCTTAAACCTATTGTGCAGAACATAGTTGCTTTCCTTTTATAGTAGTGTTGAGTGCTGGTCCCAGGAGGGGAGCTCTATTGCTGAGTGCAATTGGGAGCAGCCCAGCTTGTTCTATATGGAGCACCAGACTTCACTCAAGTTTAGATTTAAGGTTGGTCTTAGAATTTCTGCTTTGTTACACTGGATCAGCTCTAGAATCAGTATTATAAACCGGCTTCTCTACAAACCTATGAAGAAGAGACTGCCCCCCCCCCAATACATTAGCTTATTTAAGAGGAACACAGTCCATACTTCTTTCTATGAGTCCATTAAATTATAGATGCCCAGTGAAAGGCAATGCATAGTTTTGCAGCAGTTAGGAGAGCAATGATTTATTTTACGGCCATCCTCTTCAATAGTATGCTTTAAATATCCCACATATGTTTGTTTTGGGGTCAGATAGAATTCAGTAGTCCAGCCTGTCTGAAACTATTGCCAGAATCAGTTTGCAGAAAGCCACAATATGAGGATGTAATCAAAATACATGAAATAGATAACACAAGAACAGCCCTGCTGGATCAGACACAAGGCCCATCTAGTCCAGCATCCTGTTTCACACAGTGGCCCACCAGATGCCTCTGGGGAGCTCACAGGCTAGAGGTATGTGCATGCCCTCTCTCCTGCTGTTGCTCCCCTGCAACTGGTATTGAGAGGCATTGTGCCTCTGAGGCTGGAGATGGCCCACAGCCATCAGACTAGTAGCCATTGATAGACCTGTCCTCCATGAATCTGTCTAATCCCTTTTAAAGCTATCCAAGCTGGTGGCCATCACCACATCCCATAGCAAGGAATTCCATAGATTAATAATGTGCTGTGTGAAAAAGTACTTCTGCTTGTCAGTCCTAAATTTCCCATCCTTCAGTTTCATGGGGTGACCCCTTGTTCTAGTGTTGTGAGAGAGGGAGAAAAATTTCTCTGTCTACCCTCTCCACTTCATGCATAATTTTACACACTTTCATCATGTCTCCCCTTAGATGACTCTTTTCCAAAGTAAAGAGTCCCAGATGCTGTAGCCTAGCCTCATAAGATCAGGCTCCAGGCCCCTGATCATTTTGGTTCCCCTCTTCTGCACCTTTTCCAGTTCTACAATATCCTTCTTAAGATACAGTGACCAAAGCTTTTACACAGTACTCCATATGTGGCCGCACCATAGATCTGTATAAGGGCATTGTAATATTAGCATTTTTATTTTCAGTCCCCCTCCTAATGATTCCTAGCGTGGAATTAGCTTTTTTCGCAGCTGCTGCACACTGAGATGACACTTTCAACAAGCTGTCCACCATGACCCCAAGATCTCTCACCTAGTCAGTCACCGACAGCTCAGATCCCATCAGCGTATATGTGAAGTTGGGTTTTTTTGCCCCAGTGTTCATCACTTTACACTTGCTTACACTGAACTGCATTTGCCATTTTGTCGCTCAGTCCCACAGTTTGGAGAGATCTTTTTGGAGTTCCTCACACTACCCTGAATAGTTTAGTGTCATCTGCAAATTTGGCCACTTCGCTGGTCACCCCAACTTCTAGATCGTTTATGAACAAGTTAAAGAGCACTGGTCCCAGTACCTATCCCTGGGGGACCCCACTTCCTACTTACCTCCATTGTGAAAACTGTCCATTTTTTCCTACCCTCTTGTTTCCTGTTCTTCAACCTGTAACCGATCCACACATGAACTTTTCCCCTTATTCCATGACTGCTAAGTTTTCTCAAGAACCTTTAGTGGGGAACTTTATCAAAAGCTTTTTGGAAGTCCAAGTATACTATGTCAACCGGATCACCTTTATCCACATGCCTGTTAACACTCTCAAAGAACTTCTAAAGGTTAGTGAAGCAAGACTTTCCCTTGCAGAAGCCATGCTTGTTCTCCTTCAAAAAGGCCTGTTCTTCTATATGCTTAACAATTTTGTCCTTAAGTATGCTTTCCATCAATTTACCCAGCACTGAAGTTAAGCTGAACGGCCTGTAATTTCCCGGATCCCCCCTGGATCCCTTCTTGAAAATTGGAGTCACATTGGCTACTTTTCGGTCCTCTAGTACAGTGTCTGATTATAGGGACAAGTTACATATTTTTGCTAGGAGATTAGCATTTTCACATTTGAGTTCCTTCAGAACTCTTGGGTGGATGATGTCTGGCCCTGGTGATCTGTTAATTTTTAGCTTTTCAAAACAGCTTAGAACATCTTCCCTTGTCACCTCAAATCCACCCAGTTCCTCAGACACTAAACCTGAAAAGCTCAATTCTGGATAGGGTATATGGTCAGTATCCTCCACTGTGAAGACAGATGCAAAGAACTCATTCAGCATCTCTGCAATATCCTTATCCTCCTTAATAATCTCTTTCATGTCCTTATCATCTAAGGGTCCAACTGTCTACCTGGCAGGTTTTCTACTTCTAATATATATTTCAATAAGTTTTTGTTATTCCCCTTGACACTTCTAGCTATATGCTGCTCAAACACTCTCTTTGCATCCCTTATTGTGTCCTTGCATTTCTTTTGCCAGAGTTTATGTTCCTTCCTGTTCTTTTCATCTGGGCAGGACTTCCATTTTCTGAAGGAAGTCTTCTTCCCTTTTACAGCTTCCCTGACTCTACTTGTTAGCCACGGTGGCATCCTCCTGAACTTGGTGGTACCTTTCCTCCTCCTTGGTATACATTCCAACTGTGCTTCTAGTACTGTGGTTTTAAATATACTCCATGCTTTCTGGAGCGATTTGACCCTCCTGATGAATATGTGAAGCTTCAGAGTCAGAACATTGATCCACCTTGTTCGGTATACAGGTGGCCAAGTTTCATGTATCCATGGTTGGGTGATGTAGACCCAACCTCATTACCCACAATTTTAAAAATAGGCAAAATATGCCTATCAACAGTTCCTGGGTGGCTGGAAATTTCCGGCCACCATTTTGCAGAACAGAGCCATTATGTGGCTCTTCCTAAAAAAAATAAAAAAATTAAAAATCCCACATTTTGTGTGTGGAAAATCTTGGGGTGGGGGGCATTGCTGGATAGCTGCAGACCTGGAGAGCATGGTACAGTATTATTTCCCTTATTTCTTCCTCCTCCCTACCCCTTTTGCCCTTTTTTACCCTCAAGGAACCTAACCCCCCAATTCCTATTGACTCAAGGTTTCATTACCCATGGTTGTAGGCCAGAACAGAAACCCCGCTGATAATGAGGGCCACCTCTAGCCTGTGCAGTGGCTCTCCAAAGTTTCAGGCAGAGGTCTTTCTGAGCCTTACCTAGAAATGTCAAGAACTGAACCTAAGACCTTTTGCATACAAAGCACTATCTGCTCTGCTACTAAACTATGGCCTGTCAGTATCTGGTGAGTTTAGCACTTGATTTCTTATTTAATTGAGGTGGGGAGGAAGAGGATTCACTATTTACTCTTGAAAAAAATATTATCCAAGTAGTATAGAACCAACCAGGTTAATGCTTATACATGTCTAAGCCAGGACAAAATAACCTTGAAAGAAAAGAAATTCAGGGGGAAATTGAAAACAGCATACAAGGAAGCACATAAGAATACCAACCCATAAATAGCATGCTAATTTAGCTAAAACGCTGATTAAGCTCAAGACTGAATGTTGAAACCCTTACAATTACAATTCCTTTCAAGGGCAAATAGAAAAAAAGATCTTGTTCAGGTTTAACTAGTGGCCTCACGTAAATACTCTTGTTCTGTGTCAAACTGGTACAAAGACTTAAGTATAAGTCATCCCGAGAAAGGAGCAGGGCTATTATCCAGTAGAGGATAAGGAACACTTGTGATACATCCAGACAGATGTTCTTTGAATGGTGGGCCTATTGTGGAAGTGCATTCACTGCATTTTGTTTTGGTGTACAATCTTCTCTCCCAGACTGAGCTTAGGGGAAAGGGATTCTGTTCATTTATAGTAACAGCAGTCAGCTGTACATAGTGCTGATTGGCATGAAACAGATACATCACTAACCCATCACCCTGAAACATTTTTTAAAGTATTCTTTAAAATATATATTCTGCTTTTAGGGTTGTATGTGAATGAATGGACATGCAACATTAAAAACAACAACTTGGGTTGTGTGAATGAGCTATGAGTCCTAATTTATATATTTTCCCCACTTTTAGAGGGCAGTGTGTGGAAAGGTTTTGTGTAATAGCAGTTGCAGGGGATATGGAATCTATGATGAATCAATGTGATGCACAAAGAGAGAGCAAGATAACTGTGAGCCAAGCTGAACCTGGAGCCTTAACAGCTTTCTGGTTTGGATATAGGCTGTAATACAGCCAAGAGTAGCAGAATTAATATATGGAACTACATATACATTGCACATCTGCCACAGATTCCTAGGTCTGATGTACATTGAATCCTGGATCTGATGTACTTTTGCAAACTTTAGTGTTCTGTTGACTGGAAAGGAGATGAGGCTCTACTAGGAATCTAGCTGCTTTGACTCTTGTACCGCATGACAGACTAACACAAAGATCATTTAAAGCATCTTTGAAGTTCTGTCTCTATACGGCGAGCCCATTAGCTTGCTGCTCATTCTGCTGTGGCAGGGAATCTGCTCTTTTCCCCTGTGCTGCAGTGAGAATTGCTAGCTTGAATTATCCCAACAGGTCATTATCTGCTTCCTGACCATCATTGAACCAACTGTTTCATAGTTCTAAGCCTCTGCACCTCTAAAACTGACCTTTCTGTGTCATGGATTGTATGCATTCATTGCATCTTCACATATTATTTGGAAAAATGTGTAGTCCTCAAGCAGAGCTGAGAGTGAAAATAGGCTGACTGGCATAAAGAGGGCAAAGAAATCCTGCCTGCAGGACTGAAGGGCAAATGTTGCATGAATCAGCTGCAGGAAGTCTGCAGGCTGTACCTCCTGCTTAAAGCACGCAGGATCAGATGGACATTCTTTTTTAGCCTACTTTCCAGTAGGCTTATGAGATCATCCAGCTTTCTGTCTGTCTGTCTGTCTGTCTGTCTGTGTATTCCTGCCCCCACCCCCACCATCAACTTAGCAGTGTCTGGACCAATATGAACCAAATCAGGTACGGTTGTAGGGACACATAAGGACACCTCAAAAGCATAGTTTCTGATGATATCATCCATCCCATCCAAGATGGTGAACGTGTGAACTTTTGAGGTACAAGTGGGCTAACGTGTGAACTGCCAAACCAATTTGAATCAAATTTGCTACAGCTGTAGGGACACATAGGGATGCCCTAATGGCATGGTGTGTGGTGATGTCATCCACCTCAATTCAAGATGGCAGCTGTGTGAACATCTAAGGTGCAAGCGGGCTAATTTGTGGACTGAATAACCTATTTGAACCAGATTGGGTACAGTTGCAGTGAGTGACACATAGGGACACCTCAATGGCATAGTTTGTGATATCATCCACCCCAGTCGAAGATGGTGGATGTGTAAACTTTTGAGGCGCAAGTGGACTAACTTGTGAACCACTTAACTGATTTGAACCAAAATGGCTGCAGCTGTAAGTACACATAGGGACACCTCAGTAGTGTAGTTGTGATATCATCCACCCCAATTGAAGTTGGCAGACACGTAAATTTTTGAGGCGCAAGTGGGTTAACTTGTAAACCACTTAACTGATTTGAACTAAACTTGGTGCAGCTGTAGGGACAACCAGGGACACCACAATGGCATAGTTTGTGATGTCATCCACCCCAATCAAAAATGGTGGTCACGTGCACGTCTGAGGCACAAGTGGGCTAATTTGTGGACTGTCTAACCAATCTGAACCAAATTTGGTAGTGAGTGACACACAGGGACACCTCAATGGTGTAGTTTGTAATCATGTCATCCATCCTGACCCAAGATGGTGGACCCATGAACGTTTGAGGCTCAAGAGATATAACTTGTAGAACTCGATTTGAGACCAATTTAGTCCAGTTGTAGAGACAGTGAAAGGAAAGTAGGCTGATTAGTTCTTACTAGAACAACTTGTTCTTTTTAAAGTTCTGCATATGGTTTCACAATTCTGCCTTGTCTTTATCATGACATGTTGACCGGAAGTTGTCCTGTTCTTTCATGGGGAAAGGCATTTGTCAAAAGCATTTCATTCATGGTAAGCCCAGCTTCATATAGTTCTGTGTTCTGCCTTTTTACTTCTGCAGAATGCAACACACAACCCATGTGATTAGCCAAATGCAAAGCAGCCTTGTAGCAAGTGGTTGGTGGATGTTGATGGGGATTCTGTGCTTCTGATTTTGTTAACATAGAAGTGTCTCCGCCTTTGTACATGTCGTTCTCTGTGCCCTTTGGAGATGTAGCCTTTTTTCTATCCAAGGTCTTATGAAATGGCACACAGCAAAGTGAATTAATGCTCTGACCTCTTTCCTAAGGCTATAGTGCCCTCCCTAGCCATGCTGCTCCAAGGCTGGCTAAAGAACTCCCCTCCCCCTTGCCCTGACCTCTGTGTCAGTGTATCACAGTGGCCTGCTGCACTGTTGCATTAAGGTCAGCTCTGAATCTGAAGGAAGTGTGGTGAGTCAGCAGCTCTGTTTCCTGCATGGCATCAGGAGGTGTCCGGAGCAAACACTGAGGCTGCTTAGGCTGTGCCCTGGCCTGATTCCAATCAGAAGCTGAGTGAGCTCCACAGACATGCTCCCAGACTGCAAGAAAGTTGAGGTGCAGTTAATTGAGGCTCATTACTTTTCTACTTCAGAAATGCCTGTGCCTTTCTCTTTCTATCAGAACTGCCTTCTCAGATGAATGGAAATCTTACTTTCTGTATTTGTAGCTGGAACATCCATCGATCATCTCCCCTATAGTGTAGATGAGCTCATGCAATCCAATAGGAAATCCAGACCACAGTGTGGCACAAATAGGGAGCTGGTGTACCACAGAGTGGTGTCTGCAATGCAGATAGCACCAGTCCACACTGCTGTACTTGGGAGTTTTCTGCCTCATGTAGTTGGCAAAGCTACCTTTCAGATCAGTGGAAATCTCTTGTTTTCCATTTGCAACTATGTATGGCAGCTTCCTATGTTCCTATGTACTTGCTGCTTTAGTTCCCTTGACCTATTTAAAAAACACACGCATGCTGCCTTACTCTCATGGAATGGTATTCATGATAGCAGACAAGAAGTCACTGAGACACATTCAAAGAATCACAAAGTAAAAACATAAACCCCCATCATTCCTGACTATTGACCACTGAGGTCAATAGTCAACCCTCAGGTAAGCAGGACTTTGTGTTCATGGTGAATTGATGGAAATGCAGAAAAGCAACAAGGTGCTTTGGGCTACATAATTCAGCTTCCTGAGAGACCCTATTCTCATTCAAAAATAAAAAGAAGCGTTTTAGACCTTATAGTTGTAGAAAATGAGCTTTAAAGTATGTGGGCAATACTTGATGAAATCTGAGAAGCCAGAGGAATAGGATTTCCAGTGGACAGGGGGCGGGGCCACTGAGCCCAGCACATCTCCTTATGGCTAACAGAAGCAGGACACATAATGAAAAATGAGGGGTATTGTGCAAAATGTATACAGAGCACAGGTTTTGGCCTCTTTGGTTATGGCAGAATTTGGTTTGCCTTGGTGGAGAATTTTGGCTTGTCAACTTGGTGTAGGGAGTGTGGTGATGAGGGCGTTAAGCACAACATATACACAGTGATGGTTCATACAATTGATCCCATGACAGTTAAATGAAAACTAGAGACCTGAGCAGTATATGTGCTCATATGGAGCAAGCCATGTGAACTCAGGATATTTCAGTAATCTCATATTGGTGCTGCGCCAAACCTACAGTTAGCCAATATGGACAAGCCAAGTTCAAACAGAAGATTACAGACCTCTGCTTAAGATAGCTGAAAAATCCTGAGTTCACACAATGCATGTTGCCATAATCTCTGTTTTTTGTTGAACTGACATGGGATTGATTATGTGAACCAGTCCACAGTCTGCCCTGTTGCCAAGAAGGCATTGCTGGGTTTCAGGGGAGAGTGGAATTTGAAGAAGAAAGTCTGAGCAGAGACCTCCCCCTGCCTCCCCCCAAAAGTGGTGTAATGGTGCATCTTTCAGGATTGTAGCACTTCAGAATGCAGGTGGAGGATTGCATGGTTGAATGATGTTCTTCATCAGAAGCTTTCTGAATGAAAATTGGCACTTCAAGGAGAAAGTTGGACTACATCTGCTTTCTTTTCAGGGTCCATAGGAGTGTACCATTTGCTTTTTAAAAAATGCTTCAGTTGGCTTTCCTGCTCAATTCTGATTTACTTTGCTTCTTGCAGTGCAGCCGGCAAGATTCTTCTTCTAGGTACTGTATTTCCTTTTTTTAAAAAATCACATCAGAAGTGTCACATCAGTGTAAAGGCCACAGCTAAAGCACTTGGGGGCGGGGGTGAGAGCAAGGGGCCAAAATGTCCCCACATGGAATGCAAAGGTGCTCCATGGGGAATGCAAATGTTGTTGGGGGGAGGATACAAACCCAGGGCCAGGAAGGCCCAACTGCACTGTCACTGCTCCTCTTCTGCTGCCTCTGTTCCTTCCAGGCTCTCTCAACCACGTGGAGCCAATTGTTGGTGGGAGGGTCCTGCTGAGCTGCTGCCACACCTCCTTTCCTCATCCCTTAATTCTGGTGTAAAGGCCACATTGGCATAAAGGCCTCAAGCGCCTTAAAGTAACTTTTAAAAATGTAAAAACCTTTCTACCAGAAAATACGGTAGTTATCTCTGGGATGGGATTTTTTGTGTGTTTAGATTTGTATTCTGTTTCAGCACTGGGTCCCTAAAATGGTTTCTAGTAAACAATGCAAGTTAAAACACTATGCAATTTTAAAAGGGGGATGTATTGCTCAAAATGAAGATATTTGGAGTTCTACTCACTACTGCATTCTGAGAATTTTTGCCAGCAGAAAAATGTATGAGGCTGAAGTGTGTTGCTGCCAAATAAAAAGCCAGGTACTCACCAGCTTTTTCAAAGGTTACAAATAATCGGACATTGTACAACATATCCCATTAAAAAAAGTGACAAGGAGGATTGTATTGTGCTCTAGGAAAGAAGGAATGCAGCAAAAATGGCCTTTCTAAAAGCCAAGTGCAAAAGCAACTGGAATGCATAGCAGTGAACCACAAACTACAAATCTGGCTGTGGGATCAGTGCTTCTCCTGTGTACAGAACATATTCCTCACATTCTCTGGCAGATGTCATAAGAATCTTGCATATCTTTTAGCAACAAATTTGCCTTGTCCTATGCCAGAAAAGAACTGAGATTCAGATACCCTCTTCTGCCGTTGGTCAGTTGTCTGTGGGTGTCCAGATGGCCTTTGCAAATGCACTCAGGAGGGGAGTGCAAGAGGTGTGGCAAGGCAGCAGGAAGGGGCATGTAGGCCCTGTCGTTACTCCCTCCTGTTGTCGCTTGTGTTTGGTAGTGTGAGCAAATACGGAACTCCGTTAGGAAGTGGTTTGTTTGCACACAGGCTAGAAGAGCCATTTGAATCAACGGGCAGGAAGTGAGGGTGTAGCCAGCACACAGTTACAAGTACGGGTGGTCTGCTGTGCCTCTCTTGGGGCAAGGATGTCTGTTTCGGAGCCAGACACAAACTCTGAGTATGACCTGGAGGTACTGCCTTTTTTCAGAAGAATATTGGCCAGGGTGGTGGTGGGAGAGGTTGGGGTAAATTTTGAATATTGGATTAACTGAACAGTTGTGGGAGGGCAGGCACGGTATGTGTGGCAAGCGTATGTTAGCTAAGGGATGTGTTCCTTAAATCAGTAGAACAGTAATGGGGAGAGTGGGAATTCTGTTCTGTAGAGAAACTGGGAGGAAGGGAACACTGAAGCATGCATGTGAGATGTGATGTGTATAGGCATGTACACATCTCATAGAGTGTATTTGTGACTTGGGAACTTTGCAACCTTGTCTGCAAATACTTATGAGAGTTACAGTATGCCCTGCTGCGCATCTATCTGTATTTTACAAATTATTGTAGATGCAGGCACACACTCCTCTGAATATCATAGAGGATGGCAGCATGTGGACATTTATTTATTTATTTATCAAATTTGTATGCCACCCCAAACTTTATTTTATTTATGACACTTCTATACCACCAGAAACAAATGTCTCATGGTGGTTTACAGAAAAATAAAAACAATGAAACCACAGTTAAAATCAAACGAAGCAGTTAAACATAATTTAAATTGTATTATTGTATTTTGACATGAAGGCAGAAAGAGAAGTCCTGCACTTACGAGGTGGGCAGTGTGCCTGAATCTGGGGAGTTGGCACCCTTGGTGCATAAGAGTATGTTTCAAGAAGCAGGTGAATGTGTGTAGGAGTATGAGCAGTTGTGTCAGTTGAGGCAAGGACCTGAGTATCTTATGTGTTTGGGAGAAAAGAGGCTACAGTATAGGAGGCCTTTGTTTTTAATAAGTGTTACATTCTCAGCTGCCACCAAATATGCCTGAAAATTGCAATAAGTGAAACTTGGAGGACCTACTGAATACTGAGGACCAGAGGTGCACCTAGGTAATTTTGGAGCCTGGAACTAAAGGCTTTTGGAGGGCCCCCCCTCTGCTGCAAGTGAAGCATCATTTTTTAACACGTAGGTTCTTGAGGGCACAAACCACACCACCCAGGACAGACTAAAGAGGATTTGGGGGCCCCCAAGGGATGTGGAGGCCCTGGATTTCGGCCTTGAAGTCCAGGGGTAAGAGTGCCTCTGAGGACCTAACCCCATCCTTCCCATAGGCACAAGGTTTCAATTATTGTGTTTTGGCATCCGCACCCCCACGATAATGGAAACTGGGTAGATATAGCCTCACCGTGAATAGCTGAAACTGCAAATGGAGAACCTGCGAAAAACAAGGTTCTCCTGTTCTCACTCTACTTTACCAGGCACCTAAGACTAAGAACAGCATTTCTTTTGTGCATGTATGCGCATAAATATGTTGGGGGAAGCTCTAATGTGTCCTTTGGCTGGGATAGGAGCTTAATTCCATGAATGCAACTTATTTTATTTTATTTTATTTTATTTATGACACTTCTACACCACCAGAAACAAATGTCTCATGGTGGTTTACAGAAAAATAAAAACAATAAAACCACAGTTAAAATCAAACAAAGTTAAAATCAAATCACACAGTTAAAATCAAACAAAACAGTTAAACATAATTTAAATTGTATTATGTAACTGTTTATGATATTCCAGATTTATTCTATTCAAAGCCAGTTTTCATTGAAGAGTAGTGATATATGCAAGGTGTAAAATGCTGCTACCAGGGTGCTGTTGGGGGCATCTTGGGTGGTGCTAAGGTAATAAGGTAATATAATATACACACTAAGGCAAACAGGAAATACTGAGGACTAAAGAAGATCATTAAAGTTTTTAAGCTCTCTTTTACCAGCTGAGGGAATCTGGTCCATAGGGGCTGTATACTGGCTATTTTCTAGAGCTGGGTTAAGTATCATAGGAACATAGGAAACTGCCATATACTGAGTCAGACCAATGGTCTATCTAGCTCACTATGGTCTTCACAGACTGGCAGCAGCTTCTCCAAGGTTGCAGGCAGGAATCTCTCTCAGCCCTATCTTGGAGAAGCCAGGGAGGGAACTTGAAACCTTCTGCTCTTCCCAGAGCGGCTTCATCCCCTGAGGGGAAGATCTTGCAGTGCTCAAGCATCAAGTCTCCCATTCATATGCAACCAGGGCAGACCCTGCTTAGCTATGGGGACAAGTCATGCTTGCTACCACAAGACCAGCTCTCCTCTCCTATCCATGATTAAGGTAAGATGCTGAGACTTCTATAGACTCTTCACCACTGGAGAAGAGCTGGTCTTGTAGTGGCAAGCACGAACTGTTCCCTTAGCTAAGCAGGGTCTGCCCTGGTTGCTTTCTAGGGCAGAATGTACGCTGAAAGATAAATAAAAAATAAAGTGAACATAAATATATGCAGATTCTTGCTGTGCTTTGAAATGGCGATTAGACACCTCCCCCCCCCCCAACACTCATTTAAACAGAGGACTCTCCCCTCCTCCAGCCCAAATAGATATCTGAATACTTGAAGCACTCCTGTGTGGTCTTCTCTAGGGATGTGTACGAACCTGTTCGAAGGCCCTTTTATGGGCCTCCAAACAGGTTCAAAAGACCAGCAGTTCGACCATTTTGAAGGCAGGGGATAACTAATTACTTAGACTGAGGAGGGTGCTCTTCCGCTCCCCCACTGCATTTCCCCCCTCCTCCAGATATCCCTTCAGTCAACTCATGAGTTGGTCTCTGTGCAGAAACTGAGCAAAGCTGAAGAGTCGTAGAAGACCAGGGATGTGCACAGAAATGTTGGGTGCAGGGGAGAGAGCGAGCACCCTCCCCAGTCATTAAAGTTAGCCACCCTCAAGCTGCCCCCCCGCTGGTTCTGTGTACATCTCTAGTCTTCTGCGACTCTTGAGCTTTGCCCAGTTTCTGCACAAAGACGAACTCATGAGTAGATCAAAGGGATATCTGGAGGCCCTGAGCCTTGTTCCTCGTCTAGCAAAGTCAATTGTTAAATGAGTGCAGGATTTTTTTGTGTGTGTGTGTGCTTCCCCAAACCACTGGTTTTATTCCTTCTAGCAGGTGAATGAGGGCTGCTTCTGTTACTGGATGAGCTGTATACAACTAAATGTGCTGACCAGCTCTTATAGCTGGAGCACTGCAGATGGGTCAGTCTCTGGCAGCCTAGCCTAGGGCTACTCAAATTTTGGCCCTCCAGCTGTCTTTTGGACTGCAGCTCCCAGCATCCCCAGCTACAGTGGCCAATAGGAATGATGGGAGTTGTAGGCCAACATCTGCAGGTGTGTTGAGGTTGAGTAGCCCTGGCCTAGATGCTAGTACCAGAAGGAATCTGCCAATCTATATTGCTGATTCCAAGTTGGCATCACTCTATTATCGAGGGAGTGCTTTTAATTTTGGCTCAGCCGCAAGGCCATGACTGAGCAGGGATTTCAGCCCAGGTCCAAAGCCCACATTAGCTGTCAAGGAGGACTTGACACATCCAGGCTGCAATCCTAAGCATGCATACTTCTAGGTAAACATGATTAGGACTGGGTTGTAACTGGGTTGGCAGTACTTCACAATTCCTGCCCAAGGAATTTGGTGTGAGACAGCAAAGAAAGGGGGTGCTCTCTTACCTCCAGTGATGGATAGTGAAAACCTTTGAATGCTCCTGCAGATCATCTTCAGTGAACCACCATGCTGATTATGTAGGCCAGGGGGTTGGTAACCTATGACACAGATGCTAAAAGCTGTACACAAAATGATTTTAATAATGAATAATAAAAATAAACTATTTGTTAGCTGCCCCATAACAAATTGTTCTCTGGGCAACTCACAACACAGCATTAAAACATTGAGTAAAAACACATGGAATCACAACCCAACCACCCCCAATACAAAATACAGTACAAAACAATTTAAAACCCTTTTATAAAAATCAGTTTTAAAACTCAGATTTAAAAGGCCTGAGTGAACAGAAAGATCTTTACCTGGCATCTAAAAGAACAATGTGATGATGCCAGATGAACCTCATTGGGGAGGCTATTCCATAAATGGAGTGCAGCCACCGAAAAGGCCCTCTCCCTAGTAGCCACTTGCCTCACCTCGTTTGTCAGGTGTTGTAGTGAATTAAAGCTTTTGTCTCAGAGCTAGCTCACGTAAGGGAAAGAAAATGTCGAGTCATCCCTGCTGAGCTGCCTGAGTGGGCTTCTCCTAAAACCTTTCTATATTTCCAGTAAACTTAAAATGCTGCCTGGACTAATGGATTGGGTCCTTTAATCCAAAGTTCCTCTGTAACTGGGTATTGGGCAAAACAAAAAACAAAAAAACCCCACGCTTCCATTTGTATGTTTACACAGGATGAGAAAATCTGATAGCTGCTGAGTACTTGAGGATGCTTTTTGCACCAGAGAGATACCCTTTTCTGCCCCCCCCCTTTCCTGAGTTAAAAACCAACTCTGAGAGGCTTGTAAAATGAAACTAACAAAAAACAGTTTTATTCATTTACTACAGACTGCTTCCATCTGATGCTTCTAGCTTTAGATACATTCAAAAATACTTAGGTTACAAAAATAGGTTGTCTTAGGCTTCAGTTTTAGGTTGCCTTTAGGCACGCGTAAGTGTTTACAGAGGCTTTTGAAACGCCCTAGGTGGGTTGGGCTTAGGCTAGTGTGTTTTATTTTAATTACATTGCAGGGAAACAATACTACAACAGTATCAGGGATATATAAAGCAGACATACAAAGAGTCTGACTAAAACTCTTCCCTAAATGAATCTTCCTGAAGCCAAAGCCCAGGCTTCCTTAACTTGAACTCACTAAACTCCTGCTGTGAATCAAGCCCTTGCAGTTCTGTCTTCCAAGAGCTGCAGTCATCCTGTTTTAACAAACTCCATTGCCACATGTCCGCTTGCTCCTTCAGCACAGAACTTCCTTTCTTTTCCCCAGAATTCCCAGCAACAGCTCTCTAGGTCCCACCCACCTGGTGTATTGATTAGTTGAGCTCTGGAGTTCACCAGCCTGTCAGTCAAGACAAGGGTTCACTTCCGTTAACTCTTTAGAGGGAGGGGAGACTGGTCACTACAGAGGTACTCGGAACAGGGCCTCCAAAGATCTTAAGGTCCGAATCAGGACATATAGGACAAGGAGCTTTCTTGGGTAGTCTGGTCCACAGCCATTTAGGGCTTTAAAATTTAAAACCAGCATTCTGAATTGGGCCCGGAAATGGAAATGGACGGAGTCAGTGAAGCTCGGTGGGTGGCAGGAAGGCTACGCTCCACTTGCTTCCTCCCCAGACAATCTTTTTTTTTTTTTTAAGGCTTCAGTGTGCTGCTGCATCCCAAATGACATGTCCTGGCCTCCCAAGTATTGTGAGCTCTGAGTATTGTGAGCACTGCATGTGGCATTGGGGGATTCTCCCAGGAGATGGAAGTTCTAGACGCCTTTCTCTGTTACTGCATGGGCTGCAAGCACCCTGCATGATCATGCAGCTGCAGAGCCTGGTTTAAGGGAGCACTCGTTCCCTTAACTCCGGCTAAAAGCCGGGCTAGGTGCTTCCCTAGCCTGGGTTAGGCTGAGCATGAGAACAGCTTCTGTGTCTTTATAATGCATACTCTTGGAAGTCCAGTATCTTTTCCTGTGATGGTGGTTTTACATAGAAAAGTAGACTTTAATAGTGCTCACAATCTACTTTTAAGAGAAAATGTGTAGGCTTTTGCATGTTTTTTTCTTCAGTTAAGATTTTATTTTAGTCTAGATCATTTTTGGATACTTGGATTTTAAAAATATCTAATTTTGAAAAAGCAAATGCTTTTTAAACGAAAGCATTTGCTTTTATTTCTACCTTGCAATGAGGTGAGCCTGAGGTGAGATTAGAACTGGGAGTTTCTCAGTTTATATTCTTCGCTACTGCACAACACTAGCAGTCTGTTTGGAGACGTTGGGGCTGCCCTGTTTGATACACTGCTTTTGCCTACTGAAGCTACAATATGGATATAATGTCTTTTGATGTAATGCTTCTTCATCAAGCTCTAGATCAGCCCAGCATGTTGGCTTATGTCTCTGGTGGTGTAAGTGTTTTAGTGGTGTGCCCGAACCGGTCCGGCGGCCATTCCAAAGAATGGCCGAACTGCCGGACTGGGCTGGTCCGGGTCCGGGTGGGGGGTATATCTTTAAGGGCGGGGAGGGCTTGCTTAGCCCTCCCGCCTCCTTGCCCCCGCCAGCGCCCGTATTTAACATTATAGGGGCGCTGGAAACCAGCCGCCCCCCCCCCCGCCGCCGCCACCGCCGCCGCCGCGAAATCACTCTTAAAAACATCCAGCCCTCCCTCCCTCCCAGCTAGCTGCCCGCCCGCCCCCCCCCCCACCCACCCAGTCGGTCACCCGGTCGGTAGATACTAAGCGAGAGGAGCTCCGGCACAGAGCTCCTCTCGCTAGGAAGGCCTCCGGGAGAATGGTGGCTTGCGCGCGTGCGCATGCGCGCGCCGCAAACCACGCCGTTCTCCGGAGGCCCGGTCTACCCGCCGGGAAAGGGCCGGGTAGACCGGGCCTCCGATCGCCGGAGGCCCGGTCTACCCAGCGATCGGAGGCCCGGTCTACCCGGCCCTTTCCCGGCGGGTAGACCGGGCCTCCGGAGAACGGCGTGGTTTGCGGCGCGCGCATGCGCGCGCAAGCCACCATTCTCCCGGAGGCCTTCCTAGTGAGAGGAGCTCTGTGCCGGAGCTCCTCTCGCTTAGTATCTACCGACCGGGTGAGCGACTGGGTGGGTGGGTGGGTGGGGGGGCGGGCGGGCAGCTAGCTGGGAGGGAGGGAGGGCTGGATGTTTTTAAGAGTGATTTCGCGGCGGCGGTGGCGGCGGCGGGGGGCGGCGGCTGGTTTCCAGCGCCCCTATAATGTTAAATACGGGCGCTGGCGGGGGCAAGGAGGCGGGAGGGCTAAGCAAGCCCTCCCCGCCCTAAAAACAAGGCCCCCCTTCGGTGCCGGTCCGGACTTCTCCGGACCGTGCACATCCCTAAAGTGTTTTTAGATTGTGTTATATTCTGCTTAGCAGCATAGGAAAAGGGGAAGAGGCTTAGGGGCAGGGAGCAATGTTGCTAGCTTGGTGTCCATGCCCATAACGACTTTCTTGCCATGCTTTCTTTGCAGAGTGATCCAGGCAACTGGTCAGTATTGGAGCACTTAGGCCTGGACCAGAGCTCAGATTTCTCAGACACCAGTGTACAGCAGAAATTGGATGAAGAGAAGGAGAAAATCAAACGTGAGATTCGCAAAGAGCTGAAGATAAAAGAGGGAGCGGAGAACTTGCGAAAAGCCACCACAGATCGTAAGAATCTCTCCAATGTGGACAACTTGCTCAAGAGCTCTAACCGCAAACTGGAGGCACTGCACCACCAACTGCAGGATCTCAATGCACACATTGTTGTCAAAGACCCTGAAGAGCTGGGGGGTAAGTGACTGCAACTAGAGAGGAAGGCAAAGATCAGATGTTGCAAATAAGCAAATAGCAAGCTGAGATTTAGGACAAGGAAGGGTAGGAACTGATGCATAAGCTATAGCTCTCCTTGACATCGATCGATGATTTCAGCTGTGAGAGATTAGTCTTGAGCTGTGTTGTGGTGAACATCCCTTGATAAAAAGAAAACATTTTAAAGGTTTCTTCAAAAACTACTTGTGGTAAACAAGCCAGGCAGCTTAGCTACACAACCCAAAATGTTGGGTTCTAATCCAACCTGATAGTGCAACTGTCAAGAGTGCTGGGTTTGCCCCTCCCGGCTGTTGGGTCAGGAGTGTCAGGTCAGAATTCCAACATTGTTGTTAACCGTCTCCTCCCCACTCCTCCTCTTTCTCCCCCCTTACCTGGAACTGAGTGGGGGCTAGGCAACAGCATATGCGATGTCCTCGGCTATGCCCTTCACCTCCTGGTGCAGCTTCTGTGTTTTTTCGGTCCAGCACCACTTGAGGACCTCAAGGAGGGGGGGGACCTTTTTACACAGCAGCTATGCTGGAAAACGAACAGTAAAGCTGAGGACATAGCGTATGCTGTCTCTTGGCCCCCACCCAGGTAAGGGAGGGGAAGTCCGACAGCCATGCCAGAGTTCTGACAGCAGGGATCTCAGTTGGAATTCTGACTGTTGGGATTCTCTTTTGTAGTGAAACTCCAAAAATGCCTGATGGAGGGCATATTAGAACCAATGTGCCCGTTGAACCCAACAAGACTTGCGGCCCTAGCATTTGTACTTGTTCCTATTTTGGTAGCAGACATCTTAAAGAAAGTGGTTAATTTGGCAAATTCTGTATGTGAATATGTGAATAAATTCTGTCGTCAGCCATGTGATAAATGTCTGGCATCTACCTGCATTCCAAAGGAGTTTTGTCGCAAATAGAGAATCTAGCTTATGTATAAATACATAAACTACATTTATGTAAGCTAGTACTGGCTTGTTGCCTTTTGCCATTGTTGACCATTGTTGTTTTACTTGCTCTGCTTAAATGTGGTTTAACAGTGGTTTGACTAGGATTGCCTGGAAATTCTGAGTTCTCTCAGTCAACTCCACAGGGTTCAGTGAACTGGTTCTCTTTAACCAGAACTGGTGTGATTGTTTGAACACAGCCTATGTCCCTTGCTCCCCAACTGAGGCATATGTTAGGATCCATGATAGGCTGAGGCATATGCTAGGATCCATGCCCATCCCTCTTCTTTATGTAGGAATCATTTGATGCTTTAAATACTTTAATTTTTACATTTTTGTTGTTGTTGAATCAGGCTGTTAGTAGGACTGACGTACTGATCAGTTCACCAGTCAGATATTTCGTTAGACCATGTTTGAATATTCCCTGGAATCATTGGGTAGATGGTAGCTTGCCTTTCAAATTTCATTATGGTGTCATTTGTTAACAAGCACAGGAGTGAAAGCTACTTGCACCCTAGCACTACAGGTGTCAGGTTAAAACTAGCAACATAGCAGGTGGCCAGGAGGAGAAGATCTGCTATCACTGCAGGTATTTCCAAATAGGAACTCAGTCACCAGTGGCAAAGGTCACTGCCTAAGACTGCCCATGACTCCATCTTGCTTGTTGCACGTACCAGGGAGTACCCCGTGCATGTCATCTGACTGCCCTGTAAAGTTTTATCTAGGCTCTGGTCTAAATGCTTCTTAAATGTTAGTGACCCACATGCATAGAGACCAAAACTGGACTGTGCTGGCTGCACGGGAGTACTGGACCGAGTTCAGAGGAGCCGCTGCCACCGCCACCGGTGGTAAGGTGCTCTCTCACCGCTGGTGCCTTCAGAAGTATTTTAAAGACAGGGTTCACCTTTTTGCTTTTAAAGGGGAATCCTCACCAGATTCCCCTTTGCAAGCATACCCCTCGAACCAGTTCAGCCCTCGAACCAAGCTGGGGGCTGGTTTGACTTGGACTAGAGGTCTGGTTTGAGTTCAACTTCAAACCAAACCACTGGAATCTGTTACATGCAGTGTTCCCTCTAACAGGGATTCCCCAAATGTTGTTGACTACAACTCCCAGAATCTCCAAGCAAAAGCCATTTCAGTTGGGGATTCTGGGAGTTGTAGTCAACAACATCTGGGAATCCCTGTTAGAGGGAACATTGGTTACATGTGCACCCCTTAAATGCTTAAATACTGCACAAATATGTAAAGTTAACTACTTAAAGATTATTTGTATTTTGTAAGATTTTTTAAAAAAACCTGGTTTTGTTTATGAATTAACTGGGTTTTTAATCTGATAGGGACAAAGAAAAATAGCTGTCGGGGTGTGTGTGTTGTCTAAAACTATCTTATTGTGTAGCATGTGTAATTCTTGTTAATTTGTGAATTTATTTAAGAGGGATGTTTTATATAATTTTTATGTTTTAATTTGTAAGTCTTTTAAAGTTCTGTGCCTTCAAAACACAACTTAAATTGTTTCCAATGTAATTTGGGCTCCCAAAGTGCCAGTGCACAACTTTTAAGTATTTGCACTCTTGTACGAGATTCCTGGTGCTTTCTTAGATGCCCACGGTAATATTGGGCAAACAGAAACACTGGCGTAAACCTGTACAGTATGTGGGCCGATGTCATTGTTTCACAATAACAGTTAAGTAGCTTGTTTTTATAATTAAGTGTCAAACTGTTGACGGAAATTTTTTTTGGTTCTAATAAAATTAATGTTTAAAAATACATGGCTGCTGTTGGACAATATTTGACGGTCAGTTGATCATATCTTCTTTTGACCAATCTTAATTCTTAGTGGCTTTTGAGTAATGTAGAGAAAAACAGGATAGAAATATATGAAATTGTAATAAATGTTGGTTATACTCACTTCAGCTACAGTATGTGTTAACTTTGCTTTTTATATTTGGGGGAAATTAAGAAAATAGAACACTGGAACTGAATAATTTTATAATCCAGTTGGTTCCAGTTAGCTTCATCTTTGGCACTGGTCAAACACAGGGAGTATTAAAATCATGCCCACTGATATCTACAGGTGAAACTCGGAAAATTAGAATATTGTGCAAAAGTCCATTAACTTCAGTAATGCAAATTAAAAGGTAAAACTGATATATGAGACAGACGCATTACATGCAAAGCGAGATAAGTCAAGCCTTAATTTGTTATAATTGTGATGATCATGGCGTACAGTTCATGAAAACCCCAAATCCACAATCTCAGAAAATTAGAATATTACATGGAACCAAGAAGACAAGGATTGAAGAATAGAACAATATCGGACCTCTGAAAAGTATAAGCATGCATATGTATTCAGTACTGGGTTTGGGCCCCTTTTGCAGCAATTACTGCCTCAATGCGGTGTGGCATGGATGCTATCAGCCTGTGGCACTGATGAGGTATTATGGAAGACCAGGGTGCTTCATTAGCGGCCTTCAGCAATTCTGCATTGTTTGGTCTCATGTCTCTCATCCTCTTGGCAATGCCCCATAGATTCTCTATGGGGTCAGGTCAGGCGAGTTTGCTGGCCAGTCAAGCACAGTACACTGTATACTTTTCAGAGGTCCGTTATTGTTCTATTCTTCAATCCTTGTCTTCTTGGTTCCATGTAATATTCTAATTTTCTGAGATTGTGGATTTGGGGTTTTCATGAGCTGTACGCCATGATCATCACAATTATAACAAATTAAGGCTTGACTTATCTCGCTTTGCATGTAATGCGTCTGTCTCATATATCAGTTTCACCTTTTAATTTGCATTACTGAAATTAATGGACTTTTGCACGATATTCTAATTTTCCGAGTTTCACCTGTATAGTTGTAGACTATTTAAAAATAAGTCAGTATATCGGTGATGCAATGCCGTTTGGTGTTTATAAATATGTATATATGCAATGCCATTTGGTGTCTATAAATATGTATAAATTGGAGTTTGGTGTTTAAAATATGTATATGAACAAAGGTGAGAGAACTCTATTTAACTGCCAAGTCCTGTTTGTTCAAAAGCTGTTTTTATAGAGCCATAGCCTAGTCTGTTGCAGCCTTTGTCTGGTGAATGAAACCATACACTTAGAAAGAATTGTACAGATCTGCTTGTTTCCAGCCCCTTTTCCTAATGAGCACCAGCCATGCCAGTCTCTAGTTGTGACTAGATTTAATGGCAGAGTAGACATGGTGGCATTTGGTGCATCTTGGGAGATATTTAACCAGCAGGGGTAAGCAGCATTGCAAGAATAGCATGCCTTCCTCCACCCACTGTGGCAGAGAAAGGCAAAGACACCACAGAGTCCATGGACTACAGGTGCAGATCTCCTGTTACACTTCCAGTCTTCTTTCCTTTCCTTGCAGGCTGTGTTTCCCTTAAGGTGTCAAGGCTCTGCTTCTAATCCAACCTAGCTTATTTACCCAAAATTGGGACTGGACCATGCAGAGGCAGCAGTCTGGCTTTGCAAAAGCGGAAGTGGTTGCTGTTCTTGACTCCACACTAAAGTACAGACCACAAAATGGGGGAGGAGGGGAGAGTCTGCATAGAAAACTGGGCTAGAAAGAATTCAGGGCCTGGGCGTTGACATTTCCTCTTCACGGGGCAGGGGGGAAGCAACAAAGAGATGGAGACTCAGGCTCAGAGCTCCTTGTAAGACACACGCAAGAAACTGCAAACAGTGTGGTTGGAAACATTGGCACCTCAGGAGAGGGACAGTTTCCTGGCCTATGGCATCCAGTTCTGGTCAACATAGACAATAGGACGGAGTTCTTCAACGTGGTCTCTGTCTTCTACACAAATGGGTTATGCGCCTGTGCAGAGACCTCGTCGGAATCTAACAAGCTCAATTTTCCTGCTTTGGGCGGGAACCTCGCCCCCAGCAGCTATATGCATCTGCGCCACTCCTCATCCCCTCAGTCTTTCTTCGTCCGCGCTTCAGTGAACATTGTGGAGTCTGCAGCTCGGCAACGAGTAGGATTCAGCTATCCCCTTGTTGTTTTTCTCCCTGCTTCTTTGATTTCTTTCTTAATTTTCTTTCTTCTCCGCGTAGTAGCGTTTTCTGTTCTTTGCATTTTGTTTTTGGTGGGTTTCCCCCTACTTTGGAGCTCTGATCCTGGCTGGGACGAAGCGTGGTGGCCAGCCGGCCTTCGGCGTTATATGCTGGGCACGACAAACTTCTAAAAATGTATCCACTGCAGATCTAAGATCCCTTCCCCCGATACTCATACTGTCTCTTGTGCTTGGGGGAATCCCACATTGTCAAGACCTGTCTTTATTGCCCGAAGTTCACGAAGCAGGCTCGCAAAAATAGGGCTTCTCGCTTGCACACCCATGGTACCTAAGTCCTCCCCAGATCCCTCGGGATCGGTACTGAAGTTGAAAAAGAAGAAGCTGAAATTGCATTGAGACTTGCCGGCGGGTTGTCACCTCCCTCCTATACCCAAGAAGAAGAAGAAGGCAGAGGAGGTTCCTGCATCAGAGGCCCCTGTGGTCAAGAAGATTAAAGTGGCCTCTGATCATACCGTGCAAAGATCGTCTGTGTCAATGCGGCCTAGCATGCCTGTGGTGATGGAATCGTTCAACGTGACCCACGATCAAACTCGGTCGAGTAGAGAACTTTCATTGGCGACAGAGGAACCACGATGCTTCATTGGAGGAGGCATATTCACTGACCAGGCCTGCAAAAGATGCCTCATGACTGCCTAGGAGACGGTCACCCCCTCGGACCCAACAAGAGCATGTTCCCCTTAGGGACTGTGGTACCCGTTGGGAACCAGAAGAATGCTCCTCAACTTACAGACAGGACCGATCCTGGGACTGGTGGAACCAGTCTTACCAGTATTGCTACTGGGCACCAGAGTATCGCTTCCCCTTGAGTGCAGTTGAACCGTCTTACGGTGAATGGCGCTGGGACTCCAGATTGTGCAATCGATACCAAATGGACTACTGGTCTGATTATTCCGATTTATGCTTGTCCCCACTATAGGTCCCGCTACTCAGAGGATCCTGCCTATGGGAAACGCTTGGTGATGAGGGACTGGCGAGAACCTCCCCTCACATTTGGAAGGGAGGCCGCATTCCTGCTCACTGCAGCGCTCCCCCAAGGGCCATGCAGAGTGTCGCGAACCACCCCCTTCGGTTCTGGTGATACCTCAGGCCACCTTGCCTTCTCAGGTGCTGCCGACAGGACATTCCGCTTCAGTACCGGACAATCAAGGTAGCAAGCCAGGCTCCCCTTCGGGTGCGACGCCCGTGGCACAGGACTCTTTAGCTCCACTGCAAGCCAGTATATGAGAGCTGACAAGACTCTGAGGTTGTTTTTCTGGTATCGTTCCTGCTTGATGTCCAGCCAGACCTGAAGCCAGTCTCCCCATCGGAGGACCTCAAACTGTACACGGTGTATGTGACGCGAATGGCTTCACCCCTGGGTGTGAACCTGGGGAACCAACAGAAAGGAGAGCTGGACCTATTGTTCAGCCTTATCAATTCTGAGGCTGCTTTGTCTCTGAACCCAGCATTGCTAAAAGTCATTCGGGGTTGCTGGAAAAAACTGACGCTTTCCCAGCCTAACAGGTGTCTAGAAAATTTCTATAGAGTGCAGCTGGACAACAATACATCCTTTCTGAAGAACCACCCCACCCCAAATTCAATCATTGTGGAGGTGTCCCTGCAAAGAACAAGAGGCCACAGCCAGTCAGCACCCAATGACAAAGAGGGCAGAAAGCTGGACTCTTTCGGGAGGCGACTTAACTCCGCCTCAGCTCTACATTTGTGGGCGGCCAATTATCAGGCTTATAACGCCTGATACAATCATTTGTTATGGGAGAAGGTGAGTCCCTTTCTGGATCTCCTCCCACAGGACAAGAGGGATCCAGCCAAATCGTTTGCCCGCGAGGATGTTCAAGTGGCCAAACAAGAACTTTATTCAGCCCGACATTCAGTAGAATGCCACTGACAGTGATGGCCACGTCAGTGGCGCTCAGACGACACGCTTGGTTGCAGTCATCGGGACTGCACTATGAGGCCCGGGCTAGGGTTGAGGACCTGTTCTTCGAAGGCTCTAGCCTCTTCTCTGAGCAGACCAGTGATATGCTGCAGAAGGTACAGAAGCTGAGGAGCACAGTGTGCTCCATGTCATATGCTTCACTGACTAGCAAGACACAGAGGACTGCTAAGTGGTCGCCTTATCAACTGCAGAAGGCCCCGTCCCAGCAACAGTCGCCTTCAGAACAACTGTGGCAACAAGTTCCAGCCAAGATACAAGTCGGGTGGCCAGCCCAGTAATCCTGCCTTTCAAAAATAGCGCCCAAATATTCCCCAGAAGAAACAATGACTTGGGGCACTTCAGGACCCAACTGTCCCCGTTCTCGGCGAGCTGGGACAAAGTGACTACAGACCAGTGGATTCTCACGGTTATACGCCTGGGCTATGCCCTAGAGTTTTGTCGGCCATGACTGGTGTCCGGGATTGTGGTGACTCCTTGCACCCTAGAGTTGGATCAAGAGGTTGCTGCTCTCCCAGAAAAAGATGCGATCAAGAAAGTCGCTAACCCTGACAGCCCCGGGTTCTGTTCCCAGTGACAAAACCAGACAGTGGTCAGTGCCCTATACTAGACCTCAGGGCTCTGAACAAATGTTTGGTCTACAAAAGGTTCTGAATGCTGTTCATACTGACCATTATGACCATTCTGAACAAAAACATGTGGATGGTTTCCCAGGACTTAAAAGATGTGTGCTGTTATGTTTCAATATTCCCTCAGCATCAACGCTTCCTGCGGTTTCAGATCGGAGGGATTCCTTATCAATTCAAGGCCTTACCATTCTGCCTCATGACCGCACCGAGGGTCTTTATGAAATGTCTGGCCCTGGTGGTGGCGTTCCTGCAGGAGCAGGGCTTGCAGGTGCTGCTGTAGCTTGATGATTGACTCATCGTGGCGAGCACCAGGTGTGCAGTGCTGGATGCTCTCGAGATCATGGTGGATACTCTGCAGGAGCTGGGTTTCCAGATAAACTTCAAAAAATCTCAGCTGGAACCCACCCATCGAATTCAGTTCATTGGACTGATATTCGACACAACCTTGGAAAAGGTCTTCCTTCTGAAGAATTACTCTTTGGAGACTTGAAGCCGTTTTTCTAGCCAGTGGCCCACAGACAATGCATTCCATAGAGCGCCTGTTGGGCCACATGGCACCGAGTACAAGCACATCTTCAAATGCACGTAATTCAGAGATGGTTTTTGGATGTGTTTGATCCCCTTTGGGATCCGAGCCATCTAGAGTGCACACCCCCTCCTTGGGTACAAGCAGCGGTGGAGTAGTGGACAGAGTTTCAGCACTTGAGTGTTGGTACTCCCTTTCAAGCCCCTCAAACCCGCTGGGTGGTCACAACAGACACATCGGAGCTTGGTTGGGGAGCACACCTGGAAGGGCTTTGTCTGAGTGGACACTGGTCACCCAAGGAGAGGACTCAACACATCAATTATCTAGAGCTGTTGGCCATTTTCAACGCTCTCAAAGGCTTCCTGGGGGTCATTCAGTGCTAATACAAACAATACGACAGCAAAAGCCTATGTCAATTGACTGGGTGGCACGTCTTCAAGGAGCCTGCTGTTTCTGGCACTAGACCTATGGCATTGGTGCGTGCCTTCGTCCTGTCTTGGACAAATCCTCTTTTCTCTGTGTTTCCCCCATTTCCCCTCATTTCGAGAGTCCTGCGCAAACTAAGGGTGGATCGGGCCAGGGCAATCCTCATAGCCCCATGGTGGCCCAGGAGGCCTTGATTTCCAGCCTTGATGCGCTTGGCGAGGAACTGGCATCGCCAACATGTCCAGCCAGATCTGCTGTCTCAGGAACAGGGACGCGTGCTTCACCTGGATATTCGGTCTCTCCATCTGACTTCGTGGCAGTTCCTGCCAACTTCCTGTTGAGACTTAAGAAAGCTTGGGTTGCTGCTAGAAAGCAGCCCACACGGAAGTCATATGATCACAAGTAGACTCGTTTCACTTCCCTGCATGGGTTTGATGCCTTTAATCCATCTGTACAAGATATTTATAATTATCTGTTGTCCCTCAAGGAATCTGGTTTAAAGTTTTCATCCCTTAAGGTATATTTGGCTGCTGTTGTGGCGCATTCCCCCTCTGACTGGACTTTGTGGTTTAAAGATCTGGTGATAAAAGGTTTTCTAAAAGGTTTAACACACATATTCCCAGACAATCCGGTTATGTCACCCGCCTGGGGCCTGTCAGTAGTCTTGGCTGGTCTACTGCGGCTGCTGTTTGAGCCTTTGGCTTCAGTTGATCCACGTCTCCTGACCTGGAAGGTCGCCTTTTTGGTGTCCATTACCTCCGCCAGGAAAGTAAGTGAGTTGGGAGCCCTGAGGGCTGACCAGCTGTAGCTTCAGTTCCATATGGACAAGGTCGCACTCAGGATGGATGTCAAGTTCTTGCCCAAAGTGGTGTCTATGTTCCACCATTCATCCCTGCTCACTTTGCCAGTGTTTTTTCCAAATCCTTCATCAGATGCGGAAAGGAGGTTACACCATCTAGATGTTCAAAGGGTGTTGTCCTTCTATGTTCAGAGGTCTGCTGAGTGGAGAAAATCTCCTTCCTTATTCGTTCTGTATGATGGGCCCTGTAAAGGTCTCCAGGTCTTGGTCCAATCCATGTCTAGGTGGATAGTTTCCACAATTGAACTTTGTGATCAATCGGCTCATAAGCAGTTGCCTGCAACTATTAAGGCACACTCTGTTCGGTTAATGGCGACCTCTGTGGCCTTTAATTGTACAGTCCCGTTGGACGCTATATGTCAGGCAGCTACTTGGGCTTTCCCTCATTCCTTTATCCATCATTATGCAATTGATACCAGGGCACGTAATGATGCTGTATTTGGCAGGAGTGTCCTGCAGTCCATTTTCAGTTAATGTACATGTTTCTACAATAAAACATTCTTGCAAATTATATTTGCTTCTGTGCTTCCCTCCTCCTTGGTTGCTTGCTTGTTATACGCCCATTTGTGTAGAAGACAGAGACCACGTCGAAAAACTACAGGTTACTCACCTGTAACTTTGGTTCTTCTAGTGGTCATCTGTACTTCTACACACCCTCCCATCCTCCACGCGGGGTTTACTGAAACTGAAGTGGACTCTGTGACTGAGAGGATGAGGAGTAGCGCAGCCGCCTATAGCGGCTGGGGGCAGGGTTCCTGCCCAAAGCAGGAGAATTGAGCTTGTTAGATTCTGATGAGGTCTTTGTGCAGGCACATAGCCCATTTGTGTAGAAGCACAGATGACCACTAGAAAAACCAAAGTTACAGGTGAGTAACCTGTAGTTTTGGATGGTTTGATCCAACATCACTTGCCTGTCCCCATTTAGCCTAGGGATTGTGGTGTTTTGTTGCTCACAATACTGCAAATGTTCTCTCTAACCAGGCATTTTCAAAATCTAGGATTTACTCAGTGGTATGCTGGCTTCTTAAAATATCTGAGCTGCTCCATTTTTCTTTTTAAAGGATTCATTCCAGCTGGCTTGCTTTATAGTGCATTGCACAGCAGTGAATACCAAGTAGTTCTGGCAGTCTCTCTCAAGAACAGGCTACCAATCTCATAGGCAGTTCTTTGTCTCTTCCAAAAAAAAAAAAAAATTAAGGAAAATGCATGCTAATCAGGAGTGTTGTGTCCTTGACATTACCCAACATTAGTCCCACATGATGTCAACTAGCATTGAGCTTAAACTCTTAAGTTAGAGAGACAGGAGTTTGAGTGTTGCCTGTTGCTTAAAAGCCTTTGGTCTGTACCTTTAGCAAGAATTGTTTGCCCTAGCAGTTGTGTTCAGCACTGAATGGAGATGCCATTACTTGCTCATCTTAATGGAATAGGGTTCTTTTGTAGGTTAAATCACACTCTGGCACACTAGGGTAGACTTACAGAATGTGTTCCTTTTGAATCCAGGTTCTGCTCCTGTCTCTCGGGTAGATTCCAGATGGAGCTTGGTGATAGTTGCTCCTCAAAACAGGAGCTGTTATATGGAGTCCCTCAGGGCTCCATTCTGTCACCAATGCTTTTTAATATCTACTTGAAACGGCTGGGTGAGGTCATCAGGAGATTTGGTGCTGGATGTTATCAGTATGCTGATGACACCCAAATCTACTTCTCCTTTTCAGCTTCATCATCAGGAAATGGCGTTCATTCCTAAATGCTTGCCTACAGGCAGTAATGGGTTGGATGAGGGTTAACAAATTTAAACTGAATCCAAGCAAGACAGAGCTCATTGTAGGTGCTCAGAATTTGAGGGATGTGTTAGAGCTTCCTGTGCTAGATGGGGAGCAAGTATGCAGCTTGGGAGCATTCCTGGACCCAGGCCTCACACTGGTATCTCAGATGGAGGCTATGGCCAGGAATGCTTTCTATCTGCTTCAGCTGATTCGACAGCTGCGTCCATTCCTTGAAGAGGACAACCTCAAAACCATGGTGCATCAGCTGGTAATCTCTAGGCTTGACTATTGCAATGCAATCTACGTGGGACTGCCTTTGTATGTAGTTGGGAAACTGCAGTCAGTTCAAAATGTGACAGCCAGATTGGTCTCTGGTGCAACCTGGAGAGACCATATTATGCCTGTTTTGAAGCACTTGTACTGGCTGCCGATATATTTCCGGGCAAAATACAAAGTGCTGGTTATTACCTTTTTAAAGCCCTGAACAGCTTAGGTCCGAGTTATCTTAGAGAGCGCCTTCTTCTGCATGATCCCTACTGCACGTTAAGGTCATCTGAGGAGGTCCGTCTTCAATTACCACCATGTCTGGTGGCGACTCAGAGGCGGGCCTTTTCTGTAACTGCTCTTGGGCTGTGCAATGCATTCCTGACAGAAATCCATAGTCTGAATTCATTGCTGGCCTTCAGGAGAGCCCTTAAAACCTGTCTGTTTGGCCTGGCCTTCCAGGGTTTTTAAACTGTAAAGGTTTGGCCTCGTTTCCCAGGAATTTAAAAATCGTTTTAATGTTTTAATAATGGTTTTATGTTTTTATAGTTTTTTATTTTAACTGTTAATTGATTTTAGTCTTATTTTAATGTAAACCTCCCTGAGCCATTTTTGGAAGGGTGGTGTAGAAATCTAAATAATAAATAAATAAATAAGATACTTGATACCAGTTAGCTGAATTCAGCTGTTTTCCATTGACAAGGGTAATTTGGTCTTGGCTGAGGAAGATGAGAGATTCCTCCTTGCTAAACTTGGACAAACATCCTTTGTTAACATTTTACACTTGGCATTAAAGAACAATAACTGATGTGCTCTATGACAAATGGGAAACACAAAGTTCATATCTTGTCAAGCTTTAGGTAGCTCTTAAAATAATTTGTATCTAGAAAGGCTACTCTTGTGCTTTTAAGAAATGCAGTTGTTTGTAGGGTGGACAGTGGCTGTTTCAGTGCTCTGAGTTCCCCTAGCAAGTGTAGTGAACCGCCCAGAGAACAATTTGTTATGGGGCAGCTAACAAAGATGATGTTTAAATAAGGATATTTATAAAGGCCAATGGGTGAAACAAATATTTTATTTTAAAACCATCTTATAATTCAGAAGGGTTTTCATTGTGGCTTAATACACATAAAAATAGCAGTCTTAAAAACATTATATTAAAATACATCTATAAAACAGCAAAAGCAATAGTAAAGCATTACAAATCGCACCTGAAACCTAGAACAGCAGCTTCATATGTACTAATCATTAAAATCCTGGACTAAAAAGAAAATTATTTACCAGGTGCCTTAAATATGTCAAACTTGGTGCCAAGTAAGCAGTTCTGGGGACAGCATTCCACTGAGGGGGCCCTTTTCTGAATTGCCACCTGCCTAACTTCAGGGCCACCTGTGCAAGAGTCTCTGATTATGAACTTAATAAACAGGCAGGTTCATGTGGGTGAAAGTAGTCTTTTAGATGCCTGGGTCCCAAGCCATGTGGTGCTTTTAAAGGTTAAAACAAACAGGAAGCCAGTGAGGCTGTTCTTAAGAACTTGTGAGATGTATTCTCTCAATATGAATGCATGGATGTCTCCTTCTGGGCTGAGGTAAAGAAATATCATAGGCAGAATATGATCTAAGTGTGCCCAGCAATTTGCTGACTCTTTCCCCATGGTGGTCGTGGTGTTGATTTTAAGATGTGAAGTGGATCTGGGATGGGGATATGTCCATCCCAGATCCATTCTTTGTATGTCCCAGATGGGTTCTTGCCTTAGGCAACCTTCCAGCCTTATAAAGCCCATGACACCTTCCCTGTCACCTCTCAGTTTTTTGGATGTTCTAGGATTTGTGCCCTTCTGACATTAACCTCTCCTCTACTTTTTACCTCCTCAGATGCCCCCCAGTCACCAGGCAGCCTCAGCCGATCAACAGCTACCAAAAACCGCATTGCAGGCCTGGAGAAGCAGCTCAATATCGAGTTGAAGGTGAAGCAGGGAGCAGAGAACATGATCCAGATGTATGCCAATGGTGCTGCCAAGGTGGGTGTTAGTGTTGTCCCCAGCCACATTATAACAGCTGCTCAAAGGCATTTGCCAATCTGGCTAACCCCTACATATTCTCTAAATGAGTGTGTTTGTCATATTGTAAATATTAGGTTATCAGTGCACACTCCCCACCCCATTCACAAGTAAACATACATAATAGTTTGCCTTTCACTGAGTCAGACCATTGGTTCATCTAGCTCAGTACTGCCAACTCTGACAGACAACAGCTCTCCATTCTCAGACAAATATCTTTCTTATCACCCGTCAAGATCCTTTGAGCTGGAGTGTTATTGGCACTGGTCTCAGTTTTATCCCTTTGGCTCTAGGTGCCAGCCCCAAAATGTATGTGTCAGACTGCCTTCTGCTCCATTGTCAGGGGAGGGACTCACTGCTTGCTGCCAGCAATGCCTTTCACTTGGAGAGGTGGACTCCCTGTCTTACTTGCCTCCACCTTGCCTGCTCCTCCTCTTAGTTGTGTCTGTCTGGCTCAGAGTGAGCGAGCAAAGTGGGGGCAGATGGCTCCCTCTTCCTCCTCCTCCTCCTCCACCTCCTGGCTGTGGAGGGGAGGGAGGGAGCAGTCTACCCCGATGCCTCCTCTTGGTTGCATTGCCTGGCTCAAGTGTCACACTTAAAATTCAGGTGCCATGGTGAGCTGGCATCTGTAAAGTGCCAAGCCCTGTATTACCAATGTAAGTATGCTAGCCTATTCATCCCTAGCCTATTTATCCACTTGTTTTCTAGCAAGGAAGGAACAGCGGCCAGAATATATCTATAATAATAATAATAACAACAAAACTACTACTACTATAATTTTTATAATTAAAAAACCTAAGCTGCCCTTCAGAAAATTCTCCCAGGGTGGAGTACAACATAAAAAGAAATGGAATATACAATAAAACTCAGCAGAGCATAAAACCACGTAATAATAAATTAAAACCAGCAGCAATTAAAAGCCCAGGAGAAGTACCAAAAATATATGACAGTTGGGGCCAAGAAAGCCTCTCTGGGGAGTGAATTTCAGAGTCGGAGGGCTGCAACTGAAAAGGCCCTCTCCCCAAATGCCACCTTCTGAACTTCAGGTAGAGAGGGCACTTAGAATAGGGCCTCTGGAGTGAACAGACAAGCTCATGTGATAGTAGGTGGTCCTTCAGGTACCTGGGTCCTAAACTATTTCAAGATCTATAGGTAAGCACCAACATTTTAAATTGGGCCTGGCAACAGACTAGCAGCCATCATTGGCTGCTTCAAAATCGGTGAGCTAAGGTCGAAATAACCGGTCACAGTTATAAAAAGGAGACATTTCCTAGGTAATTACAGCAGCCTGTAACCCCCTGCTGGTCAACATATTTCTCTTAGACTGGTACAAGCTTTGTCAATAGACTATTCTGAAATGACTCAGCACTTATATAGGTCAAAGCTGGCTACAGAAAACAAGTAGTTAGCTTTTTAAATTCAGTTTAATGAAATGCTGCATATTGTCTGCACTGGCAAATGGTCCAGATATTGTGTACAATAACCAGATATTTCATATGAACTCCTCCCTGGGACCAGGATGGCAGCAGTTGGTTGAACAGGTTCCAAAGCAGCATTTTCATGTTTATGAACTTTGGGAGGGACAGACTTCTGTGAATTGTCTGGATTCTCTGGGATCAGGATCCTAGTGTAAAACCGAAAAGACAGCCTCTGTATCTACAGTCTGTCAGGATTTGAAAAACTAGCATTCCTGACCTGTAAACGGTGACAATATTTTTTGTTTGGGTGTTGGGAGTTCTCAACTCACATTGGAAACAATTTTGGTTGAAGAAGCCAATCAGCTTTAAAAGAGATTCCCAACCTGTTCCATTTTCAGACAGACTACCAGTAGCACTGAATGGATATTGGCTCTGTGAAGTGTTTGCAGAGGAGTGGGGTATAGGGCTCCAGGTTTGGGACAGAAGTGTCTCTGTGTTTTGTTTTTAGGATAGAGAATAATATTCTGGGAGCCAGATGGGTAGATTCTGCTCTTGGATCTCAGTACATTCTAATAACTCACTATCTTTTGCTGTCCTGCTAATCTCATTCAACCTGGTCTGCCCTCTAGGATCGGAAGCTACTGCAAACAGCCCAACAGATGCTACAGGATAGCAAGACAAAGATCAATATAATCCGCATGCAGATCCGCAAGGCTGTGCAGGCTGATGAGGTGCAGCTGACTATGGAGGATGGGCAAGGTGAAGGGAAAAATGAAGACCACAGCTCCTGTGTTGTGCAGGCAATCACTCAGCAAAGGCCAGCCACCCTGTCTGCATCTTAACCTTCAGAGAGCCCTTCAGGAGGAGCTGGGGCATGCTTTCTGGAGGCATTTGATAAACCTCTCTGCCCCCACCTGTAACTGGTGCTGAAGCAAGAGGTCTTTGGTCTTGGGATGTAAATGGGTTCTATCTGCAAATAAGTCCACTATCTTGTGCAGAAGCAGCTGCTGTTCTCCTGAGCACAGGAGACGGGGACTGACTTTACCTCTATTAATTGCAGGTAACACTGATCTCAGTGCCTTAGAGCTGAGGATTGAAGAGCTGCGACATCACTTCCAAGTGGAACATGCTGTGTCTGAGGGGGCCAAGAATGTACTTCGCCTTTTGGGCTCCAGCAAAGTTCAAGATCGCCATGCTATTTCTGAGGTAAACAGCTCCGCCCTCAGCTGAGGTTCCACAAGGCAAATAGATTTAAGTATGAATGAGTTGGAAAATATGAATATTAAACAATGCTTTTCTTATCACCTAGAACTAAATGTAATTGGTTTGAAATAAGCCCAAATCCTCTCCCTCCTGCATATATGTTGTTTTACCATTCATTATCAATATAACTCTCTAGGATTAAAAAAAACAAACTCTTAAATTATAGGGGTGTCATGAACAACTTTTTCAAAATGGCCATGATATATATCCTGATACTCGAAGTATTTATTACCCAAGTCTGGCAGAAGCAGGGAAGGAGCAGCAAGAACCAGATCGTTCACTTGCTCCTCTCTGCCATTCTACAGGTTCATGTCCTGTAGCCTCCTGTTGTGGTCTGATTATGACAGGATGTAGGACTGAGTGGGCTATTGCATTTGAGTTCCGCATTGCAAACACTGCTCCTGAGATGTGGCCTGGGATCTTTAGCAATTCAAGTGGATGTGCATTGGGGATCTTTAGTCTGTCCTGAATGAGTGGCCATGCCAAAGGATTTGGTGTTTCCACATCATTGTTACTGTAATATTTTGGGAAGACTGTGGTGGTAGGTGCAAGGTTGGGAGCTGTGTAGATCTGGAAAGTGGGAAGTGCATCTGTGCTAGATAGATGTTTTTATCTGACCCGCTGAGCCTTTGCTATAGGCACAAACCAAGCTGAATGAGTCGAGTCAGAAGTTGGACCTTTTGCGTCATTCTTTGGAACAGCGTCTGGCTGAGTTGCCTGCAGATCACCCGAAGGGCTACATCATTAAAGAAGAGCTCATTCTGGCCTCCTCCCCTGCCTTCAATGTTCGCAATACCACTGCCTACCAACACAACCAATATAACACCCTCTCAAAGCCATCTCCACTCACAGGTAAAACTGCGCTCCCTACTGACTTCTCTTGATTCAGTGTACTGCCCAAGCCCTCTTGACACACAGCTGTAGTGTTGTGCATTACGTTCAGTACTGTTATTTCCTTAAGCTTCCCCCTTTTCTAGCAGCCTTTTCCATTTTCTTATCTGTTCTAGGCATTCACCACCACCACCCCATGTGCCTGCACACACACACACACACACACACACACACACACACACACGAATGGAGTGATAGGATTCCCAACTTCCTGGTCCTCTGCTCACATTACTAAAGCTCAAGGAACACATGGCTGTTCTGTTTGGCATGCTCCAGAGCAGGGTCCATTGGGTCATCATTTTGAGTTTTTAGCTGTGTCTTGTTGACAGGGACACTGGAAGTGCAGTTGTTGGGGTGCAGTGGATTGCTGGAGTTTGTCCCGGGACGCACCCGTGGCTCCACTGTCTCCTTGCCGTGTAACAGCCCTGGTGAAGCACGGCCCTCCTTCATGAGCCGCAGTGGGCGAGGACTCTATAGCCGGAGTGGCAGTGTGAGCGGCAGGACCACCATCAAATCTGAAGAGACCAGCAGTGAGTAGTTTTTCAGGATTTGGGGTACTAACATGAGGGAAGGAGCAATGAAAGAGGGAAAATGGTGTGCCTTCCAGCACAATTAGTGCTGCACGAGGTCTTTGTTCCTCTCTTTCTCTAAGCAGATTAATCGGCATTAACCAAGATTGTTTTATTCTGTTCTCTTACTTATAAACTGGAGGATTCAACCTTTCAACTTATTGTTACTGTTACTCTTGTAGATGAGATGAGTGCTGTGCTGAAACTGGATAATGTGGTTGTAGGCCAGACAGCCTGGAAGCCCAGTGGACTACAATCCTGGAACCAGACCTTCACAGTGGAGCTGGAGAGGGTATGTCTAAAGATCCCCAACTTTCCATGTTCCTAAAGGTCAAGGAATGGAAGCCCCCAGATCTGTGGTGGACAAGTCTCTCCACTTAACATCCCTGTGGGAAAATGTTGGGGGAGTCCTATGCTGATCCTTCCATTTGTGATTGATTTCTTCTCAATATAATTTCAAAGTCAAATTATAACCGTCTTATGAAGTACGAGTTGTCAGATTATATAACAACTCGAGAGGAATTTGTTCATTGCATACCCCAAAGAGGTAGCATGGAACAGTATATTTTGCTCCTGTATACCCACTAAGAATGGCACTGGTGTCTTTCTGTAGTCTTTGAAAACTCTGTGCTTGAGACAGAAATGAGGAAGGATCTGTTGATCCACAACTGGTAAAGGATAAGATTATAGTTGGGCTTTGGTATGGCAATTATGGGTGTTATGTTGAGTCAGTGTCTGCTTGTTGCTGATTTTTCTGATTGTTTCTCTCTGTATCCACACCAGGCAAGAGAGCTGGAGATCAGTGTATATTGGCGTGATTATCGCAGTCTCTGTGCCCTAAAATACCTCAAACTGGAAGATTTCCTTGACAACCAACGCCATGAAATTCACCTAGAGTTGGAACCACAGGGTACTCTTTTAGCAGAGGTAAAAAGAAAAAAGAGGGGTGCTGGTTGGACTGGAACCATGCTGGGCAGAACTGGGGTCAGATGCTTAAGAGTGAAGAAGTTGTATGTCCAGACACTGGGATTTCATAGCTGAATGTGAATGAACACATAGTTGCCAAAATGTGCAAAATCTGATCAATTCAATAACAGTAAGACATCCATTCATACAGATGCGTGTTGGGCCCTTGACTCGCGCCCCCCCCCCCCCCTCGCCCAAATCTCTGCTACCTGAACAACAGGACCAAATATGTGATACTTGCTTTATTTAGTCTCTAGGGCAAGGTGGCACAACTTTGGCCCTCCAGCTGCTATTGCATCACAACTCCCATCATCCCTGACTATTGGCCACTGTAGCTGGGGATTATGGGAGTTGAAGTCCAACAGCTGGAAGGCTGAAGTTGTGCGGCCCTACTCTAGAGAAAGCATTCACACACTGCACAATAAAGACAGGACATTGTAGCAAGTTTAAGTGGGATCAGTTATATAATACTCAGGACTGCTTTGTGTAATTCCCAAGTTACATTCTTTAGTTTCGCCCTGCCCCCCATACCCGCCCTTCTTCTCCTCCAGTTACTTTTGACCATCATCTAAACAGGAATATGAGGTGTTGGTGGGCATGGAATCATGTTCCAAGGTGAGAAGGAAATGATTTAGCAGCTTGAATTTCTAGGCCTTCTGTAGGGGCAGAAAGGAGAGCTGTGTGTAAGAAGCACAAATAGAGATTTTGATTGATTCTTTGTCTCTTGTATTCATGGAAGCCAGTTATTTTTCATAAAGGACTGCAAATCCTGAGTAAGGTAGGAGAGATGACAAATGTTCCTCAAGAGATGCATCGTCAGGGGTTGTCAGAGCCAGATTTCTAATTTGGATGTCAAGGGTATAACAATGACGTTTGATGTAGGCATAGTAAAGACTAACTTGGATATCTCAGCGGCGTTCGATACCATCAACCATGGTATCCTTCTGGGTCATCTGAGGGAGTTGGGAATAGGAGGCACTGCGTTGCATTGGTTCCGCTCCTATCTCTCGGGTAGATTCCAGATGGTGGAGCTTGGTGACAGTTGCTCCTCAAAACAGGAGCTGTTATATGGAGTCCCCCAGGGCTTCATTCTGTCACCAATGCTTTTTAATATCTACATGAAACCGCCAGGTGAGGTCATCATGAGATTTGGTGCTGGGTGTTATCAGTATGCTGATAACACCCAAATCTACTTCTCCTTTTCATCTTCATCATCAGGAAATGGTGTTCATTCCCTAAATGCCTGCCTACAGGCTGTAATGGACTGGGTGAGGGATAGCAAATTGAAACTGAATCCAAGCTAGACGGAGGTGCTCATTGTAGGGGGTCAGAATCTGAGGGATGAGTAACATCTCCCTGTGCTAGATGGGGTTACACTCCCCCAGAAGGAGCAGGCGCAGCTTGGGAGTACTACTGAACCCAGGCCTCAGGTGGAGGCCATGGCCAGGAGTGCTTTCTATCAGCTTTGGCTGATTCAACAGCTGAGTCCATTCCTCGAAGAGGACGACCTCAAAACAGTGGTGCACCGGTTGGTAACTTCCAGGCTTGACTACTGCAATGCACTCTACATGGGGCTGCCTTTGTATGTAGTTTGGAAACTTCAGTCAGTTCAAAATGCGGCAGCCAGATTGGTCTCAGGGGCAACTCGGAGAGACCATATTATGCCTGTTTTGAAACAGTTGAACTTGCTGCCGATACGTTTCCAGGCAAAGTACAAAATGCTGGTTGTTAACTTTAAAGCCCTAAATGGCTTAGGTCCAGGTTACCTCTGAGAGTGCCTTCTTCTGCATGATCCCCACCGCAAGTTAAGGTCATCTGAGGAGGTCCATCTCCAGTTACCACCAGTACGTCTGGTGGCGACTCAGAGGCGGGCCTTCTCTGTAGCCACTCCTGGGCTGTGGAATGTGCTCCCTTCAGAAATCCATAATTTGAACTCTTGATTGACCTTCAGGAGACCCCTTAAGACTTATCTGTTTGGCCTGGCCTCCAAATTAGGAAGGGTGGTATGAAAATTCAATAAATAAATAACTCCTGTTATAAACAAATAATGTACAGATCAGTGACAGTAGTGCTAGTGATCAATTTTAAAACAAAGAAGATACAGATACAAGGTTTAAAACAAGAAAGGCTTCAAACGTATCAACATTGTGGATTGAAAATCTAAAATAAAACAAAGGAGGAAGTGAGATGTACCTATTATAAATGTAAAATGGAAGATATTAAAATACAAAGTATTTATTTGTAGGACAACTGATTGTAGGACAACTTGAATGCAACCTCAGCAATCTGAATTAGAGCAAAGTGCTAGAGACTTAATTTTGAGGCTATGAAAATGTTATAGGGAAGAGGATCCTACCAATGGACAGTGTTGCTCATAGGGCACATGCAGAGACAATGGCCAACATTCTGCACAGTTTAACCCTGACATTAGGAAGCCATTGACAGAGGCGCTCAAACCCCCAGACCTTGGGGACTTGGTTAAAGTTAGTTAAAGGAAGCTAACTTTTCACAGGGCAGCAGGGTGGTGGCAGAAGCCCAAAACGTAGGGGGGCCTCATGCAGGGGGGGCTTATGGTGGGGGTGTGTGTCCAGGCACCACTTTTGGCTAGGTGTGCCCCTGGCCACTGAGGCTGCTGCACCCATAAAAGAATGTGCAGGGGCTGTTGCAGAGGCGAGCTGCTGCAAATCTCCTTAAAACTGCGTCAAAGCACTTCATGCAACTTCCGTTGGAAACAATGGAAGTAGCTTGAAGCAAGTGCCCATGGGAGATTCATAACAGCCCTGGGGCTGCCTTTTATGTGCGCAGCAGCCCTGGCAGCTTCCTAATTCCAAGGAACATAGGAAGCTGCCTTACACCAAGTCAGATCGTTGGTCCATGTAGCTCAGTATTGTATACACTGACTGGCAGCAGCTCTCCATGGTTTTAGGCAACAGTCTTTCCCAGCCTTACTTGGAGATGCCAGGGAATAAACCTGGAACCTTTTGTATGCAAAGCGGATGCTCTGCCACTGAGCTGTGATACAGAAGGTCAACCAATGTCCCCACCGCCCCCAGCACTGGATCATATATATCTCCTGATTTCAGAACGCAAGTGTGACTGCTTCCAACACCCAATTTATCACATGGAATATGGCATTGCTGGGGCAGAATTAGGAACAGCACAAATATTACACAAAGACTTGTTTTTAATTGACTGGAAAACTCCATAGTGAACTCTGTAATTGCCTATGGATTTTTTAATGTTTTTCTTATTCATAAAATATTGTAATTGAATACAGTACTAAGAAAACACAATTTCCCTACCACAAAAGCACCACTGGGGGGCGGGGGGGACTTGAATTCTACACAGTTAACAATTGTACAACAAATAGTAACAAATTCTGAGCAAACATAATTTTAAAAATTGTTTGGAAGAGCCTTGGGCCCCTACTGTAGCATCATGTTTTCTATCCCCTTTTAATTGATGTCAAAATATAGAATATTCATGATAGAGATTGTTATTGGGCAGCATTTTATTTTTTAAACATTGGTCAGCTTCTGCAAACTGGTTGGCTCCCACCAAGTACTCATGTTTGTTTATGGTTAACATAGGCCTTGGGATGCTCTCTAGGAAGACAACTGGGAAAAAGAAGTCAAAACATCATCGCAACAGAAGCTGGAGTGTTTTTAATGGAATGAAACAATCTCAAACCCATTTGTGCTGCTCTGATAACAATGCTATCTAGGTCTGCTAGTGAGGCAAGAGTTACCAAGCAAAATGAGTAATGTCTGACTGTAGGGATCCCAGATTTTGGTGCAGAGTGAGAGCTGGAGGCTTGAAAGGCTGGTTCCCTAAAAGTGGCTCATTTTTTTGTTTTTAGGAAGCTGGAGGAGCTATGAGCTGAAGCTCCCTGCACTCAGACAAATAAATACAGATTCATTTATTTTTAATAATTGAGAAGAGGAATTTCTCCCTTGAAATTGAGGTCTCTATGGTCCCACTTCTCTGAATAATTGCTATCTGTATTTGGGTTCACCCTGTTACCTATCCAACCGTCTTGGCCTTGAGGTCCCTTTCATATTGCAATGGTGTAGTGGCAGGAGTTGTCCAGGGTTCAGTTCACCCTTGCCTATTTTGCACTATTCTTCCTTGCTTCAGGTTACCTTCTTCAACCCTGTCATTGAACGCATACCCAAGCTTCAGCGACAGAAAAAGATCTTCTCCAAGCAACAAGGTAAGGAAGGCATGGGGACACAGTCTGAAGACTGGAAATGCCTACATGGCAACTAGAATCTCTAGCCTTGTCTGGTTTACTGGGGGTGAGGGGTGTTTGCTTACTGTACGGTGTTGAAGGATTAAATGTAATGCATTGTGCAACAGGTTAGCTTGTGAGAGAGATACTGAAATGTAGGCTGTAATGTTCAGTGACAAATGGATGTGGCCAGTGTGTATGTTTTGAGGTGTTGGGAGGAGTAAGAGTTAGGGATGTGCAAAGAGGTTCGAACTGAACTGGGCCAGCCGCTTTTGTGCACACCCCTAGTGAGAGTTATAAAGCATATCATTAAGAATGAATGATCAAGTTATCTTTACTGGCACTTTGAAAGAGAAGAGATGGTGTGGTGGTGATCAGTCAGAAGTGTGTCTTCTTCTAAAGGAATATTTCCTGCACAGCTAAAGGCTGAATGGGAAATTGGGTTCAGGTTCAGATCTTTCTGCCATCTCCAGTGCAAATCAACCCAACAGCTAAAACAACTATCTAAATACTGAATTTAAATCTTCCTTTTATAATTCGATCATATCGCCTTTATAAAACTGTAATCTTTTAAGTATGTAGTCTACATGAGGAGATGGCTTCCTTGTTACATGTAAATGTGCCCTGAGGAATGATATGTCGGCGATGATACTTATCATTTTATAGAATGTATTTCAGCTGTTCAAAGTGCTTCATATCTCGGTGTTCCTTATTGCAGACCTGGCAGATAGAATAGTGGTGGTAGTATTCTTATACTGCATGGTGCGGGAGCTGAGAGAATAGGGATTCACCCAAGGCCAGACCGTGCATTCATAGCTGAGGTGAGATGTGAACCAGGGACTTTAAAATTCTCTCTTAGCTGAACTGCCACACCAGTTCTTGGGTAACTCTATCTCATATAATGAATTTGATCTATGTAGGCAAGATTTGTCTTTACATGCACACTATGCTGTATGGATTTAGAACGTATATGTTGGATTTTGGAGAGAGGGCTAAGTGTTAGTCTGGGATCTTTCAGGAGAGAAACCTTTCATGACTGCATTGCTAAATATTTGCATTCATTGAGGCAGGCCTGAGAACTTGCCTACAATACTGTGGGATGTGTCTCTTGCATGCATTCCAGTTGTCACCGCTGTCTTGCAACTCCTGATTATTTTCTTATTGTCAGGCTGGGTGTTGCAGTGCTCATGCTAATGCCACTGTCATTCTTCCCTTTCTGTCTTTTTTTCCTAGGAAAGGCTTTTCTGAGTGCTCGTCAGATGAACATTGATGTTGCTACGTGGGTGCGGCTACTGAGACGTATTATCCCCACTGCCAATACCACAGGCGCCTATAGTCCCTCAACACAGATGACCCCAACACCTAGCTCTGAAAACAGACACAGCCTCAACTCTGGGTAGGTATCCACTATTCTTCATGGGTAGCACTGTAAGAATTCCTCCTTCTGCAAGCGGGATATAAAAGTTCTTATATGTCATGATACAGTCATCCCCTTCATTGTCAGGGCTTGGGATTTTAGGAGCAATATATCTGAGGCAGCAGAGTTGAGCGCAGATACCCTCTTCTCACCCAGTCACTAGTCATCCTTCTCAAATCCTCCTCAGATGTATAGGTGTTTAGCAGAAATCGCCTCCATTTTCACGATAATGGTTAGAAACCTCCTCCCCTCTGCCTTCTTCTCTATTTAATGGGAGTTAAGAATGTAAGGACTCTGCTTTAATTCATGGTTTTGTCATAGCCATGCAAGCTCCTAAATCTCTTGACAACTCTCCTGCAGGGCTCGGCGCACAAAGAGACACAGCCCTTTATCTCAGTAAGCCCTTGTCTTTCTCCAAGATGCATATGTTCTCCTTTAGGGCCAGGGAGCTGTGTGTTCTGGGGATGTTCTGGTGACAGGGACCTGAACACAGCCTGCCATAGCTAAAGCTTCTCGCATTCCCTACAATGATTTTGCCTTGAGATTCCCTAGAGCTGGCATTTTCTTCTCCCCAGGGACATTGCCATTGAGAAGCTGAGCTTGGAAGGGGATAGAGTGCAAATGGAACAGTTCGGCCCAGATGACAATGAGCTGCCTGGGAAGGACTTGTTGGTAAGTGTTGACAATCTTTGGCAGGGCTGCTCAACTTTGGCTCTCCTGCAGATGTTGCGCTACAGCTCCCATAATCCGTGGCTATTGGTCACTGTGGCTGGGAATTATGGGAGCTGTATTCCAAATACTGCTAAGGGACCTAAGTTGAGCAGACCTGATCTTTGGTTTGACTGGCCAGCAGCTAATCCTGGCCTCTTGTGTCATATAAAGCAATGAATTGCCTTGAGTAGCTATCTTCAAGTGTCTGAAATTTCTTTTTGCAGACATCACGAGTTGGGGATGAGATGAGAGTTGGTGTAGTGGCTAGAGTACTGGACTAGGACTGGGGAGACCAGAGTTCAAATCCCCATTCAGCCATAAAACTAGCTGGGTGACTCTGGGCCAGTCACTTCTCTCTCAGCCTAACCTGTTTCACAGGGTTGTTGTGAGGAGCAACCTAAGTATGTAGTACACCGCTCTGGGCTCCTTGGAGGAAGAGCGGGATATAAAATGTAAAAATAAATAAATAAAATAAAATAAAAATTCCATTCCAGGTGGAGCTGGGTCCAGGAGGTGAAGCCAGAGGGTCTGATAGTACTCTGCATAGGTGAGGGAAAAGTGTATTTGTGTACCTTCTTTCAGCCAGATCTTTTGCTTTCTTCCTGTGCCCTTGCTTGTTTTCATCTGATATGGTGGTCTGCCAACAGACTTTGAGTTTTTGTGTGTGCCCCTCCCCTCGGCCCCGAGACCCTTACTGAATTGAATAGAAAGTAGCTATTCAAAGTAGAAAGTAGTTGTCACCAGACTTAAGTATCCCGTTCTTAGGGCCTTTCAGGAACATCAGGCTATACTGCAAACGTTGCATAGCTATGATTCATTGTGCGCAGGATCTGGGTTTCCCAAGCTCTCCTTCAATAAATTGTTTCTGTTTTGAGTATAATACAACATATTGTTTGAAAACAATATATTTGAAGTTGTGTCTCGACATACAAAATTCAAATATCAGAAACACTTGTTGCATAATGCCTTTGATGCAACCAACTCTGCCCACCCCCAGTTGCCCCACTGTGTTGTGCTCAGCATGCAAACAGGATTGTTTCAATAGTGGAAGCTCATGTGTCTCAAGGCATAAAGTGTATATGCTCTTTTGCCATTTGGCTCTTGTCTTAAGGTGCTTCCCCCCACCCCTGGTTCTTTCTTCCTTGCCCACTGCACTTGCTGGTGAAGCTGTGTGGAGTGAATTATGGTGGTCCTGCCTCTCCATCCTTCTTAATTGTATATTTTTAATCCATGTGGTTGCATGGGGTATAGTGATCTTACGTAGCTTACAAAGATAATGTTTCAGTACTTGTGTGAAAAATGTGTATTGGGAACTCACTAGATTGGGCAATACTTTGTTCCTCATGGGCCATGTGTGGCTGATGTTGATTATGATGACCTGTGCTTCCATGTGGGGGGAAATGCTATCTCTGACATGCTCCCTTATCTCTCAGCAGCCTCCTAAGAACAACACCCCTTGTAATGGACGACTTCCATTTTCTAGCAGTGCTGGGTCGTGGCCACTTTGGCAAAGTGAGTATTGTGTGCCTAGCTGAGAGTCTAGTCATTCCCTCTCGCTCAATAGGTTCAGGCATCCATGCATCATTGAAAGGCACTCCTATCTCTTCCCATCTTCACAGACTCCAGTCCAGTCTGGCTGCCAGTAGCATAATGGTAGTGTCTTGGCTCCTCGCCTCTTCCACTTGAACTTACTCTCATTGGTCTGAGGGGTAAATCCCCCAAATCATGGGTCTTGGCTGCTGGTTGTAGTTACTGACCTGTGCTTACCTTGTGTTTCTCATGTTGATTGTCTTGGATATAGGTGCTGTTATCCGAGTTACACCGAACAGGGGAGATATTTGCTATCAAAGCCTTGAAGAAAGGTGACATTATTGCAAGGGATGAGGTAGAGAGGTGAGTCTAACTTAGCAGCCAGGGAATGTCACAGAACCAGAATAGTTAGGAATGTGTTTATAGCATATCCTTTTTGATTTGTTTGATATTTCTGGTGGCACAATAGTGCTAATTTGAATTAAGATCCCAGTTAGTATCCCCATACTAGGCTTTGTTGATGTTGCTTTAGATAACTGAGATTGTGTTGACAGTTGGGCATGGACCCGAGGGCCCACATTCATTGCAGGGCCCTTCTGATGGATTTCTGAAGCCCCCAGAGAGTCCACTGCTGCCCACCACTGTCCAGTAAATGTCACCATTGGGCCCTGGCATACCAGGCAGCAGCAAACAGCAGTGATAGCAGATGCATCTCTTCTAGCATGGAGTGGTGGTGCCGAAGGAGGCACATCCATCCGCTTCCATTTATCTTTCCCAGGTAGCTGGACACCATCAACGAGGCAGTGCTTGCACACCACAAGAGGTGGGGGACTAGTGTAGGGTCCTAAGGGTCCCCTGGAATTTTGGTGCTGAACCTGCTGAGAAAGTGTTTGCAAGTACACATGTGCATTTGTATGCAAGAGAGGGAATTTGTACAGAGGAGTTGAAAAGGCACATTACTGCTCATGAATAGCATTATGCTGAAGGTATTCGTTTCCCAAAGGGGAAGAGGTAGGAGGCAGGAGAAGAAAGTGATTCCAGCCAGGGAAGTGCAATGGCTCTAAAACTCTAAAAAGAGGCACCTTTTTAAAAGTAGTGATTCTCTTTATTTAGCAGGGGGAGAGCAACTGGCCCTATCCATCTCAAGCATAGCATCCCTCCAGTGGCTATTGCTGGTGACTGTCTTATCTTTTTCTAGATTGTGAGCCGTTTGGGGCCAGGGAGCCATTTTATTTAATTTTGTATGTTTGTTTTTATTATTTATATAATAAGACGTCTCTGCCTCCAGGTCTGCATTATCTCAGTGAAGTGCATGTAGGTACACACACTGGGTGTCCTTCTCTCCTAAGTATGTATAGTTCAGGGTCTGTGCACATGTACAGAGTAGCATTGAGTGTGTGCTCAGATACTTATGTGAGTCACATGAAAGTGATATTCCATATGGTTGAGTTCCGTTTGGTGTATGGCACACCTCATCCTAAACACAATACTTAAAAGGATCTAAATGAGTTCCACCAATACAATAGATACTCCAGAAAGAGCCCAAAACAATGTTATCAACTGATAGAAAAACACCAATACCTAAAAGGTGTGCATGAACCTCTCTATATGCTATAAGACCTGTAGACATAATTCATTGTTTGAACAGTGAATTTGATGTTTATTTATAGTCCAGCACTAAAGGCTTCATAGGAATACATCTAAATTATATTTGGATATTATGAACATATAAATGGTTAAGACTTTGTGGATAAAACCATGCTTGAGAGTCAAGACACCTAGAAGCACATTAAGTAGAGCCACAATTAGGCCCATGAAGGGTTTTTTCTAATATGGAGTCTGTTGATTGACAAGAGAGGCAACAGCTGACTCAGGTATTTAAACCCTTACCAAGGGTGGTATTGTCCTATTGAGAACAGGACGTATGGCCTAATAGGCAATGGAGTAAGACCTTACTTAACAACAGTTGTTGTTATGGTAAGTATATGATGTTTGTATTTTTGAGAGATTTATCTCTGGGATGATTATTTATAAAAAAAGTTAAGTACTTCAAAATGCATTGTGTTTCTTAGAAGTCTAACAATAGAAGTTATAGCAAGGTAGTTGTGTGCATACTATTCCCCTTGTATCATGAGTATTGTACAATATGAGCCTGTTGAAAGGGGTTTTCTAGTCATATTTGAGGTTGCATTGTATTTTATAGAGGCTATGCTGATACCTATGTTTTATAAAATTTTAAGCAACAGGTCAATATTGGTAGCGCATGTTTGCCACTAAGGAAATTTCTTTATAATAGTTGAATATTTAGTATATAGATGTCTGAACAGAATACTTATTATTTCTTACACAGAGACCCTGAAGATTACGTAGACCAGGAAAAAGTACCTGGCTTAGTATTGTTGTTATCGTTAAAATAATCACAAGGATTCATTGGGTGAATGCCACTGAAGAAGGCCTTGTTCAGGCCAAAATGCATTTGGCATTATAAGAAAAGTATCAGAAGAACTATCTCCTTGCATGATTCATTGTTGAATCTTGGTCCTACCAGAAAAGTCTGTTGGATTACCCATTTGCATATCTGGACATTTGTGACTTCAGAAGGACTCTTGAGAGAGATTGGATTACAAGTGTGGGACTCCTTTTCCAATGTAGGGATGCGCATGAAATGGAATTTTCATTTTGCTTCGAGCTCAAAACGAAACACAGATGGTCAAAAACATTTCTTCGAAACAGTGTTTGAACCGGCTGTTTCAACGAAACAAAACCCAAAACATTTCGAGTGTTCCGGCCATAGGAAACAATGGGGAAACTCGAAACACCCCATTGTTCCCCATGGGTAGCTCCTAGGGATATCAGAATAGGTTGGATGGTAGGGCATGATGGGTGCTACCTACCACCCAACCCACAAAAAAAATGGGCAAGTGGGTGATTTTAAAACACATTTTAACCTCCCCCCCCCAAAAAAAAACCCCCATAGGATCCTGGGTTGGGTGGTAGGTAGCACCCATCATGCCCAACCCACTTTGGTGTCCCTAGGAGCTACCCATAGGGAACAATGGGGGTTTTTTAGTTTCCCCATTGTTCCCTATGGCAGGAACAAGCTAAACTCACAGAGTATACACAGATGTTTTGCACAGCTATTTGCAATGCATTTTGCAGCCCTGCCTTGAAAAACACTGCAAAACAGAAGCACATAGTAAAAGGGAATCTGTCCCTCCCAAAATAGAACACAAATTTCAAACGGCCAAAAGGGAATAATTGGCCAAGAATCCACTGCCAGCCAGTCGACATGTCTTATAGCATATAGAGGTTCATGTACATCCTTTAGGTATTGGTGTTTTTTTATCAGATGATAACATTGTTTTGGGCTCTTTCTGGAATATCTATTGTATTGGTGGAACTCATTTAGGTCCTTTTAAGTACTGTGTTCAAGATGAGGTGTGCCATACACCAAAAGGAACTCCTTAACCATATGGAGTCTCGCTTTCATGTGACCCGCATAAGTATCTGAGCACACACTCATTGCTGCTGTGTACATGTGCTCACACTTGCTTTGAGTTCTTTTTGAAATACCTCCTCAAGCTGACACAGTCTTCCCCCTTCCTTCTAGCCTGATGTGTGAGAAGCGGATTTTTGAGATTGTGACCCATACACGGCACCCCTTCCTAGTGAACCTCTTCGCCTGTTTCCAGACCCCCCAGCATGTCTGTTTTGTCATGGAGTACACAGCAGGTGGAGACCTCATGATGCACATCCACACAGATGTATTCACAGAGCCACGTGCCACGTAAGTGCTGAGTAGGGGAGGCAGGTGTATACAACAGAATGGAATGGGGCCAGAGCTTCCCTAAAAATGTCTTGCTCAGTCCCATTAGGCACCACTCTTTCTAGCACAGATTTGGGAGTTCTGGCTTCCAGCCCTTTTAATCTCAACCATTATGCCAAACTTTCCTCCCTGGAGCCTTTATGCCACAGTCATTGCTGCCTTTCAGAGACAAGCTGGGCACTGCCTTGTATTGCAATAATCTCCCCCTCTGTTACCCTCTGCAGATTTTATGCTGCGTGTGTTGTCCTAGGACTTCAATTTCTTCATGACCACAAAATTGTATATAGGTAAGAAACTCTCTGTGCCGTTCTCCTGATCCATTCCTTTCCTTCTGCAGTCTTTTCTATACCCTCCCCCTTCTTATTGCTCTGCTCTTGATTTCCTGCCCTTTCCCCAGGAGTAATGACCTAGCTGGGTGAGTATGGTTTATCCCTATTGACTTCTTGTGAGCCACCTCCGGCTGCTTTTGCAAGAAAGTGCAGTAGCTCTTTAGCTTGCTTTTGTGGCAGTAGCTAATGGCTTCTGTAGATGGTGGTTCTTTCTGCCTCAGTTTCTCTTATTCTACAGGGACTTGAAGCTGGATAACTTATTGCTGGACACAGAAGGTTTTGTGAAGATTGCAGACTTTGGCCTCTGCAAGGAAGGTGATTGTCTGGGGTGGAATGGATGCTGTCACAGTTGTCATAGGATTCTCTCAAGCAAAATGCAAATATAGTAGTCTTTGCAGAAGTTATAGCAGACTAAAAAAACTGATCTACTACCCTGAGAAGGCAGGGCAGTAGTGGAGGAGAAGGAAGGAGAATGGTAGGAAGATTTTCTTGCTCAGTTCTGCACCGTTGTATTAAATGCACTACGTCTTTGAGATGCACTTGGGGCATTAAGGTTGGCAAGAGAGACCTCCTTCTGTCCCTTCTCTATAACCTTCTGCAAACATTTCTAGTTGTCTGCTTATTTAGCACTTTGAAGAGTACTGTTGCTGGGGAAGTATTTGAATAACCACTTTCTTCTGTGCTGCCAGGGATGGGCTATGCTGACCGCACCAGCACGTTCTGTGGGACACCAGAATTTCTGGCTCCTGAGGTGCTGACAGACACATCATACACACGAGCAGTTGATTGGTGGGGCTTGGGCATCCTTATCTATGAGATGCTTGTGGGTGAGGTGAGTCTCACATAGATGATAAAGGAAAACAGTATAGGGTGTGTGAGTGAGAAAGTGATCAGGATGAGGCATAGATGTCGTGTGGTGTGTGTAAGACAGACAATTTGAGGAATATTGAATAAAAGAGGAAACTTATTTTAGGGATGTATGGAATAGGTAGGGCAAGGTTGGAGGGGATGTGTTTGATGATATGAGCAGGACTGTTTTGATAAGGGGTTGATGTGGGAGACAATGTTAAGCATCTGAATAATGAAGCTTACATTCTCAAGGAGTCTGGCATAGGTGGGTGGATGGACTTCATTCTGGGGAAGATAACAGTGCAATCCTATGCACACTTACTCAGAAGTAAGTCCCACTTTGTTCAATGGAACTTACTCCCAGGTAAATATGAATAGAGAAGGCCTGGCTTAAATGACACTCCTCCCTGTTAACCCTGCCTCAATTGATCTTGTAGTCTCCATTCCCCGGAGATGATGAAGAGGAGGTGTTTGACAGCATTGTCAACGATGAAGTGCGCTATCCCCGCTTCCTTTCCACAGAGGCCATTGGTATCATGCGCCGGGTGAGTCTGGGTGTCCTTTTCCCTGGGCTAGTCAGAACCAAAATGGGAGAGAGGGTTTCTACTAAAGGAATGCAGGCTGTCAGGAACAGAGGGAGGGTTCGGGGTCTCAAGCATGACGACACAGCATTGTTGCGACTTTTCTCCGTCCTCCTTCAGGCCTGGAGGATTCAAGTAGGAACAGAGAATGAGCCACATAGATCAGATGTCCCCCCCCCCCCCGGGAGGGGCGGGAGTTGGCAGAAGAATTGATGGGAATAGGGAATAGGGTAAGCGCAGAGTTGTTTGTGGTAACCTGATACTGATGGTTTCGCTTCACTTCAGCTTTTGCGGCGAAACCCAGACCGGCGCCTGGGCTCCAGTGAGCGTGATGCTGAGGATGTGAAGAAGCAGCCATTCTTCAGGGTCAGTATGAGTCTGTCCTTATGTCTCCTATGCTCTTTCTTCAAGAGGTGCCGGAAAAACCCTGCCCAGCTTTTTGGCAGCCAGAAAGCACCTCCTTGGGGTCTTCTCTTCATTGGGGCTGTATTGTAGCCCTTTGTTAGCTAGTACACTCAGCAAGGACTTTCTGTGATGGCCAAGCCTTTTCCCAAGGCTAGAGACAGGCTATTGTCCCATTAAGAGTTGTCAGGATTACCAAGGCATTATCTCATTATGTGAAGCACTTCAAACACATGCTGTATAAAAGCTATCTAGAATTATTAATGGCTAGCATGTGCTTTCCTGTCTCTGCACAAGAGCATCTTCAAGAGGTGAATATTTGAACAGTGAAGCCTGTGTAAATTTTGAAAAAGCCCCTTCCACTGAGCCTGCTGGCCTATATCAGTGCCCCATACTTCATTATCTTGTCCCAGCACCCTGTGGTCTCTTACAGACTTTCCATGGTTCAAGCCAAGGACTCACGGAGAGATTGCAGTTCTGACTGATTTCCCCCCTGCCTCTGTCTCCACAGACCATCGAATGGGAAGCCTTGTTGGCCCGTAAGATCAAGCCACCATTTGTGCCAGTAGTCAAGGGCCGTGAAGACATCAGCAACTTTGATGAAGAGTTCACAGCTGAGGCACCTATGCTGACACCACCTCGTGAATCACGGCCCCTTACCCAAAAGGAGCAGGATGCCTTCAAGGACTTTGACTATGTTTCCGGTGCCTGCTAGCTTTGGGAGTGGGGGCAAGGAGGTCCCCTTGAAACACTGCCAGCCCTATAGGGCAGGGTTCTGCTCCATCAGTGACTCAGACGCTTGCAAGCCCTCCCTGCTAGCTCTGGGGTTGGGAAAGCCCAGCAAAACTGCCAACCTCCATGGGGTAACGCAATTTTCAGCAACATATGCCAGCTGTGGGATTAGGCGGGGAATGTTGCAGAAATATTTCTGTGTCCCCCAAGACACAATATCATTCATGCAGACCCTTGGACACCAGCTAACTTCAAAGGAATGGCAGAGATAGACTGCCAGCCTAATAGAACAGGTGAAATTGACCGAGGTATTGACTTGGGCAGAGGAGTCTCACTGGTAGTGCTTCCTCCAGTGGTTCCCAAATTTTCTCCTGAATCAAGCAAAAATTATTGTCCATTCATAAGGATCTGTAGAGTTAGAGTCATGGAAGGTACAAGGCCATTCCCTGCCCCAGCACCATGATGAGAGCTCTTTCCATGGTGGTGATGGGGAGTTTGCCCTTCTGGTGCTTTTGTTGAAACCCATTGGTTAAAACCACTAACCCAGAAGGAAAAACCTCTTCCTTCTCCACATTATTGTCTTGTCTTCATCTGTAAAAGTCTTGAGAGATACTGGGTTTCAAGTTAGTGACAGGGAAATTTCCTTCAGCTCAGTTGGAATCAACTCTGTATTTACAAGCGTTCTGGCAAGCATTGTTGGGGGAAAGCTCATCTATTTTCCCCCAAGGGTTTTCTCTCCAGGCTCATAATATTGGCATTTATCATATTGCCCTCCTGGGAATTGTAATTTAGTTTCACCTGCCCTGAACTCACCCCACAATGCCAGCCATGCCTGGAAATTCAAATGTGCATTTCAAGCAAACCCATCTGGGAGCAAGAGTTTTTAGATCTGGATGGGGAATAGCAACCACATAAAATGTTTGCAAGAAACAATCAAGCGTATTGATAGACCCACATGGAGAAGGCACTTGCTAAACAAAAGGCTGCTTGGTTGGGTGAGCCTGATCACATAATTCACAGCAATCCATGAAAGTTCCATTGCAAATAAGCACTTAACATTACAAGATTACAACCTATGCAGCAGCTGGCTTTCTGTGCTTGGTTTGCTAAATGACGACCATTTAGTGTGTCCTCAGAATCTTGTTTAGCATCCCAAGCAGGAGAGTAATGTCTTGAAGAAATAGGACTTCTTTCCTAATCCAGTTTTTAATCCAGCTGAACATTGTTACAAGCTGGACAAATGTGCATACCAAGTGAGGTAACTGCAAATTTCAGCAATATCACTAGTTCAGATCCCCCATTGGGAACTTGCTGATCTAGTTCATGATCTGTTTCAATCCTACATCTCAGCTTTCTCTTGGAAGTCTATCCATTGCCATGAGAAGGAAATATCTTAAGAACAGGAGGAAAGAGAAATGTTGAGACCCCATGTCCATGATCTCTCCTCACTTGATTTCGGTAGCTTTTCCAACCATGTAGCTTTTTGTTGGTATCCAGAATTGGCATCATCAGCCTCTTCGTTGCCCTGTTCTTCCCCTGAGAAGTCAGTGTGCAAAGCTGGGGGCAGTTTGAGGCTTGAGCTCTGCTAGTCTGAAGTTTTGTTGTGGAAAGGGCCATTCAGGAAGGGCTTGTGAATAGCCATTACTAGTGTGGTGAGCACCACTCCTTCTGGCCCCAGCAATGTTCTCTTCAAAGTGTGAGCACTTTGCTCCCCATACAACTCGTACTCTTTGAAGTATCCTCATTTAAATTATTTCCAGCATCTAGGGCACTAATGCTCCAGAGTTGCCAGCCCCCTTTTCCTAGTACCTGTTGGAAGAAGACCTGTTTTCTTAACCTGTCCCAGGCACCTTCTTCTTGTTCCTTTCTTAGAACTGTTGACCTGGGATTCCTTAGCACGGATCAGTTGGTGGGAGTAAGTGGGGCTGCATGTTGCTGAGACACAGCCACCTCTGGAGTATATTGGCTAAAAACAAAATACAGGTAACCTGTGCCTGGTGCTGTGAACTACATTTAAGATGGATGTTGTGGCTCATATCACACTACTGCCTTGGTGTCTTTTGAAAAAGTGGTCAATCAGTCTGGACAACTATAAGCTAGTTCTTTGTTCAGTCTCTTAATTTTAATTAGCAGCCCCATTCCACCCATGCACCTATGTAGAAAGAAAGGAACAATCTGCTGTCTTGCTAGTCTCTAATCACCTTGACTGTGAGTATGAAAGAGTTGTTGAGGAGTAACTAAGCTGTTAAGTGAACTCACACACCCTTAAAAAGCAAGGTATCTTTCTGCAGTTTGACAAAGAGATTTGAGTACAGCATATGTATATGAGTATAATAGGGTCCCATTTCACTTTCCTGAATAAGGTTGTCATAGTCTCCAGTTTACTTTCAGGGGATGTTTCTCATTGAGCATTCTCCCCTTTTTAGCCTCAGCCAGAGGTGCACCTAGGTAATTTTGGAGCCTGGATCTAAAGGCTTTTGGAGGCCACCCACACACACAGTATTTTAAACACATTTTTAATGTGACCACACCACCCAGGACAGACTAAAAAGGATTTGCGGGGGTTCCAGAGGTGTGTGGAGGCCCTGGACCTTGGCCTGGATGTCGGGGGTAAGAGTGCCTCTGGCCTCAGCTTTTTCCAGGCTCACAGCCATGTTTCAGGATTTGGACTACAAGAGTGACAGCCATGTGACTTTGCAGAAATAATTGAATGTTTCCAATTCACAGTGGTGGGGGGGAGAATTCAAGTTTTGGTCCATTTGGAGTACCAATCTTGGCCTAGGTTGAAGGATTCTGTATAAGTTGTTGCTTCAGGAAACATAGTATGAGTTTTGTTTGCACAGTGAAGGAAAAGCTCTCTGTTGCTGAGAATGTGAAAGCGTCTAAGGTCCGAAGGTGAGCTAAACTGTAAATGCTCTTTTAAAAAAAAATTGGGGATTTTTCATTCTGCCCCAGTTCTTATATATCTTGTCTTCACTCTGGTTGCACTTTCTTTCCCCCCCAACACGCGTCCTGGAAGTTGAGCCTACTTCTTGTTCAAATTCTGGTTCTGCCCTCCGTTCTGGGAGGGAGGTCCTAGTGCAGTGTCCTTCATTGTAAGGCCCGGAAGCCTATGGTGACTTCCATCAACCTTAAGTGGGGCTCCCTTCCTAATTGTTTGGGCGTCTGCAAGCTACAGCCGAAACGGAATACCCTGAACAGTTCCCTGGTGCCATGTGGAGGCAACCATTCCCATTGTGCAGCGCTCCCAGTGCTGGTGGAGCTCCTTTGAGGGAAATTGAGCCGTCTGGAGCCCCTGCACCATTTTGAAAGGCATGGATAGAGTGCTGGGAAGTATGCCCCTTCCCAGCACTTTCCCCATAGAGCTCTTGAGAGGGTTCTGTCTCTCTCAAAGGGCCCTCTAAGTACTGAGAAAAGTGCAATATTGTGTGGAGGTCAGCACAGTGGGGAAACGGCTCTCACGCTGAAGGTTTTTTGCCAAAGTAGCCCCCGCTTGGAAAAAAAACTATCCCAGTGCATCATAGTTCTAGGAGGACTAGGATTCAAGACACTCATGTCTCAACCTGAACTCAGGAAGAAGAGTTGTTTTTATTCCCAGATATGCTGTTAACTTCTCTGTGCCTCTTTCTCTGCTTACATTGCCTCTCTTGTATCTTTCCTAGGGGCATGTCCAAGCTTAATACCTGTTTGGATTTTGTGCTAGGAGGCACTGTCATGCTAAAGACTTGAAGCTTTGTCTTGTCTACTAAGTTTCTTTTCTTAATGTAACTACCTCTGTTGCCTGACCAGAACCACACTGTGGCCACAAAAATGCTGCCTGAATTCTTCACTTCTCTGCTGTGAAGTCTCAGTTTTAAATTGTAGACATTTCAATACAAATCTACCTAGTCCAACAAAAGGCACGTTGAAGGATGTGTGGCAAAAAGCTTTGTGTGAGCATCCTCCTCCTCAGTCAAGGAGGATTCTGGATTTTATTCCCAGCTCTTTCATGGTTTAGATCCTGAGGGTTCCATTCCATTCTTGCTTCTAATGCTGACTTACTGAGTACATTTGGGCTAGTCCTTCCATTACCTGACTGTAGATGAGGGGGTACAAACTTGGGTCTCTGTTAGAAAGCAAGTCATTCTGTTTGGATGCAAAGTACTGTGACCACTCCCCAGGTATTCTCAGACTATAGACTGCAAATGTGTGTGTTACAATAAAGCATATGTAGCATATTCGGCTGTAGAGCACAGAGGCCTGGGGAAGAGTGGATTTTGGGATTGCATTGACAAACTTACAATTTGGGCACAGAACTCAGCAATTAAATTCTTTTTCCAAAAACCAGTTCGTAACTCCTAAAATTGCTTTCATAATTTTGAAAGTGTATATTGCCTAGTGACAGTTTCAGAAGCCAGAGGGTGAGCTAAGGATTTCTAGTAGCAAGGAATTCATCACCCTGCATTGCTCTTTGTCCATTCAGAATAACTGAATTCATTTATATTTACCTGCTTTGCATAATTTATATAATTCTCCGAATTAAGGCTGTCTTCATGTAGAAAATTGATTTCAGATAGGGTATTGTGGCGTGAACTTGATAAAGTAGCATGGCAGTCTGAGAGGCAGAGTTCCTATGTTCTGTTGCTCACTTGTGCAGTGAGGGGTGAAGAGAAGGTTGAGAAAATGAACCTCATTCGCAGATATTGATTCCTCAGGGTAAACTTTCTTCTTCTGATAAGTCATATTACACTATACTGGGCTTAATTCTGCACCCACATTTGCCAATTTAGAAGAGAGAGATTAAAGTCTGCTCCACGGGACCTGTTTCTACCTACAGTCCACCAACAAATACCCCAAAATTGCCTTGCGTCCTTTTTCCTTAGAGGGAAAAGGCCTCATTGGGTTTTGAATCCCCTATGCTTCTCAAAAGTAACTGTTCTAGGTACCAGAACAAGCATCTCCGTCGTTTCAGAAAGCTGGAGTCAAGTTGAATGTAAGAACAGGTTGCTGAGTTGTTCCATTCAGGCAAGGTGGGATGAGCACCTCTCACAAATGGTTTCAATCTGCGCACCTTGTTCATTATGGAGAGGTGCCATTAGACTAGATGCTTAGTGATGGTAGCAGACAGCTGTATGATTTCTAGACTAGTCCTAGGTAGCGTACAGTTGCTTTACACTCTTGGACTGGATTTCCACTTATATAACTTTGTAGTATTAGAATCAGTGGGACTAAATAATGAACTGCTGTGAGTCTGTCTTGTCCCACTGGATTCTATAGTTTTGTTGCCATCATGCTGGTTTATCCTAGTTGTGAAGCTAACTCTCCATAATGCCATTAGATAGTTAACTGTCAGTAGTAAGACTAGCTGGGCATCATTTCTCTGAATAGTAGCCCTTAATGTGGGTTCAGTGAAACAGTCCCAGTTCATTCCTCTGGTCACCTGAGAAAATTCTCACTGGTACAAAATATGGGAACCTATGGAGCAAACATAGGGTAATTGCCCTTCTCACCTGCCTCAGCAATATCCATATCCCCCTTTTCTTTTGTGTGAACATACTGGTCATCTTTTCCCTCCAGACCACTTTCATATCCACCCAATGTGGTCTCTTACCTACTCCACACCATGAGATTCTGAGTGTGTGCTGTATTTCATACAGCTTGGCATGTGGGATGTGTTTTAATTTGTAGAGTAATCCAGTTCCTTCCCCAAATGAATTTGGTTGATATCCATTGTGAAAATGATGGGCTGGTCATTCTCCACTACACTGCCTGATCTCAATAATTTATTAACCCCTCCTGCTGTGATTCCTGTATTGCATGGCACACAGTAGGATATAGCTGCTGCTGTTAATAACAACATGTGGTTAACAACTGTTTCTTTGAGTCTCTTTGTTGCATGCAACAATGGTTTGTCAGTGGTAAATACAGATATAATCAATGACCTAATTCCAAAGCAGATCCACATTGGAACAGGGCTTAGAATTGGGCATAGGTGGGATGAAATGGCTTGTATCCAATACCACTTCTGAAAGCCCTGCTCTCACCCATGGCTGAATTGACTGCCCAGCAAAGGAAAGAAAGACTTGTGTGTGTCAGTTCTGCACAGGCTGAAATCAGTGTTTAAAATGCTAGTAGAGAATCTCCTCGTTTTTAAATAAAACTGCACCTTTAAGTGAGCATCAAGCACTAGAAGACTAGGAGAAGAAATTCCATCTTGTAGCCAGTCTCTGCTTTTTTTAATTTACACTTTGCAAGTCAAGGGGAGTGTAAATCTGTCCACTTCTAAAAGTCCGGGGCGGGCGGTTACAAATGGATTGTTACTCTTTTGCCCATGTTGGAAAGTTGTGCCTGCTCCCGATGTGTGGTGAATCCAGCATACCACTGAGAACGGAAGTTACACGCACAAAGACTAGTGGAATGTGGCTTATACTAGCTGAATCACATTGTGTAGTCACCACTAGGCTTCTTGCCAAGAGAAGGCAGGTGCTTGTCTGGGTGTGTTTGTGCTCCTGAATTGGAGTGTGTCACAAAGCATGAACAAAGTTGAGCAGCTGCGGCTAAGAGGGAGGGAAACTCCCAAACAATCATTCACATTTTAACATGTGGGGGCGTGCGTTTTGTTTGTTTGTTTGTTTGTTTGATGGTAAAAGGTATGTCATGCTCCAAGGCTATCTTCTTTGGAGTTAATAGTTGTTTTTTAAGCTGTAAGAGCAGTGTTCTTCATTATAAGGCTGGTGGTGACCCCTATAAACCTTAAGTATGACCCCTTGGCTAATTGTTTGTTGGGCCTGTGTGAAGCTGAATATTCTGCACAGTCCCCCCAGTACCATGTGGAGGTAATATTTCCCACCATGCAGTGTGGTGCTCCTTTAAGGAAAATAGAGCCACTTTGAGCCCCTGCACCATCTTGGAAGACATGCATGGAGTGCTGGGTAATGCAGCGCTTCCAGGAGCTTTCCCCATAGAGTTCTTTAGAGAAGGCTTCATCTCTCTTCAGGGGCCCCTCCCAGCACTGAAAAAAGTGCAGTACTGTGAGGTCAGCACAGTGGGAAATGGCACTTTCACAGATTTTTTTTTAACCAATTAGCCACTGCTTTAAAAAATAGAGAAGATGACTATGTTAGAGCCTCTGTGTCCTACCCCTCAGCAGGGCTCTACATGTAAGTTGCATGTTCCACAGTCCATCTGTGCCACTCAGTGCAACCACAAAAATCTCAATCCCCTGCTGCTGCATGCCCTCAATTTGTTTTCAAGTTACAATCCCCCCCCCCTTCATTGCCATGCATGTCCATAAAATCTGGGATATCAGGCCCTGACAACCAGATTATTCAAAGGGGCTGGGGCTTGAAGCAACAGCCCTAGAGCAATATATGGCACCTGTTTTCCTTAAGGCTTTTTCCTAAGGAAACCACACAGCCCTGTGGTCACCAGGAGTAGACACCGACTCAGGGGCACAACTTTACTTTACTGTCCCTTGTGGCTCTTACCTTCTGTGCCATAGACATAAGAAAGCTGTAGACAGTACTTTTGTCTTCAGGCCAGAGTCCCTAGTTGCTTTTTAAACCTTTAGAGCTGGGGCCTTCAACCTTAAACAAAGAAGTGTACCCCTTTGGTTCCAAAGATACCTGCTCAGATATCCCATATAAGCAGCCGAGAATTGTGATCCCCAGAAGTACATCTTGTCAAAGTTGGTGGAAAATAAAATACAAGTGAAGTGAATCTGCCCTGGAATTGGGGGGTGAGGTGGGGGGTGTTTGCTCTATTCTGTGTCTTCCTTCCTCATGGCTGTGGCTCCACCAGCATATCCCTGACATGACCCCCACCTCTCCCTCCTCCCCTCAACATGACTGACTGGCTAGGGGCTCAGGCTCAGCTCGGCCCACCCCTCCCTCAACCTTGTTGACAGCAAGGACAATATTGACACTGAGCATCAGCCAGCATTTCCCTTACTGCCATGTCTGCCAGGCTAAGGAAGGGTGGTCTGAATCTTAACACCTAGCCAGCCAGTCATGAGAAGAGGCAGGATGCTGCTGAATGACACTCCTCCTCCTCCCCTCCTAGAGAGTGAGCCAACCGTGTAGAATGCAAGTAAGTCAGGGCTACCTCCCTGGTAGTGTGTGTACCCCTGTACAAGGCTTCAGAGTATCCCGATTGAAAAGCCCTGCCTTAGAATGGTAGCACTGGCAGCTGCTCATAGGATACAACTGAGAAATCCAGTAATTGCTTTGCAGTTATTTAGCACCATTATGCCCACCTGTTGTTAACAACAGAGCAGCAAAGACAGAAGTTCATGTTCTTTCAAACTCAGTTTCCTTGTTTGGGAAAAATGTGACTGTGTATGTGGAGTTCTTAAATTGCATTTAAATTCTTGTAGTAGTAGGGGAAATGTAAACTTTCCAATATTTTAACCATGCCCAAATTTGGGGGGGAGGGGCAAAACTAATGCTAAGAGGGAATTATTTATGACAACTCTCCAGGGTAGTCCAATATTATCACCATATTGCAGGTGGAAAGAGTGGCTTACAGTCACTCTAGTGTTGTCCAGTATTATCCCTGCATTTATAGATGAGGGATGTGGGGGTCGCAGCTGAGAAAATAGTGCTTTACAACAACCCTGCTCTGACCACTGGCAAACACATCATGCTCTTACCTCTCTAGCAGAGATCTTTAAGGCACCCAAATAATACTAGAAGCCATGTAATTATGCTAATCCTTTATCTGTATTCTATGAACAGTGCTTAAAAAGCAATCTGTTTCTAACACCAGATAATCCCATCCACCTCCTTCTTGCATTGTGCAGGGAGGAGACTGGAGAGACTCCCTGAAGTGTATTTTGGCATTGCTCATGTACCTGCACCCTGTATGTGCAAAAGCAGCTTAAATCAAACATTCTAGAGTTTTACAGACACCTAAGTTTTGATCCTGACTGAAGGAGTGGGTGATCATCAACTTTATTAGGCTTTAAGTGCAATCTAGGCAATGCATGTTTTCAAAAGAGGTCCAAGGGGTCAAGCCTGTACAAAAGGTCATACCTGTGAAACAGTCTAGAAGCCCTTAACTCTCATTCAAATACATGGTTAGCCATGGTTGTTCAGGGCAAGAGAAGTAAATTTTGTATGCATTCAGAGACACCCTCTTGATTAACAGATTTGAGGATTAATCAATATTTTCAATAGAGAGTCTGGTGCTGAGCCCTAACTCAAATTTAAGATTTGGATCTGGGAATGAGATTTAATTACAGACCACTAGTGCACCTGGACTGAGACTGAGAACTTGAGAGCCCATAGCTCATTGGCAGAATTCTGTGGGTGTGCATACAAGATCACAGGTACAACTCCATTGAGGAAGAAAGGCCCCACTCTACCCTATGAGGTAATTGGTTCTGTTGTCAAACTGCTTATCAAGGAAGTTCTCCTCATTTTTAAACCTCTTGTAAAAGAGGATTTAAAATCTACCCATCTATCCTCCTACAAAAGAAGCCCATTAAAACTAATCCTGCCCTTTAGGGCTGCAGAAATTAAGTATTTGCCTTTTCACTGTATGTGTGTCATGATCTCCAAGCCTGACTATGCGCCCTGAACTTGACAACCCCTCATCTGACACAGACCCTGAGCCTGACCCCGCTTCAGCCAAGACAGACCCTGAAATAGACTCCAAAGACCTGGCTGAAGAAGCGGGACATGAGAGTCACCCACTACAGAACTTGGGGGACCCTGTACCTCTGGAACCTCCCCTTCTTCCTGAGCAGAGGCAGATCCAGTGTGTGTGTGAGCAAGGGTGCAGTTGCACCCCCTGCACATTTTGGTCGAGTCTCATGAAGATTGGCGGCAGCGAGTAAAAAAAAAGGGGGGGGGGCTTGCTTCAAAATAAGGCTTTGCAAATCAGATCCCAAGAAACACGTTTTTTAAAACTCCCTTGCCAGTGAAATGCTTGATTGTCTTTAAATCCTAAGAAATTGGGGTCACTCCATATATGACATTCTGCTGTCCTAGGTATTAAAAAAAACACTATTTGAATTTGCTTCTGAGTTTACAAGTAGGATTGGAGTGCATGTGGCTAAAAGTCAACATATACATATATTTTATTATGACACAAATCCTGTTCTTGCTCCAGAGTTCAGGGTAGTGTACAAGTTTTTCCTCTCCGCTTTTATTCTCACAACAATCTTGTGAGGCAAGTTTGGAGAAGAGAGCGAGTATCTCACCTAAAGTCCCACAGTGAGTTTCATGATTGAATGGGGAACACAAATCCCCCAATCACTCTAATCACTACACTACACTGGTTCTCAGCTGTGTGTGTATTAATTGCAGGAGACATCTGATGCAGGAGAAAAAAATATTAATTTTTTGTGGTGAAGCAAACTCGTGGGGAGGAGGGTGTTGGATACCTTTAGAGAGTCCAATGAAATGTTTGTGTCTGCCATCTTGAATTGGTGTGGACATCACAAACTATGCCATTGAAGTGTCACTGTGTGTCACTCACTGCAACTCTATCCGATTTGGTTTTAATGGGTTAGACAGTCCACAAATTAGCCGGCTTGTAACTCAGACATTCACACAACCACCATCTTGGATTGGGGTGGATGATGACATCACACACCATGCCATTAGGGCATCCTTATGTGTCCCTACAGCTGTAGCAAATTTGGTTCAAATGGGTTAGGCAGTTCACAAGTTAGCCCACTTGTGCTTCAAATGTTTACGCATCCATCTTGGATCGGGGTGGATGACATCATCACAAACTATGCCATTCAGGTGTCGCTTGAGCTGTACCCGGTTTGGTTCATATTGGTCCAGGCGTTGTGAAGTTGATGGGTGGGGAGGAGCCCACACACATAGAATGTCGGGTGATCTCATAAGCCTACTGGAAAGTAGGCTAAAAGTCTTTCCATGAGTGTATTTTGGTGTAAAATGTAGTGGATTCAGCTAATTTGAGTGTCAGGGCAATAGAAGTGGGGGGGTGGGGGGGGAGAAAGGGAATGTGAGAGGGAGGAGGAGGAAGACAGAAGGTGGTGTGAGGTGACAGAAGGTGGAGCAAGACTGTGTGGCTTCCCAGAGGTGCATTGGAATCTAATCTGGCCCACCACCAGATCTGAGTTTGACACCCCTGGCATTGTGCATTTGCAAGAGAAATAAAATTCAAGCCCCAATATTTTTATGGGGGGGACATTCCTGTTGCACCCCCTGTAATTTCCTGCTGGATCCACCCTTGTTCCTAAGGATGCACCCTTGCCCTTTTCTCCTCCTCCTCCAGCTCAGAGGAAGAAGCTGCAGCCATGCCGCAGCCAGCGACTGAGGGATAAGGCATGGCCTCTTTGAGACTGCTACATTCCAGACCAGGATTCACTTCCCTTGAAAAGGGCTCAGTCAAGATCAGGTCCTCGCTGCAGCAAAGGTCATTGCTCAAGCTTGTAGCCAGTTCCTTGACCTGCTCTTACGTAAACCTGATCTCCTGGCTTTGACTGACCTGACTTGCCTGCTCCTGCGTAGACCTGATATTCTGACTCCTGACCTTGGCTTGACTAGACCTGATTTCCCATTCCTCCTGTGTGGACCTGACACCCCACCTTCTGACCCTAGCTTGTAGCCTGACATCGATCTCTGCCTAGTCTCCTGGTGAGTCCTCATGCTCCCTGGCCCTGCAAGACATGATAGCTTGCTGCAACCCATCAGGCAGGAATGGAGGAACTCTGAGTGCTGAGAACCAGGCACTGCAAGCCCAGCAGGCAGACATGTGGGCTAAGATTTCTGCCCTGCAACATCTGCTGCAGACTGCTGGGTTCCCAGCCACCCAACTCTACTTCATGCCTAGTGTCTGGTTCCCCCTCCAGAATGATATGAAGGGGCCTCTGAGATGTGCGGACTTGACTTCCCAGCTTCTGGCGACACTGACTTATAACCTGACCTTGACTTCTCCCGAGCTCCCCTAGTGAGTCCTCACACTGCCTGGCCCTGCAAGACACGATCTGCGACAGCCCTTCAAGCATTTGAAGTGTGCTATTGTGTCCTCTTTCAGTCTTCTCTTTTCCAGGCTAAACATTCAGTTCCTTCAGCCCTTCCTCACTGGGCTGGTTTTCCAGATCCTTGACCATCTTCAGTACATAATACTTACTTAGCATCATCTTGGCAAACCTGTTTCAATTTGTCTACATCTTTTTAAGAGGGCCACATCTTGACTCTCTCCTTGAGTATTAATGGACATCAAACTCCAGATGAGGGCTGACTAGTGCTAAATAAAGTGGAACTATTTCTTATGACTTGGAAACTACGAATCTGTTAATGCTGCCTAAAATCACATTAGCTTTTTGCAGCTGCATCACACTGTCAAAGTGATCACTGCAATCCTGGGGTTTATTACTTACCTGTAACTGATGTTCTTATCTCCTCCTGAGTAGGTGCTGTTGATCTTTATGGAACTGCCTTTTAAGGGGGGAGGGGGGAGCCTCTCCCAGCTGGGTAGAACACACTGCCACAGAGGTGGCAGAAGCTGATTGGCTGATTGGAGAAGCCCCCTCCTTTTGAACCATAACTGTCACTGTTTTCTAGAAAAGTCCACCTGTCTGTGGGTGGCCCACTCTCAGGTATCAGTTACAGGTAAGTCTCTAGCCCTATTCACACAACACGTTTGACATTTGTATAACTAGTGTACACAGGTACAGTTATTCACCCCTGGTGGACACAAGTACAGCAGTATCTATCAATCAAAGACCAGCACACGATAAAGCACAGATATAATATAATTAAACTCATGCTAAATGAAATATAACTCTAGAAGCGAAATATGATTATAATAATAGTAGAATACAACTCTAAAAATGGTATGGTAATTAGTAAAGTAAAATGCTACCGGCTAAGCCTAAAAACCGTGGGAAGATTAATAGAGTAAATGTATAGCTATCCTTGAAAGTAGGGCAACTAAAAGTATAAAATGGATAAAATAACATATACAAGCTATATAAAAGCTGTGAAATAAAAGGCAAGTTAAAATTATTATACAATCAAGCAAATAAAATGCTCAATAGTCAAACATCTGCTGCCAGGGATATTAACTGGCGGTCAGGACCCTACGGATCTTGCACGCTTCCCCACAGAACCTGGCAACATTGTATAACGTGAAGGACCAATTGTCATCTGATAGCAGCATCTTGATGTAGACTTGACTAGAGTGACCAAGGTATTTACAAAGCAGGGGAGATATGAGCCTGTCCCGACTGTCTAAACAGCAGTATACTTCCTCTCTGTACCATACATTTGAGGGGCCTGTACTCGGGTTCACTTCCGAAGGGAACACAGGCACAGTCATTCACACAAATATATATGACTATACAGTCATCTGTACGCTTGTGCAACATAATGTCTGAATAAGGCTCTAGTTTTCTTCTTTCTAAATGCTTCGGACTTGCACAGATACCCCTAGGGCTCCATCACACTTTCACAGTGTGGTTTATGGATGGCTTGTTCATGTCCCTCTTCCATTGTACCCATCTCTGCAATCGCTCAATAGAATTCCCAAGTATATTTATTTTGTATTTATTTAATACATTTATATACCACCCAAAATGCAAGTTCTCTGGGTGGTTTACAGGACAATAAAAACAGCCAATAAAAGTTTAAAACATTTCAACAATTATTAAATAGTTAAAACTATTAAAACACAATTAAAACAGTATCTAATTAAAAGCCTGGGTGAACAAATGTGTCTTGATTGCCCTTTTAAAAGTTGTAAAAGATGGGGAGGCTCTTATTTCAGCAGGAAGTGTGTTCCAAAGCCTCGGGGCAGCAATGGAGAAGGTCCATCCTTGAGTAGCCATCAGACAAGCTGGTGGCAACTGCAGACGAACCTTCCAGATGATCTCAATGGGCGGTGTGGTTCATAGCGAAGAAGACATTCTCTTAAATACCCAGGGCCCAAGCTGTTTGGGGCTTTATAGGTTATAACCAAAACCTTGTACTCTACCTGGAAACTTACAGGCAGCCAGTGTCGATGTTTTAAGATAGGAGTGATATGGTCTCTCCGAGTTGACCCAGAGACCAATCTGGCCGCTGCATTCTGGACTAACTGCAGTTTCTGGACTAAGTACAAAGGCAGCCCCACATAGAGCGCATTGCAGTAGTCAAGTCTGGAGGTGACCAGTAGATGTTCTACCGTTCTGAGGTCATTTATCTCAAGGAATGGACACAGCTGACGTATCAGCTAAATATGCTGATAAAAGGCACCTCTGGCCACTGCCTCAACCTGGGACACCAGGGAGAGTTTTGTGTCCAGAAGCACCCCCAGACTGCGTACCTGTTCCTTCTTGGGAAGTGTGATCCCATCTAGAATTGGCAGATCAAAATCATCTCCCGAGTTGCGACCTCACACAATAAGTACCTCCATCTTATCTGGATTCAGTCTCAGCTTGTTACCTCTCACCCAGCCCATCACTGCCTCCAGGTAGGCATTTAGGGAAGTTATGCCTTCTCCTGATGATGTTGACATGGAGAAATAGATGTGGGTGTCATCAGCATACTGATAACACCCTGCACCAAATCTCCTGATGATCTCTCCCAGCGGTTTAATGTAGATGTTAAACAACATTGGAGACAGTACGGAGCCCTGAGGGACACCATACAAAAGTTCAGTTTTTGAAGAACAAGAGTCTCCAAGAGGCACCATATGGAACCTGCCCGAGAGATAGCAGTGGAACCACCGCAAAACAGTGCCTCCCACCCCCAACCCCCTCAGATGCTTCAGAAGGATGCTATAGTAGATAGTATCGAAAGCCGCCGAGAGGTCCAAAAGGACCAACAGTGTCCCACTTCCTCTGTCAATTCCCAATTGGAGATCATCCATCAGGCCGACCAAGGCAGTCTCCACCCCATAGCCCACCTGAAAGCCGGTCTGAAACAGGACTAGATAAAGTATAGGCAAATAAAATGTGATACGAGAAAAGTCATCACTCACAGCAACATAATAAGTTGTGCTAAAACACTGGGAGCGATGAGTGCCAAATGGTACAAGCACTGTTCAGCCCCATCTTATGGGTTCCTGTCACTCCTGCGCCGGCCACTCTTGGGTCTTGAGAAAAAATGTTCCTGAGGACTCCCAGTCATAAAGCAACTTAGGACAGATGCCCATGCTTAGTTTTGTCAGATATTCCCCCCCCCCCCGTAAAATATTCCCCTTAGGGGATGGAGCTGCTCTGGGAAGAGCAGAAGGTTCCAAGTTCCCTCCCTGGCACCTCCAAGATAGGGCTGAGAGACATTCCTGCCTGCAACCTTGGAGAAGCCGCTGCCTGTCTGAAGACAATACTGAGCTAGATAGACCAATGGTCTGACTCAGTATATGGCAGCTTCCTATGTTCCTATGTAATAAGGACACAATATAAGTATCGACCTCTTTCTCACCTATTTGTAGTCCTTCCAACAAGGAGTTCATCATGACAGAGCTCAGAGCAGTACACAGCTGTCTTGCCATGTTATTCTCACAACACCCTTGCAAGGTAAACTTGGCTGAAAAATAATGTCCAAAGGCCACCCAGGGATTTTAATGGCAGAGCAGGGACTTGAAGCCTGGACTTCCTGCTCCCAAGAGTGTACCCAGGGGTGTAGGGACCGTGGAGCAAGGGGGGGACTGTCCCCCAGCTGCCAGGGTCTGGGGCGGCACCAAGGCACCCCCTTGCCCTCTGCCAGGGTACCCTGTTGCTCCCTCCTGCACCGAGCCAGAGAAAGAAGTGCTCGCTGTCTGGGAGCACGAGGTGTTCTCTCCGAAACTCTGGCTGTACTGGGGGGTAAGAGTCCAACTAGCCAGTGTTTGAAAGAAATGCTGACTGGGGAGGATGGGGAAGGATCCGAAATGACCCGGGCAGTGGCCCCACCCCTGCATCTGGCATCAGATGCAAGGGGGCAGGGCCAGTGCCAAGAAGGGGACTGTCAGTCCTGGCACAGCTTTCCCAGTTCCTTTACCAAAAGCAAAAGTCAGCGATTCCATGAACTGCTCACTGGGAAAGCTCGGCTGGGCCTTGGCATCAGCCTCGCCTCCTTGCAGCAGATGCCAGATGCAGGGGGCATGGCTTGGGGCACACGCTTAGTTCATGCGGCTGTGAAGCCTAGGGAGCAGGGGAGCCACCAGATAGGACCTTATCCTCCGGCCACGGCCAAGCTCCCTATGCCCGAGTATGCCTGTAAAAGGATAACTGGGATGAAGGACAGTCTTTCATTTTTGAAATCTAGAAACCTAAACTTACATTGGATAGCATGTTTGGAGATTGGTAAGATGTACTGACCATCGTTTCCGGCCCTTCTTTTGGCAGAGTCCTGAGGCAGGCGTCTGAAGATGGCAGGCAAGCAAGGGTACAGTTGCCTCTCAGATGGCTCTGTGGAGGTTCCATCTTCTAGTCCTGAAGGCACTCTGAGTCTCAGTCCTCATAGCCCAGGGTTGTGTCTCATCTCCCCTCCTATTGCAGAGCCCCACTGGCTGAGCAATGTGCCACCACAGCCTGAGTCACCCTCAGAAGTGAACATCACTTTGGAGGAGCTCCTAGCTCCCATTACTGAAAAGCTCAAGTATTTGCTGAAGAAAGCAGAGGACTTCCAGACATATCTGCTGTACAGGTGGTAGAGGGCTGGGAGGGAGGTGGCTTCCTTTTGACCAAGATTGATCAATTTGATGAAACAGAACTGTAGATTTACTTTAATTAAGGACCTACACTGTGTCTGCAGGGATAATTTTTTACAAGGGATGGTGGCTGTATGGGGCTTGTGCATGCTGCAGGTTGGTCAGCTAACTCACCAGTTTAGTCCTGCCCCTTCCTTTGAACTCCTGCCCACTGACTGCTAATGGAAAGGGAAACTCTTAATCTCACATAGTGGTAGAGTAGCTTCCAATTTTTCCTTTCCTTTTATGTGGCAGGCCACCCCTATTATTAAATCCATTTAGCAGGATCAGGCTAAATAATCCAGGCAAGGTACTTGTCTCACTTGCACATTTTGTTTGACTTGTCTCTTGTTGTTCCTTATGGGATGTTTGGGGGGGAACATCCCATACATTCTTGCCAAAACATCAGTCTTATGGCACCTTAAAGACTAACAAATGTATTGAAACATGGGTTCAGTTCAGACTATACTTCTCCAACCAGCCCAACCACATATACCCTGCTAGAACCCCTGTTAACTTGGCAAAGAGGCACCTTTTAAGGTGGTGATTATCTTTATTTAGCAGGGGGAGAGTAATCAATTGAATGAATAAATAATAATAATACATCTTTTCCACTTAGCATGCCAGGGCAGCTTCCCTCATTGTATAGGATTGGAGATAGTTTGTCTGAACTGCTCCTCTATACATGCTACAAATAGGGAAGACACTCAGATGAATCCAATCCAAATAGAGGAGAGGTTAAATGCCCCATTCAATCTGGGTAGACACTCCAGCTCGGAAGAGAGAAGGATGTGTGTGATCATGGTGCACACACATCCTTATTGCATGTGGCTGGTCAGATCAGAAAAGTATTGTCTGAACTGGCCCACAAACTCTCAAACGACAGTTCCACTTCATCAGATGCATGCACAAAGGCTACATTATGCTACAATAAATGTCTTAGTCTTTAAGATGCCTGAAGACTCTTTCTGTTTGGTGCTGCAGACCAACACAGCTACCCTTCGGGACATTATTCTAGCCAAAGAAGTAGCGTGTCAAAATACTGTGTGCTTTGATTTTACAGCTGGCCAGTAGCTATGTGTTAGATACATGTTAACTAATACTTTGTGGAAGGGGAATTAGATTGAGTTTTCTCAACATCAGTGCTGCCTTTATAATACTTCATGACTCTGATTTGGTGTACTAGAATTGGTGTGCTTGTAGTCAGAAGGAACCCAATGGATCATCTTCTTGTCCATCCTCCAGTCCCAATACAACCTATCTTACTCCTAAAGCATCTCTAGTAGGTTCCTGCAACTTCTTTTGGAACTCTGCAAGGGTGACTTGTAAGCAGTTTATTTCATTTCTGGACTGTGTTTATCATTTGGAGGGACTTATTAATGCTACTGTAGTTATATTGTGGCCTAGCAAGTTTTCTTACATAAATGCTTACAGGGTCCAGAAACCATCAAGGGGCCCATCAAATTGACAGTGCTGCCATTTTCACTTTGTGCGGAGTGCTCCCAAATGGACTTGGACAGCCAGCAATTTGCTCTAGTGCAAGTGCAGAGAACCAACAAACCCAGAATCCTCTGTGATGCACAACAGACATTCTCTAATGGCCCCACTGTACACCTTAGGTACTTTGTGATAATGGAGAGATTCTGCCATTCCAGAGTCTTACTCAATGTGCAGATTCTGAAGCAGCATTCAATTTCACTAGGAAGTTGAGAAGTAGCACAAATTTTCCCCATGCTTCTCCTCACCTTTGAGTACTACCCATGAAGTGAGAGTCTCCTCTGCAGCATGCAAGGGTGGTGATGTCCACACAGTGGGCACATGAGGGGGTGGTGTTCTTTCACTTTGTACACCCTGCCTATGGATGATTTAATCCCCAACCTGGGGATTGTTACCAGGCCCTTCCCCAGCTGTGAAATATGTAGCACTGTGCAGGAGCTGGCGTGACTCATCATGGTGTTGCAGGGAGCAAGGAGGATGGCTCAGTTTCCTCCCTGAATCAGTGCCGAGCTAAAGAATGTGTGGTGACCATAGAGGTGGCCTCCTATTTTCAGCAGAGACAGAATGCAGAAGGAGCAATTTGCCAAAGCTATGCCCACATTCCTGCAGATGTGCCAGCCTTACTTCCACTACCTGGAATCAACAGCACGCAGCTGCACACCTTTTTTAAGACCCCCACAGGAACCAGTGCGGAGGCGGGTGAGTCTGCAGGGAGAACAAAAGGCCTAGTGTTGTTCAGAGATATGTTCTAGTCAACCCCAGGCTCCTTCTAGGGGACTAATTTGAGGAGGATAGAAACAAGGGTGTGGATGAAGTATGTTCTACAGGGAGGCTGGACCCTGCCCGCCAACCCCAACTCTGACCAGGAATGGCTGAGAGTCCCCTCTCCCAGAAGCTCAGAGAGACAGGGCTACTGTTGTAGTCCGGGCTGATTGATAAATGAGAGAACTGCAGCCCATTCTCTAGGACTCAGAAACCAACTGCAGAGCCTTGCTTGCTAGGCCTTGGGAGCGGAGGAGAGAAGAGCTAAGGTGTGGGGTGGTGGGGAGAGTGAGAGCATTGAGGTGGATTGGCATGTGACCTAACAGGGAACTTCTAGTAGTTCTAACACACTATCATATTCATGAATGGTATGTTTAAAACTGGGGTCTCTTTTGAATTACATACTTAATCTTAGACTTATTTATAGGCTTCCCTCACCTTTTGAAATGGAGCAGATTATAATCTAATTGCCCAATTCTATGCATGTTTACTCAAAAGTCACTCCCACTGAGTTCATTTTGGGGTTACTTCCAGGTAAGTGTGCACCGGCAGTCTAATTAAGTAAATGGCTGTGCTGACCTCAGCTAGTGTTGGGTAGATTGTGTTATAGATCAAAGGGAAGCTCAGACAGCTACGCCCTAACATGCACATGCAAGCACACACAAACTTCATGGTGGGGCGGGGAGGGGGGAATGCCTCCATAAGAAGGCAAACATTACAAGAGATCTGTCTCTAATGGGGGTGGGTAGGGGTGGGGAAGGTGGGAAGAAAAATAAAGCTAGTCTTCTCCCTGTCCCTAACTGCCTTGAGCCCACCCACCTGAACATTAGTGGCACTGGCAACAGACAGGAGATCCATAGAATAAAAGTGCTTTTTCCCTGGACTCTGGGAAGAGGAAAGGAAAGTGTGCTGTCAAGTCGATGCCTACTCCTGGTGACCACAGAGCCCTATGGTTGTCTTTGGTAGAACACAGGAGGGGTGTACCACTGCCATCATCTGTGCAGTACAAGATTATGCCTTTCAGCATCTTCCTATATTGCTGCTGCCTGATATAGGTGTTTCCCATTGTCTGGGAAACATACCAGCGGGGATTCAAACAAGCAATTTCTAGCTTGCTAGTTAAGTCATTTCCCTGCTGCACCATTAGGTGGCTCTGGGAAGCAAACAGAGATCTAATTCAAGAAGTCTCTTGTACTGAAGTTACATTTCCCCCTTCACAATCAAACTTTGTTGGAGTGCATCTCCAAAAGGCACCTGCAATTTCAGCTTTTCCTAGCCATATGACTTATTGTCATTAATGATCATAGTACCTTTAAAAAAGTTTTGTATGTGCACACACTTTGAAGAAATTGTGCAAATACAGTGTGTTTTTAACTTAAAAAAAAATCCTTGTATGTGCAATCTTGGGAAGGGGAAGTTCATGCAAACAAACTATTTCAGGATAAAGTTAGATGAAGCAAAAAATTACAAAAGAAGTAAAAAAAGAGAAGGGACCAAATCTAGACTGTATAAACTGCTAAGAGACTCTAGATTCTATGCCAGACTTTTAAGAAAAGCAAGGATATAGCAGGCTAATCAGCAAACATCATATGCATTAACAGGAAGCTACATTCCCTGCTCCATAAACAGCAGGGATGGCACACTCCATCTAATACAGTTTGGAGAAAAAAACATGTTTCAGGGTTCAGCAGCTGGACTGGTCAGAGATCTCTAGAACAAAGTAAAAGAACAAGGAGCCCTTATTCATTTTCTGTTGCCAGCAAACTCATATCACAGATTACTAAAGTTGAAAGCTGTTGGACTGGTATACTGTTTTTCCTGGTAGAGGGAAGGAGGCAACAGGAAACATAAACAGTATGACCTCATTTCTGGTTGATTTCAGGGATGAAGAACTTGCCTAGATGAGTAGTGGGCCAATTGGTGGTGATCAGCCCATGTGCCAGTGCTCAAGAGCTCGTCTTTTAAACTCCCAGTCTCCAAAGGGGTGGGTGGGACAAGACTAGCCCCAGACTGCTGTTATTTGCCATTCTGCTTCCACCCCACAGCTCCTGGAGATCTCTCAGCAACTGGCCTGCCAGCTTGAGCAACTGGTGCTGATGTATGCTTCCTTCAGCTTTGTCTCTCTAGAAGACACAGATCCATTCAGGTAGGAGACTTTGGCTCCAAAAGGAACCAATAGGTCAGAAGATAGATGATGTAACTTGTCCCTATTAGCTGTGAGTGGTGGGAAACTCATTATTTCCAATGAAGTTAGAAGAGCTGCCTTTGTACCATGAGATCAGGGGTGTATCTAGGGTGGGTCAGGCAGGGCACGTGCCCCGGGCGCCACTTGAAGGGGGGGCGCCATTTTGGCAAAATTTTCTTAAAAATTAAAAAATGGCTGCCAAAAACAAAATGGCCACCGTGCATGCTCAAATGGCCTCTGTGAGGCCCTAGGTCATGACAGGCCTTGCAGAGGCCATTTGAGCATGCACGGTGGCCATTTTGTTTTCAGTGGCCTTTAAAAAAAAAAAAGATTATTTTTAAAATTGGCCACCGCACATGCTCAAATGGTACCTGTGAGGCCCTAGAGGCCAGTGGGGTGAGGGGGAACCTTTGCAAACCCCCCCCGACTTTAGGAAGCCCCCCAAAGGGACTACAAGTTAAAAAAATTAAAAATTAATATAATATAAGACACTGTACACATATTGAGATTGGCGCTACGTACAGTGAATCAGGACTTGTGAATACTGAGCTGATGCTTATGAGCTAGGATTGTATTCATTTGCTCTTACTTTGCTTCTTGTGATAAGTGAGTTAAATGTGATGTCTTGATAATATGACTATTAATGGTGAGTTTGTCTTTGAATCAGTGTGAAATCCTTAATATTAAGGCCCACTGGGAGTTTCTTGCTCTCTTTCTCTCATTTTAACTGTCTTTCTCAAAGACTAGAATATATTCCTAGCAGTGACACAGTTTACGCTGCATATCCTTTAATTATATTTCAGAGTATCTCCATTGATTTTTAAAACTTATGTAATAGTGATGCTACAATGCATAGTAGAGAATTAGACAGGCACTTCTAGTTTTCCAAGTACACCTCCACATAGCATTTGGGTATTTCATGAGCCCCAGCATACTGAAATTTGTAGTTTTCCTGCATTTTTTGATTTGGCTACGTCCACTGCTAAATAGTTTTTGAAATATTAAAAGATTAACGAGCCTGACTTGTATTTTTCAGCTGATATTATGGTAAAGTTATCTGAAAGATGGGTGCCAGATGATTGGACAGGGGGCGCAATTTCAGTGCTTGCCCTAGGTGCTATTTTCCCTAGATACGCCTCTGCATGAGACAATCAAGATTTATATTTATTTATTAATTTGTCAAATTTGTAGACCACCCCAAACTTCCATCTCTGGGTGGTTTATTAGACTTAGCTAAACATGTGCTTGAACTATAGAAGACATAGAGCATCTAAATCTTCTGAAAAGACTTAAGAAACAGAGCAGCAGTTTAAAACAAATAGTTTCCCCAAATGTTTATTTTACAAAATTGTTCAGTTATATACGTTTGACAAAAGGTATTCGACTCAAATTCAGTTACATCAGCTATGTTCATATGTGCAGATTAAAAAGTAGCTGTTTTTACAATCCAACATATTAATTGTCCCTTTTTTATGGGATTTGGAAGACATTTCTTCCAGTTTTGCCAGCTCCCTTCATACACCTTAGTTGGTCTCTGTTCCAACCTAAAACATAAGAACAGCCCTGCTGGATCAGGCCCAAGGCCCAGCATCTTGTTTCGCACAGTGGCCCACCAGATGCCTCTGGGGAGCTCACAGGCAGGAGTTGGGGGCATGCCCTCTCTCCTGCTGTTACTCCCCTGCAACTGGTACTCAGAGGCATCCTGCCTTTGAGGCTGGAGGTGGTTCACAGCCCTCTGACTAGTAGCCGTTGATAGTCTATATCCACCTGTCTATATCCACCTCTCCACTAGCGTCTCATGCTTCTTCTGTGGAAAATTTTGGCTGAATGAGTCACGGCAGGTTTCACTCTTCCGATACTGTATCTCAGCACCCTACACAGCTGCCCATGTTCCCCGCAACCTATACAAGAAGATGCGCTGGAACCTTGACATCTTGGAAGGGTCTGCTGGCCGGAATCAAACACCCCGGACAGAATAGTGAGTTGCTGGACACATAGAAGATGCAGTAAAGAGATCTGAACAGAGTCACAATTACTCACCCTGTGGTTTGTGGGGGAGATGTAGATTTCACATAAGGACAACCCTTCTATGAGGCAGGGGAGATGGATGCCTTAGGTGTGGGTGCAAGGAGGGTTGCGGGGGTGGGGAGGCAAGTGTCGGCTCTCTGCTTCCACCACAGGCCCTGCCTCCTGTTGCCACTTCCCTTCTTCACCCTACAGGGGCATGCTGTTCATGTTCCCCCTCCTTGCCCCACTGGGAGATGTCTCGCCTTTCTCCACTTCCCTGCACGCTTGGGACACCCCTGCCTGGCTTGGTGGCCTAGTCTGAGAGGGCTTGCAATGTTGCTGAAGCGGCAGCAGCATGCCTGAGAATGCCGAGCACTTGCCTGTAGATAGGAGGTGGCATCATGTTCTTTCCCTCAGGCAGCAAAATATCTTGGGCTGCTCCTGCAGGGCTGCTTGATGTGGAGCTGCTGCACTTCACCATGGGATTATAGTGCACCCATTCCTTGAGCTTCCCTGAGGCTCACTTGACTACTAGTCATGCCCTGCATGTTCTCTCGTCCTTTTGTTGTAGCTATTTTCTGTGCTTCCGGGATACAGGAGACGAGACAACAATGAAGATACAGAAGCTCTGGTCCATTGGACGCTGGATGCCTGTCGACCCCGACAGTGAGCACAGCTCTGATGTGCTGTCCTGGTGGGTATGCAGTGTAGTGGTTTGTCTAGAGCAGGATAGTCTGATTCTAGTCTTGCTTGGTTCACCTGTGTGTGTCAAATTGACAAAGCTGAAGTGCACATTTGCGATCTCTGAACAAAGTATAACTAATCCATGTTCAGTAACTAGCCTGACTATACAATGTTGCTTAGGAACATAAGTGCTTTGCTGGATCAGGTTAAGGTCTACCTAATAAGTGCTTTGCAAGAACTGCAGTAATCAGCAGGAGCTAAGTGCTCCACCTGAAATGTAGTATTTACCTTCTGCCCACCCCACTTTGGAAAACGCAGTATCACCGGGTCATTGCATACAAGAATATTGCAGTGCCAAAAACCAAACCCTATGCCTAGATGTGCTAAACAAAAGACAGAATGTCCCTAGGTGGGAATACTGAATGCCTACATTGCCATTAGAATGCATTAAACCAAGGGTGATTAATTGCTCTTATCGTGGTCTTTAGAGACTGCCCCAGATGATCAAGCAGAAAAAAGTATTCCCCTTCTGAAGTATCACTGAAATGCATTTATATAGAATGAATCTTACCAAACTCCTCCTCCACTCCACCCTGTTATTTTTGTCCTAATTTGCATAAACATCAACTGAGTTTTCAAAGGGGCATAGCAATGCACTGGAATGGCTGTTATCCTGTATTCCTAATGAAGTCATTCTACCACGTCTCCTTCCAATGGCTATTGGAAAGCACTGGGGTTCTTCACACTTCCCTGAAGGCCTCGAGATAAAACGGTATCAAAACCTAGCCATTCAGAATGGTTCTAGCAATGGGATTAAGGGGAGAAAGTGTGCCTTGGTTAAAGCCCGCTCATTACTACATAGCCATCCACATAAGCAATAGAAATGCATTGGAATAGGCTAGCTGCACAGCTGCCTGCCTATGGCAAACCCTAGGAGCCCCACTATCATGTGTCCCCAGAAAAGCCCCCAAAGACCCTGGGCTGCTAACTACTCTTCCCCTCCTCCCACATAGGTACTACTTGACATTCATATAGTGCTCTTCCTGAGTGTTCAGATCCATTATCTTGATAATCCTTCCAACTACCTTGTAAGGTAGGCCAATATTTCCTTCATATTTGTACACTTGTACAAATCTCTCCAGGCAGACTTGTACACTGCCTGGAGATTTCTATATCAGGCAGTATAGAAAACCAATCAATCAATTATATCATTAATGGATGGTTGGAATTGAAGGCATGATGCCTTGCATAAATTTATCAATTTGTGGCAGCCACCCACTTTTGGGATGGCGAACAGAGCATTATGATAACACAGGAAAGACTGCCATAGTGGTTTCAACCAACCATTATAGTCAGTGCAAAAGAAACTGATCATTACATTGATATGATTGTGTGACCACAGTGTGCATTGATTGACCAGTCATGTCACATATCCCAGAGATGGGCCCCATTCTACACGAAAGCAGAATGGAAACAAAGATAAGCTGGCCACACATGATGTCTTGTTATGACTACAACACCAGGGCCATCTAGGCTTTCACAGCCAGGAATGCCAGCAACATCTGCTGCCGTGATACATATTTGTACATTTCCTTTTGCTGTGAACACATGGCATATGGCTTGTTTGAGTGTTAAGGGATTGAAATGTGTTTGTGTTTCTTATCGGTACTGTGCATGTTAACTTAATGTGTACTTGCTTGATGAAGGTTTGACATGGACTGTGCATAGTTAATTTTATAATGAGATGTGCAAGGGTGATTTGCAATGCTACACCTGTATGATAGTGAGTCAGGAATTGAATGCGAGGGAATTTATTAATCTGCAAATGTGCTTTGGAATCCCCAAAGTGCTCCAAAGGGGACTTTACAAAAAGGTTATAAAAGAAGGTTACATATGGTATTACTACCCAGGTTTTAACCAACAGATATTTCCACTTAAGAAAAACCTGTGATCTCAAGAAATATTTCCAACATGTGGAATACAAAATGGAGGATTTAGAAATATTTCAGTCCTACAACTTGTATTTTAAGTGGTATACGAGGTCCTGTAAGAATGCAAGAAAAGCGGCACTTGCCAGCACTGCATCTTGTGCTTCTCCTGAAAATTATATATGGGGATTTTTCTGCCTTTGTTTCCTGGGTTTCCTCAGGTCCTCAGCAGCAAATTGCAGAATGAGCCTTACTTTCAGGAGTGGCGGTTTTCACCGCTCAAATAATGTAATACTGTTTGGCAAAGACACTCTGCCATAACATCTAGCATAAAAAAACCACTTACTCCTTATAGCCTGCATTGTCTCTGTCACTGACAGACATGTAACGTGGAGGTCAGGATGGGGTTATGCATGGAACTCTACACTAGATCAAGACACAGTTGCAATTTGATGGCATTTCCTCCTTAATATAATGTGTGGGGTGTGTGACAAGCTGCTTCTCTCTCATCTAAAAAGTAGGATACAACTTCCTACACATTTTTACTGTGGTAAACATAAGCATTGCTGCTGCCTGCCACTTGATTCAGTATTATGGTCGAAGACTGAAAGCCAGTACATGTTTTCTGGAAAAAAGATTACAAAGAAATAACCATGAAAATTCAAAGGCAGCTGGTGGGGTGGCAGTTAGGGTGGGGTGGGGAGAGAACCCTCTTGAGCAGTGAATATCTGTTAGCTCCTGGCAGAAGATATTTTCAGGGGTGATACTTTCAGTCAGCAACAATCGTAAAATACGTGACTTGTTTCCAGTGGTACTAGGAAAGATGTAGGATGAATATATTCTATGCATGTTTGTGTTTAGAATGTATTCCCATGTATTTCTAAAGCGACTCCACAGGCTGAAATGACTGCCCATTAGCACTAGGGACCAAACTCCCAGTTTTAGACAAATTCACAAATAGGACCATCACTGGCTACTAGTCATGATGGCTATAAGCTACCTCCAGGTTCAGAGGCAGTGTGCCTTTGAATACCAGTTGCAGAAGAGCAACCTCAGGAGAAGGGGCATGCCTTCATCCCCTGCCTGTGGGCTTCCTAGTGGCATCTGGTGAGCTGCTGTGGGAAATAGGATGCTCGACTAGACAACCTTGTGCCTGATCCAGCAAGGCTCTTCTTACATAGGGTACTTATCTCGATTGCAGGAATTAGACTGACACCACTAACCTTACCCCCTCCCCCTTTCTTCCCACAGGGTGCTCTGTCGCCAGCCTAGGGGGGATTACCAGCAACTCCTGACAATTGGCTTTGAGGAACCCTCCCACACCTTAGCCACAGACCTCTTGGTGCAGATGCTAAATGCCCAGAGCTCTGGCCTGCTTAACCATGAATCTTCCTGCTGGGTAAGCCCAGGGGAGCAGGTGCAGTAGAAAGTGTATCCCCCCATGTATCTACTAGAAGCATCCCCTGCTTCCCAACATAACATCACCACCACATCAGCTGGCATGCTGGACCAGAATGTGGGTTTCTTCAGAATAGACAGAGAAAGGTCATGCCAGTGGCTTGTCTTGCAGATATTCCAGTTTAAGATTTTCCCAGCTGTGCTCTGAAACACACACAAATCCTGACTCTTTTTCTTCTAGATGACATTTCAATCTCCTTTGGACCTGCAGTACTTACAATGGAGATGAGTGTTGTTGTTGTTTATACAAAAATATAGGTTACAGGTCACAGCTTGCCCCCTCTGCCTTCATATGGCTAGCCACTGAATAGCTGGTGAGATGACCTACTCTGAGATAAGTCACATATCCCACATTCATGGGTACTCATCTTACAAGGTACCTTGGGATGGCACTAGAAGTGAGCGGATTATACATTCCTCCTTCAGAGAAGGTATCTTTGTAGTGCCCCAAAACAGGACTCAGGAGTATTATGGGAGGTATTTCTAAGTTATCCCAGCAGACCAGGATAAAGTGTCTCCCCTCGCAAGCTTGGGCCCCAACTCCTTTGCATTTAGACATTCCTTGTTTCCCTCTCCCCACTTCCTCCTGCACTTCAGACAGGCAGACCAAAGTCTCTGAAGCACCCAACAGGAGACACCAAGACTTTTGGATTAAAATATGTATGCATAACATCCCTAATAAAGCAATACAGGCTGGTTCTATGCCCCTTTCCATTCTGGTGACTTTTCAGTCTTGATCAGTGTTGTTGTTTTTATACAAGAATATATGTTATAGGTCACAGCTTGCCCCCTCTGCTGTCATATGGCTAGCCGCTGAATACTTGCTGACATGATCTACCACCCTGAGCCATTTTTGGAGGGGCGGTATAGAAATAAAATAAAGAAAATAAAGAAAAATAAATAAATCTCTTCAGGGGATCTTAGTGGGCATTTTATATGAATGGAGGTGCTCTTTCAAGCATTTAGATTTAAGGCAGTTAATTTCTTTAATGCTATATCCTGTCTAAAAGGTCCAATGGTAGCTAACAATAAAATACAATAATTTACCACACACAAAAAATCAAACTAGATCACCAGCATGGTTAAAACCAGCATCTTAATTAGGGCTTAAATTTATAGGCAGCCAATGCAATTGCTCTAAAATAAACTGGATATGCTCCCACCTTCCTGAACCTGCCATAATAATGGATGAAATTAGCCCAAAATAATGTTAAAAATCCACTCATGAAGCTTTAGGGCTCAATAGTGGTGTAAAATCCCTGCAACCAAAAACAATGGTTGAATATGTAATAACAGCTCCTGTTCTATTTAATTGGTTCTAGAACAGGAATGGCTAACCTGTTTATATTAACTAATGTTAAAGTATTATTAACATATATTAATATTAATGTTAATATATTATTAATATTAGGAAAGATACTAACAATCAGGAGCAAGAATCCTACAAAAGTCAGAAAAGTATTGCAGAAATAAATGCACAGAGAAACAGACAATGAAGCCCTGCCATCTAGTGGCCAACATGACTAATTGAGTGTCACATAGGTATACATCACAACATATACAAAAACATAAATGATGGTGCAAATAAGTTCTATAAGCATATGTAACCACCTCTTCCTTCTGCCAGGGTAAATTTATTTATTCATTCATTCATTCGATTTTTATACCTCCCTTCCGAAAAGGCTTAGTCAGGGCGGTTTAAATGCAAGTGACTAATGCAAATCAGACTCAGAGGCAATGTTGCACAAACAAACTGCATATGTAACCAAACCCAAAAAGTTTACTTGCTTGTAGAAATTTGTATTTGCCTGTTTCAGGTGGTGTACCCTTGTTGGTGGCACTGGTGGGGCTTCTTTCATTTTTCAGTGGGTTTTTGTTTGTTTGTTTGTTTGTTTGTTTTTTGCTGCACCTCTGAGCAGCAGCAACTTCAGTCATGCTTGAACCACTGATAGTGTTCCTAGTGATTAGCTCCTGCCAGTTGCCATTTTTTGCTCTAGAATGATCAGGAAATGATCCTGGTGCATTGGTTTTTTAAGAGGGCAACGAGCAAGAGCTGAACACTGGAAATGGTCTCAGCTCTTCAAGTGCAGGTGAAGCTGTTGCTGCCTGCAGACAAATATCAATTTAAAAAATTAAAAATAAGACCCACAAATGATACTTGTCCTCACATAAAATCCAGGTTGCCAGTGGCAACCAGGTGAGTGCTTAAATACAAGACTGATTTAAACAAGCTGCAATGACAAACGCTCTTATGTGTATTCCTGCAACCATTCAAAATGGCTGCATAGGATACAGTCCTGTTCACAACTCCAAGATCTCAGTGCCTGATCACTCCATTTCTTTTGGTGCAAGTACAGAGGATATATGCCCTCCTATAGGTAACTATCCAAAAGGACATCTGTCTCTGCGATACAGTCAAAGTGTAAGTTGCAGATACTCCATTCATATGCATTTTTGGACAACAGCCCCCCCACCCAAAGGTAAAATCCCTGGAACAATGGAAAAACAAAACCAAATACCTGCTCAAACGGGCACGATTACCACTATTCCCCTTCCTCATTTCGGATTGTTTTTCTGATCCAAGCCAAGTTGTTCTGAGTCCAAAATAGCTTTCCAGGTTGTCTCCCAGTAACTAAGACTGGAACTCCAACAACAGTGGAGTCAGACCAAGAACCATTTTTTTAAACAAACAACTGAGCACGTGCAATTTTGGATTGTTTCCCTTCTTAAATTGATGAGGCCATTCACCAGGGCAGGGCTGCATGTACACCCAAGTTAGATGGACATTAATGATGGCAGAATAATTCTCTGCAAGACTTCTATGCCTGTGGAATTGTTCATCTCCCAGCATAAGCACGAGATCAAGGTTATGCTGTCTCTGGGCATCTGGAGCAAGGTCAAAGCTTTGCTTTGGTAACTTTTTAAGAGGCGCAGCAGCTCCTGCTGGTTAGAGCTTTGCTGTTCCTTCACTATTTAGTTTGGAAAAGAGGCAACTAAGGGGAGGCATGATCGAGATGTATAAAATTATGCATGGAGTAGAGAGAGTAAATTTCTCTCTCACACAACACTAGAACCAGGGGTCATCCCATTAAACTGAAGGTTGGGAAATTTAGGACAGACAAGAGGAAGTTTTCACACAGTGCATAATTAATCTATGGAATTCTTTGCCACAGGATGTGGTGATGGCCACTAGCTTGGAAGGCTTCAAAAAGGGTTTGGGAGGACAGGTCTACCAAGGGCTACTAGGCTGGTGTCTATAGGCCACCTCCAGCCTCAGAGGCAGGATGCCTCTAAATACCAGTTGCATGGGAGCAACAGCAGGAGAGAGGGCACGCCCTCACCGCTTGCCTGTGGGCTTCTCAGAGGCATCTGGTGGGTCACTGTGTGAAACAGGATGCTGGACTAGATAGGCCTTGGACCTGATCCAGCAGGGCTGTTCTGAAAATGTACAGTTCCTTTAAATATTCAATCAATAAAATAAAAGAATCCTGAAATTACTAAATGTGTCATGGCTCAAAGCCACTTTTAAAAAATCAGCAAAGCAAATGCAGTGGTTTTTGTTTGTTTTGCACTTAGTAGGATCTTAGAAGGCAGATTTACTTGAGCCTTAAGAAGTAGTGCTGACATTCAGTTGATTGCAGGAGTGTTCACTGCTTGCCCAAGTTTCAGGAATGTTACCATATGATTCCAAAAGTTGTCTGCAATGACATGGCTTGCCCGCTGGTCACCTGGGGCGGAAGCCAGTGGGGGCGGTATTTCACCCACTGGGTGCCTGCCACTTCTCTCCCACTGCCCCTGCTTCTGTGCCCCGCTCCCACATGCCCACTTCCTCCTCCTCCTCCTCCTCCGGGCTGCCGGCTGCTTCTGCTGCCAGCAAGGCCTCTGCCGTGGGACGGTCAAGTGCAACTCCAGAGGAGGGCATGAGTAAGCAAGTGCCCCCTCCAAAAGTGGCTTGCGCTCACTTTCAGTTTCAGAAATCAAATATGTAGGGCACAGCTCGCTCACTCAAATATGTTTTGCCCCCTCTGTGCCCCCCTCAGTTTTTGTCTGGTGTCACTACAGGGGGCCCTGTAAGAACATAATTACAACATCCGATGGCAATTAGATTAGAGGCTTTGCCGGCAGGATGCAAAGACAGTGGTGGTGGCAGCAGTCAGGCTACAGGACAGGGGGTGGAAGTCGCCAGCTGGGGGGAGGGTACCAAAGCCAGGCTTTGCCCTGGGACTAGAGCTGCCATGCCCCCCCACCTGAATTCCGGGTTTCACCTGGATTATAAGCATCTCACCCAGATTCTCCCAGATTTCAGCTTTCATTTAAAAAACACAAAACAAAAAAAAAACCAAGCTAAGCTCTAGCCATTGTAGAAGCGGAGTTATAGAGCAAAACATGCAGTCACTATTCTGCTCAAAAATTATTTTGAAGCCAGTTTACATAATGTGCAAATTAGGCACCCGAATTTGGAAAGCCAGAATATGGCAACCCTACTTGGGCATCAAAAATCCTTAGGTCAGCCCTGATCATCACCTGCTAAAGTTAACCCATTTCCCATAAATTCACATTTCATCACTTTTTCAGGGTCATATGAACCAATATAGTGTAATACTTGTTTAGAAGAACAGACTTTATTAAGTATCTGCAAGTTACACAAACAACACAAGCCTCTAGCACAGATCTACCCTCTCAAGGAATTCCCCACAAACCAATAACAAGATCAAATACAGAACCTTAACTAAGCAGTAAGGACATGAGGACCACCTATTGGTTGGTAATGTCACTTGATAATCATTACAACAGCTAACTAAGTTTGTTTGGCAGGGGAAAAGACCAAGAATAAACTTTAAGAACTTAACAGATGCAAAGGAAAGAGGTGGTCTTACCTTGCCAGACTTAAGGTTGTATTTTGAAGCTGTTTGTCTGACATGGTTAAAGGAATGGATAACATTGAGAAACCCGAGAGTTCTTGATCTGGAGGGATTTGATAGAAGGTTTGGATGGCATGCTTACTTATGGTATGAAAAAAGTAAAATACATAAAGACTTTTTGAATCATTATGTAAGAAGGAGTTTAATGAGGGTATGGTTAAAATATAAAAACTGGTTAGAACCAAAAACTCCGTTATGGATATCCCCGATTGAAGCTTTTTCGCGTAAAGAAGTAAACATGCAGATGTGTTAGGGTACTTACAGAGATTTGTTGTATTTTCATGGAAAGGATTGTAAGTTAAAAAGCTTAACTGAAATACAAAATTTGGTTAGAGATTGGTTTCAGTACTATCAGTTAAATGAGATTTATAAGAAAGACCTTAAAGTTGGATTTGAAGATCAGATTTTGAATTTCGAGAAGGAATTATGCCAATATGATGAAAAATTGATTTCTAAAATGTATAAAATGTTACTTTTAGAGGAGACAAGAGAGGAAGTAGTTAAAACAACTATGATAAAGTGGGCTCAAGATGTTGGACATAATACAGAAATGGCAGCTTGGGAAAAGTTATGGAAGAGTGATTTAAAATTTACTGCTTGTTATGCTTTGAAGGAAAATTATTATAAAATGATGTACAGATGGTATCTGACACCAAAAAAACTGGCATTAATGTATAAAAATGTTTCAAACAAATGTTGGAAGTGTGGGCACAGTGAAGGTACTTTTTTCCATATGTGGTGGACCTGTGGGAAGGCTAAGGCCTATTGGGACATGATATATAATGAATTAAAGAAAATATTTAAAGTGACATTTCCTAAGAAGCCAGAATCCTTCCTGCTAGGAATAACACAAGGAGTAATTTCTACAAATAACTTAACTCCTTTCATGTATGCATCTACAGCGGCCAGAATGATATATGCACAGAAATGGAAGAGTAATGAACTGCCTTCAAAAGAAGATTGGCTGATAAAAACTTTGGAATATGCAGAGATGGCAAAACTTACAACATTGATAAGAGATCAAAGCTTAGAACGGTTCAAGGAAGATTGGAGACCTTTTTTGTTGTATTTAAATAATTATTTTCCTACTATTGATCTTACAGCAGGATTTGAAATTTGAAATGCAGGTTGGGTAGATTAATGGTTCTTTTTTTTTATTTTAAAGGTTTAAATTTGTGTTTTTTATTAATATTATAATAAGGCTAAACTTTATAGTTGTTATTTCACGAAGGGAGGTGCGTGGGAAGTCCATTTGTGTTTATTATGATTGTTAATGGTTATTATTGTTAAAAATTAATAAAAATTGAATTTGGGGGAAAAAAGATAATCATTACAACAGCTTCAAGGTAATGTGACTAATAATGAAATCTAAATTCTGTTGAAAATGGGGATTTGCAAATATCATCAACTAGGTTACAAAAGCAGAACATATAAAGGCTGAATGGAAAAATCAACAAATTGATTTGAACATCGCCAATTCCTACAGAATTCAAATTCTCCAGAAGACAGTAATCGACCATCATTCTTGGCTTTGTGCCTTCTGTGTGTCCATAGGTGGCTCTACAGACAGACAATATTTACTACTGTTACTATAATGTATATAACACTTTTCAACCAAAAAAAAAATTCTCAGAGTAGTTTATATCAAATTAAAAGAAGATAGTTTGCTGTTCCCAGACTGCTCACAGATGAAAAAGACACACAAAGTAGACACCAGCAATCAACACTGCAAGAGCACTGTGCTGGGACTGAATACAGCTAGTTTCTCCCCTTGCAAAATAAGAGAATCTCCACTTAGAAAGCTGCCTCTTTGTTAAGTGTGTAATTTGTATTCCAGCCCTTCTCCAAGAAGCTCAGACTCAGTGACATTAGTTCTATAGATTTCACCTTCACAAATATTTGATTAGCATCACATAGCCTTAGTTTCGCACGTCACAGCTAAACTTGCTTCTACAAATCCAAAAGCGACAGTAGGACAATAACTTTATTAGGCCCAACAAAAATGTCACAAGTAATGAAGAAGCTTTCAAGTCCCCCAGAATTCTTTTACATCCATACTGAAGAAGAGTTTTGGAGAACTCGAAAGCTTGCTCACTATTTTGTGATATTTCCATTGAGTTTATTGAAAGGTATTGCTTCTGGATTTTTCCCCCTACTGGACCATCAAAGCTACCTAGAATTTTTGTTTGCCATTAAAGATACTATAGCCCTGTTCAGGCATTCAGAGAGAAGGCTGGTGAACACACAACAAGGATGATAGGAGGTCAGGAATCCCACTCCCAACCTGTCAGTTCATTCTTCACACTTAGAGCAGTGTAGGTCTGAAGAGACAAATGCTGTAAGCATGTCTGCCTCCATTTCCATGACTGGGAGACTGGGGCGCCCCAGTCTCCAGGGAGAGAGTTGGCAGGCTGGGGGTGGGACTTCCAGCCTCCTTTCAGCCTTGTTGTAACTGTGTTCACCGAACTTCTCTCTGAATGCCTGAACAGGGCTACCATGTTTGCCACAACCAGGGGCATCGAGACCACTGAGTAAGGGAGGATAACTGCCTCCCCAGCCGCCAGGGTCTGAGGGGGCTGCCAAGGCACCACCTCACCCTCAACCAGGACACCTCCTTGCTCCCTCCCATGGCCAGCCAGTGAACGTGGTGCTCATCCAGTGGGAGCGTGAGGCACATCCCTTTCCTCCTCAGCTGATGTTTTACTGAAATGCTGGCTAGGCTCCAGGAGAAAGCCCAGCCAATGTTTCAATGAAACGCTGACTGGGTAGGATGGGAGTGGGTCTGAACAGACCCTCTCCTGGGTGGCAGCCATGCTCCCTGCATTTGACATCAGATGCATGCGCTGTGGCCAGTATTGGGGACAGGCCATTCGGCCCCTTATGAGCTTCCCTAGTCAGCAGTTCATTGAGGAGGCAGGGACAGTAGCTCCCAGGCAGCAATTCAATGAACCGCTTACTGGGGAAGCTCTGTAGGGGTCGACTGGCCATGGCCCATATGTCTGCTGTCAGAGGCAGGGGGTGTGGCTTGGGGCACATGTGTGCTTGACAATCACAGGGGCGGGGGGCCCACCAGCAAGACTCCCTGCACCCCTGGCCACAACCACATTCTGCTATCTACTCTCTAATGCAAGGATAAAAACAGAGTCTTTACTCTAAAATGTGTTTCATGTTCATGTCTTCCAGCCACTAGTAAAGACCACTGTCTGATATACCTTCATTCTAACATCAACGTAAAAACTCTATTTACTGGTAGGAAAGGTAACTCCTCTGTGGGATGAAAAGTCCAGGAAACTAGATTCTGCTAAACTTGATTTATTATTATTATTATTTATTTATTATTAAAACTTTTATACCGCCCTTCCAAAAGGCTCAGGGCGGTTTTCAGACATGTCTAAGGGACAAACTACAAATAACATTAAATGCATAATTATATGGTTAGAGGCTTGACTTTACAAAGCCACTGTTCAATCAGGAACATAGTACAGAGATCGGGAGTATTTACATGGACACTATTTTTCCTGATGAGAATCCTCCCAGCACCTGTTTAGCTCCCAAATTGGTTAAATAGTGGTTCAATTAACCCTTCACTCATCTACAGTGGAATTAATCCGGAAACAACTCCTCAAGCCCAGTCTCCATGTTGGGAAGAGACGCTTCAGAGGGAGAAATGCTTGGCTCCAGATCCGAAAGAAGCCTATGAAGAGAATGGTTTCTCTGTACTACTCCTGAGGATCAACAAATTGTTCTCTGGGTGGATCACAATGTGTTGTGTTACATGGTAATTTAGCTCACTGATATCTGTTAAATATTCCCAGCCCTTAACCTGCCTTACCATTCTATTAAACACAACTGTGTTTCTGTATAAAGGTCCTGTATGGATTGTGGAAGGAAGGATAGTAAACCAAAGACCTGGAACTGCATTTTCATAGTTTAGCAGGTCTCAGGTGGAGGCACTGTGCCAAGCTAGAACGGAGACCTTGTTTGAGGCAAGCTAATTCTGTAGCAAAGCCACCTAATGGCACAGCAGGAAAATGACTTGACTAGCAAGTCAGAGGTTGCTGGTTCAAATCCCCACTGGTATGTTTCCCAGACTATGGGAAACACCTATATTGGGCAGCAGGGATATAGGAAGATGCTGAAAGGCATAATCCCGTACTCTGTGGGAGATGGTCTGTAGTCTACCAAAGGTAACCACAGGACACTGTGGTCGCCAAGAGTCGACACCAATTCAATGGCACACTTTACCTTTACTTTAATTTTGTTGCAAGTGGAGGGGGCCGGCTTAAATTGGATGTGACTAGGTTTTATATTCGATTTCTATACCGCCCTTCCAAAATGGCTCAGGGCGGTTTACACAAAGAAATAACAAACAAATAAATAAGATGGAACCCTGTCCCCAAAGGGCTCACAATCTATCACATCTCACAATCTCGTCTGCTAAGTGCCTCTGCTCACAGTTTCCAACTCAGGAGCTGGCTAAAAAAGCACTTACTTTCTATGTCATCCAGAATAGAAATTAAGGCTAAATAAAGAGCTGGATATTTTCCTGTCAAAAATATCGTGGACCTATCTGTGAGATCAATTAGTTACTGGGAGGATTAAAGTTTTTAGTTAAAACCTGCTAATCCCCTGCTAACTGGGCAAAGAGGCACCTTTTACCGTGGTGATTCTCTTTATTTAGCAGGGGGAAAGTAACTGGCCATATCCACCCCCAGCACAGTACTTCCAGTGACTGTTGCTGGTGCCTATCTTGTGTTTCTTTTTAGAATGTGAGCCCTTTGGGGACAGGGAGCCATCTTATTTATTTATTATTTCTCTGTGTAAACCGCCCTGAGCCATTTTTGGAAGGGCGGTATAGAAATTGAATTATTTATTATATTATTAATAAATAGCACATGAATTACTTGATGTCTACTAGGCCTTCAGTTAACTTGCACTGCAAAACAAACCAGTAGATGTTATGTAGTAACTAATGAACACTTCCCAAAACTGGCTGGTCCTCTCTAGTTTTACATGGGTGATTGAAGCATTAGATTAATTATGCCTCTGTTTTCTCAGCTCCTCAAGTGGACTCACAGACCATGATCAGAGGGACAGGCCAGAAAGGAGGGGGGAAAGGTCATGTTAGGATGAGGTTACTGAGACAAAGCAGCAGAAGACTGAGTAACAAGGCTGAAGGAAAATCAATGAAGAGTATATGTGGGAAACTTGGCACATGAGTGGTTGAAGGGATTTGATGGATGGAAAATGTGCTTTGGTATGGTCAATTAGCAAAGACCAGGGCTTATCTAATGTGCATTAATAAGGGTTGGATTTCCTAGCATTCATGTTTGCAGCAGTTTTAGGGAAATAACACCTACACAATCTTCACCCCATTTTTGAATTTCCATAATGATAAGCTTCTTAAAGATCTTCTTTGTGTTTCCTATGAAATGTTTATGGACACGTATGGTTGGATACAAACAAACCAAATTCACAGCACACAGGAGAGGGTCCTAGAGTAGAACCACCATGTTAGAAGCAGCAGAAAATAGGCTTTATTAGTTTTACTTGGAACGACTTATTTGGTTGATCCTGATTAAATATATATGTTGATTTTTCTACAAATACACTCTGTGGTTATCACCACCAAATGAGAGTGCAGATGAGTTGTTACTGACAGTGGTTTACAAGCCTGTAACATAGTCTAGTGCTGTCATTTTCCTGTGGGAGGTGAGACAGCAACTTACAGGCAATCCATCGTGTACTATAGTCATTGCTAGGTGCAGGAAGGATAAGGGTGAGGTTGAAGCTGAGCGAGTGGTTTGCAACAACCCTGGGCCGTCTGTTAAAACAAAAGCAATGTAGTTTTTTGTTTTGTGACACCCTAAAGATCACCTGATTCACAGCAGGAGCCTATGCTTGTTTCCTTGGAAGCAACTCCTATCATGCTCATTGGGATTTATTCCCATATACATGTGCATTATTATATGATATATAGAGCCCACTTAATAGGAAGTATGGAGTATTAGTCTCAGTTGGTTGGAATGTGATATGTTTAAAATATGAATGGATACAGAAATGAAAAGTGTGCATCTTTCACTCTAAGCGTAGAAAAGGACATCGGACTATTCCTGTCAGCACCCAAAATGGCGATTGGTCCCCTCCCATTTCGTCGCCGCCGCCGCCGCCCTTTTTAAAACCATAGCCAAAAAAAAAAAAAAATCCTGAGTAGCCATTTTGCTTTCTCTCTAAAAGAGCACAATAGCAAGAAGGGAAACGTGTAACAAACCAATCATTAAGCAAGCAGGGTTGACTGACGTTTTGGGACGGAGACTTTCCCCTCCCTACCACGGCAGAGAGGAGGGTCCGTGTCTGGAGGTGGCCAATGAGAATTGAAAGTACTTCCTGTACGAGTCCCAATTGGAGCGCGGCGTGCATAGAGCGAGGGAAGAAGCGGGAGCGGCTCGTCGTCTCGGGCTTGGTTAGGTGAGTGGGGTTCACGGGCAGGAGGAGGGGTGTGCGCGTGAAGAGCATCCCCCGGGGTAGGGTGGGGGTCTCGAGCTGCCTGGCCCCGCGCGGGGCTCCTCCGTTCATGGCCGCGCTTCTGACTGAGGCCGCCGGTGGGAGAGGAGAGGTGCTCGCGCTTCTCCGGGCGCCTCTCTGTGGTTTCATTGGAAGTCAGTCAGTCCCTCCCTCCCTCACCGGCTTCCTTCGTCGGTGTGTTCAGACGACCATTTTAAGCCGCACATGTTGCCTGCTGCGGAAGTGTGGGGAAAGGATTTCTTGCAAGAGCACATGCAGGTTGTGGCGTTGCTCTCCTGTCCCCTCCCTGCTCTTCACACGTGTGTGGGTCTGTGTGGTTACCCGCCTCGAGCGGAGGCTTCTGAAGGGCGAAGCCCTGGGCTGAAAGACCTCCGCTCATGGTGCTGAAGAAGCCCTTCCTTCCCCGCGCAGGGGTCGGGTCGGGGCTCAGCTCCTGCGTGCGCAGCCTTTGGCCTTGTTGCCCTGCTTCTAGCGCTCCGTTTTGGGCCCCGTGTGTGAGGAGGAGGAGGAGGAGGAGGGGCCTCTGTTCTTCCTCCCTGAGCGGCCCATCACTAGGGGTTATCCCTAAGGATGAACCATCAGTCCAGTACGCCTCTGACGGTAGACAAGGTAGATTTGAGAACAAATTATTATTCCCTAAAGGAAGGAAAAGCAGGCATTAAAATTCTGAAAATTTTCTGTTTCGGTTCTGTAGATAGTGACCATGTTCTGAAGTCTTACCAATTAAAATAGGGCATATTGCACGTTACAACAATGTTTTAGAAATCTTGTGTGTTTCTGCTTTGGCTTGAAAAGGCTTTGCTAAGGGGTGCTGTTAATCAGCTAGCCTGCCCCTGCGCTTTTAGCTTCTTCCAGTGTGAATTCCTGTCATCAAAATAATTGCTTTAGTGTTTTGTTATAGTCTAGCTCAGTGTTTTTTCAACCCTTGTTTAGTTCCAGAATCCCTGTAACATGGATCATGAGATCCTGTGGGGCTCAAGCCCCCTCTCCCTGCCCCCTCCCAAAGTAAAGTAAGATCTGGTAATTAGTAATGTATCTGACAATTAACAAACTCAAAGGTGGAACATTGTAAAATTTCTTGTAACTCATGGAATGCTTTTAGAGCTCAAATACTGGTTTAACTGTACTTGTGCCATAAAAGGTCATTCACCTTCCTGAGCACTAGACACAGATTGACAGAACCTCACTGGTATTTGCTTAAGTGTTTAAAAAGGTAAACTTGTTTATGCCCTGCAGTGTCCAGAAGTCTTAGAGTGAAAGCTGCCTTATACAGAGTTGGACCAATGTTCCCTCTAACAGGGATTCCCAGATGTTGTTGACTACAACTCCAAGGATCCCCAATCAAAGGCCACTGCAACTGGGGATGCTGGGAGTTGTAGTGAACAACATCTGGGAATCTCTGTTAGAGGGACCAGTGAGTTGGACCATTGATCCATCTCGGTCAGTATTGTCCACACAGACTGGAAGCAGCTAGTGGTTTGCATGGAACTGGCACCTGCCAGTTCGAAGGAGGGGTGATTATCTTATCCCTCCGCTGCGTTTCCCCTCCCAGTGCTGTCTTTTAAAACAGTCTGGCAGGGTGGCAGCAGTGCCTTGCCACCTCAGTGCCTCCTCGGTCCGGAAGTGCCTGGTGCAGAGTAATTTCTTACATTGGCTCAATATTTTCTATACTGAAGCTGTTCTCCAAGGTTTCAGACAGGAATCTTTTCCAGTCTTACCTGGAGATGTCAGGGATTGTACCTGGGGCCTTCTGCATGCAAAGCAGATGTTCTACTCTCAGCTACAGCCCCATCCCCTAAGGGGAATATCTTACAGCAGTACACACATGTAGTCACCCATCCAAATACAAACCAGGGCAGATCCTGCTTAGCAAAGGGGCCTATTTATGCTTGTTATCACAAGACCAGCTCTTCTCCTCAAAGTAGGAGGGACATAGCAGTTTTAAAGGGATGTTACTAATTAAAGATGTGCAAGCTAGCTTGCTTTGAGCTAGTCCGGTTTGAGTGGTCCGAGTTCAAACCGAACTGACTCCTGGTTTGAAGAATCAGCTACGGGCCGGATGGGCAGGGTATACTTTAAGAATCAGGCGTCGAGGAAGCCGTGGTGGAGACATTGGAGGTGGGGGCTCCTACACACACACACACACACACACACACACACACACGCACACACGCCCCTCAAGTGGCAGCCTGGGCTGGCTGCGGCCCAGTTCAGGCCTCTGCGTACATGCAGAGGCCATTTTCATGACTACTGCGCATCTGCAGAGGTCACTGGATCCGGTCCGGATTTGAACCAAACCAGTCTCATGGCCTGACAAGCCCAGACACATCCCTAATACTAATACTGCCAAATGTAGACTATGCACCCTGTTTGGAAATGTTGCTAAGATCCTTATGCTTCACCACTGTATTCTGCATTACTACTTGAATAGTTTTGGGAACCTAGTGGAAGGAGTCTTCAGAGTAGGGATGTGCATAAAATGAATCTTGCGTTTCATTTCGGGTTCGAAACATCAACGTGCAGCATAAGAGCCATGAGAGGGATGAACAAAAACCTGTGAATAAACAGGACTCTCTGTTGTCCTAAAGTATCTCCACTCTATTCTCTCCAAGGAGGAACTTGCAGCTTTTATCTTCTGGAATGAAAGAGAGAAATGAACTTGGGCAAAGGATCAGGAAAAAGCGTGCATAATTTCTAGCAACTCTCTCTGCCCTTCTTCTGGACTATTTCACATGTTCGCTTTTCCAATATGAAGATTAACATCTGTGGGGAAGAAACTGCTTGTGATGTAACGTGTACACTGAAATGTCTCTTTGCAGCATGTGCACATATTGATAATGGTTTCCTGATCACTTTATGTGTGGCTGAAAAGGCACTTGTGCCAGTGTTTCTTTAAAACAAAAACAGTCATAGGAAATACTTGGACTGGAAGAAAAAGGACCGTAGAGAGGTTTATGGGATGCTTTGAAAACCACCGCTTCAAAGCTCTGCAATCAGTAGGGGTTGTTAATTTCTGCCTGCGGTTATGGCAGCCACTTCCACCTGCTGTACTTGAGTGTCCTGGCCTTCGCTGTCTTTCCTCATTGTTCTGCAGATGTCCCTTTCCCCTGACCCCATCCCTTGTCTTCCTGCAGGACATGGCTGAGCAGGATGTGGAGAATGAGTTGTTGGATTATGAGGAGGATGAAGAGCCGCAGGCAGTGACTGACGCAGCCCCAGTCCCTGCTAAAAAAGATGTGAAGGGCTCCTATGTCTCCATCCACAGTTCTGGCTTCCGAGACTTCCTGCTGAAGCCAGAGCTACTTCGTGCCATTGTGGATTGCGGCTTTGAGCACCCATCAGAAGGTAGGAGCGGAGCCAAGGCCCTTGGCCCCCTCGTCAGTCAGCCCAGCCCACCCACCGGGGAGCAACTGCCAGTGGTGCCACGCGGTGCAGGGTGAGAGCTGGGGGCTGCAGGGAGCAGGGGTGGGAGGGTGACTGGAGGGGTTGTTTTCATTGTCACTGTTGATCCTAGTGTAGCATTGGAGGTTGCTGTTCTTTAGGAAGTTTTTCCTAGCTGGTGGTGCTAAAATTCCATTTAGGCGATGCGTAGTTACCTTCTACCACTTTACTGCTAGAAACAGAATTTGTTTTGGACTGGGAGACCTCCTAGCTAGGGATGTGCACGGGCGGTTCGAAGGCGGGGGTGGGACAACTTTAAGGGTGGGGGAGGGTGCACTTATCCCTCCCTTTGCTTTCTCCCCACCGCTCCATTGTCAAGGCTTCGTCAGGGCGGCAGCATACCTCCCTGCTGCCCCATTCTCTCTTTGGCCAGAAGTGCCGTGCGCGTGCCCGGCATGCGCCTCCGAACTGCCCGGTGTACGAGCCTGTTCGAAGACCCATAAAAGGGCCTCCAAACAGGTTTGTGCACATCCCTACTCACAGTTCTATTAGGTCAGCGGAGCACAGGCTCAGTTAATCTGTTCAGTTTAGATTCTGTGTGAGATGTGTTCTATGGTTTAAAGGAAAGGAAGAATTGAAGGCTGCCCTAAAGCTGTTTTGAAATAACTGGTCCCCACACCAAAGCTCTCCGGGGCCTTCTCACTTTAATTTGTAATTCAGAGTGATAAACCCAGACAGCTCCAGTGGGTGTGCAGTGACTGAGGCTGGTTTAAGAGAACAGCATTGCTCCTTTCCACAGTACATGTGTAGGAAGATTCTGGAAGGATATGGTGTGGATCTCAGGATTTCAAGTATTGGGAGAGGGCTGGGGCCAAGGCCTCTTGCAGTTGATTCTGGGTTATCCCACATGCCCAGAGGCTGCCTAAACCCCTTGTGTGACTACTCTTCTTCTTACCCTCTCAGTGCAGCATGAGTGCATTCCACAGGCTATCCTAGGCATGGATGTGCTATGCCAAGCCAAGTCAGGCATGGGGAAGACGGCTGTCTTTGTACTGGCCACGCTGCAGCAGATTGAGCCATTGGATGGGCAGGTATGTAACGGGGAGTAAGAGTCTGCTATGTCCATGATTAATGTGGCTCCGGTAGACATTGTTCAAGTAGGAAGTTGAATTTCAAAAGGCCTAGTGTAGAGGTAGACCCTTATGTCCTAATTGGGGAGGGGGGGGCGAGATTGAGAAACTGGTAGTCTGATACCTGTCTTAGGATATTTTTCTGGGAATGGTACAGGACATGGGCTTCAGGAACACTTTACTCTAGGACTGATGCTCATGGGGCTGCTGAGTGTTAGGGGTCCTAACATGCTGCTGGTGAGTGCCTTCTGATGGCAGCTTTTGTCAGCTGGAATAGTGAGAGAGAGTTCTGGATTAGTTTCTTGTGTTGTGCAACTTACAGCAGTGGTGGCTGCCTCCTCTTTGGGCTGTGGGGGCAGAGGGGAGGGAAGGGAGCTGGGGTGACCATAGGTGGGGCTCATTGTAGGCAGGTCCAACCCCAAGTTAAAAAGGAGTAGAAAGGTAATCACCAGCCCATAGCTTTCACCAATCTGTAAAGTTGTTTACTTTTCTCAACCAAAATCCCTATCAGTCAAAGCTGCACTTGTCAGCTGACTACTTAGTACTAAACTTGCCCCTTGGTTGACTGTGAGTAAAGATATTCTGCCCTTAGACTGGTTAGTTGTGGGTGTCAGTGTGGAATGTAGCAGTGCCCTCTCTCTGTCTTAAGTCCCCATGGCTCTTCTTCCCCTCAGTAGCTCCATCCCTCCTATCAGCATTGCCTCCATTTCCTCCCCTCCTTGTAATCTCAGCCCTCTCCTCCTCACCCCATGCATGGCCAGGCTAAGAAGATAAACTGAAGTTGTGGGGTGGTTGGCATCTTAAGTGCCTATTTGCAGGTAGCAACTGCATAAACTCAAGTTTCACACACTACAAGCTTTGTAGCAAGCTTTAGTTCTCCTTTTCTCACAACACAAGCATTTCTGGGATATATCCTTGGAGTGCAGTCTTATGCATACAAGTTACTTGGGTGTAAGCCCCAATGAGTTCATTAAGACTTTACTTGGAATAAACTGTATAGAATTGATTACAGTTCTAGGCAACATTTACTTGAGGGGATCCTTTATGAGATTTGAAAACTAAGCCATAAGTTGCAAACCTTTCCAGAGAACTTATGCTGAGGATCTCTCCTTTCAGTACTAATACCACTCTCTCACGTGGACAAAACACAAAATAACAAAACACCACACAAAACCTGGCAATAAGGGCTATAGTGGTGGAGCTGCTTGACTATTCTGGACTGGCCTGCTTTCCAAGCTGTGCCTCTTAGTTGCCCATAAAGAGAAGGTAGTAAAGAAAAAGAGGTCCTAGCAAATTCTGGAGAAATCCATTGCCTCCTGAGGGCTTGGTTGGGATTCTGAGTGAGAAGAAAAGAGGTGGCTTCCCTCTGGGGAAGGGTAACCACGGCTCCTACCTGTTCTTCACTCCATTTGCTTGCAGACTGCATGCTCAAAGATCTCCAAAGAGTCTCTTCAGCTGCCTAAAAGGATCCTGGGAAATCAGATGACTGGGCTGGCCTTGTTTGCTGCTGTTAGAATAGGTGCCTGTAAGCTGTGATGATTTCTGATTGGTTGAGGGCAGGGCTAGCCCCTGTTCACATTTAGGGGTTTAAAAAAAAGAAAAGGTACATCCTGATTGATGCTGGGGGCACTAAATATGCAATTTGGGTAATGACTGAGTATGGTAATTACTTCATTTGGGTGCAAGGGATCCCACTCAACACCCTAAGAGGGAGGATATGGTTTTACAAAGGAATTTAGAAAAAAGACCAAGAGCCACCACCATCTACTGGCAAGAAGTGGAAATGCAAGAGCTACATTCAAGCAAGAGAGACAGACACAGGGAGAAAAAGACAGAGAGGAAGAGATGGTATGTTTGATGAGAGAATTGGTGGCAAGAATGTGGGGCTGGCAAGAATGATGGCAGTGCCCCCTCTTCCCCAAATTAGGAGCCGCCTCTGACTTATAGCGGTATTCTGGTAAGATAAGCAGCTGAATCACTATTCAGAACTCTTTCCAGTTCCACACTAACCCCAAACCACAGGAAAGAAGAAAAATCAGCAGTCTAATGTAATGGGGTTCACAATGAGATCTCATGAGCTCCAGCAAATTAGTCCTTAAGGTTAAGCAGGGTGGCTATCGGTTTAGGGAGCAGTGGGGAAAGCTCTAAGTCTTTCTTGCTGCCTTTGTGTATGTAACATTTCTTCCCCATTTTTTGGGCAGGTGTCAGTGCTGGTGATGTGTCACACTCGGGAGCTGGCTTTCCAGATCAGTAAAGAGTATGAGCGCTTCTCTAAATATATGCCCACTGTCAAGGTGAGGTGCAATGTGCGCAGTTAGGTCCAGGAAATGATAGAATGCTGGTTGTTGCTACATCTCAGGAAAAGATACGGGGTGTGCGTGAGTGTGCCTCAGGTTGCCGATATGTTTCCAGGAGAAATATAAAGTGCAGGTTATTACCTATAAAGCCCTTAACGGCTTGGGTCCAGGCTATTTAAGAGAGTGCCTCCTTTGTCATGAACCCTGCTGGTTTTTATGATCTGGAGAGGTCCGGTTACGGTTGTCACTGACTCGTCTGGTGGCGACTCAGGACTGGGCTTTCTCTTTGGCTGCCACAGGGCTTTGGAATATGCTCCCTGCTGAAATAAGAGCATCTCCTTCTCTGTTTGTTTTCAGGAAGACCCTCAAGACTTTCCTGTTCTTGCAAGATTTTAATTAGAATTTTAATAATTTGTTTTATATTGTTGGGTTTTAACTTGTGATTTTTAATATTAAAATTTGTACACTGTCTAGAGAGTTTCATATCAGGTGGTATACAAATATGATAAATAAATAATTGGAGAATAATGTATTATTTGGGAAAGAAATTGTAGTGTGGGTAGATAAAGGCAATTAATTCCCTCCCTGCAGAGTTGGGTTTAGACACTTCCATGTCTTTTGACCAGCTGATGAATGGGAAGAACCTGTTGCTATATTTTGGATTGCATAGGCTGGTCTTAATATTACTAATTCTGGCCTCTTTTACATTGTGAAAGTTTGTCTCTGCCTCCCTGAAGAGGGACTGAAATTTTTGAATTTTGGTGCAGCAAGAGGTGTGGTTCTGATGAGTTGAGGGAGATGAAAACTGAAACAAGTTGGGCTCCCTTCTCCACATACTGTGACACATGTGTGAAGGCACTCCTGGAACGTGTGAGAATTTCTTGTTGTTGCTGGATTTCTCAATGAAACTGACAGTGATACCTGTTGTTCCTGCAGGTAGCTGTCTTCTTTGGGGGCCTTTCCATCAAGAAGGATGAAGACTTGCTGAAGAAGAACTGTCCACATATTGTGGTGGGGACCCCAGGCCGTATCCTTGCTCTGGTGCGCAACAAGACCCTCAACCTGCGCAATGTCAAGCATTTTGTGTTGGATGAGTGTGACAAGATGCTGGAGCAGTTGGGTAAGAGAGGGCAAGCTGGGTGTGGCCTGGATAAAGGGCTGTTGTGGTTTGGGTTGTCATGCTCATGGAACACGAGGGGCACTGTCCTTGGGAGGGAGGTCCGGTGAACTTGAGGAGCTGAGGAATATGCGGCAAGATGAAACAGTATTGTTTCTGCTGAAACAAATACACCTGCCTTGAGAGTTTCATGCACTCTGCCACCTCCTCTTTTAGGTGTTTGGGAGAAATGGGGTTGTGGCCAGCAGCTTGCTGGACAGTTGGGGTGGGATACAAGGCAAGATGACCCTCACTTTTCAGAGACCAGACTGATTTCTTGACATTTGAAGAGAGGAACATAGGAAGCTGCCTTGATCTGTCTAGCTCAGCATTGTCTACACTGACTGGCAGCAGCTTTCCAGAATTTTTTCCTAGCCCTACCTGAAAATGCCAGGGATTTAGCCTGGGACCTTCTGTATGCAAAGCAGGTGCTCTGCCACTACTGACCAAAATTTGTCATGTTCTCTAAATTTTCAGTAGGGCTGTGAGAACTTCCTTTAGTAGGTTGCTATGTGGGAGGTTCTTCAAGATATCTTAGGGAACAAAACTGATCAGAAGGGACTCCGTGACCCGAAACAAGCTCTCTGGAGCTGTTTCTAGTTAGAACATGCAGTTCTGCCACTGTCCTTCAAACTGTGGTAAGACAGAGGCATGCTGGATCTCAGGAGTGGGAGTTGAGGCTTGAGTGGGTGCCTTGAATTTAGGATTTGGTATGTGAAGAATTATTGGGAACCCCAGACTCTGTCCACTTTTCCTCTAGACATGCGCCGTGATGTCCAGGAGATCTTTCGACTGACACCCCACGAGAAGCAGTGCATGATGTTTAGTGCTACCCTGAGCAAGGAGATCCGACCTGTCTGCAGGAAGTTCATGCAGGATGTAAGCCCCAGTCTTTTTTATTTTTTACCTTCCCCAGTTGATTGTCTTAATGTAGAGGATCCATGAAAACACCTTCTGGACTAGGCTATTGATAGATGTGAAGAATCAAGAGGCCCTCTGGGCATTTCCCGGTGGAGGGAAGGTGATGATTTAAGCTTTCTGAACATCTCTGGATTTTCCCTGTGTTATCTTAGCATGGTCACTAGAAAAGGGCTGTGTCTGACTGATGGGTAGGAGGGAGTGGGAGTGAATATTTTGGCATATACAGTGCCTATAGAAAGTCTACACCCCCTTGAACATTTGTCACATTTTGTTGTGTAAGTGTGTCAGAGCTGCATGCATTTAAATGAGGAGGTGTTCCACTCAACACACCATACAAAATGTGTTTATTGTGGGGGGAAAGCATACATCCAAAATACAGAGTTGAAATGTAGCAATTGGAGAAGTCTCTGTCCACATGAGTTAATACTTGGTGGAAGGACCTTTAGCAACAATTGCAACTGGGAGTCGCTGTTCCCTCTAAGGTGTGCGCATGCTCACAAGTTTTTAGATGTCCGCTCAGTTCAATTTGGATCCCGCTCAGGTTAAATCAGGAAGGCCCCATTCTGAATACAGGTGTGTGCACACGCCCTGATGCTGCCACCCAGAACAAAACTCATTCCTCACAGAGATGAAAAAAATTAGAGGGACCACTGCTGGGAGTCTGTTGGGATAAATCTCCACCAACATTGCAACAGTATTAAACCATTCTAATTTAGAAAACTGCTCAATCTCTGTCAAGTTCCTTGGCAAGTATTGATGGACAGCAATTTTCAAGTTCTGCCACATATTTTCATTTGGATTGAGGTCAGGGCTCTCAAGGACATTGACCTTTTTGTTCCTTAGTCATTCCCATGTAGTTTTGGCTGTGTGCTTTGGGTTGTTGTCATGCTGAAAGGTGAACTTCTGTCCCAGTTGACTTCAGGTTTTCCTCAAGGACTTTTCTGTACTCCATGCATTGTTCTCTTCTATCCTGACAAGTGCCCCAGTCCCTGCCAAGAGAGACATCCCCACCACTATGCTTCACAGTAGGGATGCTGTTCTTTAGGTGATGTGTTGGGTTTGTGCCAAACACAAACAGTTCTGTTTTACTTTTGACAGACCAAAGAACCTTTCTCCACATGCCTACAGTATCTCCTGAGTCTTCCTGCTAACTAGGCAAAGAGGCTCCTTTTTAACATGGTGATTCTCTTTATTTAGTGGGGAGAGAGCAACTGGCCCTATCCACCTCTAGCACACTACCCCTCCAGGAACAGTTGCTGATGTCTATCTTATGCTTCTTTTTAGATTGTGAGCCCTCTGGGGACAGGGAGCCATCTTAATCTATTTAATTAATTCTCTTAGCCGGCATGCGTTTCCTGAATTTGGCGGCAGAACTCTCACGACACATTGTGAGAGTTCCAGCCTTGGGCGAGAGTTGGGGGGAAAGAAAAAATGGAGGTGGTGGCAGCGGGCTGCAAAACGGCCAAAGGGAGGTGGCAGTGGGACGGCCTGGCCTGGCCAGGCCATCCTGGTTAAGGAGGAGGAGGTGGCCTCAGCTGGCCGCTGGGAGGCGGAGGCAGCGGCACGGCCTGGCCATCCCGGGTAAGGAGGTGGCGGCGGCCTTGGCTGGGAAGCAGCGGTGGTGGGGGGTGCAGCGGCGGCCTCGGGTGGCTGCTGGGAAGCAGTGGCAGCAGGACAGCCTGGCCTGGCCAGGCCGTCCTGTCCTGGGTGAGGAGGAGGAGGCGGCAGCCTGGGGAGCAGGAGGCAGCGTGGGATGGCCAGACACAGGCGAGGGGAGAGGAGGAGAGAGGGCAAGGGGGTGGGGAAGCGAGTGGGGCAGCCTGTGGCAAGAGTGGGGGAGGGGCAGGAGGGAGGTGGGCAAGAGAGAGTGGGACAGGATGGGGTGGGGGGACAGCCAGCCCCAAAGAGCACACAGATGCTCTGTGCGGGTCGGCTGGTTATTTATATTTTCTCTATATAAACTGCTTTGGATACTTTTGTTAAAAGGCGGTATAGAAATGTTTATTGTTGGGTTTTTTCATACTTCAAACGGGATTCAAGTTGGACTTTCTTGAGTAATGGCTTCCTTCTTGCCACCCTACCATGCAAGCCAGATTTGTGGAGTGCTTGGGCTATGGACACTTGCATACTGTGACCTGTCTTGGCCATGGAAGCCTGGAGCTCTTTGGTTTCTTGGTTGTCACCTTGCTCAGTCATCTATTTTGGAGGGATAGCCTAATCTAGGCAGGGTCTTGGTGGTGCCATACACCTTCCACTTCTTAATAATGGTCTTGACTGTGCTCCAAGGGATAATCAAGGACTTTGCGGTTCTTTTATACTCATTGTCTGATCTGTGCCCTTCATCCTGAACTGTGCCCAGGACTAATAACTTTGTCCTCGAGTTATTTTGACAGCTCCTTGGTGCTTGTGGTTGGGTCTTTGCTTTGAAATGCACGACCCAGCAGAGGGAAGCATCAGTTACTGCTAAATTTATTCTGTCATTATGTGATTAGCTACAGTGTGTAACACAGATGGGGCCAAATCACAACCCCACAATTTTTTATTTTTAAAAGATGTGTGCTTTTAAAGGTGATTGGTTAGACCAAAGCTTACAGCATTACAAGGGGGTTGGAGACTTATCCAATTGTTACATTTCAGTTCTGTATTTTTCTGTATTTGCAAAATACAGAAACACACCTTTGTTTTCTCTCTGAAAGTTGTGGTTGGAATATGGTGTGTTGATGAGTGGAACACCACCTCATTTAAATGCATACACGTCTGACACAGTGACTGTACAAAATGTGACAAATGTTCAAGTGGGGTGTAGACTTTCTTTTGGCACTGTATAGTTGAACATAGTCTAAGGCACTTCCTGAGTCAGACCATTGGGTTGTCTAGTTCAGAATTGTCTACTGTGCATGAGAATGGCTCTCCCAAGTTCTTGAGGATTCCAAGTGGAGATTCCAGTGATAGAAACTGAGAACTGCATGCAAAGCGCGTGCTTAAAATCACAAGAGTGTAGAACTGTGCTGAAACCTATGCAAACTACCAGTTTTGGCCATTTCTGCATTTTGATTGTTTACTTAAGGAACTTGATGAAATGCTCAGTAAATTCCTATCAAATTAGGGTTTTCTCTGCTATCACACAATTACATGTTTGTTTTTAACTGCCACATAATTTTGTTTTTGGTGATGCTGCTTAGTGCTTATTTTATTTTACTTTTTTCTTGTATTTTGATGGTAGTTTTAATTGTTAGCCACCTTGAGTTCTGTGTTTGACAAAAGCAAAGCAGGCTATAAATGAGCTTAAAATGAGCTAATTTTGTGGATCACTTAATAGTACTGGTGAACATTCTCCTTGCAGTGTTTGACAGAGGGCATGTGGATCTCATCTGCATTTCTGTAGATGAAGGAGCTCTGTTTTCAAGCCTCCAACATACACTGCTATGGTCCAAAATAATGCTTGTTGCCCTAGGAGTTTGACACGTCTGTATTTATCAATTAAACAGCAACAACAAACATCTTGGTGCTTAAAACATGGATGGGAAGTTTGGATGATTTTGTCATCATTCATGGCAAAAGGTTATATTACTTTCTTCACGATTTGCAGCCCATGGAAGTGTTTGTGGATGATGAGACCAAGCTGACTTTGCATGGCCTGCAGCAATACTATGTGAAACTGAAGGACACAGAGAAAAACCGCAAGCTCTTTGACCTTCTGGATGTACTGGAGTTCAATCAGGTCTGTAAGGGAGTGGGCTGGCTCCTTGGCTCAATCCTACCTCTAGGACTGGTGGCTGAGCAATGTTGCAAGTCCTGAGACGAGAAGATGACCCGGTTCTCTTTCTGTCCCTTGAAGGTTGTGATATTTGTGAAGTCAGTGCAGCGTTGTATGGCGTTGGCTCAGCTGCTGGTTGAGCAGAACTTCCCAGCCATTGCTATTCACAGGGGAATGTCCCAGGAGGAGAGGTGAGTACAGGGATATGGCTGGGGTCAGGGGCGGGTAGCAGCAAGTAATGGGACTTGAGAATGCTGAACCGGGTGCTAATTTCTGTACGAACTGGGGTGTGGCTGATCATTATCAGTTATGTATTGGAGGTGGGGAGAAGCGATCTAGAAAACTAGGTACCTTTTGCATACTGTACTGTACTGTATGTGCATGCTCTGCAAAAGAGCTGGCTATTCATTCATTTTGCCTAGCTCTAGGAGTGGGGTGTAGAGTAGTTCATGGAGGGTCTGTCACTTCCCTCTTGTTCTTCCAGACTCTCTCGGTACCAGCAGTTCAAAGACTTCCAGCGCCGGATTTTGGTGGCTACTAATCTGTTTGGCCGTGGGATGGACATAGAGCGGGTCAACATAGTCTTTAACTATGATATGCCTGAGGATTCTGATACCTACCTGCACAGGGTGAGCTGGTTGTAGGATAGGGGAATTAATTGCACGGCTGTTCTGTTTCTCTGGGAGGTATTTGTTCTGATACCAGGAGACTCGTGGCAGGGAGCTGGTGATAGTTTCAGATACTGGTTCATTTCCAGTCAGATTACTGAATATTTTCTGATGTTCTAACTTTGATAGATACAAGTGTGTTTTTCAGTAATGCCATTCTACATAATCTCCAGACTGAAGAAACCTAGGATATCTTATCTCTGTTTTGAGCTTATTTCAGGATATAGCAGAGATGGCTCCATCATGAAGGATCTAAATTAGGGCTGAACAAAAATCCTCCCCCCACTTAAACTCCACTTGCAAGTAGTAAATGAGGGGGCGTTTCAGCAGTTTGCTGGGGGTAGTGAAATTTGTTGACAGGTTCTGGGGTGCCTAATGGCAATGTGCTGGAGGCTGTGGTGGTGGTCAAAAGGTTAATACAAGAAAAAGCTGCCACTAAAATTCCTCCCCCAATTTAGTTCTCTGTTGAGAACTCTCAGCTCATCTTACAATCAGAGCTGATGGAAAACACATTCTCTGAGATGGTACCTCTGAAATGATGGGTTCAGCGACCCCAAGGAAACATCTGTCTGTCCCGATATATTTGCCTCTTTGCAGGTGGCCCGAGCTGGGCGTTTTGGTACAAAAGGTTTGGCCATTACCTTTGTGTCAGATGAAGGTGATGCCAAAATCCTCAATGAAGTGCAGGATCGCTTTGAGGTTAATGTGGCGGAGCTTCCTGAAGAGATCGACATCTCCTCATATAGTATGTATTGTGAATTATTTGGGGCAGGCATGTCTTCCTCATGGCATGCTCTTTCTGTGTGGTGCTCAAAACTAGAAGTAAAATATTGGGAAATCACTGCAGAGTTCAGGCATTTCCTATCTGCTCACGTTTCTGGGAACTCTGTAGAGGCAAGACAGACTGAGTAGCTGCTTCTCTCTCGGGATAGCCAGTTGAGTGAGTCTCTGCCTGAAGATGCACGATATGCTAGGCATAACATCTGGCAGATATGGGTGAAGAAGCAAGATTTCAAATTCCTGTGTTTGGAAAGTGAGAGGCTTAGTATAGGTCTTTCATCTAGTAAAGAGACCAGATTGAAGGGTGGACATTTTTGCTCCTTTGGCAGAAATAATTAGTGATGTGCACGTATGGGTCAAGAGGCCATTCTAAAGGCCTCCGGATATGGGGTGGTTCAGCGGTTCGATGCCTGGGGGGGGCACATTCCTTTAAGGGCGGGGGGGTGTACTTTCCCCCCCGCCAGCGCACATGTTTTAGTAGGCATTTGGGGCAGCAGGCTACCTCCCTGCCGCCCCTTCCCCCGGTCTTCAGCAAAAGGCTTCAGAAAGGCTTTTGCACGTGCGCATCACATGCGTGCGCACATCACGGAGCCATGACGTGCGCATGCGCAAGATACTTTCTGAAGTCTTTTGCTGACGACCGGGGGAAGGGGCAGCAGGGAGGTACTCTGCCGCCCCAAATGCTTACTAAAATACTTGCGCTGGCAGGGGGAAAGCGGCGGGAGGGGGTAAGTACACCCTCCCCTGCCCTTAAACGAACCCCAACCCCAGTGCCAGACCACAGCTCCACAGTTCCGTGCACATCCCTAGAAATAATGCACTGGTTGTTAGGGATGTTGTATGGAACTGGTTCGGAGGCCCTTTATGGGTCTCCCTCTAAGAGTGGGGGAGGGTGCACTTACCCCTCCCACTGCTTTTCACCCGCCGGCATCCATGTTTATTAATGCCCATTGGGTCAGCAGCGTACCTCCCTGCCATGTTGCCCTTGTCTTCCAGATATGACTGGAAGTTGTGGACACGCTGGCACGGGCGTGTGTGACATGCGCCTGTGCCTTCCGGTCATATCCGGAAGACGAGGGTGGCAGGGAGGTACGCTGCTGTCCCTCTGGGCATTAAACACGGACACCAGCGGAGGAAAAGCGGCGGGAGGGGTAATTGCACCCTCGCCCGCTCTTAAAGGGAGACCCCCGCCGCCTCAAACCGACCCACCGCGGTTCTGTTCACATCCCTACTGGTGGCTTTATAATGCCAACAAGAGAGGCCCCAGGAGCGGGATGAGGCTCACAGTACAAGCTGCAGTCATGTGTATGGGGTTTTTTAAAATTTTAGGAGGAGGTCTGACAGAGGGGCAACTTTCTGGAGATGTGGTGTGTTCTGCATTTTGCCAGAGAACCACTTTGAACTCTCAGTAGACCAGCTGAACAGCTGTAGTTTGGTAGAACTGGAAAGTTAAGAGTTGGATATAACAAAAGCAGCTTCTTGAAATACAACACTTTGTCTCCACGGGGGAGGATATTGACTTGACTGTCTTGTCTCTTGTAGTTGAGCAAAGCCGGTAGCATGTGCTGAAGAATCCTTCCTGTCTAGCCTAGCATGGAAGCCGTGGCCCAGCATACCCACAGCTTTTACTCCTGGTGAAACCTGATGAATACTTGCTTTTTAAAAACAAAACACTGTTAAACCTGTGAGGGCTTTTGGTATTAAAAGGAATATCTTACAAATTGTCCGGGTGGTATCTTTGTCCCAGCTCCAGCTTGGTGCTTTTAAAAATTAGATGTTTCTATTTTCTGTATAGTAAGCCCATGTGGCTGAGTTACATAATAAATGATTTTTTAAAAATATCATTTTTCTGGCTATTTGATAAACATATCTGTGTTGCCCTTTCCTTGCTCAAAATCTGGCCTTCTAGATTTTACACTTTCCTCTTTTTTTAAAAAAACCCACAGATTAAATAGAAGCAATGGGGGCTGCTTCCTCTTGTTTTCTTTGGAAGTCCAGGATAGTGGGGTTTTGAGCGACCTCCCTGTACTTTGCCAGTGGCTGGCCCAGAGTCCTTTCTCATAGCATTACATGCCCCTCTTCTTTACCTCTGTCCCCAAGTTACATATACCATCTCTTTAAAAACACAGAATCACAAAATGCCTTTTAATCATGTTAAGAGAAAAAAGTGGTTGAGATAGAAGTGCTTCAAATAAGGGGGTGGGGAGCTAGGGAAGTAAAAAGCTAATTTGTGCAAAGATGCTTGGAAAAACTGCATGTCTGTTTACCTAAAAGCACTCTTGGAGCAAATATCTTTGATAACTAGGTAGTACTGAGATAATTATACAACAGTAGAAATCTTGACACCACATCTTGAAATCTGTGATCTTAATGCTGCCAAACCTAGGGTTCGGCTGATGTATGTTTTAAAGGTCAAGTATGACTTGTGGGTAGAAGACTCTGGAGTTTAGGGCCAAATGGATTTTGGAACATAAAATTAAACTACTCCTCTCAGTATTTAAAACTGCCACTGTGAGTACAGATTTTTCTTCTTCTTCATTATGTGTGGGCTACTTTCATGAGGCTAGCTAGTGCCAGAATGTTAGAAGTAAAGTGCACCTGGAATACAGTGTACATAGCCAAGCTCTCTGGCAAGAGTGGGAGGAATTTGGCAAAACTGGAAACCGCCTTAAATAAATTAGTCTAAACAGGAAACAATGACATTCTAATTTCAGCTGCCAATATGAGTTTGTTGAATAGCTGCCTTCCAACACTGCTGCTGCTTTCTGTGCCTCCTGCTATTCCTTCATATGTGCTGCACATTCCAAGGCATATAATGTGCAGCTCTCCTGGTTAAGAAGAAGGAACATGGAGCTGCATCAGTGGCAGGGATCCCTAGTGAGAATCTGGGCACTCAAAGCATGTATAATCAAATAGCAGAAGGTTTGCCTGTACGCTGCAGATGCTAAAAGGTGTCAGGCTATTTCCAGCTCCTGGGCAGGCTTTCCTGAGAAGGAATTAGATTAGCTGCTGCTGCTGCACTGAATATCTCGATCTGCTTGGAGCAAGTGCAAGCACACTTTGAAAATATAGTTCTCCAAATGCCTTTTGCTGTAGCTGAGGAGCAAACTGCATGTTATGTTAATTGTAGTTTCTTCCTCCTTTTAAGCTTATAGCAGTCATGGTGCCACAGACCTGATCAGGCCAACTGCACATGGAGAGGAAGTTAACTTTCCCCCCTTGTGCCAAGTTCCTGCTGGAAATGCTCCCAGGAGGGAAGTTCTTGATTGCATCTATGGGGCTAAAAGAATTTCAGGAACAAGAGTGGCCTTTTTGTTGGCAACACAGTGTTCCAATCTTGATCCAGACTCCTCTGTGGCGGCTGTTCAAGTTTAAAGGCTGAACTATGTGCTTAGCACTAATTTAGCTGAGCTCAAATAATTCACAGCTGTGCTATCCTGCTCTGTGGTGCAGTAGAGGACATGGAAAGTGGGATTCCACCTAGCTTCACTGATTATATGTACCACGTGTGCAAAGTTCAGATTCTAGATGTTACTCCACTGGCAACTTCTGATGAACAGGGCAGTATACACTCATCTAGAGCCAGACAGGGTCCATGGTGAGGGTCTATTTGAAAGTGGCATGTGTGCAAGTACCCTTGAAAAAACCACACCGGATTATTCCATCTCTCGAGAGCTTTTGCATGTATCAACATGAGAGAGAAAGGGGTCCCCTCCTGCCAAGACATAAGCCAGGTGATAAGCCAGCTTAAAACCATTGGTCCAATGCTTGAGCTTGCTGTGTGGGTCCCTACACAGGCTGCTGGCAATCCTGAAGCCGTTCTATTGTCCTTGCTGCAGTAAGCCCGTATCAGTGGGTAGCTTGTCCAGAGGAAAGACTTCCAGATCGATGGGAAGTGTGTCATGTGCAAAGCAGCTGTCTTAGAACTGGCTTCAGCAAAGGGTTGCTATATTCCAGATTCATGCAAGGACTTGTTTGCCTGTAGAAGGGAGAAAGGGTGCAACTTAAGTACTCGAGGAGCTCATAATTCTACCTGAATGGGACATGTAACTCGTGCGTGCCCCCCCCCACCTTAGACTTCATTACTCCATTATAGCAAAGAGCTAGCAGTTCCAGCTGGTTGGTTTGTAAATCCTTCCCAGCAGATGTTACTTCTTTTTGTACAGATCTCATCAGTGACCATTATGATCCACAAGCCTAACAGTGATGGAAGGCATCAGGATGCTGCCACTGTGGACACAGATAGTGCTGCTTCCACATCTGCAGCAGTGGCACCCCAATGCCTTCTGTCACCATTAGGCTTATGGAACCTGTTGGCCAGTAGTTGTATTAGGGACAATACAAGCTTCCTCCCTTCATAGCAACTGCAGCATTAAAGCAAGCCAGGGTAAGTGTGTGGGGTTGTGATGATAGGGGGTGGCTGCAGAACAAAAGCAACAAAACAGCCCTTGGCCAGGTGGGGAGACAGGTTCGATGGGGGAGAACAACGACCTGTGCAGAAGCCCCAACATGGAGACTGTGGAGGGAGGGGAACACACTTTCCACTACTTACCCGTAATGTGTTGGAACCTGTTGTGGAGCTGAACTCTGAATACTTGTCACTACTCTGGATCTTGTCACGTCTGCCCTGGCAGAACAGGCGGTAATAGTCATCACGCACCTGGACACAGCACAAAGTTCAAATTAACTGCTTGTTTTATATAGAATTTGCAGGTGGCTGCACATTTCTTCACAGAAACACTCCACAGCCAGATGCTTACAGGCATTGCCTTTTGCATCTCATGCTCTGGGCTAAACATGCCAAACAGAGAGATGGTTTCCCCTCTTGCCCTGCTCCTCCCCTTCCCTTTGCTGCAGGTACCTGGTTTTTCAGCAGGCAGTGTAGGAGGAAGATGAAGATCCCCTGCAGGGTGTTGAGGATGGTGAAGATGTAAGACACGAAAAGGGTCCGAGAATTGAACTGAAACAGGCCAAAGATCCATGTGGTACCCAGAATACACAGCTGGGCAATGGCTGTCACTGTGAGCACCCTGCAGGGAAAGGGTGGGACATAAATTATGTTGGCTACCAGGATTCTCTGTACCCTTGGAGGGGACAGTGGGGCTATCCCCAGAGTGGGAATTAGAGAAGACCTGCTACATCAGCAATGTAGTGCTCTTCTCCAAGATTTTTTTTTTTTTTAACACATTTTTATACTGCCCAAAATGCAAGTTCTCTGGGCGGTTTACAACAAAACAATAAAAACAGCCAATAAAAAGATTAAAACAGTTCAACAATTAAAATTTAAAACATTAAAACTATTAAAAACAATTAAGACAGTATCTAATTAAAAGCCTGGGTGAACAAATGCGTCTTGACTGCCTTTTTAAAAGTTGTAAGCGATGGGGAGGTTCTTATTTCAGCAGGAAGCGTATTCCAAAGCCTTGGGGCAGCAATGGAGAAGGCCCATCCCCAAGTAGCCACCAGATGAGCTGGTGGCAACTGCAGACGAACCTGAATAGATGAGCCTGAATAGTCAGGCTGGCCTTTGAAAACATCACATCCTCCTCACCAATCAGGTTAAGAAACTGGTTCTCATAGTCGTCCTGCTGCTACATGGAAGAACTACTGTCATCTTTTGCCAAAGCTACCACCTCCTGACCTCTTGGACTCCAGAGAGTCCCTTTCTTCATTGCTGCTTACCTCAGTTTTTTCAATTCACTGATATCGGGATTGATGTCTGCAAACTTCTCAGTAAGCCTCCAGACAGTAATTACAAAGACAACAGCATTGACCTGGGTAGAAGAGACAGAAAATGGGCATTAGCAAGGCTAAAACTTGGCTTTAGGGCTACTTCAGTTTTTCCTGCCTTCCAAATATGTACATGCAACAGAAAAGATCCTTGAGTCTTCTGACAGTATCAGTAAGAAAAGCTCATAGGTGGCGTGCCGATAGAGCACACACCTTGCATGCCAAAGCTCCCAAGTTCAATCCCCAACATCTCCAGGCAGGGCTGGAAAAGACTCTGGTCTGAAACCCTGGAGAGCTGCTGCCAGTCCATGTGGAGCTCAACAGACTGCTCCCTAGGTTCCAGCTAGGCTACTCGTCTGGCTGAAATGACGTAGAGCTGCTTGGAGGAGTTCTATTTGCCACAAAGCAACACGAAGGCAGACAAAAAGCCCAGTGCTCCCTGCAATGCACTTTGATACTGAATGAGGACATGGTGAAGAGAGGGACTGTGGGCATTTGGGCTCAGAAAGCAATGATTCTGGAAACTGGGTGGAGGAGCCAGAGATAGGGCCGTGCTGCTTTTGGGTGAGCTGAGCACCAGACCCACACAGAGGCCCACTGCTTAGAGAAGGCTCCTCTAGGGAGGTGTTGGCTTGGAATAAGGTGATGGCTGATGCCGCCAAAGGGAAAGCGAAGGATAGGAAATATCCCGCAAAGGGAAACAGATACGGATAGAGAGAAATGGATGGATCTAAAGATGAATGGCTGCCATGATATGCAAGGCCACATCTACAGCAACAGCCCTCCGGCACGGCAGAAAGGCTGGAGCTTTACAGTACGTCCAGCCTTGTGCCCCATCACAGTGGCAGTGGGGAGGGAGTAGGGCACGTTCTTTGCTTCTCACCCCACGCTGTGGACGCTATTTTTGCTGCCAGGAATGTGTCTGTGAGGGTTGTGCAGTGGGGAGAGAAGCGAAAATGGCATTCACCACCCCCTCCCCTGCTGCTGCTGCTGCTGCTGCTGCTGCTGCTGCTGCTGCTGCAATGCGGAATGAGGCTAGGCGTGCGGTAAAGTTCCAGCCTTCCTGCAGTGCCACATGGCTACTTTTGCTGATTTAGCCCTGTATATTGTATCAGCCACCAAGAATAAGCTTTCCAAACAGTGGATGCTCACACAAAAATTGGATTTGGGTATTGAAGGCACAGTAAATCCAGGGGGAGAGTGATGGGTGGCATCATATTAAAGGATGGTTCTTGCTGGATGATGCAACCCTTCTCATCAGGTCTTTTATGGACCGAGCTTTTAACTCAAGACTTCTGACTGGGCCTTTTTACGACACCTTTTTGACCAGTGATGATCTGGCACTGCTGTGCAATCTCCTATTTGGGATTTCAGTCCTTCATTTGCATCTCTTGAGGGAGCGTATGCATGTATTGTATGTTTTTTTTAAAAAAACAACTCTTGTAAACCACCTTGGGATTGTTTTTAATGAAAGGCGGTATATACATTTAACAATAAATAAACAAACAAATGAGGAAATTACTACCATGATGATGAGGCAGACAGGTGCCAAGAAGCTCCATAAGAACCCATCCTCCAGTGAGAGCCAGCAGCTGCAGAAAAAGGCAAAGGGTAAGTCTCCGGCAGGGCCAGTCCTTATACTTCCTCCCTTTCACATAAGAAAAGTCTGCTGCCCCCACCTTCACATGGGAGCTCAAAAGGGCTGAGACCACACTGCCAGTCATGCAGGAATCGCAGCTGCACGTACAGAAGCTGTGCCAGCCACCACTTCGTGCTCTAGGGTGACAGGTACATGCTTCTATGCCTCCCTGCTGAACCCTCCCTTTCAGGCGCATATTTAGCCTTGCCCTCTGTAGAGCACTTAATGGCACAAACGGACACACTGCAGAGCTGCACACATTTTTATCCTGGATCTAGAGTGTCCTCTAGCCCAGAGGGAGGCACCCCCAAATCCCAGTACTCACTGTATTTCAGTGCCATAGCCCTTGTGGTTGGCAGCAGCTGAGATGCCCACCACGACGGCTGGAAGTCCATATCCCACAAGGAAGATGTGCCAGTGCTTCAGGCAGTGGGTTTTGAAGACCTGGACCACCATCAGGTAGAGCTCCACCCCCTCCAGCAGCATCCAGCAGAAGACGGACAGGAAACAGTAGTGCAGCAGGGCAGCTACTGTAGCACATGCGGTCTACAAGGGAAACAGAACCCAGGGGAGATGGTGAAGGGGCCGCTTGCTGAAGACCTTTGCACATGGGTCTGCTTCTGGTGGGGACAGAGCCCTGCCACCTCGGACAAGCTCTTAAGCCGTTGCAGCCTGACTCTCTACTTCGGAAAGCAAGAAGGTGGTCTATATCTGAGATCTGCTATCAAGCAACCCTTCACCTGCCTCTAAGGAAATATATGTCACAGTCCAACATAGCAAAGCAAACTTTCCAGCAAAAGCTGCTGCTTTTGATAAGAGGCTTCAAAGTCCAACCCACAACTGTTAGCAGCTTTAGACATTAAAACCATGCAAAAGAAAGAGGGAGCTTTCTGTCTCTCCATGCTCCCCTCTTGCTTTCACTTCTCCTCAGCAGGAAGATGTATGTACAAGCTGTCCCCACACATCCTCCCCTCTGGAGGTGATGCCAGAGATGGAGATGGAGGCGGGGGTATAGGAACTGCAAGGAACTTGGGCTTCCTGTCCTCTTTGCATCATAGCAAGGTCCAGAGCTTAATGTTTCACTTCTGCCTCTCCCCAAACAGTAGCAGCCACAATTTCCTTCAATCTTGTCTGTTCAGCAGCAAACTCCCACCCTAAAGGAGCACGCACAGGTCCTTGCAGTGCTGGATCTGCTAGGCCTGAGTGCAGCCCTGGCTGATAGCCCTGCAGGAAACTGTGCTTGGTCCTTTGCGGTGGGAGTTTGCAGCTGAAGAGGCAAAAGGGAAGGAAGCGGGGCCTTCAGTCTTGCTGGTTGACCAAGGCAAGAGGCCTTGATGCCTCACACAGAGGCTGGGGCCCCAGCCCCTTACAGGAAGGCTAACAGGGGGACCCTGGGCTTCCACGCCTCCTCTAGCTCAGCTGTCTTTCTTGGAAGGCCTCCTGCTCGAGTGCGCACTGGTAACCCAGCCCTGCCAGTTACCTTGTTCTCAGGGTGCCCAGCGCCCATCAAGAAGATGACATAGGCAGCAAAGAGCGCCAGGCAGAGGTGGAGGTGGATGGTGGTGCGGAGGCCTCGGATGGTGCGGCAAAACAGGAAGGTGAGGATAGACAGGAACAGGCAGATCAGAGACACAACCAGCCCAACCTTGGTGATGACATCCAGGCACTTGTCCTGCACAGTGGCAAATGGTTACGGTAGCACAAGACAAGCCACGTCCCAGCAGAAACGTGGCCATGTCCAGCCAGCTGGCAAATCGACCAGGAGAGAATTTTCTTGCCGAGAACGATTTGGCTCAAATAACTAAGAGCAGCAAAGGTGGTGAACTGCAATTCCATTTCTCAACATCTCAGCATCAACACTTCTTTGAGGTAGGCTCTGTCCCTGGAAACTTTGATGGGAGGTGGACTGGGAAGCAGGAGTTAAGTGGGGTTTAATAGAAAATCCCAGTCCTGTCTATATTTTGGAGATGATGGAGCATCAGTGACTGTTGCTGGTGTGTGTCTTATGTTTATTTTTATAATGTGAGCCCTTTGGGGACAGGGAGCCATCTTATTTGTTTTATTTCTCTTTGAAAACCACCCTGAGCCATTTTTGGAAGGGCGGTATAGAAATCGAATTAATCATCATCATCATCATCATCATCATCATCATCTCCTGTTCATCGGGCAGCCTGCTCCAGTTTAAGTGACCTCTTCACAAAACACCAGGGCTAGATTTCCCAGAACAAGAGGCTTAGCTACATACTTTTTTATCAAGCCCTAACTCCTTGCCTGGGTTCTTATTTGCCTGAGTGCTTTCTCCCCAGAGGGTAAAGTACCATTAAAAAATGGACCCTTGAGCACCAGAGTATGTGTGGGCCCCTCCCCACTACACACAGGCCACATCCTTTGCTAGTCAGTCAAGTGAACTGAGCAAGAGCCAGCTGCAAGAGAGCTGCCTCCTCCAAGGATCCAACTACACGTTACATTATGGCTGGGATCACACAGTCACAAGCACCTGGTTAAAAAGTTGAACAGTACGTCTTGATTTTGAACTCCACTCTAATTAACCAGCATTAAACCAGGATAACTAACCAGAATTCAATCCTGATTATCTATCCTGGCTAAATGCTGGTTAACTGGAACAGTTTGATTAGGATTGCCTGGAAATTCTGGGTTCAAGCACTCAGCTCCATGTTGTGCCAGCGAGTCCGTATTGACTCCTGGCAACCACAGAGCCCTGTGGTTTTCTTTCATAGAATACAGGAGGGGTTTACCATTGCCTCTTCCCGCAAAGAATGAGATGACACCTTTCAGCATCTTCCTATACCGGCACTGCCCGATATAGGTGTTTCCCATAGTCTGGGGAATATACCAGCAGGTATTCGAACAGGCAACCTCTTGCTCCCTGGGCAAGTTACCTCCTCACGGTGCCATTAGGTGACTACTCAGTTCCATAGGGCTCACTAATCCTGATTAACTTTTTAACTAAGATTGCGATTGTGTGAACCCAGCCTATGTTAAGCACGTCATTAGAGCAGCAATGGGGACCCTGATCCAGTTTGGGACCATGGTATGTGGGAGAGGGGAACTTTAACCCCTTGCCCCTCTCATGGTCCCAATCCAAATTGGACCCTCCTGCACACAGCTGCTATTTCACCCAAGATGAAAGCTCCCACTGGATCCAGTGAGAACGTTCATCCCAGAGCTAATAGCAACCATGGAGAGGCCCAGTCCAGACAGGGGCCATGATGGGGGGAAAGGGTTAAAGCCTCCTCCCTCCACCATAGTCCTGATCTGGATTGGGTCCCCAGAGCTTCTATTTAGGAAGAAGAATCCAAGGATGCTAGCATTAATGACATGTTTAGCCTAATATGTAATTTGGCCCCAGGTCCTCCTCATTCTCCACACCCAGTTGCCACCTTGGTCCTTTGCTGCCGGGCTGTCCTTCTGCACTCAGCTGCCCCCACCAGTGTGGGCTAGGCCCCAAGCAAGTGCGCAGACTGCCGGGCCAGCAGGAGAGCAAGTGGGCAATGGGGACGGCAATGGGGACAACAGTGGGGAGACATTTCCCACTGTGCTGGCCGAGGGAGACATTCAGAAAGGCTGCTCCTCCCACCATGCCAGGCCCCCCACTGCTTGCTGTCTTGTGTGTCCCTCTGAGCATGTGCACAAGGCTAAACACAGGGGGCAGTAGCACCTCCGGTCAATGGGGGACCACCTGTCAACAGGTATTTGGCCAGGCCAGATGCTGACATGACTCTGTTTAGAGATCCACTCTTGGCCTTGTGCACCCACTGTGTGCAGGGCCAGAATATGACATGCTGAGGCCCTAAGCCATGCCGAGCATCAAAGGCCTCGTAGCGTTACAAAAATATTTTTTTCTCCTAACAGAAAGGGCTATGAAAATAGAAACAGTAAAGCTTTATTTTTACTTAGCAGATTGCAATGAAAAACTAATAATCTAACAAAAACAGTTATCTTGCAATTAGCATACTGGCATTAGAAATCTATTTAAATGAAAATGCTTTATGTAGAAATCTAGTCATATTTTGGTATTCAGAGGCCTCTCATAATGTGAGGCCCTAATTTGTAGCTTCCTTAGCTTGTGCCTAAATCCGGCACTGACTGGGTGTGCTCCGGGTGGAACATCTAAAGAGGAAAGTCACACATCTCCTGCACAGTGAGTTCTGGCTTCAGATGCTACACTTCAGTGTTGGACGTGGAGATACAAGTGGCTCTCACACATCCTTTTTCACACTTAAACGTGACATCCTAAAATAAAGAAGCCATGCGGCTCCCTATGGAGAAATGCACAGCCACCATGCTCATAAAGCACATCCATCCTATTGTGATGGATGGGCAATTTTCCTCCTCAGATGGCACACCAGAAATACAAAGGGCAGATGCACAACTCAGTCATGCATGCACTTCTGGTCAGTGGTCTTTCTAATTTTTTTCATCTCTGGGCAGAATGAGGTTTGTTTTAGGCGGCAGTAACAAGGCAATGTGTACAGACAGGCATTCAGAAAGGGGCCTTCCTGATTCAATCTGAGAGGGATCTAAAATGAACTGAGTGGACATCCAAAAACTTGTGAGCGCATACATATGTGCACACGCCTTTGAGGGAACAGTGCTTCTGGTACTTTGTATCATGCTTATTCAGGTCCTTAAACCATAGCCATGGCTTCTCCTTTCCCCTCCAATCAGCATATGAGATGAAAACTTCCAAAAACAAAAGAAGCAGAAGAAAGATCAAACCTCCCATGATTTGCTCTGTTGGACTCACCTCCTCCAGTTGGTAAAAGGCCATAAGCACAGCAAAGCTGGTCAGGTGTGTGCATTGGCAGTGTGTTCTGGTGGTGTTGGATTCTAGGACTCTGCAGCCTTCTGTAGACCAGCTCCCACTGCCATTGACAGGATTCCAGAAGGCACAAAGCAATCGCTGGCCAGGCTTCCACTCCTAGAAGCGGGTGGGGAAGGTTTGTGTTGAAGGTGAGGAGGGACGTAAAGGTAGGAGAGGGAGCAGGATTCATGCTTAGTGGCACAAGGGCTAAGGGTGGGCACTGTGTTTGTGGCCATAGAATAGCAGGAAATACAGATATCCAGAGCATACTGCATTCTAACATGGACAGAGAAGATGTCAAAAAATTTGGAGATGGAGTTACAGTGCATGGGCCTTTCGCACCAATTATCCTAATGACCACTAGAGGCATTGGGAGTAGAGGTAGTAAGTGAAGGTCCCCTTACCTGTCCCTGCTTTGCCTCTGCTCTATGACCCCTGCCTTGACTCCTCAGGTATTTCCTGTAGTGAGTCAGTTCTACTTCCTTTCTCCTTGGAGAGCAGATGAGGGCATCTCTCTCTCTCCCCTGCTAGTCACTATGTAGCTCATTGTTAGGACAGGTCTTTCCTATCTCAAAGGTACTTAACCGAATAAATCCTATTTATTTTATACAACTGCACTACAATCTCCATGCTTGTTCTTGACTAACTGCAACAATCGGGCTCTGCACGACTTCATAACTGAAGTGGGCAGCTTCCTCTTGGTGCTTTGCTAAACAATCACAAATGACAACAAAGATCAGGTCAAGTGGGTCAGTCTTGGGAGTGGGCCAACCAGAACGGGACCAAGAAGGACACCCCTCCTTCTCAAGCGCGTCCACTTTCCCAGGTAAAAGAGCAGCACTGGAGAAGGGAAATGGCACACAGAGGACTGACTATTTAGTCAGGAAGGGCAAAGAGGAAGCGGAGAACGAGATACTCATTGGACTCACTGGTTCTGGGTGACTGAAGACTAAATCGACATTCAAGGACTGGGTCTTCTTGTGGCCTACAAAGGCAGCTGCCACCCTGGACAGTATCTCGTAGTCGTGTTTGCCGGGGTAACGTGTCCACGGCGAGGCCTTTGTGATTTCCTTCCACTGGTCCCCTTCAACAGGAGCTTCCGACAGGATGGGCCCTAAGTTCCGATAGGAGAGTAGGCCAGCCAGTCTGAATGCTGAAAATACAGAAGCAGATGCTCAGGCCAGGGGGGAGAGGCTTGGGCTCCCTCTGAACTGGGGGCTCAGAAGCTGCTGCTATGATGATGGAGCACTAAGAGACAGACTCATGCCGAAGCAGCGTCCTCTGGGGCACCCCATGAACAGAAGAACTGCCCTTCTGGATCAGACCACGGGGGTATGGAGTCCAGCGTCCTGGTACGGGCAGTGGCCAGTCAGGTGTCTCTGGAAGCACACCAGTCGGCCACGAAGGGGACAGCTCTCCTCGGTCGCTTGCCCCCACTGCCCAGTACACTGCCTGACATTCGGACTAGCGCTGCACTGGTGCAGGGAACCAAGATGCTCACACTTGCTCCATTCCTAAGTGCTCCTGGTCCGCTTGCACAAGCATTACTCCTACACCACAAGGACAGCAGGTAGCTTTGCATCATTCCCTGCAATGTACATGGACTGCGGAAGCAGCTTCACAGCAGGACATGTGCCACGGTTTCTGCAGGTGCACTGCTGTACTAGCGCCACACTAATCAGACTTAGTGGAACCAGCTAGCATAACACCCCTGCCCTGCAGCCACATGTTTGCTAGTGCAGTTTTGGCAGCGGGATGTCAGCCACTGCTTCTGAGAATGGAGGTCCATTCGCTGTCATGGCCAATGATGACATTTCAGAAGGAATAAACATTCAAACTGAATGGGAGCCATCAAGTTCAATTTTCATTAGTTATGAAACAAATGGGAAGAGTTCTGAATGAATCACAAATGTATTCATTTTCACCATTTGGGGCACACTGGAGAGGGTGGGGGCAGCTACCATTCCTGGCTGCAGTAGCACTCCTCTCTGTATCGACCTCTAGGCACTGTCATTTTGTTTCCCCACTTCTGCCCTTTGTTCTGCGGCATTGTGAGAAAACAAAATGGTAGTCTCCAGTGGGAGCCGCCACCACCTTTCCCCATAAAGTTGTTTGGGGCTTTATAATATGCCCCAAACTTGCACAACATCCTGGGCCTTGCTGGAGAACAAGATGGTAGTGCAGGGAGTCAGCAGTCAAGGACTGCTGTTGGCAAGGAAACAAAACAAGTGGGGGCAGCAAAAATGGATACAAGAAGCCAATGGCTGACATGTTCCTCAGCACTAGCAGGGCGGAAGAGGAGCTGCGTTCTCACAAGAGGCTTTGATGTATGGCAAATACATCAGCTTTCTCGGAAATCAGCACACAGTGTTGCCAAGCAGCTGAACACGCGTTGGTGGGGGGAGTGGTTGTCGCTATTTCCCTGCCCTCCAAAAGTACTTTTCACATGCAGCCCTCATGGACATATTTCTGGCAGTGATGGGTACTCTAGTCTGGACTGAGCTCGAGGACTGCCCCTGGCGAGAACGCAGCTCCTCTTCTGCTCTGCTAATGCTGGGGAACATGTCAGCCAATAACTAAATGAGCTGGGCCTTTAGTAGCAAAAGCTAATGGAGCAGTAACATGGAAAAAAATCACTTGCGTATCTCTACTATTAAGGTAGTGGCAATCCCCATCATCTAAGGTGTACCTGTGGCTAATCCCATGTGTGGTAGAAGCATCGTGGTGATTGGGCAGTGGGGATTCCATATGCAGATAGGGAAAAGACAGGAGCAAAAGGACAGGTAAGAGCAGTGGTGGAGTTGTCATTCAGCAACATCTGAAGCAACCCTGGTTGGAAACCACTGCTCTAACCTGTCCTTTTGCTCCCATCTTTTTCCTAAGCAACTCCTTCCAAGTATCCCAGCTTCTCCCAGTGCCCACCCAGGAGACCAACTGCCTTCAGAGAGAGTTGCTTCCAAGCATTCCCTGACACACATCCCTTCCCACACTTAAAGCAGCTGCCCACACCTGGCCCTGAAGCTCTGCCCCTCTTCCCAGCCTTCCCTGGCATGGTGCTGCGGCCACAGCTGCATCAATACTATCGCACCCTTGGCTGGGCAAGTGGGCCTTTTTACCTTCCCCTTCTCCGCTGGCTGCTTTCCAGTTTAGCTCCATCTGTGCCTTATCCTGCAACAGTTTGACTGAGCTCTGGTCGTGGTTTCCAGCTGCCCTGACCTCCATGGCCAGTTCTGGAATAAATAAATGAAAAGGAGGCCAAAGCTGACATCAGAAGTGGGCCCTTGAGGGGGCCAGGACAATGGAACAAATATCACGTTGCACAGAATACCACCCCCTACACCTGGATTCTCTCCCAGCATAGGAGAGATCCTGTATGAGGTGGGATGGACCTGGGAAGGGCAGGCGGTAGTTAGAGGCAGGTCTCTACCGCTTCCATCAGCATGGTGACCATGCGGTGCCTTGTTTGCGTTGTGCTCCCCACTAGTTGACCCAGCAGATTCTAAGACTGAAGAAGCCCTCAGGTACACACAGTGGGAGCCAGGAGGCCCACATCAGAAACCAAAAGCCTGGCTGATCCACTGCAAGCAGTACTCCTGAGAGCAGAGACTAACGCACACGAGCAGAGAATGCAGAGAGGAGGGGAATCACAGAGAAGTCTCAGATTTCACTCCCCACACTTACCTGTGCCCTGACTGGACCTGGCGCTCATGGGCCCCTCGGGTAAGGTGAATGCAACACCTCTGAGCCAGACTTCTACCATTTCCATCAGCATAGTGGCCATCCGGTGCCTTTGTGTGGTGTTCCCCTTCTCCACTAGCCCCACCAGTTGATCCAGCAGATCCAGCAGATCCTAAGATTGAAGATACTATCATGGATGCTCAAGGGGAAGCCCTACACAGCACATGGTCCATGCCCTCAGGTACACACAGTGGGAGCCAGGAGGCCCATGTCAGAAATCAGAATCCTGGATGATCCACTGCAATCAGTGCTCCTGAGAGCAGAGACTAATGCACATGAGCACAGAAAGTGTGGATTTCAATGGGGTGTTGTGCTTCTTCAGCACATGAGACATAGGAGCAGCAGTCTAGGAATTTGTGCATGGATGCCCATCGGCTGGGAGTTGGGAGTGTCTTGCAATGCACTGCACTCAAGCTGACTGCCAGGCTGGTTCTGGTCCAATAGAAGTGTCAGAAGGGAAAGGATTAGCCACACGGGATTTCTGACTCCCAGGGCTCCCTGCTCTCGTATCTGGCCGCACATACGGTAGGAATGCGTGTGTGTAAACCGCACTGACACTGTCTTGCAGAACAGGACTGTTCTGCTCTGACTTAAAGTGGCACAAACACAGCTGCAAAATGCAACACCCATCATTTTCAACGGGCGTCATGTCACGCAATTGCATTTGTGGGACTTTGAATGGAGCGGAAGAGCCTTGTGCTGCAACACCATCAGCAGGGTCTACACTCACCCAGTGGCGCAGGTGGGGCTCCATTTCGCTGTGCAGTTTGTGAGCCACTATTATTATTATTATACAGAATTTAGTATTATTAGTCATATTATCGCCTATTAAACATTTCCTAAGATGGCAACCATTTCTGAGGTTGTTTACTCAAGCTTTTAGTCTGGGATGCTTCTTTTGCAAATATCTTTCATGTGGCATAGAAAGTAGAAAAGTGTCATCTGAAAATCAGATAAACCTTCCAGTCCATGCTGATCATTCGCTTTAAAAGCAGGAATGCAAACATTAGTTTGTCACTTGTGAAAGTGGTCTTAGGACGGTTGCACAGGTTACATGATCAGCACACACCCACCTTGTTCACACACATGGGGCTCCTTGAAATATCTACCTGTATAGAAAACGAATGCTCTTCCAAGGTAAAATGCATGAAGGGACCCTCGGTCTTAGGTGAGGAGGAAAAACTTGGCAAGACAGCGCCACCTACTGGCCCCTCTCCCCAAGTCATATTTTTGACCTCAACGCCCTTTTAACCCCCACGTACATTACATATCCCGATCCTCATAACAGTGTGTGTTAGTGTGTGTGGAGAAGTGTTAGTGGGTATGTGTGTTTGTGTGGGGGGGGAGGCAGAGCAGAAATTAACTTTAAACATACCGTCAGATCCTTTGAATCTTGTCGTTTCTGCACCAACGAATTACAGAAACTTCTCAACTGTGTTGTATAGTTGCAGTTTTGTACCTGCAAAACAATCCCCCCAAAACTCCATGGGGTGGAGATGGAGGGGGCAAGGATGAGAAGAGGAGCTTAAGAGAGCTGTACCTGTCCAAGCCTAAGCATGAAGGGTGAGTGACATGGGTTGAGCAACTGAGTCACAAATGCAAGAGGAGAGGAAGGAAACAGAATTTGAAACAAAAACAACTCATCGCTGTCATTCCGCACACAGTTCCTACGCACTCAAGACCTATTTAAGACAGCGGAATATGAAACGAGAACCATTGTTTTCTTCCGACGTATTTAATCATTATATTCAAACCATCTTCAGCTTTTGCCCCCACAATAATATAAACATTCTCATTGCCGGCTAACAGGCATTTTGATATGAAAAGCAAACTTGGTAGAGATTTGATGCTGTTGCTACACAATCTAGGGATTAACGGAAGCACTTTAGCAGAGACAGAAAGTCTGTGGATAGACTGATGGATTCTTGCACTGTGGAGAGAAAAGTATCTTTCAATGGGAAATTTCAAAGACAAAAATTCCAGACTTTTCTGGTCTGAAAAGCTCTAGAATCCCCTCTGTTCTTGACGAAGGATTCTCTCAAAGGACAAAATAACCAGGGTTGCATTTCTTCTACAACTGCCCAGCACAAATGCAGAGATTGTACTGGATTTCGGGTCTTGAGAATATTGGATGACTTTATTTATTGTAAAAAAACCAAGCTTCTGGTCCTTATGGGCACAAAGCTATGTTTGAGTAAATATAAGGGTAATGCCTAGAAAGACTCTTTGGAGCCAGTGCTGGAGATGGTTTCCAGCAGCCAAGACAGGGGTGTCCAACTGCAGCCCTTGAGCTGTTTTGGGCCTACCATTCCCAACATCCCTGGTGGCTACTGGCCATGGTGATTGGCGATGATGGGAACTGTAGGCCAGCGGAGTCACAGATGGGCTGACATGGAGCAGCCCTGAGCTAGGGGCATGGGCACCTCCTGCAGGACATTTGCTTTGGGGGTGGGCGGGCAGAAGCTGCAAGCCCATGCCCCCTCACCTGGGAGTAAGCGCCACTGAATTCAAGGGAGCTGCCTCGGAGGGCAAATGCCTCCCCTTGCTCCCCACTCCGGATGCCCACGGCTAGAGAATGGGGCTTCAGTGTCATGAAGAGCACTTTGTCACTTTCAAGGACTCGTGTAAATTATGCCAAACAAGCAGTATGGACATCTTTACCACTTGCAAAATGCATATACAGGTAATATAATTTCGTTTCCTTTGATGCAGAATGTTGGTTTTGGACTGCTTCGGAGTCGAACTTAAAACAAAACCCCAAACCTTCCTTGGGTGTAACACCCAATTCCAAGTTTGGTCTTGACTCCCGAAGTTCTGTGTTTGGACTCACCTGTCCATCTGAACAGTCATTGCTCAAAGGCATTGGACAGTCGAATTCTGGGGGCAGAAACAGACAGGTTATCACAAGCTGCTGATTCCCATCCCTTCCATTAAACTTCTCTATGTTCTGCTTGTTTTTTAAGGAGTGAGAGCTCCTTTTTAAGGTCCTCTGGAAAACATATCCAAGGTAAGAGTTAGGGGGAATCTTGTTAAATAGGGGAGACAGGCTGATAATTATTCATTATTTATTATGATCCCTGCTGACGGCTCTCTCATTTTTAGCAGGTTGAGGAGTAACAGTTCCTATTCAGGCCAGCATAGAGGTGCTCCAGTGGCTGTTGCTGCCTGGTGGCTCGTGTGTGTGTGTGTGTGTGTGTGAGAGAGAGAGAGAGAGCGCGAGAGCGAGAGAGAGAGAGCGCCACATGAGGACCAGGAGTGGATTAAGTTTTTCCCCGCCCATAGCCAAAAAGGCTTTTGTCGCCCTTTTACCTTAAACAAAAAAGGTTTGCCTTTTTCTGTAATAAGGTAAGGGGGGGGCTTTCTCCTCATCCACTCCACCCTTGCTGCAGCCGCCGCCGCTGCCCACAGAGAGGGGTGGCAAAATTTGAGGAGGGGGAAAATTTACTGCTTCTCAAATTTTGTCGCCATAGGCACATGCCTACTCTGCCTCTCTGTTAATCCAGCACTGATGAGGATACACAGAGCACCACAGCAGGGGAGCACCACCACACGGCTGGAAGGAGTCCCTACAGAAAGCAGGATGGACTGCTCATGCAGTCCAAGTCATGCAGGGAAAATCTAGTTCCTTAAAAACAAACGTTGCCCCCTCCCCAAAACTGCTGGCCATACATGCTGCCCTTGTGTGGCCCCCAGAGAATGCAGATGTTGGCAGCAGACAGCAGTGCGCAGTCCTGAACTGCTGGAATTCCACTGAAGAAGAGCAGCAAATGGTTTGCCTGGGACCCAAAGGGGTGGGCTTTCCCCCAGTACTTTTAATGTGAAAACATTGTTTATTGTTTGAGATCGTGTTGGCCCTCCCAACAATTCTGGGACGCAAATTTCTATTCTTCCCACTTTTAAAGAAGGGAGGGGGGAGGAGACAGAGAGCAAATTGCCCAAGGTCCCCACGCAAGTCCAGAGCAGAGGCTTCACTGCCTATCACGGCCAGCATGGTGCTGTGGTAAAGTGCTGGCGTTAGACTGCGGAGACCCCGGTTCAAATCCCCATTCAGAGACAATACTTGCTGGGTGATTTGGGGCCAATCACTCTCACTCTCCGGCTAGCTTACTATAGAGGGTGGCTGTGACAATAAAACAGGGAGGGGAGGGGACGATGTGTGTTGCCATGAGCTGCTTGGAGGAAGGACAGGATTAAATTACACCAAGCAGAGTCATTGGCAGCTGCTGTCTGTCATTTGGAAATGTTCTAATGATGTACAAGGGCATAAGGTCAGATTTAGACTACAGCAATTCCACTTATGCAGGCTACATTTTCCGAAGTGATTGTTCTGGCCACAACTGGGAAGTGGCTTGATTCTTATTCCAAAGTCTGACATTTCTGAGGGGAGAGGGTCAGAATCAATAGGTCTAAGCAGCAGGAAGGTCTGGGAATTGGGCGCTATCCTGAGGCCTCACCTAGTTGGTGGCTGGTTGAATACTTCATTTCGTGGTGCAGTCTGTAACTGGGAATGCAGGACATGTGCTGGCAAAAAGCACCTTGTCCCCTGGGGCACAACTGTAGCCAGTGTAGGGAGCCAGCCAGCTAATCCGGCTCACACTGATCCCAGACCTTCCTCTGTGTGGACCAGCAGAGACCAGTCTAGGCTGAAGGTTACAGGCACTGGATGTGCCGGACACACCAGTCTGATTGAGCCTGAAGAAGTGGAGAACAGAGGGAGGGCAGCTAATTGTTGTCGATCTCCCAGACTGGAAGAGGAAGCTGTCAGAACGAGAGTTCCCTGGAAACTAGTCACCCCTGTGGAGATGAGCCATCCGTGGAGGTTCTACAAAAATCATGCACCTGGGTAGCCTCGTTAGGTGTTGCCTGAGCAGAAAATGATCACTGTCAACACATCTGGAATCAAATTGTCTCTGCATGCAGGAAACCACTAAAAGAAGTTTAGTTCTTTCGTCAAACCCCAGTTGCAATGGTCTTTGGCCAGTGAGCAAAGAGGCACCTTTTAAAGTAGTGGTTCTCTTTATTTAGCAGGGGGAGAGCAACTGGCCCTGTCCAATCCCAGCACAGCATCCTTCCAGTGGCTGTTGTTGGTGTCTATCTTAAGTTTCTTTTTAGATTGTGAGCCCTTTGGGGACAGGGAGCCATCTTCTCTCTCTCTCTTACTTTCCCTCATTCTCTAGGTAAACTGCTTTGGGAACTTTTGTCAAAAAGCGGCACATACATATTCATAGTAGTAGTAATAGCTTATTAAGACAATCGATGGCACTTTTCTATTGTTTCTCTTGCAGGAAGTGGGTAATGTTACTACAACCTTTGGAACCAAATAGTAGCACCATATAAAAGCAAGAAAGTGCATGCAAATGAACATATGCAACTTTCCCTTGACTGGATAATTTATTCTAATTGCAGGAGGATCAGAATTTTATGCAGAAAACTGTGGAGGTTTTTTTTTAAAGCACAGAATTCAAGGCTCCAGATCAATATCACATAGCAAAGTCAGGCTCCTACCCTGAGAAGTCTCAGGCCCAGCCAGACTGCTTCCTGACCCTAGTTCCCATTCCCTCCGCCTCCCCTTTTCCCAGCACCCTGAATTCACCTTTGCACTTTGTGGTGTTTTCTTTCCCAGGACCAGCAAAAGTCTCCTGGAAGTAGCCAAGTGGACACTCACACTTGTAACCCCCAATGAAGTTGGTGCAATTGGCACTTTTATCACAAGGATTCTTTTTACACTCATCAACATCTGAAAAGGGGAAAAAAAAAAAAACATTAGTTAGAATAGGAAATGTGAAAAGGGAAGTGAGAGAGCCAGGGACAAGGAACAAACAAACATTTCCTAGGCTGCAAGGATGGATTGTGTAGACCGTGTTGGGGAATGAGGTCACAAGTTATAAATATAACTGTGTGAATGAATGAACTCAGATCTCTTACAAGTAATTCTGTATAACTCTTTGTAACATTCTGATTATGCTACCATAAATCAGAGTGCAGCTAGACCAAATTATACATCTCAAATTCTCCTTCAGCCAAAACATAGGAAGTATAGTGGTGCTCCATTGGAAAGACAACTTGAAGCTGAGCTCCCACAGAGTTCAATACTTGAACCACTACTGCATAGTATATGTTACATCATCCACCTGGACAAACCATAAAACCATTGCATTTCAGACTTCCAATGACATGACGGCAAGAATGAGAATTATAAGAAAGTTTCCCATTCTTTTCTCGCTTTATATTCCATGTACACACAAGGATTCTCCACTCCACGTGCAAACGTATGTACATGTACACACACACACACACACGCACGCACGCACGCAAGTGAATGGGACCCTTGGCCTTGTGTCAACATGTAGCAGGTAGGTGCTATGAGTAGGTCCACTGTCTGAAGTGAACACAAGTTCACAATTAAAGAATTCAGTTGTATCTCAGATACAACTTTCCAATATAATTAACTTGTAAGGATAATGACAACTGAATAAAGCCTAACAAATTAGGAGTTAAGAAAAGCAATAAACCCTGTACTTAGTAGTGCAGTCATCTGGGCCAACACTGGGTTAGAAAGACAATATTCACATAAAGATAGACGTGCAATTTCTTCTCTTCCTTGCTGGCCCAGGTCCCAGAATTTTCACATGCTACAGAGGAAGGCTGGGTAGAGTTTCCCTTCTCTTCTGACATCATCAGCATGCAGACTGGAAACCCTAACATTACAGCCCCATGATGCAACTGATTCTGGGCAGGTTGCTGCCATGTGTGTTGGAAGGAAAATATGACTGGGAAAGTGGCCTTGGTTTTCCTTTTGCTTCACTGGCTCAAGGATTTCCAGGAGTCAGCCACTGCAATTTGTTGTATAATTATGAAATTACAAGGAAGATACATCTTGGGATTTCCTCTTTTCCCCTTTCACTTTTTCACACGCAACCACCACGTTTGGCTCAAAGACAGCCAACTCTTTGATCTGTGGATTCACATCTTGCTTTTGCCAGTCAGCCGATGAACAGATGGCAACTTCCAGCTCCTCTTTGGAGCCTTTGCTTCTGTTGTTAACTGAGCAACTTCCTCTTCCTTTCAGGATCCCGTGAGTGGGCGGGAATAAGGATACCATGCCAGCAAGGGGGACAAATGACAGGAAGTCGCCCATTCCCAAGTTTCCTTCACAAATGCGAAGCAAACAGAGAAAGATTCCTAACTTCAGACACTGCGGAGTTGCCTACAACTACATGAAACTCCAGTGGGCTGTGCATTCATAGATGTTTCCTCTCAAAAAGGTCATGCACACGACCTTCAGCCACCCCTTTCATGGGCTGCGGGGAAGGTAAGAGCTGGCCAGCCTTCCCCAGCAGATGAGCAATGGCCGTTTGAGCCTTTGCTGTGCTGCACGCCCACATGAGTGGTGGCAAAGGCAAGAGCGGGAGGACTGCCCCCTCCCGCATCCCAGGGTACCCTGTGCTATGAACATGGCTGCTCCATCCCACCCCACCCACCCCAGCTCACTGCCAGAAGTGACAGGAGGCCGGGAGAAGCCACTGAACCTGGCGACAATCATGCACATGACCGCCGGCCGAGGTTAAGCAAACCTGTGGTTTGCTTAACCTTGGCTAAACACTGGGTTCAAAAGTGGGGCTAGGCATGGGGGGCAGCACCGGGATCGGGATCAATCCCGGCACTTCACAACGCGCACCCTAGCCCAGGTTGAGCTGCCCTAGCCTGCGTGTATGAATAGCCTCAATGAATTTGAAGCTGCTTGTGAAATCTTCTGTCTCTTCTCAGGCTCTACACTTTCCATGTACAACTAACAGCAAGTCAAGCCACTTTTTTCTTAACTAGCCGCCATATTATCTCGGTCACCTTTCCACAATTTCTGCCAGCCAACAAATGGCTCTTGCTCTATGCACAGGACTGCATTCCATTCACAGGATGACCATGCTTCTTGACACACCCAAAACATCAACTGCCATCCACAGTCAGTTTAGGGCCCCACCTCAGACAGTTAGGGTGCTTGAAGCAGCCATTCCCTAGTAAATGTTTGCACAAGCATCTCTCTCAGCTAATTACTGTCTTATGTTACAATCACTTGATAACAATTGACTGAGAATACCGTTTCACCAAAGATGAGAGAAAGTGAGAATGTTCTCACCAGTCCCGAGAGACAAGTTCTCGTGGGTATCTGCAAAGATTAAGTTTGAGGGGAAATGGGCATCTTGGGTGGGGGGTCGTGGATTGGCCTGTCAGTGCCACCTTGAAGGGGTGCTATTGTGAGCAGTAGGCTAAACTACTTGGAAGCTAGACTGCATGCAGTTGGGTGACTGCATCTAAGCCAACTGATTTACGAAAAAACCCAGTGATTTTCCAATGATATTACCAAACAGAGGAAACCTAGTAACTATAAACAGTTCAACAATGAAGTAATAAGGTGTGAAACTGCAGGATATATTGGTACATCATGCCCTAAAGGAGGTTTCTGCACATAGGACTAATAGCGTATCAATTACAGGAACGATCTCCAAATTACGGGAATGAATAGTGAGGGGATCATAAATGTTATTAGGTGTTCCTGCCCCCAGCTGTACTAGGCATGACCTCCAGATGTATTAAGACTAGATCACAGTGCACAAAAGTTGCATATGTAAAGGGAAAGTTCAGACACTGGTTTTAGACTGTGAGCCCTTTGGGGACAGGAGACCATCTTATTTATGTGTTATTTTTCTATGCAAACTGCTTTGAGAATTTTGTTGAAGAGTGGTACATAAATATTCATAGTAGTAGTTAACTACTTTAGGAATTTAATCACCAGGCAGACCTGCTACAGTTTTGGTGCCTGGAAAGGATTAAATCCAATAGGGACAACATGAATAGGACCCTGCTCCAAAGGCACCAAGGGGTTTGAATGAGGATGCAAACTGGTACGTTGGTATTGTTTGATAATATAATATTGTGTGGCCTTCTTATCACCCTTAGGGTATACTTTGATTCACTCATGGTTTTATTGTATTCTTAGTGGTTTTGAGCTTTTGCAGAAGCAGCCCTCAAATTATTTATTTATTTATTTTATATACTGCCTCATACAAATGTTGCAGGCATGACATGATATACAGCCTAATACAAATTAGATTGGCTAGAACTACAGCTAATGAGTTGAAGATGTTGCAATGGTATCTAAGTCTTGCTGAGTGATCAACATTGTGTTTAGTTGGAGAGCTACTCCTTAAGAGTTGGCAGTTGCCAGATTTGGCTTTTTAAAAGCCAAATTCTGGGTTACAACCCCTATTTCACATGAGTATACCCCTCAGGTTCTGGCAAAACCTTGGCACTAGGAGATTTTCTCTCCTACTATAGGAATTATTACTGGAGGATGATAAGTAGTTTTCTCTCCTTTTTTGTATTTTTGGATACTAATACTTATAATGGATTCATGTATTTAATATGGACTTGTATATTTATAGTGATCTGGTGATTTAGCCGTGGTGGGTATATTGAACCAGGTAGTATTGCAACCTCTATTTTAGAACAGCGCCGCTGATAAAGGCCTGGCTCTGGCTGAAACACATTTGTCAATTTATTGGCAAATGATGAACACAGCATTTTATCGGATCTCTGTATATTCAATGAGATGATATCACCAGGTGCCCCTTCTGGTGGCGCAGTGGTAAAACTGCCGCCCTGTAACCAGAAGGTTACAAGTTCGATCCTGACCAGGGGCTCAAGGTTGACTCAGCCTTCCATCCTTCCGAGGTCGGTAAAATGAGTACCCAGAATGTTGGGGGCAATATGCTAAATCATTGTAAACCGCTTAGAGAGCTTCGGCTATAGAGCGGTATATAAATGTAAGTGCTATTGCTATTGCTATTGCTATTGCTATCACTAGATCATTCTTGGATTTTTACACTGAATATGGACTCATATGAAATGAACCCCTGCAGACTTGGCAAAGAGGCACCTTTTAACGTGGTGATTCTCTTTAATTAGCAGGGGGAGAGTAACCGGCCCTATCCACCTCCAGCATAGTACCTCCAGTGACTGTTGCTGGTGTCTCTCTCATGTTAGATTGTGAGCCCTTTGGGGACAGGAATCCATCTTATTTATTTATTTATTTGTCTGTGTAAACTGCCCTGAGCCATTTTTGGAAGGGCGGTATAGAAATGGAATGAATGAATGAATGAATGAATGCATATGAAATCGACATTGGCAGATTTTCACTATGTCTTTGATATGGATTCATTTTTAAATTTTGTACTCTGTGGATATTGTTTTTATAATTATTTACAAATTCATTGTTGGACTGTTTATTTTATATTTACTAGGTTTACTCTATTTGATAATATAATTTGAAAATTTATTGCCTTGGTTTTTTTTGTAAAATGATTGGTTGTGGGTGAACCCAGTTATACAAGTTCTTTTCTGTTTCCTGCATCTAAGCCAAGCTTCCACAATTTGTAACCCACCAAGCAGACACGGCATAATATCCCACTCACTGTCCTCTTGGAACAGATGAAAACACCCTTTGCTCAGCTTTGTTTGGGTGGTGGCCTATGATTGGATACGCCTCTTTGTGCTGCCTTCCTGGGACTGCTAAACAGGCTCCTTGACAAGCACCTGGCAGGCCACAATACCTGGTCAGCAGCTGCATTTGGTTTGGCAAGTCATAAGTTGTGACTTGCCAGACCTGCTTCAGTGCCAGGAGTAGTATAAGCAATGAAGTGACCAACCCACCTGAATCTGCCTCATAAACTGCATTTGCATCACCACACGTGCAAACATGATAGTGGTCGACATCCAGGCTAACACAGTGCTGGTGTGCATGTGCTATGGGGGAGAACAATATTTGCTGATCTCTCCTTCCCTCTGAAGCCAATGGAGACTCCCAACAATATGTCCCTGAGGGTTCCACAGCCTCCAGGGGCATATTTTCAGATATCACAGTTGGCTTCAGAGAAGGGGAGACTGATGAAAATTGCCCTTCCCCATTGCACACATGCACTGTCACTGCACTAGGGATGTGCATGGACCACGGAGGCATGGCCCGACGCTGGTGGGGGGTGGCTCATTAAGGGCGGGGGGGTTGTACTTACCCCTCCCACCACTTTTCCCCCTCCAGCGCTCCAGTTTTTAGTCCAAATTTTGGGGCGGCAGCATTCTTCCCTGCAGCCCCTGGCCCTTTGTTGATAGTAAAAGCGGAAGTAACTTCTGCTCGTGCGCACATCAGTGGCAGCCGCGTGCGCGTAAGCGGCGGGCGCATGCGTGGAAGTTACTTCCGCTTTTACTATCAACAAGGGGGCAGGGGCGGCAGGGAGGAACGCTGCTGCCCCAAAATTTGGACTAAAAACTGGAGTGCCAGAGAGGGAAAAGTGGCAGGAGGGGTAAGTACAAAACCCCCCTCCCTTAAAGAGTCACCCCCCCAGGGTTGGACCCCCAGACTGGGCCACTTGCGAACCGGTTCGCAGGCCTCCAACATGGCCTGCGGACCGGTTCATGCACATCCCTACCCTGCACCAGCACTTTGTTAGTCTGGATGATAATGAGCATGAACAAGGGGAGCTGCTGGATAAAAAAGAAAAGAAGAGGAAGCAGGGCAGTCCCTATGAGCAACATGGCCTTTATAGGACTTTATGTGGCCTTTATAGAATACCATATTGGCTTTAAAAGGGCATTTGAACTATTACATTTGAACTATTTATTATTTTTTTATTTTATTTAACATATTTTTATACCGCCCAAAACTTATGTCTCTGGGTGTTTTACAACAAAATAAAAACAGAAAGTAAAACATTAGTTAAAACAAAAACAAAAAGTTTAAAACATTACAACAATTTGATATATAATGAGCTGAAGAAAATTTTTAAAATGACATTTCCTAAGAGGCCAGAATCCTTCCTGCTGGGAATAACTCAAGGAGAGCTCTCCAGAAGAAATTTAACATTTTTAATGTATGCAACCCCAGCGGCTTAGAAATGGAAAGACAATAAAATGCCCTCAAAAGAAGAAATGGAAAGACAATAAAATGCCCTCAAAAGAAGACTGGTTGATAAAAATTTTGGAATATGCTGAGATGGCAAAACTTACAGCACTTATAAGGGATGAAAACTTGGAATGTTTCAAAGAAGATTGAGAACCATTTTTTACTTTACTTAAAGAACTATTTTTCTAATATGGACTTTTCAGCAGGGTTTGAAATTTAGTAATTACAGCAGGTTGGGTTGGGTAAAATAGAGTAGTAATGTGGAGTATGTATGTTCTGCATTATTATAGCAATGGTTTATATGTATAGTTAACGTGAACCACGCAGACAGGTAAGCAGGAAGTCAATATTTACTTAATCAAATAAATGAATGTAGTTGGATTGTAAAGCTATTGTAAAAGCCAATAAAATTTTAAAATGCAAAAACATTACAACAATTTAAAAATTTTAAAACAATATTCTAAAACAGCATTAAAACCATTAAAACAATATTAATTAAAAGCCTGGGTGAACAGATGCATCTTTAAAAGACTTTTAAAAAGCTGTCAGAGATGGAGAGGCTCTTATTTCACTAGGGAGCGCATTCCAAAGCCTCGGGGCAGCCGCGGAGAAGGCCCGTCCCTGAGGGGCCACTAGCCGAGATGGTGGCAAATGCAGACGGACCTCTCCAGAAGTGGGCAGTGGGGTTCATGATGAAGACGTTTTCTTAAATACCCAGGGCCCAGGCTGTTTATGGCCTTATAGGTTATAACCAACACCTTGTATTTTGCTCGGAAACAAATCGGCAGCCAGTGTAGCTCTTTCAGTACAGGAGTTATATGGTCTCTCTGAGATGACCCAGAGACCAACCTGGCTGCCACGTTCTGAACCAACTGCAGTTTCCGGACTACATACAAGGGCAGCCCCACATAGAGCGCATTGCAGTAATCCAGTCTGGAGGTTAGTACCTTCACACCCCTGGTTTGATAGAGCCTGTAAGGAGGCAAAATGTATTCTAAGGAAGGCATTTGCTAGGTATAACGATGATGCAATTAAGGCTAATGTTCATGAATTATTATCAATGAGAAGGCAATATAAGAGTTTATTAAAACAAAAGAAAATACTTTGGGAGAAACAGAAAGGGAAGGAGATTATTGAAGCAGCCAATATGAAAAATCAGGCAACTTTTTGGCGATTGATAGCTTTACCACTGAGAAGGGCTCCATCTGCACCTGATAATATAATATCTGCAGAAATTTGGGTGAGCCATTTTAATATGCTAAATAGGCAAAATAAAACCCCTATGAGGTCCACAGAGGACTACACAGTTGATTCGCCAAGGTGGAACCCGGTCTCTTGTTCAGAAGTGGCAGATCTAGTGAGACAATTTTAAAAAGGCAAAGCCCCTGGAATCGATAAAATCACTATTGAAAATATTTTATCTAATATGGATTGGTGGATACTGGTATTAGCCTCCTTATTTACTTACATTGATAGCACTGCAACCATCCCATCTGACTGGGGGGTTGCAATAACAGTACCAATTTATTAAAAAAGGTAGCCGAAGTGATCCTGACAACTATCGACCAATAAGTCTTTCTCTCTCGGTTAGCAAAATATATGCCAAGCATTTAGCAATCAAATTGGAGGATTGGATTAAAGATAACAACATTCTTGCTGTTGAACAGCTTGGAACAGCTTGCTGTTCCAAGCTGGCCGCTCTACGATGGAACATGCTTTGACTCTCCACTATCTAGTTGAAAAATACACTGCTGGCCAGGAGCGGCCCTTTACACTGCATTTATAGATTTGAAATCAGCATTCGACTCCATCTCGAGAGATAGGCTTTGGCAGAAATTAATAGAACTGGCTATTGATAAATGTTTACTATTATTGATATATAAGTTATATGAAAAGACCCAGCTGCGGGTGCGTTATACCCAGGATGACCAATTATCAGCAGAGGTATCAGTAAATAGAGGGGTAAGGCAGGGATGTATACTGGCGCCTACTTTATTTAATGTTTACATTAATTTGGTAGTGAGCTGCCTTGATGATTCATCTTTACATTCACCTAGCCTGGCACAGAAGCATATAGCAATTTTGCTATATGCTGATGACATGATCCTTCTCTCTTTGACCCCCATTGGATTACGTAGAGCTCTGGAGAAATTAACTTTATACTGCAACAGAAAGCTGATTGAGGTAAACTGCCAGAAGACTAAGGTATTAGTCTTCGCCAAGAGGCCTAAGACCCATACTTGGCATATTAATGGAAACAAAATTGAACAAGTAAAATCCTATAAATATCTGGGAGTTGTTTTCCATGCAGCCAGCACTCGGAATGTACGCCAAAAACATATTATCCAGAGTGTTCAAACCTCAATTAACTTAATTAAGTCATTTCACTTCTCACGTGGAGCTAGGTATATACCAGTTGCATTAAAACTAGTTGCTGCCAAAGTACTTCCGCAAATAATGTATGGTGCACAGTTAGGTACATTTACTAATTTTGCCTTGATCGAATCTTTGCAAACTAGATTTATAAGAAGTATACTCCAACTTCCAAGGTGTGTCTCAAATTCTGTCATTAGAAGAGAGGTGGGACTGACCACAATTGAATCCTGCTACTGGAAAGCCATTATACATTTCTGGCTAAAGCTTGTGTTTACAAAGGTTGGGTTGGCATATCTTATCCTGGAGGAACCTTTTAAATCTAATTGGGAATTAAGAATCATGGAAAAATTATCAGCATATGGATTCTCCCTAGTGGAGATAACTAGACTAGGATTTGATCGAGCTAAGCGCTTGATTATACAGTGCATACAGGATGTAGAATTGCAAATGGAACAGGCAAATTTACCGAGTGGTATATATCTTGGAAGTCAGAACATTGAGATTAAGCCAGCTCCATATTTAAGTAGTATCTTGATACCAAAGTTCAGGTGAGCTCTTACTCTTGCCCAACTAAATGCTCTACCTACAGCAGTCTTATTTGGAAGATTCGCAGGCACGTCAAGTGTATCTAGAGTGTGCCCATGTGGATCTGGCCATATCAAAACAACCGCTCATGTCCTGTTGTACTGTGATCACTATAGAGAAGTAAGATGTAAATTAATAGCCCCGCTCTTGAATAATTTCCCTGGTCATCAAGATTAATTTTATTTAAATTACTTGCTTACCAACCTAAATTCTGATGTTGTAGATATGGTGGCTAAATTTTATTATATAATATGTCAAATACGGACTCACATGGTGTAATGAATTTTCTATTGTTGTTTTTCTATCTTTGTTTGTATCTGTTTTTATTTTTTATTTTATTGTATTTTACTGGTCTATGACCAAAATAAATAAATTACAGTCTGGAGGTTACCAGTAGATGTCCCACTGCTTTGAGGTCATTCGTCTCAAGAAATGGATGCAGCTGGCGTATCAGCTGAATCTGATAGAAAGCACTTCTGACCACCGCCTCAACCTGGGAGACCAGGGAGAGGCTTGGATCCAGAAGCACCCCTAGACTGCGTACCTGTTCCTTCTGGGGAAGTGTAACCCCATCCAGGACAGGCAGATCAAAATCGTCTCTCGAGTTCCGACCCCACACAACGAGTACCTCCGTCTTATCTGGATTCAGTCTCAGTTTGTTATCCCTCATCCAGCCCATCACCTACTCCAGGCAGGCATTTAGGGAGATAATGCCCTCTGCTGATGATGCTGACATGGAGACATAGATTTGGGTGTCATCAGCATACTGACAGAACCCTGCACCAAATCTCCTGATGATCTCTCCCAGCGGTTTCATGTAGATGTCAAACAACATCGGAGACAATACGGAGCCCTGAGGCACACCATACAAAAGTTCAGATTTTGAAGAACAGCTGTCTCCAAGGGACACCATCTGGAACCTGCCCGAGAGGTAGGAGTGGAACCACTGCAAAGCCTTGCCTCCAACTCCCAACCCCCTCAGATGCTCCAGAAGGATACTATGGTTGATAGTATCGAAAGCCGCTGAGAGGTCCAAAAGGACCAACAGAGTCACACTTCCTCTGTCAATTCCCTGTTAGAGATCATCCATCAGGCTGACCAAGGCAGTCTCCACCCCATAGCCAGCCTGGAAGCCAGTTTGAAATGGATCAAGATAATCGGTTTCCTCCAAGACTGCTGGGAGGCCACCACCCACTCAATTACCTTGCCCAGCCACGGAAGGTTGGAGACAGGCCTGTAGTTGCTCAGCTCTGAGGGATCCAAGGTAGGCTTCTTCAGAAGCGGTCTAATAATTGCCTCCTTAAAACAAGGAGGCATCCTACCTTCCCTCAGAGGTGCATTTATAATCTCTACCAGGCCTTCTACAACAATCCCCCTGCCCGATAATATAAGCCATGTTGGGCAAGGGTCAAGAGGACAGGTGGTGGGCCGCATCGTTCCAATCAGCTTGTCCACATCTCAGGAGTCACAAACTGGAACTGATCCAACCTAATCACACAAGAGGAGTTGCTGGACACCTCCACACCAGACGCTGAAGTAATTGTGGAGATGGAGTCTAAGTCGGCCCGAATACGAGAGATTCCCCCCCACAAATAATTCATTAAACACATCACAACAGGTAATCGAGGGTTCCAGATTCTGATTCAAGGGAGGAGGGGCACATACTAGCCCTCTCACAACCCTGAACAACTCCGCCGGACGTGAACTTGTGGATGCAATACGGGCAGAAAAGAATCGCTTCATTGCCGCATGTATTGCCTGAGTATAGGTCTTCAAATGAGCTCTATCCTGTTCATAAAGTGTCCATGCCTGAAAACTCTACAAGATAATAAATACGAAAACAAATATTGATTCTTCTGGCTCACAAAAAGGAAGTAGCCTATACAGAGTTCTTACACTTGCTAGGTTTATGCACAGCTATGTTACAAATGAAGATATGCAATCTGGGCTCTAATCCCACTGCAGTGATCCTCCACATCCAATCATGCCCACAATGGATGCTCTACTTCACATAAATGCTGCTCTGATTTATGAGTTTATTATAACTGATATGCCCATCTTCCTTCAGAAAGCTCAGCTCACCTTACATTGGAGCCCAAAGCAATCTCTCATCTAGTACTGATCATGCTGAGATCTGTTGCTTTAACAGCAGTATCCTAGGTCATCAATTACTCTGTGGGCCCCCCAAATCAGGTCAACTCACTTGTAACGCTAGCAAATCACAACATTGACATAAGTTAATGGCTTCACTGTCCACGCATTACAGGGGCTGCACAAGTATGAAATTCCCAATGGACTCTACCTCTGCAAATTTTTTTATCATCTTTATTGCTCTTCACAAAACCCGGCTTGCATTTGCACATGTAATCGCCTGCTATGTTGATGCAACTTCCACTGGGTCCGCAGATGGAAGCATTTTTCAGGCACTCATCAATGTCTGCAATGAGAAAGCTGCTTCTAGGTGAGACACAACAATCTGCCCCAGCTGGGCCATCACGCAGTGTGAGGAGGAAACTGTTAGAGGTGACAGGAAGACCGGCCATTCTGGTCACAGAAGTAGAAAAATCTGCTTTGACTGAGCCATGCAGAGAGGCATGCTGAACAGTGTCCGCTTAGAGAGGCGGTTCTCCACAACCAAGGTGCCAGGCTGCCAGCAAGTGCAAGGGGGTTTTCCATCCAGGTGGGAGGCTTGAAGTAACCAAAGCATGCTGAGTACACCCAACTGCATTGGTGATTCCCATCTGGAACATGCTGAGGAACCACCAGCAACAAAGAGAGAGAAAGCCAAAGGAATAAGAAGGTCAAGTTTGGGTAAACAAGTGCTCAGTTTCAGCCAGGGCAGCTACAAAGAAGGAGGCAGTGAGCTACAGGCACAGCTGGGGCTGCTCTCTGTCATGGTGGGACACTCACACGGCGAAAGGGATGCTGCCAAAGGATGTGCTTATCTCCCTCCCTTCCCAATTAGTGCTTTTGGTGCCATTTCCAGCAGAACCAGAAAAAGCGGATGGTAGCAAACTCCAAACAATTTGAAGGAAATCCTTGCTCCCTTTGCCCATGAATGGCCAGTGGAACTCTAAGTAATGCTCTGAGGCAGGAATTTTGTAAGATTCAAAGGAGCAGAAACTGTTCTTATGGATTGTGAGACTGCAGAGCTGGAATAGTGGAGGGTGGGGGAAATAGTCTGTGATGGAAAAGCCTATGACTATTCTCTTTTGTTAAGCATGAGTAAGATTCTTGCCTTTAGTGTTGCAGAAATAAGCTTGTGTACACAACAGTCAGATGTGTAACAGGCTCACCTGCCAGGAGTTAATGGAAAAAGTCACCTTCCAAAGGTTTTCCACATCTGGATTTCAACTGTAGCAGAATAAAAACAACATGGAATTCTGCCCACCAGCTGTACCTTGACATCACGGTTATTCAAATTACATGCACATTCTATTAATTCAGTGCAACCAGAATAAACAAATCATTTGCCACTCTCTGACTCTTGAGGTGGAATCTACAAACAATGCAAACCTATGAAGAGGGAGGGGTGGGGGATTAAAAGGGCAGCATGAGTGAGCAGGAGTGGGCCTGCTTTTCTGCCCTATACTGCTTTTTGAAGCCTTTTTCTTTTCTGGTGGATGCCCGAGACCAGAAGTCAACCCTGACAGGAGCAAGACATCCATAGCTCAGCTGCAGAGCCTTGCCTGTTCAGTTCCTTCCCCCTGCTTGCCCACAGTGAGCATCAAGTACCCCCAGAGGGAATCAGACAGCAGGACCTCTGTTATGCACCTAGTGTGAAGCAGGGGCGAAGAGTATTGGATCTGGATGTGGGACTCCAGACTCTAGTTTGGTGAGCGCTTGACTGAGTACTTCATCTTTCAGAGCAGTGCAACATCTTTTGCTGGGTTAACCTGTAAACACCTTGTTGTACATGCAGCCCCCTTGTGCCTCTGCTGTAGCTCTTGTCTCCACATGTGCCACACCTACAGTGTGTCAAGCTAAGCCACAGCAAAAGCATGCTTGCAGTGTGGGCATGCAACGTGCCAAGCAAGAAGAGAACCCGGAAGGCCCTTACCTTCACATTCAGAACCACTGCTATTCTTGAACTGGAATCCTTTCAAGCATTCACAAGTAGAGTTTCCAGCAGTGTTCCTGCATTGCTGATGGCTTCCACATCTGTTTAGTCCTTGGGTGCACTCATTGATATCTGCAATATATGAGAATGCACTTTGCAATCTGGCTGTTGATCATCTCCTGCATGCATTGAATCCTGGGGACTGAAGTCCTGAAAATGAACTCCTAAATAATCTGATTCTGTGTCATAGCTGGATCACTAGAGACTGTCATACATAAGACCCGGGGGCCTTTGGGAATCCACATTGTGGTCTCCAGCATTCTCATGCTAAGAGCTTCACCATGCTCCCTTTAATTAAACAATTAAAAACACATCTTTTAAAAGAGGCTTTTTAATGTTTAATCTGCTGCTTATATCTGGTAGGTTCTTTAGTTTTTAAAGTTCTCTGTTTTTAGTTTTTTATTAATATCTTTTAATTTGAAACTTTAAAAAACCATATAATTTTAATTGTCATTTTAACCTGGGCTTTTAAGTTGTTTAACTTAAACTTCTTTAATTTTATTAGTCTCTTATTTTACATTGTATCTGGTTTATTAATGTTGTGAGTCGCCCTAAGTAGTAGTGTTCTGGAGAAGCAGGGTATAAATATTTTAAATTAACACGTATTCAAGACTTGGAAACTGATGTCCTTAGCAGAGCATAGACGATATTGGAGTTGGCAGAATTTCTTGGGGTGGGGAGGGTTTTTTGGGGGAAATCCTTTCATTTTCATGGGCAGGTTTTGGGCAGGCAATCAGTGGCATGTGGTAAAAATATTTCCATCCTTTTCTAAGACCTAAGAAGTTGGAGTTGCTAATTGGCCACATTCTGAGGCTATTCTCACGATCAGGTGAAATCGGGCTAGGGGAGCCTAGCCTGATTTCGCCTGACCGTGAGAATCACCAGGCTTGCAGAAGAGCCCGGTGACCTCCAAGCAGTTAACCTGCTTAAATAACCCTCCCCTAAGCCCAGGTTAGCGGAGCAAGCACTCCACTAACCAGGGCTCTACGATAGTGAGTTGCCACGGCACGGCTCCTTGCCGTGGCCACTCATGAGCAGACCCTCGACCAGGAGGCTTAAAAGCAGCCTCCCGGCTCAAGGGTTTCTCCATCATGCCCTGTGTACTCACGCAGGGCATGCTGGAGCTTCCGGGGGCCGCATGGCCCCCAATCCCCCCAGCCCCCACCAGCTCCGTAACGGAGCCGGCAGTTGTGTGAGTGGCCGGTTAGGCCTCCTGGAGCAGACTGCTTGGTCATTTGTGGGGAGGGTAGGCTAAGCCCGCTCTCCCCGCTAACCCTCTCCAGTCAGCTCCCACTGATCATGAGAACCGCCTCACTGACTGGTTTTTGTTGTAGTTCCTTCCAGCCAGCAGAGAAGAAAGGGGTGTGTGTGTCAGTTTATTTGTAATGCTGTGTGTGTGTGTTTTAATACAATCTAACAAATAAAATTGGAATGTACAGTATGGGGGTGGTGGCTGGGGGGTCCGTTGTCCAGCAGCTACTGCACTTGGCCACGCGGTTGGAAGGGAATGAGAAGGAAACTTCCCTCACCTGCTTGCCCCACTGACAGGAGGGAAACATGGTTTCAAACAACCTAGTGTGCATTTTCAGGGGGAAACTGATGGCCTGGAGGAGAATCCTCATTCCAGGTTCCCCACTGCCTGAGAAGCCAAATGAAGGGAACACAGGGCTGGGAACCCCATGTTTCCCACATAACATGCATGGAGTTCTGCCTTCCCTCAATTTTCTTTTCTCTTTTCCCAAGAGAAACACTTTTTGATTGACATAGGAAGTTTGGTTATTCATTTGATCAGAATCTCCAGTAAGCCTGATCCTGCCACTTGTAGAGTACCAAACGTCTGCAGGTGGCACTCTATAATATGATAAATAAATAAATATAAGACCTTAATGTGCTGTGACTGAAAGCTGGAGGAGCAAATGGAAACCACCTCTTACTCCTTGGGAACCCCTCTTGGCATCCTATCAGCAAACTCAGCAGAAGTAACGGTCTCTGTTTGTGAAATAGACTACTGTTATTCCTATTTTCAGAAGGGAAACTGAGGCTGAGGAGTTTTGCACAAGGCCAACTGAGAAAGGCACCAGGTCCTCATTCAGGATTATTGCTCTTTGGTGCCATCCCACCCTGAACATAGCTCCCTTCAGTCCTTTCAGTCTGGCTTTAAAGAATATGGGTCAAACTAGAGATGAGGTGCAAATTTCATGAGTAGAATGCATGACAACTATTTATTTTTCAAAAAGCAGAGGTGAGGAGCCCAATTTGGATAGGAGCCATCTGTGCAAGCCCTGGGTGGGGTTAACCCTTTGACCTCATAGCAATTCACATCAAACTTTAAGCAACATCACAAAGTTGCTATTAGCCATGAAGGAGATCACTCATAAAGCAGCAGCTTGAGATTGTGTGTGTGTGTGTGTGTGTGTGTGTGTGTGTGTTTTAGACTGTGGCGGTGGCCTAGGGGGAAAGGGGTTAAAACCAGTCCAAATCCTCCACTCCTGTGGCTGTTTTTTGAAAAAGAAGAAGGCATTGGGAATTCCACTCAGGATTTGTTTGGCATGGACATGTGTGAAATTCCCCAGTGTCTCATACCAAGGATATTTAAGCTTGGGAGTCAAGGAAAGGTTTTGCTTTTTCTAGGCAATGTTGGGATCTTGCCATGGACATTGTCTCAGTTCTTTGTGTGGGGCATGCTTGTCTATATTTGAACGTGTCTATGTACTGCCTTGGGGGTGGAGTCACAGTTTGTTTGTCTGCTCCTCACTTGTTGACTTAAATTCAAACTGAGAGGTTCTCCCTCTCTCCGAAGAAGAGACTGTTAGCGTGTTTATTGTTTTCCTAATCTATGCTTCGTAAGTAATACATATCAAACTCTTGTTTCTCATTTCAAGTTGGCTTCCTGTTCAATCACTTATAAAGGGTAAGTCATTTCTCTGCAACAGGCAATCTTCTGGGAAGTCTAAGCTGCAGAAGCTGCAGGCAGGCAGTGGGGGAGTGGCAAAGTGAAGCCGCTTCCGATGCTGGCGGCAGACCCTCGCACTGCCCACATTCAACAGTTGCTCCCTGCTGCGGCCCTAAAACGACTTGGAAAGCATGAGTGCCTTGTTACCACAACACTCTACAGGATCATCCTTTGAGCAGGGTTCATATCCTTCTGTACAATTGCAGGGATCCACGACACCGTTGATACACAATTCTGTTTAGAGAGAGGGGAGTACAACAATTGGTTAGGATCTGCCTGTATTGTGGGACCAACTCCATTCTCCTCACTTCTCCCCAGGGCTCCCTTTGAGCCCACCATCTCCAAAGCTGCAAAGTCCAGAAACACACACCCTCCCCCGCGACTTCCCCTTTCCTATCCTGTTCTCCATGCAAATCAACACTCTACGGACAGGAGATATTGTGATGGAATGAGCAACCCTGGAACTTTTTTTCAGCAGGCGTGGGTGTTCCTGGGAATCCTGGCATTCATGTGTGACAAGGGTTTGCTAGCAGTAGTCAGAGGGCTCTAGCAAACCCCTTACCCTTAGGCCTTATTCAGCTAGCTATTGTGCATGCTGGGTGGCCAGTTGAGCAGTGAGGGCAGGGCAACCTACCTCAGGCTGCTCTGTCAGGGAGGAGGCAGCCACCTCCACACATGGGGGGAAGGGTGCTGCGACGTGCCTATGGCGGAGGGCGGAGAAGAACAAGAACCCCAGAACAAAGTGGAGGTGGCTTTGGTGGCATCTGTGCATAGGTTCTTTGAACCCGTGTGCACAATCACAGCTCCATCCATGGTATTCTCAGTACACAATGCACTCCCACTAGAACAAGGATAGTTTTATACGGGGTTCCTAATGCTGCTGTGAAGGAGACTTTATTTAGGAGAAACTTACTCACGAAGCTTTGAGCATTAGTTCCTGACTGGATTAGAGTCATGCAAAGCCCTGAAAGACAGAAAGATGGAGAAAGCCTCAGTGTCAGTTTCATCCCATGGATTATACGCATTCTAGGTGCCCCAGAGTTCACACACAGACACCCCCATCCCTTCCTGCACTGGAACAGGCCAGCCAGTTCCAATAGGAAGGAGAGCAGTGCCAATCTCATAGACTGGATGGGACACTACTGAATACTTCCGCCAGCATTTCAAACATTGGCCCTTCACACCCAGGGACATTTGTCATTCAGAGGTAGACCTGATCTGATCTGTGTGACACAACATCTCACCAGACAACCAAATGATGGCAGCAGGGAAATGTATTCAAGTGTCAATGGTTTCTTCCAGGGATTTCTTCTGGGTGCTGTTGGCTTTTATGTCCATTGATTTAGTACAGGGGTAGGCAACCCTGGCTCTCCAGCTGTTGTTGAACTACAACTCCCATCATCCCCAGCTGTAATTTATTGTGGCTGAGGTTGATGGGAGTTGTAGTTCAACATCAGTTGGAGAGCCAAGGTTGCCTATTCCTGGTTTAGTACAAATAGCCAGAAAAGGAAGAAAAGTATTCCAGTGATAAATGTAAACACTGTGTCTGCAACAATGACTTTTTATGGAATGGATTGAAAGGTGAAAATGAGATCAAAGATCTGCAGTATTACCAAGAATTATTATCCAGGATTATCTGTCAGTAGGACATAAAGAGGGGTGGGGTGTCATTAAAGAATAGGATAGCCACAGACAGTGGCCAACTTCCTAACTCTTAACAAAACAAAACAGAAACAAAAGCACACATACAGTGCTAGCATCCCACTACTGAGGTGCAGGAACTTGTGGGGCAGGGGGCATTTAACTATCTCCCCTCCTCTCAGAAGTGCTCCATGTGACCCGTAAGTAGGTCCCTGAGGGCTGCACAACCCTCAGGGACCGACTTCCAGATCATATGGAATGCTTCTCAGGCAGGGGGATGGCAAAAATTACCCCCATGTGAGCTCCATCTTCAGAAATGGGAACAGCTAGCACTGCATGCATATTTGTCTGAGTTGGCTGCACATGTAGATCGTTGGTCAGGATGTATATTATTTATTCATCTTTTTATTTTTATTTAGCATATTTATATACTGCTGAAAATTCATGTCTTTGGGCAGTTTACAATAAACAACACAGATTAAAATAAAATTTAAACAGTTTTAAATCAATAATGGATTCTATAAATCTAATTAAAAGCCTGGATGAATAAATACGTCAACAGCCCTTTTACAGGGTGGCAGAGATGGGGAGGATCTTATTTCAGCAGGGAGGGCATTCCAAAGTCTCAGCATGGCAATGGAAAAAGCCTGTCCCTGAGTAGTCACCAGATGACCTCCCCAGGTGATCTCAATAGAAGTTGTGGCTCATAGCAGAGAAGGAATTCCCTTAAATACCCTGGGCCTAAGTTGTTATATTGGCCAGCATGATGGTGATGATGATGATGAAGATGATGAAGATGAAGAACCCACACACAAATACAACCAATCTTAATATATCGCATTTCAACAAAAGTCCCCAAAGCAGTTTACATAGATATACAGAAACACATAAAGATGACTCCCTGTACCCAAAGGGCTCACAATCTAAAAAAGTAACATAAGATAGACACCAGCAACAACCACTGGAGGGGTACTGTGTTGGGGGTGGATAGGGCCACTTGCTTTCCCACAGCTAAATAAAGAGAATCATGACTTTTAAAAGAGGCCTCTTTGCTCAATTAGCAGGGGACAAATGTTTGTTTTAACAAGTAGCATGTTTAGTAATGGACTTCCTCGTCATATTTTTATGGGGTACAGTGGGACACAGTGGCCATATTTTGCAAAACAAGAGCAAGATCATTTCCCGTCCCATTTGTTCTGCCTTTCTTTCCCTGTATTTGCATAGCAGTCTTGGTAGCTGCTCAAGGAAAGCCAGCTCTCTGAAATGTGCCAGTACTGTCAAGTACTGACTTACACATTGGATAGCATGACCATAGCTCCCATTCTGGCAGCTGACATAAAATGAGTGCGTCAAAGGTCTTTCAAAGCAAAAGGCAGAAGCCACAAGTGAAAGAGTTCAACAACAGGAGCTCTCTGCACTTTCTATTGAATAAAATCCTGATTTTTAATGAAATAAATAATGAAGCTTTGAATAAAGCCTTGAGCAAACATGGAAAAAAAGAACTTAAACACAAAAAAGTAAATACCCCAATTTGGAACCAGCAACACTGAGGTCACCCCAGACAATACAACTGTGTTTAACATTTTCAGGGGTTTAAGATATTTCCTCACATCAACACATGTAGAATTATAGGCAAGGATCTCAAGAGGTCCTTTAGGGCTTCAATATGCCAAGTTTGGCTTTTTGTCTTTGAGAGGCAGGTAACTCAAATTCATCTGAAAGCTTTCTCAGTCCTAAAAGTGATGTGTCTTGCAACAAAGTGGTATAGAGGTTCAAACCCTATACAGCTTGGTATGTGGGTACCTGAAGGAATGCCTATTTGTATAGCTGCCCGTGCACTAAGAGCATCTTTGGAGGCCCTCCTTCGGGTTTTCCCTGCCACCTGAGGTGTTGTAGGTGGTAATGACCAGAGAGAGGGTGTCTTCCACTGCGGCACTCATTTTATGAAACTGCTTCCCAGAGAGGTTCATTTGGTGCCTATACTGTTATCCTTTTGGTAATTTGTAAAAAAATTCCTCCTTTCCTTCCTTTCAAAAGTTTTTATTCTTAGGGGCCAGTTTTAATTGATATTTCGTTTTGTTGTTAGTTGTAAAAAATAATTGTTTTAAACTGTAAATCATCCTGGAAATTTCAGTTTGAAAAAGGTGATAAATATACATGTTTTAAAATAAAGAAATAAATCACAGATTCCACTTGGGCATGCAGAACTAGTACACAGTTCTTTGGCTTCTGGTCCTAATACCCAGCTTTGGAAAATGTCTTTGTATGGTTGTCTAGAAAGCCACAGACTTAAAAATGTGTAGGTTTCGTTATTGTTTAAGAACAGAAGGCACATTAATAAACAATAAGTAAAGAAGTTAACAGATGATTGCAATTTTATTTTATTTTGGATAGATATCTGTTGCATTTCTTGATATGCCAAATTACACTTTCTAATATTTACAAACATAGTGCTAAAAAGATGCTTTTATCTTCTTGCAAGAATCACATTTTTCTTTGTTGTATGACAATTCAACTGATGAGACATCTGCATGCACAACAGATTCTTTATTCATATTTATTGAAAAACATTTTCTTCTGCTAGAACCAGTGTACACTTTACAGTCCTGTGCTGCAGGTGGTTAAGAGTATGAGGCTAACCAAAATGAGCAGTGGTACATTGCTGAATAGTGGTTTCTGGACTCACTTGCAGGTCATAGCTTTTAACCTAGAAGTCATTGTCCAATACGTACATAGGTGGGCTATGCTAGCAGACAGTGTCCCCACCCCTCGCAATGGGAAACTCTGGTTTCACAAAGGAAGGCATGCATCTATGCATAGATGGCCCTTGCTGCTATGGAGGAAGTTGGCCTCTGCCTAGAATCCTCTGTCTGGAACAAGAAGCAGTGTCGTGTAAGCAGAAACTAGACTGGTGGGAAAGCCACCTAGCAAATGAGGAGAGCCTCTAACCTATTTAGACACCCCAAAATCCAATCAAGACCAGGAACCCAAACCAGTTTTGCAGATCAGATGTAATAGAACCCTTTTCTTCGCGGCTTCTTCTGAAGCAGAGACACAGACAGCTGCACCCACACTATTGTGACTATTCAGACACAGCTGCACCCATACCCTTTCCTCAGGTACGGTCCCTTGAACCCACCTTTAAACTTAGAGCTTTCCCACCTTTGGGATCTCACAGTTGATAGAACCCTATAAATGGTATTGTCTCTTCTAGTCAGTTGGTCTTTCTGCTGCGAGCTCTTCCAGTCTCGGTTGCTAAAGGAGATATTGTTGCCTCCTACCACTGTGGGTGTTTGGTAGTGCGAGCTGCCAGCTATGGTTCCAGAAGACCCCAACAGCCAGGTGCCTGACTCTGCACCCACACTCACACCCCTTCTTTAAGGTGAAATCATGGGCCCGCTGAGCCACTGAGCAGAAACACTGGACCGCAGAGTCCAGAATCATTACTAATTCACTGAGCTGAAGTCACTAGCCTTGAGTGCTCCTTGTCGGGGACAGTAACAGGAAAACTGCTCTGTATTGCCCTGGATGTTCTTGGATGCCCAAGTCTTTGGCCAGCTCTCTGAGTGGGCTTGCCACAGCATTCTTGCCTGACAGCCCCCTAGACTCCTGAGCAGAAACCCCAGAGAGATTCCTGAGTGGAACCCCTAGATAGAAGCCTATGAGATTTGGTCATTCCTTGTGTGGGCTTGCCATGGGATAACCCCTGTGCTTGAATGCCTGGGAACTCCAGTGCTCCCCTTTACTAGCCGTTAGCACACACGGTTCCACAGACCTTGGTGCCACCTATGCACCCTTCTGCCTAAATCTCCCCAGGACAGGAAGTCACCCCCTTTTAGCATTTCCCATGAAACAGCAGATACAGACAGGCAACAAACTGCTCTTTTCCTGTCATTCTTTCCGCTTTCTCGGTCTTCGTTCTGCCTACATTCCAATGCACACCAGCCAATAAGATATTACAGCCTTCACTTTGTCTCCCTCCTTCTCTAATCCTTGGGAGCTAATAACACTGCCAATGCAATTGAGACAATATCAAGGTGGCCAAATATTACCATTTGCATCACGTTTCTACTGCAAAAATAAACTTTGCTTCTTTGTTTCAGAAGTTCCGTCTCCGAGTCTGTTGCTCCTTGGTGAGAACCCAACATTGGCATTTTCCCGTGTCCAGACTGTGATGTACTTTTTATGCATACTTGCAGATTTGGTTTTCAGGCTAAATCCCCCAACTCAGTGTAAAGCATAGATTTGGATGTAGATAGTGTACATGTGTATGGGCAAGTATGATAACACAGTGGAAAGTTCAATGGTACTTTTTTCTTTATTACTACTTCACAGGTTCTGGCACTCAGTATGGACTAAATCCAAGTCTTGAATATGTGCCAATAAATTTTTTTAATATAACATTTCAGTTTGATTAGCTGACTTTGAAGATGTAGAGGAGAGCCTACTCCAGTGTAAAAAGGCTAGTGCTAATTGCACTAGGCAGGCAAACATTGTGTGCTTGGCAGAAGTTGTGTGCAAACATGGGCAGGCAAACACAGCCTCTTCCTGTCTTCTACATCTTCAGTACAGTAGACAGTCTGATGCCTGCCATCTTTTCCCTGAACTCCCCCACCTATGCAGGGCTAAGGAAGCTAGGTACAGAGAGAAAGGGGCAAAAGATTGTATCAAATTCCATTCTTCTATCCCTATCTGACTCTTTAACACACACACACACACACACACACACACTTGCTTCCTTATTTGTTTGACTATACATTTTAATCTTTAGAAAAAGCATTAATTCTAAATGGTATCCCTCAATAATATCGTCTTTTTATTATTCTTAATTTATTTATTAGGAAGTTCACTTCTTTGCACCTACATAAAATGCAGAGATGAACATCTGCTGTTAAATAATGTTGAACATTCTATGTTAAATAATAAATCTGGAAAAATCTAAATAAATTGACTATTTAATTTTAATTATTCTTGCCTGGAGCAATAACTAACTTTATAGCTTTAGTATTTTACAATATTATCCTGAGGCATATTTAAGTAATTCAGGCTGTATGGGTGTTGCACTCACAGAGAATCTCTCCTAAATGCATCTTTTACACATACCATATGGGGATCTTCCAGATTAAAAAATAAATAAATAAAATTAAATGTTCTAAAAATTCAGTGCTCCTCGTACTCCTTCTACTCTTTTTTTTAAAACTTCGTTATTGATTTCATTTCATTTTATTTTTATCAATTCTTCTTTATAATCACTGCTTTTCTTCTTCAGCTCTCTTATAATCTAGGTACAATCCAGCAGATGTTAAGCACACATTAAGTCCCACTGCTGATTTCAACTGAAGAACTAATCTTGTTAGTTTGAACCAAGAAAGGAGGACAGCACCAAAAGCAAGAACCAAAGAAATGTGAGCAAAGCTTCAGAAAGCTCATTGAGATGTCAAAGTACTTAAGTTTGACAATATCATATTCAAATGTTGTGACTCAAATGTCTTTAGAAGCACATCCTTTCATATTAACAAGTAATTTATTCTGAAAAGTGTTTAATTTGATGGAATACATAACCTTCTCTTTGTCTTGTTCTTCCAGCTTCTCTTTCATATTTTTCTCCCTGCTTTCTACCTTTTTTCTAATTTCTCATCTCTCTCCCCTAGTTTGTTTTCATAGCTATCTGTCTCACTTTTTTGATAACATTTGAAAAATTCTTTGTCAGGAAATATCTCCCAAACATATGGAAACCTCCAGTTCATTTGCCTTGATGGCTGTCACACCTTTATTTCGCATGGCACCTTTTCTATTTCATACTTGTTGAAGAAAGAATCATTTGGAGTTATGCAGGGATTTCTCTGCAGACTATTATCTTCACTCATATTTTACAGCTTTCCCATTACTGAATCTACACAGAAAAATATGTAAAAAGTCAGAGCATCCTTTTCTGCCTTGCCACGAGGACTTGCCTCTGTGGCTTACTCAGAAGTTGCTGGCTATAGTGTTGATTTTTTCAGGAATCGCAGGTGCAGCTTAAGAGGCAGTTGACTTGCTATACCCAGAAAGGGGGGTGGGTGGGATGGGGTAGGGTAGGCACAGTGTTTTGAGTCACATCTGAGCCAGCAAATGGATGTCACAAGATTCATGTTCCTTGCATGCCCAGCTGGAATATCCTAAGCTATCTTCAAAGTCACATTATGGAAATCATCTCAGCATCTGGCTATCACAAATAATCACACACAAGCACACAATTCTCACATTAAAAAAAAAAAAAAAAAAAGGACAACCCACCACCAGCATAGAAGTTAATTGGGGTCAAACTACACATGAAGCTCAGTCTTGTGAATATTTTTCTTCAAAATTTTAAAAAAGCCAAAGCAGTTGCTGAACTACAATCTCAATCGAAAGGTCGCATGCATGAGGAGAGGGTTCTTATCTCTTTCTTAGAGACTCTTTTACTTATCAAACTCACCCAGCCTGGGGGGCGGGGGCATTTCTAGTGGGGACGCATAGAAGTGTCTGTATCATTTCCTACCATAGAATGGAAAATGTGGTGGGGGTGGGTGGGATTGGACAGGGTTATTTTGTTAAGAAAAATAATTTTCAGAAAAAGATATGAATCAGTGCACCTCGTGGGTGATCCTCTGATCCAGATTACAATTTCCTATAGTTCCTTTGATGTAAAGCATTGCTCCTGCAAATTCACATCCAGCTGAGTTGTCTAGGCTTGTGAGAGGGCTAGTACATGCCCCCTCTGCCTTGAATTTGAATCTGGAACCATCTGTCACTCACTGTGATGCATTTAACAACTTATTTGCAGATAAAAATCTGGTATTCGCGCTGAACTAGACTCCACGGTTACTGCAGAGTCTATCGTAGAGGTGGCCAGCAACTCCTCTTGTAGGATTAAACTGGATCATTTTCAGTTTGTTACTTCTGATGATGTGGACAAACTGCTTCGGACTGTATGCCCCACCACCTGCTCTCTTGATCCTTGCCCAACGTGGCTTATTTCATCTGATAGTCATATTATCAGAGAGGGTCTGGTAAATATCATAAATGCTTCTCTGAGAGAGGGCAGGATGCCTCCTTGTCTCAAGGGGGCTATTATTAGACCTTATTTGAAGAAACCTGCATTGGATCCCTCGGAGTTAGCTAATTACAGACTCGTCTCTAATCTTCTTTGGTTGGGTAAGGTGACTGAGCGAGTCGTTGCATCTCAGCTCCAGGCAGTTTTGGATGACATAGATTTAGATCCTTCAGGTGGGCTATGGGGTTGAGACTGCCTTGGTCAGCCTGATTGATGATTTCTAATTGGCAATCGACAGAGGGAGTGTGACTCTGGTGATCCTTTTGGATCTCTCGGCAGCTTTTGATACCATTGACCAGGTATCCTGCCGGGTCGCTTGAAGGAGGTGGGATTGGGTGGCACTGTCTTACAGTGGTTCCGCTCCTACCTCTCTGGAGGATTCCAGATGGTGTCGCTTGGAGACTATTGCTCTGAAAAGTGAGATCTGAAGTGTGGAGTTCCACAAGGCTCCATACTGTCTCCAATGCTTTTTAACATCTACATGAAACCGCTGGGAGAGATAGTCAGGAAGTTTGGTCTGGGATGCTATCAATATGCTGACGGTATTCAAATCTACTTTTCCATACCAACTTCATCAGGAAATGGCATGACCCCGCTCAGTGCCTGCCTGGAGGCGATAAGTAGAATCCAAGCAAGACAGAGGTACTGTCTGTAGGGGGTCGGGATCTGAGAGATGGTTCAGATCTGCCTGTTCTGGATGGGGTTACACTCCCTCTAAAGGATAAGGTTCGTAGTCTGTGAGTGCTCCTGGATCCCAAACTCTCCCTGGTTTCTCAGGTTGAGGCTGTGGCCAGGAGTGCTTTTTATCAGCTTCGGCTGATACGCCAGATACGTCCATTCTTGGAGACTAGTGACCTTAATACGGTGGTACATATGCTGGTAACCTCTAGGCTCAACTACTGTAATGCACTCTACGTGGGGCTGCCTGTGTATGTAGTTCAGAAACTACAATTGGTACAGAATGCAGCAGCCAGACTGGTCTCTGGGTTTACCAGAAGGGACCATATAACTCCGATTCTAAAAGAACTGCACTGGTTGCTGATAGGTTTCCGAACGAGATACAAAGTGCTAGTTATTACCTATAAGGCCCTTAAGAGCTTAGGTCCAGGGTATTTAAGAGAGCGCCTTCTCTGTCGTGAACCCTGTCACCTATTAAGATCATCTGGAGAGGTCCGACTATGGGTGCCGCAAACACGTTTGGTGGCAATTCGGGATCGGGCCTTTTCTGTGGCTATCCCAGAGCTTTGGAACGCGCTCCCTGCTGAAATAAGGGCATCTCCTTCTTTATTTGCTTTTAGGAGGACCCTGAAGACGTACTTGTTTTCTCAGGCCTTCAACTGAGTTTTGATTTTTAAATTTTAAATTTGAATGTGTTTTTAAATCTATAATTTATATATATATTATGAATTTTAAATATGTTGTACTGTATGTTTTTAATTCTGTACACTGTCTAGAGATTTTTATACTAGGCGGTATATAAATTCAATCAATCAATCAATCAATCACTCGGTAGGAACCACGTGGGGAGACATTCACATGCCAGCATCACATGCAGTTTGACACATACATGCTATAGTCTTGTTTGGACACTCCAAACGCATTCAGAGATGCACAAAGGAAATACCTCTGATCTGGGTGGTTTCCAGAAAGCAAGACTTACAACGCAAAAAGTGGTGCAAACTGTGACGTTTTGTGTGCTGAATTCAAACCGCAGTTGAAATCTGTTGTAAGATGGGCAAATAGAGCTTTTTTTTTTTTTGGCAATGTGATATGATGCTATAGGGCTGAACACAGCAATAAAATCTGAAAGAAGGCATCAGAAATGTGAACGGCACCTTGCTTACACCGCAGGGACTGCGGTGTCACAACACAGGCAGTACGGAAGCACACTTAAGGGATATGTCATGACCCTGTGGTAGCATGCAATCTGGAAAGTGCCCTGGTAGGACCACTGTAACAGGTAGAGATTTGAAAGCTCTCTCCTGCTCACCTTTAATGAGCGTGGAAATAATCTAGTCTCTTCACCCAGCACTCAGGGGAAAACCGAAAATACAAGGTAAAGGTAAAGTGTGCTGTCGAATTGGTGTTGACTCCTGGCACCCACAGAGCCCTGTGGTTGTCTTTGGTAGAATACAGGAGGAGTTTACCATTGCCATCTCCTGCACAGTATGAGACGATGCCTTTCAGCATCTTTCTATATCACTGCTGCCCAATATAGGTGTTTCCCATAGTCTGGGAAACATACCAGCGGAGATTCGAACCAGCAACCTCTGGCTTGATAGTCAAGTCATTTCCCTGCTGCGCCATTAGGTGACTTTTTCAACTGAACTTGAAAAGGGAGATAGCTTCAGGAGCTCAATGCCACCGCAATGCACTTTAAACTGCTAAGGAATTTTGAGGAAAGTATTTTGGGGCTCAGAAATATCTGATCATAACCAAAAGGGCTACAGAAAAGAGAGGCTTGAAGCTGCTACAAAGCTACCAGTAACGTGTTTGTTAAAAAGTGACAAGCTGGTTGGGTGGAGCAGCTTTTCTAGTCCCTGGTTAGACAAACGCTGGGATTGTACAACTTCCTCCCTCCTAATCTTTTGTCTTGCTCCAGGTACCTGTTTAGGTTTTCTGAAATACAGTGGAGCCCTAAGGCTTCAAGGCTAAAGATAACTATCCCATAATCAAAAGTGTTTCAAGGGGGCTGATTTAGTGGGGTTTTCACCTAATGGCACTGCAGGCAAGCAAGCTGCCTAGAGAGCAGGAGGCTGTTGGTTCAAATCCCCACTGGTGTGTTTCCCAGAATATGGGAAACTCCTGTATTGGGCAGCAGCGATATAGGAAGATGCTGAAAGGCATCATCTCATACCGCGCAGGAGGGGGCAATGGTAAACCCCTCCTGTATTCTACCAAACACAGCCACAGGGCTCTGTGGGCACCAGGAGGCGACACTGACTGGACGGCACAACTTCTCCTTTCCCCTCCATTACGGTGTTCTCCAAGTGGTCTGTTTACCAACAGACAACTGAAAGGAGAGTGATGGTGAATCTCTGAGTACAAAAAAGGCTTTGGGAATTCAAAACGCTTTAGAGGCTTCTCAAACCTCTAAGGTTCTTCTCTGAGCCTGAGACTGGAGAGGTCTGCTGGCATCTTCATTGGCAGGCCTCTCTTCGGTGATTTGCATGATCAGAGTAGTCATACCCGGCTGTGCCTGAGTGAATTGCCACCATGAAGCTATGAATTCTAGATTCTGGAGGACCTGAAAGAGGCCTGACTCTAACCAGGACATATGGATGGGTCATGCACTCAGCAAGGCTGTGCAAGCAGCCCTACCCAGGCTTCGGCAGCCCTACCTGATCAAGGCCAATCCGGGTGCTGCCTCCCTGGGTAGCATGGGAATTTAATCTGGCCTTTTACCCGTCTTACTTTTTAAATGTATTATTTTATTTATTTAGCATATTTGTATACTGCCCTACATAAGTTTACATAACATATATTAACATTTAAAAACACAACCAAACAGCAATGAAAATACACAGTATTTAATTAATTATATTTATATCTCGCCTTACTTCCAGGCTGGACCCAAGGCAAACTGCATGGGGTTCCCAGGCAGCCTCTCATCCAGGCACTGGTTAGACTCAAGATCTCCTTAGCTTGAGCAAGATGGCTGCTTCACATGGTTCCACACCAGATCCTGGGAACCAATAATTATGTCTTCCATAGACATCCTGACACTGTCCTCGGGCTGAATTATTAGACACAGCGGGAACATGCCTGGCGTGCGTGCTCCTTATCACATGGGGTGTGGGGCTGTTCAGAGGAGCCCTTTCCCCTGGACTTTGGGGCCAAAGTCCAGGGCCTCCTCCACACCCACTGGGGCCCCCCAAATCCTCTTTAGTCTGTACCGGGTGGTGTGGTTTGTGCCCTCAAGAACCAATGTGTTAAAAAATGATGTTTAACTTGCAACTGGGCGTGGGGGGGGTGCTCCAAAGGCCTTTAGGTCCAGGCACTGAAATTACCTAGTTGCACCTCTGGGTTTGCTCATATGATTGGCCCGTCTACAAGTATTTAGAGCTTGTGTAGAAGGACCATTTAATGAACAGCCCTTCCCACCCAATAAAAGAATATGCCAGAAGTGCTCTTGCTGTGTCCTAATAGTGTGGGCCAGGAAAATTGTCAGTATCTGGCCCAGAGAAACTCAGCCCGAGGCTGAATCAAACTTGAGGGAGAAAGTTCTGTTTGGGGTACGAAAACCAGACTCTGTGTTTCATGAATCCTGTCTGATACAAAGACAGACATATTAGGACACCTACCCACTCATCTCAAACACAGAAATATTAATGAACTCTCTAAAACGTGCTCACACTTTCACTGTATTAATTTATAACTTTTTCAGACCAGAGTAACTAACATCAGATTAAATCTAACTCACAGCACAAGCTCCAGTGATCTGGACAAGAATCAGACTGAGGTCATATGCCACCTTATGTGGCACAAACCCACCTCATACCTTTTCCTTGTTGACATTTAAACCCAACTGCATGTTCCACATTTGGAACCCCAGCAGTCCACAGTCACAGGGATCCTCATACCGGACACAGAGTTTCTCCCCTCCACCTCATCTCTCCAGTCCTCCCAGTACATCAGTACTCACAGCAGCACAGCACAACTGCCTTCCAACCCTGGCTCTGTTTTCAGGGTCTAAGAATAACCCTTGCTGAGGGAGAAACTACCTTCTCCTTTGTGCCATCTGAACCCTTTGTGCTCAGACCAGAAGACACTGCCAGGAATGGTCTCCAAGCAACTGCCAGCCACCATGTGAGTTTAGCTCAGTCTCTCAACCCTGAGCCCACTAGGAAATTTTGTGCTTTTGTTCACTGGCTCAACTCAGTGCAAACAATTCCTTCACACTTTGCCTTCCTGCCTCTCACTCCACTACAAACCGCCACACCATTGTGGCACCATTGCTCTAATACTGCTTGGGGAGCAGTGTGGGCAAAAGGAGCTGTGTGTGTTCAGCTGAAACAGGGACAGAGAGAGCATGAGTCACTCACTCATACTTCCTCTCCCTTCACTTCTGGGTCTCCACTGAGAGTGAGAGATGCATATCTCCACTTAGGGGCGAACACTCTTTTGAGTCACCTTTCCACAGAACTTGTGCAAGCATGCAGAGCTTACAGGAAAGAGAAAAAGTTCTGCAGAAGGGAACAGGTGGTAAACCACCTTGGGAAAATAACCCAGAGATGACACAGGAAGAGACAGCTGAGGAACCCCCTGCCTCAAAACTGGGAATGCATAAGATTTCAGGTCAGGTGCCATGACAAGTGGCATTTGACCATTTATTTATCCCTGCTAATTGAGCAAAGAGGCATCTTTCAACAGAGGTGCAGCTAGGTATTTTGAACCCTGGACCTAATGATCGTACGCCCACCCCCCGCAAAATAAGCATTCTTTCTGTGTATATACATTTCACGACAGACTCACAAGTCTGGGTCACAAGTGCATTTGGTTGTGGGTAGGAAGGACTAACAACACCCAAAGGATCCATACATCTTCTTGATCATTCACCACAAACCCAAAGGTCTGGGCCAGAGTGCATTTGACAAACAAACAAACAAACAAACAAACAAAAAACAAGCCCCAAAGGATTAACATGGCTTTTTGACAATTCACAAACTAACTGGGATACAACACATGTCCCTTGTTCCACAGTTCAAACACAAAATGAACTTGGACATATATTGCATTCATGGAAGGTAGGGAGTAAAACCATAACACATGCTCCTTGCTTCACAGTTCCCATGCAGACGTTTTGGAACACAAACCAACTTAAACATAGTGTATATCAGGGTTGCCAGAACCTAAGGGGTATACTCGTGGGTAAAATGGGCCGTAAGCCAGAATTTGGCTTTTTTAAAAGCCAAATCTGGCCACCTAGGTGTATATGTTAATTTTAAAAAATTGTTTGTTTATTCAGATGTAAATTGGTTCCACTTTCATTTGATCGGAGGTACTCTATGGATAGAGATAGCTCTTTCTGGAAGCTTTACTGCAGTAGAGAAAAATAATTAAAAATCACAGGATTGACCAATTTCCTTGAAATAAAAATACAGAGTCATGCCATCTTGGACTACATGTGTGCCCAGTTTCAGAACTCTAAGCCCAGCCATTCTGGAAATGTAAAGGGTTGGACAAAAGGAGAGGGGGATGTTGCACTTTTTTAATGAAGGCAAAGGGCAGATTCCTTCACATGGGGGTGGAATGATGGTCCAAAAGTGGGTGGGTGTGCTTTGGTTCTAGACATTTTTGCAATTTTCTGCCATGAAAAAACCCTCTTAAAGGATTTTGAGTTTTGAAACTTTTTTTAAAATTCAAAAAATCATAAAAATCAATAGATTGGTCAATCCACTTCAAAATCAACACACAGTCTTGATAACCTGTCCTACATCTGTGCTAAATTTCAGAACTAGGACAATCCATTCCAGATATATAAAAGGGATCCTCTTTTCCCCTGAGGAAAACCACTAGGAGAGTGGGCACACGGACCCATCAGGATGCAGAGACTTTAAATCCACAAGGGCTTAAAATGACTCACATTAGTTTCCCCTCCTCCCTCTCAGAGATTGAAAATCTCCCAGGACTAGGTTGGTTTTGCTGCACAGTGTGGTTTTCATTTCCTAACTTCTGGGGAGAGATCAGCAGTGGTTTCTTCAAGAGCTCCCCCTACCTCTAGGCCCCAACCAAGATATTGGCAGGAGATGCGATCGACACACTGGCAATAACACACATGCTTTCCAGTGACAGTGGCCTCCAGCTGCCTGAAAGAAAGAACAAGTCTCACATCCCCAACCAGAATGAGCAGCCCTTTGGACTCCATTTGTAATATGAAGGCAGAGTCTCTTTATTGGTCTGCACCAACCGTAAACTCTTTAGGAGAAGAGGGACTTTTGCTTTCATTGTATATCAGGAACTGACATATACATTTCTGCTGCCATAACAAATTTAAATCAAGGGAAACAGAAGCATGTAGCAGGAAAGCAACACCCTTGAGGTTACACAGCCGCCAGCTATTCTTGTGTTCTATAGCGTAGGGCTGTATAGAATATGGGCCTCTGTTCTTCAAGGCCATTCAATGATATTATCCACTCTGTGAAATTCTGCAAAGCAGAGTTCTTTATAGTCTTTTTGTTTTGATGAATTGTTAGAAGCAATTTTACTTGCTCTTTGAGAGAAACGCAGGATATAATGTTTTTAAAATATACAAACTGATGACTCCTATACTACAAACCATCCATTTAGGAGCAAAATAGTCATTAGGGCAGTTGAAATGTCAGCAGGAGTCCTACAGAAAACAGAGATCTTTGGGTATGAAAAGCAGCAGATGCTCAACAGCTGGCAGAGACTAGATGCAACAATAAATCAGGATGGGAGGTGGCTATTGGGAATGTACAACAGAAGGCCAAGGGCAAAATGGTAAATGCGTGAAAGAAACATCAGCACCACTGATGGAGATATCAAAAGACTTGCCTGGGCTGAATGAGTCTCACAGTTTGTGGCCTGCAGTCAATATGTACTAAATAGAGCTCTGTGGTTTTCAGGGTCTAGCAGGAGAGCTCTAATCTGCAGCAAAGACTGCAGTTTGCATAAACATCAAGATAAACATGTAGATAGTTGCTAAAGGAGCCACCACGTCTCTTCCAGGAACCCTAATCTTCAAGCAAGTTCTCAGAAGTGATGACAAAAATGATGGATATTGGAAGCAGAAGTTGTGACATTGGGCTGAGGATGCTGAGAAAGAGGCAAAGAGCTTTTTCAGGGCCATGCGTTCTCTTGCACCTGGCTGAAGTGGCAGCGTGAGGGAGGAAAACACCTCCTGCGAATTTCCCCAGTAGTAGTGTGCAGATCTGCACAACTGAGAAGTCAGGCCCAGCTGCTGCAGAAACTGCTGCTACTGCTTCCACGCTCCAGCATGTCACTTCCAGTTCTGCTAGTCTCAACAGAGTGTTTTTGTTAGGGTGGTAGAAGAGGAGTTCAAGTTGCTAAGCAGTCACACTTTACTTCCTATTTGGAGTCCTAGCAATATGAGTGGACTGGGGGGCAGCAGTGAAAGCAGGGCACGTAAAGGAAGAACAGGGGTGTGTTCTTCCAGGCAGGGGGAGATTTCACAACAGGCAGGGGGAGATTTCACAACCAAGGGATGAATAGGAAATGGCCTGGTTCAAATAATCATTCAAATCTAGGCTTCATGTGGGTTACTGACATTAGGGTGATTGTGTGAACCCATGCAAAGGCAGGCATCTTAGATTCAACTCAGGCCATAAATCACCTTGGCTTGGGTTCACACAATCATGCTAATGCCAGTAATCCACATTAAAACAAGACTCAAATGATTGTGTGAAGCAGGCTAATGTGTTCTGGGACTTCCCAGTTCTTAGAGTTGGTTCATTTAGGAGGGCTACAGGGACCTTTAATGCCCAGTGAGCCTCTTCTCACGATTATGGAGAAGGGCTCCAGAATGGGCTGTGGGGAGAGTGGGTTAAACCTACCCTCCCCGCAGATGCTCCCACTTGCGTTGCTGGGCACACTTCCCACGCACCCAGACAATTCCCCACACATCAAGGCAGCATGGAAGGTCAGGGGCCGGGATGTGTCAGCCTAGCCTCCATAACTACCAGGATCTACCACACAAGTGTGATATGCATCATGGGGATCCCCCCTCCCCAAGCTCCCCGCAATATGGCAGCCGCGGCTGCCACACGATCAAGAAAACGAGGTTAAGGGAGCGTTCTCTCCCTTAACCATGGTTAGTAGGAAGGCTATTTAGGTGGGTTTGCTGCTGTGGAGCTGCCGGTATGAGAGAGAATGATTCTGGCACTGTGGCAGCAGTCCTCGCCCCCCCCCCGCTTCTCCATTCCCCCATCCAGCTTTTCCTGTTAAATGACTTGTAGGGGACAACTGAGGCCATGTTATGCGTGTTTGTATGTAACAAATAGTTACAGCAGGTTTACAGTTTGTTAGAATCACCTATTTCTATAGCTGGATGCAATCGTTCTTTCCCTTGCCAGCCAAACCTCACATCCCAACCACTCAGTTCCATAATTTCCCTCTTGTCCATTCAAATTCCTGGTGAAAAGAAAAGGAGGCTATTCACACAATTGTAGAAAATCGGGCTAGCCTCCGCTAGCCCGATTTTCTACAGTCGTGAGAACCACCAGGCTCGGCTGCGAGCCTCGTGGTTCTTGAGTGGGTAACCCGCTCAAGTAGCCCGCCCCTTAAACCGGGTTTGTGGGGTGAGCACTCCGCAAACTTGATTTTTGGGATCATGAGTAGCCGCAGCACGGCTACTCATAAGTAGACCCCCGGCAGGAGGCTGAAAAGCAGCCTCCCAGCTCGGGGGTCTCCCCAGTATGCCCTGTGCACTTGTGCAGGGCATACTGGAGCTTCCAGGGGCCACATGGCCCCCAAACTCCCCAGCCCCCACCAGCTCTATCACGGAGCTGGCAGTCATGTGGGCTGCTGCTCCCGCCCTGCTCATCTGCTTCACAAACCGGGTCTCACTGATTGTGAGACCCGGCTCATTGTCTTGCCTTAAAAAAGGTCTTCTAAGGGAATTAGTGACAATGTATGTTCATAGCTTCTACTTAATAGAGTTCCATCAGTTCTGCTGCTGTTTTTTTCATGTGTTTTATTTATTTGATTGATTGATTGATTGATTTTCTATACTGCCCTTCCAAAAATGGCTCAGGGTGGTTTACACAGAGAAATAACAAACAAATAAGATGGATCCCTGTCCCCCAAGGGCTCACAATCTAGAAATAAAGATGAGATAGACACCAACAATAGTCACTGGAGGTACTGTGCTGGGGGTGGATAGGGCCAGTTGCTCTCCCTCTGCTAAATAAAGAGAATCACCACATTAAAAGGTGCCTCTTTGCCCAGTTAGCAGGGGTCACCAGTTTAATAGGTACATGTTAATTTTCTTATTGCATTCCATATGCTAAGTACTCAATTTTCATTTCGCAGTACAAAATTACTAGAAGAGGAGTACATTCCTTACTTGAACTTATTTGGCTGGTAGAAAAAAATAAGTCTTGTTACCAGGCCAAGCAACCTTACTAGCATATAGTGAATTCCAAAGATGATAGCATGTGTACGACATACTGAAAAATATATAGAGATGTGGTACGTGCATATAAGAACATATACTTTCAATACCCCAATTCAGACATTACATCTTTTTAATGGCGGTTGCTTTTTGGTGTTTTATGGTTTTTATTGTTTAACTGATTTTAAGGTTTTAAATGTGATTTTAATGAAATTTCATTGTATTTTAACTTTGTAAGCCTTGGGATGACTTTAAAAAGGTGAAATAAAAATTGAATGAATGAATGAATGAATAAAAGAATGAATGAATGAATAAAATAGAAGAAACTGCTTCTGTTGAATTTCTGCCTGGATGACATCCCTCCCCAGCAGGTGCGTAACTATGATCGGGCAAGGGGAGACAGTTGTCTTGGGGCCCCCCAGCTTAGGGGGCCCCCGAGAGACATGTCACGTGCCTCCCCCACTTCTCCCCGCCAGACAACCACCGCCCGCCTGCATCATATGGCGTTCTCCCCAATAAAACGTGCACCCAGGATCACAGCCGTTGCAGCCCCTATTCTCTGCATGGGGGGCTCGGAAAGGGAGCTGAATAGGATTTACTCCCAGGTAAAGCATGGCAATCGCCCTGATTCCACCAGCGGCACATAAAACCGCAGCCCACCCGCATGGGAATCCTCCAACCGCTTGTGCACCTCGGCTTCCCTTTCTGCCTTGGAAAGTGCGTGTGGGGGGAGAAACTGCTGCCGCTGCCAACATCGGGGAGCTGTGTCTTAGACAGTACTGAGGAAACATCCTCACACTCGACACTTGCCCATTGCAAACACGCCTCTTTCTCTGTTGCCCTGCTCCTCCACACGTAAACCTCTCCCTCGAACTCTGAAAATACAAATCAAAATCATCCCGTTTAAAAATACAATTCTCATTTTGCACAGAGGTCATTCTCTCCCCCGCCCCTTCCCATAAGGTCTTTCAGTATAGGTTTGACTATCTGGTGATTTGTGTGTGTATTTATGTCTGTGTACGTTAGTGGGTATGTTCTGTAACCTTCTAGGCTGACGTAGAAAAACCACCAATGTGGGGTCCCCCCCCTTCTTTTTTTCCATGCAACATTTTTGCATTGGGAGGTGGGGACGAGACCGAGACAAAAGCGCGAGCGGCTGGCTCACGGTGCTGCTGCGGCAGTGTTTGTGCAACTTGGGGGGGGGGTTTGGGGGGGAGAAGTGGGGTGGGGGCCATCCATGCCGCAGCACCACGGCATGCTCCCCAATGTTGGCGGCAGCAAGGAAAGTCGTGTGGGCTGCAGCCGCCGAACTTCGTTAGCTGCTAATCTGACTGCCAAAATGAAATCCTTTCGTGGTTGTTTGAAATAGGACATCAGCCCAACACACCGGGCGGCACTCTCCCTCTTCACTCACCCACCCCCCACACAGAGACACACGCCGCCTGAGTCCCCATCGCACCCTCCCCCAGCAGGCAGCTAAAGGGGTCTGGTGGTAGTAATGGGGGAACAGGAGGTGCAGCAGCCCCTCCCACCGGTTCCGGCCTTGGGGAATTGCCAAGTTTCTCCGACTTAGGGGAACTCTGGGGATGACTAATCGCACACCAGGCTAGGGTTTACAAGGGCTTTCTTTTCTCCTCACCAGCAGTTGCTAACCCCGCTCGCTCCAAGAAAGGTTCTGCCGTCTGAGAAGGCTGAACAGGAGCCGGAGTCTGGGTCACGGGAAATTCCCCAGCGATCACCCGAGAGAGAGTAACGCAGCAGGGCCAAGGCAATGAGAGGTGGGGGTGGGGAGAGAAGACTCTTCCTTCCGGCGAAGAGTTTGCAAGACAAAGGCTGCAATCCTACGCACGCTTACTCGAGAGGAAGTCCCATGGAGACTTCAGTGTTAAGTAAACACACACAAGCATTGCCCTGTAACATCCTCTCCTGCATACCTTCATTCGAGAGTCGACCGACGTCTCGAACAGCTGCCTCCTTGAAAACTTCATTCGTTTTAATGGGGCTTGCCTCGTACCAGCAGTTTGACCAAAGGGTATCAGCGAGGGGCCCATTTTAAAATTTTGTCTCTGGGCCCACTCCAGCCTCGTTACGCCCCTGCTCCCCAGTCCAATCTTGAGTTGAAAAATTAAAGCAAAGTGTGGCTGTATGGAGTTTAATTTGAAAAGCCAATATAATATCCAAGCTTGTCTTTACTGCTTGGAAGTTAAGATGACCACCTTAACTTGATCACTCTTTTCAGAGCATGAGTGAAAATTGTAAATATCTTAGGTTCCATATAAACACTGCACTCAGTGTGCCTGTTAAACACAACTACAGCGGTCAGAATGCCCCAGTGGAAACCACAGCTGTGGTCTTGTTTCCTGTAATTACTGCAGCAGGATTAGTACCAATTTACTAATTCTTTTGTCTGATGCATCATAATATAGCCAATGGGCAGAAGTGCTCATGCAGCAGTGGGGAGAAGGCGATTAAAAAACTGGATGCAGTGGGGCTACTATAAAGCAAGCCACTTCTACCAAACTGAGTTGAGTTGGTCAGAACTGGTTAGTGTGAAGCTCCATAGCGGTAAGGGAGTGCATGGAACTGGTTCAGGCAGTTTGGTTCAAATCTGAACTGAACCGCCGGTCCAATCAAACTGGCCAGTGGTCTAGTCCGTTCAGTAGAAGTAGATCGACTCAGTTCCAGCCTCCGTGCATCCACAGAGGCTGGAACCAGGCTGCTGCCAGCCCACACTGCTGGGGGGCAGTGTTGGCGGGGCTTAGAGGAGCCGCCATGCTGACGACAAAGAAGCTATTAAGGTGCCCTCTCACCGTGCCCATCCCAGAACACTTTTAAAGGATTCCCCCACCCCTTTGCTTGTAGAGGGGAATCCTCATCCGATTCCCTTTTACAAGAATAGCCCTCAAAATGAGTCGAACTGGTGTGTACTGAACCGGGCTCAGTTCAGTTTGACCAGCTGTCTTTTTTTGAGGCTGGTCCGGTTAAGTTCTAACTGGTTGAACCAGGGCTGGTTCGAATCAAACAGGTTCTGCAAACCCACATATAGCAGCATCAAACTAACTAGCTTATCAATGTAAACAGTTTCTGGTCATCTTGCTAGCATATAGTGAATGTTGCCAACTAGTCTGTCAAGGCTCCAGTGAAGTGAATCTTTTCCCTGCATGCAGTGAAAAGCTATACCTGCCTGCAAAAACTTGATTTTTACCTCCCCACTGCAAGTCTCTTTTTTTCTTCAGATTCTGTGTGGGCTGGAACTGCCGACATACTTTTCTGCTGTTGTGAAAACATGACCGGGGCATACATCTAGAGCAGCGATCTTCACTGTTTTAAAGTGGGGGCCGCAGCCACTGAGATGGCTCATTCTGTTAGTGGGGGGAGCGAGGGCAGTGGCAGCCGTGGGAGGGAGGGAGAGACAGTATGTGTGGAGGCAGGAAGAGAGGAGGAAGGATGTGAGGAAGAGAGGAGAGCGCGTGTGGTAGCTGTGGTGGAGAGAGAGGCGCAGGAGGAGCAGAGAGAGAGAGAGAGAGAGAGAGAGAGAGAGGTAGCCAAGGAGACTAGAACAGGAGGAGGAGACTGCCATTGGAGTCTGTGTGGGCCACCAGTGGCCCAGCACAGATCCAGTGGGCTGCACAATGAAGAATTGCAATCTAGAGAATCACTGAAGAATCACTTTAGCTTGTTCAGAATCATTTGCAGATAGCCATATAAATCAAGAAAGCAATATCCATTGAGGGTCAAAATGCAGACCATTCAGCTTTTGCTTTGAACCAGACAGAGTAGTGATGCACGAAAGGATTTGGCCTAGAACACGGAGAATGAAGAGTCTTCCTGATAGGAAAATTGTGATGGAAAACACTACACCTAGCTGCTTGATTTGAATATGAGTTTAGGCAAATATTGTGTCATTTGTTTTAAAAATACATGCCAACTGGACTTAGGCAGCAGTAGCAGAAGTCAGGGCAGAGGACGGTCAGGAATGCTTTGGAGCCTGAGTCAGTGTAACCAACTTGGCAGGGCTGATTCATTTCCTGAGCTGAGCAAATTGATGTAAAGAAAGCAAAAATACACCAAAGCCCTCGTGTTTTTTCCCCTTGGGGGGTCCTGCCTTTTTAGAAGCCTAAAGCGAAAGTAATCTCTGGGCAGGAAAAAGAACCACAGCACCCACAAAGCCCAAAAGAAATACCTCCTTCTACAGAAGGGACTGAGCACATTCTGCTTTCAATCTCACATAAAGGTCTGCAGACAAAACTCACATAACGGAATGCCAAATCTGTCTGTCTGCAACCAGGGCAGGGCAGGGGGTTAGTGAGAGTTTATCTGTCTCAGACCTCTCCCTCCTGATGGAAAAACAGTAACCAGTCTTTAATAGAATTACTTCAATGGACAACATCCACTAGAAATCCAGCATCACTGACACGCCTATCCCCGAACACACACACACACACACACACACACACTCTCTCTCTCTCTCACTCTACACCACCTGGGAATTGGGCCCACTGAATCCAGTGGGGAAAGGCCAATTATACACAAGCCACTTCCACAAGAGCAGTTATATCAGCGATTGAGCTCGCTGATTCTCTCCAGCAGTAACTTCGCACCTCACAGAGGAGTTACAGCATTTACTTCAGTATTCTGAATGGATGGAAATGAGTTCTCTCTTTTCTGGCCTCCTTGCTGTAGGCCTCTTCCCCATTACAGAATAAAGTGATCTGGCAGTTACTTAAGCAAGACTGGCTCATGAAACTCTGGGGCACACAGCTGCATTCAGGTGGAAAGACCCTTCCTGAAAATGCAAGGGAGGCAGAAGCAGAACAAATCTTTCACAATACCCCAGCAACTATCCCCTCCCCTGCTGTTGGCTGGCCACGTAGGAGGGCAGCACTCCTACGTTTCCCAGCTACAGATCACCCAGCTTCCCCCCTCTTCACAGCATTCTGAGCGATGCAAATGCTGGCACTGCTGCCCCAGGGCCGGTGCATTCTGTGAGAGCAGGTGGAGAAGCTGTCAGTCCAGGAGCTAGAATTAATATCTTGTAGTTCCTCCACATCAGTCCCCAAGCGGGAATTCCCTGGCTCTATAAATAAGCAGTCTGGATTCTTTATGTTTCAGAGTTAAAACATTTATATCCCAACTTCAGTAGCAATCACTAAGTGGTGTTCACACAAGCTGGCCCTCAACTCATGTTGCTCTACTCACTAATCAAGGGTTGCCAATGTTTCAACTGGCCACTGAAGTTGTGCTTTCCACAGCAATGTGATGGGATGTATCTCCAGGCTGAGAAAAGCTTCACTTATTGATTCTGGCACATCAAGCGACTGTAGAGGTTTGAAGAGCAGGCCATGCTATTTCTGTGGTCAGCTTGCAATTCTACTTGTATTCTGGGACAGGACAAAGAAGTCCAAAGATTCAACTTATTTAGCTTCCAGAACTGGCAACAAAATCTAGATCAGCCTCCCCTTTCCAGTACATCTTTAACCTTTGGACCACATGCTCCAGCAGCAGTTCCAAAACCAGCAATGGAATCCTGAATCCAGAACCCCTGCTTTTAAACTTCTGCTGGACCTATTGAAACTTCAGCATTTTAAACTTCTGCTGGACCTATTGAAACTTCAGCATTTTAGTGCAAACAAATACAGAAGTGCAGGCAGCAGTAAACTTCTGCAGGACCTATTCAAACTTCCTACCCTCCTGGTTCAGCATTTTAGTGCAAACAAATACAGAAGGAAAATACAATGTTACATGAGTTGTACAGTCTTTTGTTCAATATGGACAATGCCTCCCACATATATGACCCTGTGTATGACGTATATGTATACAAGGCTGGCACATGACCTCTGAGGGTCAGATATACAGAGGGTCCAATAGTTTTCCTCTTTGGGGGGAAACACATACATTTTGTAAAACCAAGGACTTTAAATCTTTTTTTAAAGCTTATATTAGGTTATCTGAGATCAAAAAAGCCCAGTTCAGACATCATGTTGTACCTGCATGCAGATGTCTGTACACCTGGACACCTTTTTGTAGGCATAACTGCAGATGTGTTCAGAAGTGAACCTGAGTACAGGCCCCCACAAATTCAGGCTATAGATGTGAGACAGGAACAGACACACCTAGGAGGCATACTGAACATAATGTGTGCTGAACATCACATGTGAATAACTGCATGTGTGTACAGATTCATATACAGATTGAACGTGTGTTGAATATAACATGTGAATAAGCTACAGTCCGGGGTAGGCAACGTGTGGCTTTCTAGATGCTGCTGGACTACAACTCCTATCACCCCCAGCCACAATTTATTCCAGCTGAGGATGATGAAGTTGTACTTCAACAACACCTGGAGAGCCACAAGGTGCCTATGCCTGCTATAGTCTTTCACTTATACGTGCTTAAGAGCCAAGCGACAGACAGATACACACACAGGCTTCACTACTGCATCTAATAAAATAGCCCTGAGTGAGGCTACTCTGTGACACCCCTTATTCTCAACAACAATGCTTAGAGGGGAGTCTCAGACAGAGGGAAGTTTCGCTCATTGCACTGACAAACAGTGTGGCTAGGAATAGCATCTAGGCCTTTTGAATACAATTTGCCCACAAGATGCCTGCTGACCAATGGCCACTTCTATGAAAAACAAGACCTCAGCTAAAAGCAGGGGCTAGACTTCAATCTGGACAACACGGCTCCCAAATGTGGATATATTCTTTTGCCCACATCTTCTGTGAAGTGAGAAACCCAATCATTTCTAGAGCAAGACTGATGTCACTTTAGACACCACCTAGCTGGCAGAGCCAACGAAGGACCAAGAATGTGAAATTCCAGGAAAGCATCAGCATGAGAAACATCAGAATATTTCTTCAAGTGGAAAAGAAATTCTTTCTAGCTTGTGTCACTGCCCTCGCCTCAACTGTCTCCCGGCTGATTTCAAGGCTAGAGGCCTAATCCTGAGAGGGGATTCATGCCCAGTAAACTAGAGGGGGGACTGGTGCTGAAAATGATAACTCTTGGCTTCGCTCACAGTAAGACACTGGTGTTTAGTGGGTTATAGCTGGGGCTGCCAACTTTCTTCTTGGCAGGGATCCTGTGCCTTTCAAAAGCTAACGCAAGTAGCCAAAACTCTCCTCAGCACACAGACACCAGTGCTGGGAAAACTTCACCTGATTTATTGTCAATTAGTTTCATATGAGTATATCATATTATCAGCCGTAAAAAGTGGCACCCAAAATGTTGTACATGCACAACAAAACCATCTGAAACACACATCTAAAACACCAGAAAAGGCCAGGACTAGTGCTAATGTTATCAAGCTAATGTTTTGCACAGATCATTAAATTAAATAGAGCAAGTGCCATCAGGGAAAGCTTTCTGATAGTCAGGCTTTTTAACCTGGAAGTTTTTCACACCCGACTTTTAATTTACATCTCCTCTGAACGGAGGTGTGTTTTTACATATTGGTCAGATTTACCCTGAAGTCCCTGCAAACTATTGGGGAGCACTTCACACATGGTTTAGGTTTTTCATTGCGCATCAGAGTGTAGATTTATATCTGGAGCAAAAAGATCCACTTTTTGCATCGTTTTGAGGGGGCAACTTCAAAATCGCAGTAAAGCCTCACAGTAAGCCCACAGTAAAGCCTGCTGTCTGGGAAAACTCCTGGCAATGGAAAGCCAGCCAGTTAGGAGGCCAGGCATGCTTCAGTTGGCAAAGCAAAGCATTCATTAATTGGCCCCACTACAGAGAAAGCCTGGCTCTGAGCCCTTGACTGCAACTCACATCCGTAAAGGACAGGATACAGAACCGAGCCTCCTACACAAAGAATTTTGTGGGAGTAGCACATGTATGTGTGCACTTGTGTTTTAAAGGAGAGGAGAAAACAGCAAAAGTTGGAGAACTCAAAGAGAGAGGCAAGTCTCCAGCTGCTGCCAAACAAGCTGTATTACTTACTGATGTACCCTGACTAGTAGGTTTTAAACAGGGTGGTGTGTTTCACCGTTTAACTTCATTGTTAAGTTCCTTCTGTCTCATGCCCCTCCTCTAGCCATGAATTTGGTGCCCCATATTTCAGTTACGCCTCAGCCCAGGATAGTTGGGATACCATCTTTCTGTCTTTTCTTCTCCTTAATTACACATTTTAACTTTCAGTCAAGAGAAATGCAAGGCATTTAACTCCTCCGAATAGACCAGGTTATATTACACATTATTATTTCGAGTCTGTCATGCAGCAGCTTCCTACGCCCCGATGAGGGGGCAGCAACAGCAGCAGCACTAGGCGCTTCTTGCTCGGAGCAGGGGGCTCCCAGTCCCTTTCAGCTCTAAAATGCTAGGCTAGGCTTCGCTTCTCTCCGGCTGCGAACCCTTCCCTTCCATCCGCCCTCTCCAAATAAGCGCAGCTGCTGCTTCCACCACCCTCACGCCATCCTCCCCCAGAGGGAAAAGATACAGGTCCTGCTGCGGTATCTTGAGGAGAAAAGCAACAGGGTGGTCAGTCGGGGGATGTTGAGCAGACAAACAACAGCTGAAAAGGAAGCGGCCAAACGGCCCCTTCCCAGGCTGGTCCTCCGCTCCGCTAGAAGCCACCTGCAGCTGCGTGTCGGAGAAAGAAACGTGGAGTTCTGCCCACACGGAGTTATGGGGAGAAAGAGACAGGCTTGCACTGCTGGGGGACGTTTGTAAAAGTTACTCTGCGAGAGAAGGCACGGAAAGGGTTGCTTGGTTTTGATCATTGCACAGAATGTTTATCTGTTACACAATAGTAACTTCTTCTGGGAAGGCAAGAGGTCTCTCTTATGGGCTCTGTGTGGCTACTAGTTAACTTAAAAAAAAAAAAAAAAAAAGCCAAGTGGTGCCAGGCTCTGAGCAGAAAAAGGCATCACTCACATCAGCACCCATAAATACAGCATGTGGTGGGGGGGGGAGCACTGACAAAATGTATGAAGTTTCTCCACGCATATTCCAAAGGGCGGGAACTGGAAATCACACCCATAATGCACACCAAGCGGATCCACCACCACCACCACCTCAGCGCAACAGGTTGTGGAAGAGACTGAAGTCTGCTGCCGCCCTTCCCCTCTAACAATCCAGCTGAGCGGACTTCTAGCTGGCCAAGGCCGGGGGTGCAGGGCGAAGCAAGGGGGACGCCAACACTTACCCAGGGCCAGCAGCAGCAGCAGCCGGCAGCGGCGGCGAAGAGCTGGCTCCATGCTCCTCCGAGTCCTAGCCGGCGGGCGATGCTGGAGCACACGCTGCCTCTCCTGTAGGCTGCGCGAGTCGGTGGCAGTGTCACCACAGCTCCGAGCAAGCGAGAAAGAAAGAGAAGCGCCAAGGCCCGCCCAGGGCAGCGGGCTGGGGCCGGGCCGGGCGGCGTGGAGCAAGGTGAGGGGCGTTGCCGCAGTCGCCGCTGGGCGTCTCTGAGCCAAGCCCTTCAAGTTCCACCACCCAACTTAAAGAGCCGCAGCAGCGCAGTGTGAGCGAGTGGTCTCGTCTGAAGGGAAGCGGGCTTTGGCCCTAGGACGCTCTCCACGCCGCCACGCTTCGGCCCTTTGGGCACTAGGGAGAAGGAGAGAGCAGCCGCCGCCACCGCCGCCGCCGCCGCCCGGCTCCTCTTCGCACTAGCCCGCCTTCGGGGGAGCCAGGAGGCGAGCGGGAGCCCCAGGCCCGCGCCTCTCGTGTTCAAAATGCAGCCCGAGGAGGGGGCTGAATGGCTTTCTGGTCGAGTCTGGTGTGGACCGCACTTGCTAGCCCGTTGCTGGGGCGGCTCGGCAGCAGTGCGTGTGTGTGTGTGTGTGTGGGGGGTCCTTCCACCTGAACCTGGGGTGCTTGTTGTGACCCGCTGCCCCTGCCCCGCCTTGACCAAAACAAAGCAGGCCTCCTTGTTTGCTAACCGGAAGGAACCCAACAGCTGGATTCAGAGGGATCCCTGGCTGTGGTGGGCAGCATTTCTCGTTCAGGTGTGCTTTCAAGTCTGGAGGGCGGGGCGGGGCGGAGTGCGGGGACAAGCACGCCCTCAGAAAAGTAGTTGCCCCCCCACCCCCACCCGGCCAGCTGCCTGCCTCCCTAACATGTGGGACCCAGCAGCCAGCTCGCCCACCAGAGCTGCGCTTTGCCTCTTCTACACTCCTCCCTCATTTTGGTTTTCCTGGTGCTGCCAAGAGCAAGCATAGGGGTGCAGAGAGGGGGGAAGCTGAGGAGCAGCACTCCTCATTTAAATTTCAGGAAAGACATTGGTAGAGGGGAGAGAGAGAGAGAGAAGTGTGTTTGGGGCTGGGGGTGTGTGTGTCAGTAAAATGACAGTGGGGACTCCTCAACTGCTGCTTGGGGGAGAATCTGCACACCTGCAGAGGCTAGGAGGAGGCTAGTCTTGATGGCCAGCCAGGGGGCAGGCCGGGGAAGTAGGCTGTCACCTGTGGTCATCAGCTCTTTAATGAGGAGGTGGTCTCCTCCAGCACCCCTGTAAACTGGGGTTACTGTGCTGATTGTGGTTCCTTCTTTGTATAAAGTAACAGAAGAGTTCCATGCCACCAGCAACAAGCTCTAGGAGTCCAGGTATATTGCCTAATGACCTCAACCTGTCCTAATGTGAATTTCTAAGCTGTTCATCCTGCAAACCTAAGAACTGGAAATGTCTTCTTCCTCTACTTCTTCAGGAAGTTGAAGTTCTTGAGAGACTCAATTCTGTGGAAGTCAGTGGTGAAAATGAGCAGCAGTGCACAGGCCAAGAACTGGTAAACTATGCCAGCTTGCGTCGGTTACTAAACTTAGGGTCAATTCACACCAGTAGCAACTGTGCATATAGCATTCAGGTACTCATTACTTCTCCATGGCACTCTCTATGTGTGTGAACCACTGTAACTTATAAACCAGTGGATCTGTATGCTCAAATGCAGCTGATTTCATAAAAGGAGCCCAGCTTTGATAGGGTATTACTATTGTGAAAATAGGCTGTAGTTGGACATATAATAGCATGTTGAACTGCATCACACCATATACCTTGCAAATGATCAGCAAGCACACAGGAGCCCCAAGAATAGAATGCAGGAGTGTTGCCACCAGTGAGAACCATCTTTGATTCACAAGTAAAACACTGGAGTTGGGATAAAATCCACTTTTGGCACAGGTGGAAACCCTAAGGAGGTTGGGTGCTATCCCATTGCACAGGACTGTGTTGATGACCTTCAGTCCAGACCTTCATCAAGCCTGTCCCTGAAAGTTGCACTGCAGTTCTGGAAATCTAAATATTAGATGCAGCATAGGTAGGCAAGTGAAAGATATGCATGTACCTAGTTTCCATTGTTGATTCTCGCGTCGGCCGCTGATGGGTCTTGCACTGACCAGGGCGGCAAGAGGGTATACAGCTGCCCCACGCCAGAGGTTTTTGAAGCAGTGCTGGAGGAGGAAGCATGGTGGAGGAGGTAGGACACCCTCCCCACCCCCACGGTCAAGCCAGTTCAGACATTGTTTTCCGAACTGGTTCGGCGTTCTAGGAATAGAACACCAAACCGGTTCGGCAATGGGACAGCACCCAAATACCTTGGGTTTCCACCTGTGCCAACATTAGGTATTGCACCTAACGTTAGATATAGCACCTAATGACCTCAACCTGTCCTAATATTAGGGTCACCCAAGGTGTGACGTTCATCCCAGCTGCCCAGCTAAAGCAAGTAGGCACCAATATGGGCAGCAGCAATATAGGAAGGATGATCACTTTAGTGACAACGACAAAGTCATAATTTAATACTGTGTGGGAGAAGGCAATGGTAAACCACTCCTCAGGGGCGTAACTACTATTAGGCAAGGGGAGGCAGCTGCCTGGGGGCCCCCATGTCTCGAGGGGCCCCCCAGAGGCAAGTCACATGAGAAGTGTGTGTGTGTGTATCAGCGAGGGGCCCGCTTTAAAATTTTGTCTCTGGGCCCACTCCAGCCTTGTTACGCCCCTGTAGCTTGGCCACAGTGATCCATGCTCTGGTAAGCTCCAGACTCGACTACTGTAATGTGCTGTCCTTGAAGATGGCTCAGAGGCTGCAACTAGTACAGAATGCAGCTGCAAGGCTGCTCATGGGTATATCTGGCTGGACACACATAATGACAGTCCTAAAGGTGTTGCACTGGTTGCCGATTAGCTACTGAGCCCAATTCAAGGTATTAATATTGACATACAAAGCCCTAAATGACTTGGGGCCCCAAATATCTAAAGGAGCTTCTCCTCATATAGATCTGCCCAGGTATTAAAGTAAGCCGCAGAGGTCCCCTTGGTAGTACCACCTCTCTTGGTGGTTCGAGCGGTGGGGTCACGTGAGACAGCCTTCTCCATGATAGTCCCCAAGTTATGGAATGACCTCATATTTCCCCACTTTTAATTAATTTCCCAGGCCATTGAGATCTCTTTTATGTAAGCCTTTTACTATCTGACCAGAAAAATGAGACACCTCTAAACGTCGCCAAGTTTTGTTTGACTGCTAGTAAAATCTGGCAATGGACATTAGCTCCCGCATAGTGAAAGGGAGCTCCATCTCCATCACAGTTTTTAGACAGCATGTCAAATCGTGGCGCTTTACCCAGGCTTTTATATGATTGTCTCCACTGCTGCTTCTTGTATTTTGTACTGTTTTTATGCTTGTGTGTTAATTTATTATTATTATTTTTTAATCAGATTTGTTTTTATACTTTTTAGCTCAGTATTTTCATGTGTCTTTTTTATAATCGTGTTTTTAAATTTTATTGTGAGCCGCCTTGAGATTTTCTTAATGAAAGGTGGGGTATAAATTTAACAATAAATAAATGGGCTTGAATTTACTCTGTATAGGTGGACATTGTCAGAAACAGTATTAATGACGTTGCTGTATTGTGTTTAATTACATCCCCTGCCGCCCCGACCTGTATTGAGTTATTTTCTGGTCAAACTTTCAAAATAAATATTGAAAGATTGATTGGAATGACCTCCCTGCTTAGGTGTGTCAGGCTCCTTCATTATACCTTTTTCAACAATTGGTGAAGATGCACTTCTTTACCCTGGTCTTTGGGTCAAAGTAGTATTGTTCTCTTGCACTATGTTGTTTTAAATAGTTTGCTCAGTTTTTATAAGTTAATATTTTAGACTTTTAAAAAAATATTGGTAATGTGTTTTAATTGTTGTAACCCATTCTGAGACTATAGGGATTTTCACACTGGGCTTTTAAAGCCCTTTAGCTCGCATCTCTTCCAGAATGGAGGGTGTGCGTTCACATATCAGGCAGATTTACCCCAAAGTCTCTGTGAGCTATTGGGGAGCACTTCACACACAATTTGGGTTTTTCACTGCACATTAAAGTGCAGCCTGTTTTATATCCAGGGTAAAAAAAAACCACTTTTTGCTTGAGGTTTTTCGGATAACTTTGAGTTCACAGTAAAGCCTCCTAGAAAGCCCGTAGTAAAGCCTGTTGTGTGGAGAACTCCCATGGGTTATAGGGCTCAATATAAATGCAAATAAATAAAATAAGTAAATCAGCAAAGAGTTACACTGTAGACTGCAAAGCTGCTTTCTAAAGGGCATCAAAGGGAATATTCTTGCTAACTGATTGTAATCTGTGAATGGTGAGAGAAGCTATACTTGAAAGAATACTTCGTATTCCGTGTGAACTACAGAAGCAGGATGGAGAAATTATTATGTTACACATGCTGCTTTCCAACAAAAGCAAAAAGTTCTCAAAGTGGTTTAAATAGCAGAAGATATGAGATATGGAAGGGCTGAACTGAGGTGAAAGGAGACCTAGAGAGAGGGGGTAGGAGGGACTGCAGCAATGGTAACAGGAGGGCTGGAGCTTCCCTTCCTCTTCTCACCCTTCTCTTCCCTTGCTTCCAGCTGCTATGGAGCCATTTTGCCAGATGCATGAGAATGTACATATGCATACAAAGCCTCCATATAAGCTATGAGAGTGCTCTGGAGCAACCTAGAAGTTAAGGTCGTTCACACGACCAAAGTGGAGAGGGCCGCTGGGGGGAAGGCAGGAGCATTCTTACATTGGTATCCTTGTATGTTTCCTAGCTGTTTGATTTAACATTCCATTGTCTACACATAATTTGCCAGGACTTCTACTCTCCTTTGGAATACACTTTGGTTTTTGAAGCAAGAGGGGTCTCTACTTTTAAAAGCTCCTTTTACTTTGCTATTTAATCATGCCAGTATCCTTTCAGACCTTTCCAGACTGAATGCATTGTTCTGGTGGAATTTTTATACAGTGCCTGTGCATTCTTGAGGCTGCTGCTTTTGGGGGGTGATTTTTTGGGTCTTATACACTGTCTTTTTGAATTGTCTTCTAATTAGTGTGCTCATTTTTACACCATTCGTCCACAACCACAAGCGGAAAGTTAAGTGTGATGCTTTTTCTTCTCAGAATTTTCTCTTTTACAGCTGTTGGATTTTGACCATTATGGAACCCATTTCTTAGAAATTCAGTTATATTTATGTCTTGGATCCATTCCAGTGTCCCACTTAGGAATAAATTGAAGGCTGACTTTCTGGACTTAACTGGTCTAGGAAGCAATACTTTGAGAAAACTTATCTCCAGGCACCACCCTGAGATGTCTAACATTTCCCATAAATTCAAGGATAGTTTACGCCACCAATTATTACTGTGACAGTTGCTTTAAAATGAGAAGATGAAAGTCACAATCCTCACCATGTTTATTTGGAAGTATGGGACTTCAGAGCTTTCAGGACTGCAGGCTGAAATTAATATCTGTTTTCAAAACCTGGATCTGTTATTGACAACCTCAACTGCTTGAGCTGGACCCTGTAGTAACGTTAGGTGAGTGCCCCATAGTGGTTTTCTTTATCGTTGGCTGTCTCTGGAGCCAAAAAGTGATCCTTGTGATTGAAGAATGGTAACAGAAAAATCATAATGTACTTTTCTGAAACTGATTTAATGGGCATTAGTTACAGATGTCCTGTTCAGAAATATTCCATAGAAATATAGGAGAAGAATTGTTCTTGTATTAGACAGCAGAGTGAGTTAGGAGGAAGGAGGGGGACAGAGGACCGGCATACATGGCTCATCAAACGCCCCTATCAGAAGGTACTTATTATTACCTCTGGATCTCAAAGCAGAAATTCTCATGCTTTTATAAACATACCATGTAGCAGGAAACCTTATAGCAGCAGGAAACCCGTTCACAACAAGCTGTTGTACTTTCTAACACATTTCTTGAGAGTGGTGGCTGCTCACTTGACCACAAGCCTGCTTGTGTATGTGCTAGTTTCTGCTGTGCTGTTTCAGGCAGCAGTGGCTCAACCAAGTGGAAGGCTATGATGTGCATTCCTGATAACTTACCAGCTTTGCAGGGTGCAGGATGATTTTATGCAAGATGCTGTTGTCAGAGCTGGAAGGAACCATTCTGTAGATGGGTGTGACTAAAGGTTCTTTCCAAATTGACTTTAGATGGAGAGCAGGAAAATTGCCTAGTTGTGTTCAATGTCCTCCCTCAAAGAATGACCCTAGGAAGAGAAACATCTCTTCATCACAGCACGATTCACAAGTTTTTTAAATCATTTTTTTCTACATAAAGCTATGGAATACAAGTACAAATCAATAGGAAAGGAGCGAAAAGGGATTGTTAACTGGAAGGATTAATGCAAATGCATGATGTATTTGCCCAAGTCAGGGGAAGTCTAGTCTGTAGTCTACCACAACTGTAACATACACTGAGGCTATTCTCACAATCGGCTAAAACCGGGCTGGGGAGCCTAGCCAGATCTTAGCAGAACGTGAGAACCACCAGGCTTGTAGACGAGCCCGGTTGCCTCAAAGCGCCGCGGGTCACCCGCTTGCTTAAGCCCTCCTCTTAGCCCAGGTTAGCAGAGTGAGTGCTCCGCTAACCGGGGTTTCCGGATCATGTGTTGCTGTGGTGTGGCTCTGCACAGCAGCAACTCATGAGGAGACCCCCAACCTGGAGGCTAAAAAGCCTCCCGGCTCAGGGGGTCTCCAGCATGTCCTGCACACTTGCGCAGAGCATACTGGAACTTCCGGGGGCCGCATGGCCCCTGAACTCCCAAGCCCCCGCTGACTCCGTGATGGAGCCGGCAGTCGTGTGGGTGGCCAATCCAGCCGCCCAGGGCTTCCCCTCCGGTCGTCTGCGGGGAGAATGGGCCAAGTCCGCTCTCCCCGATCGTGAGACTCACCTCACTGGGTTGGTTCCCAACTACATTCTGCCTCTTTATTTTTTTTTAAGTGCTGCTGAATTACAAGCAGGCCCAGTAAGAGCTATGTTCTGCCAAAAAGCATTGTCCCCAAACATGTACTTTTCTTCCTCCAACCCTCAGGCTCCAAATTTTGTTCATTTGCAGTCCTCCTAGAGACCATCAATATTTACACAGTTAAATCATTGTTATCCCTACAGAGAACTGCTTCGTGGTGGTTTTTGTGTAAAGAAATGGACAACTGTACAAACATGTGAATAAAAATCCATACTTAACATGGTAGCAATTTTTTTTTCATTTTTACTTTAAGGGCAGTGGGATGAGGAGGGCACAAGGGCAAACCACCTCAGCCAACATAGACAGGTTTGTCAGGTCTCGGGGTTTTGACTCAAAGTTTTAGCCGCCTTCTCAGGCTTAAACTACACATTCCACAGAGTCCTGTGATTCTTTCCTCCTGAGTTTTTCCTTGAACCCACAGAAGTCTGGGATAGGCTATGCTTGAATGGGGGGAAGGCAAAAAAGGACTGTCTCACTCTCACTGGTGTCATTTTTTCAACGGGATTCTCCTCATGCTCCTTTTTCACACTCAAAGAGGAGATATGGAGAGACCCTGTGTGCCTTTCCCCCTCCATTGGTGAAAGAGGGTGATTCTGAGCTGGAAAAAAGACCGGAGGAGGAAAGGTTAAGTGCCCTCTCTCTGCACACTCAAGCTTCCAACCTGCCCTAGCTGCTTTCGATTTTAAAAGAGAGGAAAGAAAGGCAAAGCTGTGTATAGCATGTAGTTCAAACCTGAGAGTCTCCACTCTCCAATCTAGAGGACAGGCAGAATGACATCTTGGGGTGATAAGCCAGATGCAGGGCAACAGGCCTTTCCCTACAGGGTCCACCCCAGCCATCTCCACTTTAGAGTACAACATGCCCCCCTTTCTCATTCTGCTGCATCCCCATGTGGGGATGGAAGATGCCAAGTCTCCTGCTGCTGCTAGATCTGTGTTGAAAACTCCTGAGAAAATGTAAGAATTTTGCAAGGGAGACCTGTTAGAAGGAGAGGCATAAGATCTCTTTATATATACTCATCAAGCAGCACCACTCTTAAGCTTCTAGGCTTAAGAGGATGCTCCTGCATCCTCGAGATATGGCAGCCCTAAACATTTTAGCTTAGGCTCAAAGCAGATGAAATGGGAACACATGTTTTCCTTAATTGGGGGGGGGGGTCTAATTTGCGAAAATGGTGCAGGAAGAGTGGTTTGAAGAGTCTATTTTTATAGCCCCTGTGATACTGTTTTTCTTGCAGATGAGTATTGTTAAGCTGCTGTAGACAATCGGGCAGATGTGGCCCCAGCTGACCATTCAGATGCATCCATTGGTGGCACATCAAAAATCACAGTCCAATAGCAACTCTGTTGCTGCCCAGAAGCTGCCACTATTGTTTTCCAGGGAAGTGATTTTGCTGGGCTAGCTGCAAGGAACCATTGTTCTAAGAGCCCTCTGAGACGGACCTTCCTCCCCAGCCTGTCTGCGTACTGAGACAGACCAGCTTCCAGTCAGTGAGGATGGAGTCCCAGAAACAGCCATGGCAGAATGTCAGGCCTAAGGAAGAGTCCGTGTGGTGGCAGGAGTGAGGCTGAGCATTGGGTTTGGCTGTGAGGAGGATCCCAGGTTCAAATCCTTGCTCAGTTACGGAGTGCACTGAGTGGCCTCCAGCAAGCCATTTCTCCTTCAGCCTAACTTACCTCACAGGGTTGTTGTGAAGCTAGTGCTCAGAACCCCTAGAGGAAGGGCCAGAGAGAGATATACCGTATTTTATGGACTATAAGACTCACTTTTTTCCTTGGAAAATATCCGCCAAAATTCAGGAGCGTCTTATATGTTTTAACAGTTTAATATGTTAAAACTCTGAAAAACTGGATTAAAATTAAGGTGCGTCTTATAGTCCGTAGCGTCTTATAGTCCGTAAAATACGGTAGTGATTTTGTAAAAGCCCCACAGCTTTAAGATACTGTAGTAGATACAGGAAAAGGAAAACCCAGTGAAGTTTTCTCCAAACTTTCCATTACCCCTCTGTAATGACTACATTTCATTCCTTTCTTTGAACTAGAGGTTAGGACATGAGTCACATTATGACACTTTCTTCCCCATTGCCTTAAATAAGGGGAAACTCTGAAGGTACACATCTTTTAAAAAATCACAAGCTGGGTGATATTTTCCTTGCAGTGGCAAGGCGTGTGGGACGGGGGAGGGGGAGAGAGGTGTTGACATTGTCTTGCATCACCACCTGCAAAAGTGGTTAAATTTCACATCTGAGGCACTTATTTCCTAAACATAGGAACTAGGCATCATTTGTGTGGCCAATATTGGCCTATCGCCATTCTCCACACCCTGGCAGCAACTATCTCAAGATTGCCCAGAAGCAACTCTAAAAAGTTATCTGTAATTTCCCACCACACAGTTAAGTCTGAAGTAGAGCTATCTCAGCCTTCTCCAGAGGGAAGCAGAGAGGTGAGAAATCTGGGCTTATTCATGTGGGTGAGGTTTCTTCAACCAGTGACAGGTGCCACATACCGTAGTAGTGTCTTCCAGGTTATTTCTATTTGAATCATTTATCAGTCCTCCTTCCATGCTTGGAGTTCTATAACTTTTCCTGCTAATAAAATAATGGAATATTTGTGTTTTGGTTATTTAAATGTAATCCCCCGGTTTTCAACAATAAATCTTACTCTCTTCCAAGAAATAGGATCAGAACCCAGAAGACCTGGGTTCCTTTCACCAGCACCCTCTCCAAGAAGAGCTGCTTGATCCTTTCCTTGCCCTCCTCTCCATTCCTGGGTTCAAGGTCCATAGTTGTTTCTCTGGCTAATTGGCAGGTGCGCACACACAACAAATCCATTCCATCATGGCTCCAGGCTGACCGTATCCTGACCCCAAGACTCCGTCTTTTCTGGGAGAACTGCCCAGAGTTTTTCAGTCTGATGACTGGGAACTGTCATCACTAGCTTGGCAGAATGAGTCACATCTACAGCAATTGAACACATAGAATTCATATGAACATAGGAAGCTACTTACTACTGAGGAGCCAGATGATTGGTCCATCAAGCTCAGTTTTGTCTAAACACCCGGAGATTAGCTCTCCAGAGATGCAGTCTTTTGCAGCCCTACCTGGAGATGCCAGGACTGAATTTGGGACCATCTGTATGCAAAGCAAGTATTCTGACACTGAGCTATGCTTATGGCCCCTCCCTGTGTTCTCTTCTAAATCTGAAACCTGCTGGCTTATGGTGGAATGGATAACCTCTACGTTGGTTTTTGAATCACATGCATGCCAAACCAAGCTGCAGATGACTTTTCCAATCGATCCTCCCATTCTTCCGACACTGAAAATACATACACTCATCAGCAACCGCCTCAGGATACAGGGTGACCAAGAGATTTTTTTTTTACCTTTAGTCACCTGAGCTATCTGGCAGTAGCTAGTGGGAGAAATTGTGTGTTTTTTCCTAAGGATGTGTCTGCCGAATTCAGCTCTTCAAAGTGGCCAGTGAATGCACACTGATGCAAAACACTGGAGTGGCACTCCACAGACAGAGACGACTGTCTGCCACTGTGGCTGTGGCGTCAGTTTGCATTGTCTCGGGAGCAATGCTGGCACCACATCAACCCACATTGCACCATATTTGACTGCAGAGGCATCATCTGTACCATGACCTTTCCCTCCACTTCCTCTCCTGGACCTCTGGAAGTCAAATAGTCACAAACAGGCCTAGATTGCTGGGAACTCGTGGGTGACCTCAGCTGGTTTTAATAAGAAAAACATTAAAAATATATTTTTCAAAAACAAATCCATGCCATCTATTTATAGCTCCCTCCTTGTTTGAAGAGGCGCCATGTCCTGTAGCCTCATTTGGCAGTCTAACAGAAGTGTGTGCGCGCATGTGCGTGCACATATGTGTATGGAGGGAAATGGGCCATGTAGCCAATGTGTTTCATAACTGTTTGTTTTTGACAAAGGCTGGAGTTCACTGTGGAGACTGGGGGCTAAAGAGATAATGGGATGAAAATAATAAAGAGCCAGCTCAGTTTCATGCTATTTCCATGGTTAAGAAGACCTTCTGGTAATCCTTAGAGTCTGAGAAAAATCAGGCCACATATGAATCTACTGTGCTGTGGTGTCTGAGAACAGGCTGCATGCTGGCACCTTGATATCCTGGGGAGCCTCTCTTTTTCTAGTCTGCTCATGATGGGTGACTATAACTCAATGACATCGGCCCTTCGACCAGACCCTGACTATTTGGCTTTTCATCATTTGCCCTACCCTGCCCTACCTACTGTCCATGTGCTGTATGAAGTAAAATGTGTTTCCATGAATGGGTTTGCCAAGCAGTATTTTCCACAGGGTGTGTCTTCTTGCAATATTACATTTTTAGCCTACTTTCCAGTAGGCTTATGAGATCACTCGGCTTTCTGTGTGGGTGTGTCCGTGTGTCCATCAGTGTGTCCCCCCCATATCAACTTCGCGACTCCTGGACCAATATGAACCAAATTGGGCAGTTGTAGGGACACATAGGGACATTTCAACGATGTAGTTTGTGATGATGTCATCCACCCTGATCCAAGATGGTGGAATAAACTTCTGAGGTGCAAGCAGGCTAATGTGTGGACTGTCTAACCAATTTAAACCTAATTAGGTACAGTTGCAGTGAGTGACACACACAGACACCTCAGTGGCATAAGCTTGTGATGATATCATCCATGCCGATACAAGATAGCAGACACATGACCATTTGAGGCGCAAGTAGGCTAACTTGTGAACCGCTTAACTGATTTGAATCAAATTTGCTGCAGCTGTAAGGACACATAGGGAAGCCTCAATGGTGTGGTTTGTGATGATTTCATCCATCCTAATCCAAGATGGTGGGTGTGTGAATGTCTGAGGTATAAGTCGGCTAATTTGTGGACTGTCTAATCCATTTGCTCCAAACTGGGTATAGATGCAGTGAGTGACACACAGAGACACCTCAGTGGTATAGTTTGTGATGATATCATCCATGCCAATCCAAGATGGCTGTAGGGACAAATTTTTGAGGTACAATTGAACTGCTTAACCGATTTGTGAACTGCTTAACCGATTTGAACCAAAATTGCTACAGCTGTAGGGACACATAGGGACAACTCAATGGCGTAGATTGTGACAATGTCATCCTACTCCGTTCAAGATGGTGGACACATAAACTTTTGAGGCGCAAGTGCACTAACTTGTGGACAGTCTAACCAATTTGAACCAAATTTGCTACAGCTGTAGGGACACATGGGATGCCCCAATGGTGTAGTTTGTGATGATGTCATCCACCCCTATCCAAGATGGGGACGTGTGAACTTTTGACATGCAAATGCACTAACTTGAGGACTGTCTAACCAATTTGAACCAAATTTGGTACAGTTGTGATGAGTGACACACAAGGACACCTCAGTGGTGTAGTTTGTAATTATGTCATCCACCCCAATCTAAGATGGCAGATGCATGAACATTTGAGATGCAAGAGATCTAACTTGTGGACCTCTATTTGAACCAAATTTAGTCCAGTTGTAGAGACAGTGAAAGAAAACTAGGCTGATTAGTTCTTACTAGAACAACTTGTTATCTACTTGTTGGAGGGAATCAGGGGCAATCTGGTGCTATGAAACCAGCCCTGGGATCTGTTTTTTTGTTCCAGCAGTAATATGAACAGAGTGCTTCCCCCTCATTGCAGAATAACCATAGTTTGTCCCACAGCTAGAGATCTTTTTGTGTTGGGGATAATGCCCAAGCACAAAATATATGCTTACCAAATCAGATGTGCAGTGCAAATGTGCAGTGCAGATGTGCAGTGCAAATGTGTGTTTTTTGGTAGCATGTCCCTTTACAATGAACATGGCTGAAGCATTATCCTTTCCTGACTGCTGCAGGCAAGTATTTTAGTAGGATCAAGACCCAAAAAGTGCATGTGTGTGTTCTACATCTAATGCAGTGTGCTCGTATTTTGTACTTGTGTGCTATTTGTGCACAAAAATGTCTTAAATGAAACGGTCTTCATGATTTAAGGAGCTGAATGTCCAGGGCAGGTGGCATAACTAGCCAGTAGAATTGTGTCCCAGAACTACATCTTTTTCTAAAGGAATTCAGCACTAGAACCATAGTTCTCAACCTGATGTCTTTCCATTTGTGCTATTAAAGGTACATCTTTGCAGGCCTGTGTGGCTGCACAACTGCTTCTCGACATAGTTATGTGTATCTTGGTGAGGTTAGTGGCCGTGTGCTTGAGCTATCATACTGCATGTGGTCCACATACTAATAGATGTGTTTTTGAGTTGCCTGGCTAACCCTACAGCATTGGCACCCCTGCTCCTGCTTCCTGAGCAGTTACGTTTGCTTCCCAGGATCTGTTTGACAATAGCCCTAGGCATGTGTGCGCTCTTGCTAGATGTATGAGCACCACAGTGTACTTCTCCTTTTTCGTGGTGCCAGTTTGTTCCCTGCTTAGGGTGTCTACCAGCTAGAAAGGAGGAAGGTAAAAAATAGCAGCATTTATAAAGCTGCTGGTTCCTGATAAAGCAGCACAGAATCACATGAATCACTGGCAGGCAGAAGCGGACGCTGGCCGTTCTGATCACGATGAATACAGGGGCGTAACTACCATTAGGCAAGGGGAGGCAGTCGTCTTGGGGCCCCACTACCTCAAGCCCCCCCCGAGGCACATCACATGACTCCCCACCTGCCCATGTTGCACCCCCTATGAATTATGTTGAGTCTCTTGGAGATCAGCAGGAGCAGAGAGTAAAAAAACTAGATTCAATGTGAACTAGATATTCACCGTATTCATAATGGGGATGTGAGTGTGAGAGCACTATATATTGTGAAGTGTGTTTGTGTGCCTATATCACCGAGAGGCCCATTTTAAAATCTTGTCTCTGGGCCCCCTCCAACCTCGCTATGCCCCTGGATGAATATACTATATTTCTTTTTTGTTGGGGCAAATAGATTTTAGGTATCTGTCCATGCCTCATAAATAAATAACAGATAGTTTTGAGACATGTTATTTTTCTTGCTAATCTAATTAATAACCCATATCTACGTGTTCATACATGGTAAGCTGAAGCCAAATGGCATTTGGATCCATCTAGTTTAAGCTGGGCCTCACCATAATTAAAAGCAGAGCTGGTGCCATTAATCGCCATTCGTAGTGAGAACAACTAAATCCAAACTATTTCCTGTTTAACAACACTAGGCTCATTTCCATCCCAAGGGCATGAAGTATAGAATAAAGGCAGGAAAAAATGCAACGGGGCGGCGGGGGGAGGAGGAAACCCATTTTGCAAACTGGCCTTCTAATCTATATCACCCCTCAAGCCCCCCTCACTCTCACCTTACATTGTGGGTCGTACACAGATGGAATGTTGCTCAAGCTTGAAATCTAGGGGAAAGATTGCCCACAATATGCTACCTGACTACTGTAAATACATCACTACAGCTATGCCAGTAGAGCTGCCTCACTGGAGCCCAGAATTTGACAAAAGAACCATGCAGCACAAGCTTAAGCATGTTTTCTCAGAAGTAAATCCTATTAGTACAATGGGACTTTAGGATTGCACTTTTAGTGTTCTTTAACAACTGCATATGTTTGCTGAATGGGCAATTCACCTATATGAGTAGGTGAAGGGAGAAATACCACCACCACCACCACCACCTTCTTCTTCTTCTCCTCCTCCGCCTTCATTACTACTAGTATTGCCTACTACTACCACCACTCCTACCTCCTCCAACTACTACTACTACTACTGTATCTGCAGTGTTCCCCTCTATTAAATTTTTAAACGTATATGGTATTTTTAGAGCATCCACATGCTCGTGGTTTGAAATGTTACTCTTTCATCAGTGATATTTGGTGATGTTTTCGCTGTGGACAGGCACAGATCTCCCCCACCCCATATTATCTGTTCAGCTCTTCAATCTACAGTAGTCTATAATTATCAACTAAACAGGGGTGTCTCTCAAAGCCAGGGCTTGAATGTGAAGGAGCAGTGATCAAAGTGGGGCTATCTGAATCACAGCCTTCCTGACAATGGAGGATAGCAGCTGCACACATTTCATTTTCAATGTGTTAAATCTACTTCCAGGACTGAACAATGCGTGTTATAGGATTGCACACCTGGGGCTAATCCACTTGTGGTCCAATCAGTAACCCATGTGCAACTGAGAGTTCTGCATGTGCCGAAGTGCCTACATAGCAGCCACCCAAGTGGGGCCACTCCTGAATAACAGTGTGTCTGTGTCAGAGAGAAATAGGCCTGAGGGAGCAGCACTAGTCTGCCACAGGTCCTCTCTATGGCTGCAACTCTGTGTCTGTGGCCTAGAGCTGCACTGACCTCTGCTGCCCTCATATGGGATGCTGCTGCACTCAGGGTCTTTTATCAACTGTGTTGCAGGTTTGCAGAAGCTTCAGGCAGCAGCCAGCAACGTGTTTGCAGGTCTGGGAAGAGCTGCACTGCCTCTTCGTTGCAGGAGGCTTTTATTTGTCGGTAAAATTGTCCCCAGGACAACATTTTCCAGACAACTTAAAATACGGGGCATCTCTAGAAGGAAGAGTTATATGGCACTCCTACCTGCAGCTGGAATAAAGGGGATTCACTGCAGGGTTTGGGGAAGGAATTAAGGCATACAAAGGGGGATGGGCTGGCCATAATCATGGATTTAAAAGAGTAATAATGCTGAGTTTTATGTTCAAGCTTCATTGTGCAAAGCTGCTATGGATTAAATGACTCTAGACATAACATGACATAACAGACATAACATGGACCCGTGGTTCCAGGCCCCTCCTCTACCTGCTCTGTGTTCAGACATGCAAGAAAGCTGTCTCTCTGCAGTCAAGAGACTGCAGAGAGGCAGGGGAGCTGGCTGTGTGGGCTTCCTTCTTTTGTGAAGGACAGCCTGCATAGCCAATTGGGCCAGAGTGAGTGAGGAGTTTCCTCCCTCAACTCCGGTTCCATGGGCCCATACTGAGGTGCTGGCAGTTGGATATAATGCTGGCACTGCAGAAAAGACTGAAAGTTCAAAGTGGAGTTTGAACCTTAACACTTTTACGGGCCTCCGAATAGGTTCGAACACCGGGAGGGGTTCAAAGTTCGACGCTGGCGGTGGTGCCGCTTTAAGGGTGGGGGAGGGTGCACTCACCCCTCCCGCCACTTTCCCCCCGCCAGCGCTCATTGCTGGTAAAAACCTTCGGGGCGGCAGTGTACCTCCCTGCCACTCCTTCCCCGTCCTCAGCCGGAAGTGGCCGGAAGTACCGAGTGTGTATGTGCCCGTCGCATGCGCACGCATGCACATCAGACGGGAGCACAAAAGCACACAACAGATGCGTGCACACTCGGTACTTCCAGCCACTTCCAGCCAAGGACAGGGAAGGGGCGGCAGGGAGGTACACTGCTGCCCCAAAGGTTTTTACTGGCAATGAGCGCCGGTGGGGGGAAAGCGGCAGATGGGGGGAGTGCACCCTTCCCTGCCCTTAAAGCGGCACCCCTGCCGGCGTTGAACCTCCCATCCGCGGTTCCATGCACATCCCTACCACAAGCTGCTGTTGGAAAAAACATAGGCATCCACTGAATATTGCAGAAGACAATTACAAGTGAGAAAAAACTCAAAACACCCAGCTGAAATGAACAGGAAACTCTACACCACCACAGAAGACAATATTATTAAGCTAAACAAGCTAAAAGCAGCAACTGAACATAAATCGCTTATTCTAACCGTCACACATGCCAGCAGATTGTTTCCAGGGTTACCCAAGTCAAAGAGAAGAATTTTGTGTCCAGTTACTGCTGTTAGCCTGACATAACATCAGCTGATCTGTTGCATGCTCATGCGTGCGCATGCACACATACATACACCACCACCACCACTACCATAGTGACTGTATGTTTTCCTTTTGCAGCAAATAGTGGCCCCCCAAGGGCCATAACACATAAGGCCATGGGGAAGGGTTAAAACTTCTCCGCAGCATGACACCAGGCAAAAACCACCACCACCACCCCACACTTTGGCTGCATTTAGTGAAAACAAAAAATGACCGAGATGTACTCATAGATCTCTGACTACACATTTAGTTAGTGTTGGAGGGAATGGATTTCAATGATCCCAATTATAACAGAACAAGTGTGTGTGAAAAGAACCAAGCCCATTAAGAATACCTTGAGACAGATATTTAATTTAAGGTCAAAAAACTTGTAAAGCTTTATTAAGGAAGTTACATGATTTCCATAGAAAGCCCGTGTCCCTGAGCTTTATGTCTTCATAGCGCGAGAGCAGAACAAGGAAGGAAGGAAAGGTAAAATGCAACAAGGAGGTAAGGAGAGGAGGGGGAGACCTGAGAGCACCAGTCTACCAATCAGAAGCCAGAGCAGAGAGAGAGAGAGAGAGAGAGAGAACAAGAGTGGGGAAACAAAGAGGAAGATCCTTGCTTACTATTTCTTTTCCTAGTGACCCTAGTGATCAATAGGAGAGAAGGCAAAAAGATTCTATGCTCCTGGAGCTGTATCTCCAACAGTGAGGCCCTGATTACTGGATGCAAATGAGTGTAACAAACCCCCATATGCACATTTTTTTAAAAGAGAAAAGCAGTTTTGGGAGGGGGCAATTTAGAGCAGAGAAGTAGCAGGTGGAGGCGCTTGACCCTTCCTTCAGCCTGCTTCTCCACTGCAAATCCACCCTCACTGCTTTCCCCGCACAGAGTTCCAAACACATTTGTAAGACTGATTAAGGCTGACCACATGTAGCTGCATGATTCTTTCCCCCAAAGCTTTGGTTTTTGCTTTTTCAAGGGGAAAGCACCCACAGGAAGCTAGAGTCTTGAGGGGAGGGTCAGCAGAGGGAGGGGATGGTCTGGCTCTTTCCCCAAACTACTTTTTCACTCATGGGGGCGGGTGGGAAGGGAGCGCTAGAGGTCTCCAGTACAGCGCTAGAGGTCTCCTGCACAGACAGGGTTAGTCGCTGCCTAATATAAGTCATTCTTCTGCCCAATTTACACCAAGCATGAAATTGGTCCTCTTGATGGCTCTCTTGTTCTCCCTTCCAGCTGTGATGATAGTGGGAATCGGATGGCAGTCAGATCTCCCAGGACGCACTGTGATTTGTGCATTGTTTATCTCAACATTCATAACTTGGTAATGCTTTATGGCTTTGCTAAGAAGTGGTGTAGCTATTTATAGCAGAGAATTTCTACTAGCTCCAGAAGACAATGACATGGAAAGAAACATAATATATACAGATTTATTGCCCAACTTGACAGTTTAAAAATTTTCAGTGTGGAGGCAGCTGTAAAAGAATTTTCAAAAGGGAGAGTAGTGTGGTCTAGTGAATTGAGTGTTGGGTTTGAACTGAGATCAAATCCCTGCCTGACCATGAAACTCATTGGGTTCCTCTGTGACAGTCAATATCAGCCTGGCCTACCTCACTGAGTTGTTGTGAGGAGGATAAAAATGGGATAAACCGACACATTGCCACCATGAGATCTTTGGAAGAAAGACAGACCGTCAATGTGATGAACAGGGCTAATGTCAGAAGTTGGGATCCTTGGACAGTTGTCAAGGGCCTTGAGCCCTCAGAGAGCTTGCTGGTGATTCCTGAAGGGCCAGCTTCTTATGGTGGCACTTTTGGCTTAGGGAGTCATTGCCACCTCCTGGAGGCTTTACACACATGGCTTTTAATTCAAATCCACTCCGGACTGGAGTGTGCCAGTCTACATATTCGTTGTATTTACCCCGATGTCTCTGTGGGCTATCAGGGACCAGTTCAGACATCTATGTCCCCCCCCCCCCCACCCAATCAAGGCTGGGCATTAAGAGACGAAAGTTTGGGTGGTATATAAATGTGAGTAATTAATTAATTAATTAAAATTCTGGCTTAGCCTGAAGTACGTCCAGCTTTTTAAAATCCTGTATTTCCTGCAGTTTTTGAAGAAAACTTGACGTTTTCCTTTGATATGCAGAGGGGCCATTGCCGACAATTCATCTTACTCACACTTTCATGGTTTGGTTTAGTTTTTTAAATGTCTGCTTATAGATTTCCATAAATCCACCCAGGTGTCAGCAAAGGAGAGTTTGAGAGCTCCTTCTGGTGTGCTCTTTGTGTGATTTGCAATTGCAAGCATTGAGGGTGGGAGGGAGGGTTGTGGCAGATTGATGCAATTCTGTAGAGTCCAGAAGGGGAGGGGGAGGGAGGGAGGCATTCCTGAGTTAAAAGCAAGCACAAGCAAAATATGTGTCTTCCTATGCTTGAGAGTTTGGTCAAGATAGCAGCTTACATATGCAGATGTTTGGATATGCAGATGTTTGGAAGCTTAACAATGGAGACTGTAGGTTGGAGTTAAGTTCTGTTGCTTTGACTTGTCACTTTTGCGGACATCCGGCTGGCTGTCAAAATTTTTACAAAGTAATACTGAAGGGAGGCGCCTCGCGCCTCCTTCGGGGATGTGATTGGTTGGAGGAAAAAATTGAAACAAACAGTAGGAATACACATAGGATAAAGATTTCAGGGAGTGCGGGAGCAGCCGACAACTATGTGGACTGTCAATTTAAACCCCCTCCCCCAAGTAAACATTTTGCGAATCTGCTGTGAAGCAGATTTCCTCTTCAGATACCCGGAGGCATAAAGCATGTGTGAAAAACTTCCTGGCCATCTCTCATCTACAAATGAGTGCTTTCTCCCCTAGCTCCTACATCATCACAGGGGTTTCTACAGGAAAGTTTCTGTTTGTGGATGGGATGGTTGGGAACAAGTCCTGTGTGGAAAGCACTTTGCTGAGGGGCCCCCTCAGACCTGGAGCCAGATAAATAAAAATAGTGGGCTTTAAGCAGAGACACAGGAACTGTTATGAGGAGAAGAACCCAATTCACCTCTCAGAATTGGGGGCTGGGAAGTAGACAGATGGCCAGTAAGAATCTCCCCCACATTTTGGATCTGCCTTATATTCCAGGTCCTAGTCGCAGTTTTTTTAGGCAAAAGTTGGTTATAGATGAAGCTGTTCTCAGTTGCCATGCCTCAGTACCAATTAGGGCTTTGTCAGGTACCCACCCTGATGCCCCTCTCAAGTCCAGGGAGGTGATTTGTTTTTATATTGTTTTATAACAACTTAGTCTCCAGATTCTGGGAATTTATTCAGTTTTTACTTTCTTTCGCTGCTGATTACTGCTCATATGATGCCCTGCTCTCAGTACTCAACATCTTGGTTACATAGCCTCGCGAGCACAGGATAGGCATATATGTTCAGTGAACAAATGAAACAAAACTTGAGGTTTTGTTCAAACAACTTGAGGTTGTTTCAAAAAACAAGAATACATTTATTTTTTACAACTGATTGTAATAAAAATCTCTGCAAGGCAGAGAACATAAACCTCTCTACAAAGTTGCTAAGTAATACCACTCTCAGAGTGGTATTTCCTTCTTGATAACATGTAATGTTTAGGGAGGTGATATAACAACAACACATATACATACACACACACACACACACACACACACACACACACACACACACACACAGAGCTTTTCAACAAAAGTTTCCAAAGCGGTTTAGACAGATAATTAATCAATTTAATTAATTAATCAATAAAGATAATAATAACTGGGACAGAGGTAAATAAATCTTGGTTTGCAGACTTGGCGACTCTTTCCTGACAACTTTTCTGTCTGTCACCAGGAAGTTTCACTTCTGGGCACCTTTCACATTCAATGTTTCTTTCCCAGGCTTAACACTCCCCACTTTTAGAGCACTGCCCCAGTGTACTGCTGTTTCCACACATTCACCAAAAGTCTCACACAATGCCCTGAACAATCTCTCTGCTATGCTCTGTCCAACCTCTCACTCCTAATATTCAGCTCCAACACTCCAACTCCAACACCAACTATCTTCTCCTAACCAACTGTCCTTATTTAAATCCCTCCCCCTGAACATTCTGTGCCTGGTTACTATGGCAACATACACTCTCATGCACTCACTCTCTAGCTCCTATATGTACGTTTCATCACAGGCCTCTTGGTGACTTAAGATGGGGCAGGAGGAACAAGGTTGAGAATCCTTCAGTTCTACTACATCGAAGTTCTACATCAAAGTTCTACTACATCTACTACATCGAAGGAGGGTACAGATTGGGTTGACAGTTTATGATGAGGAGTTTTGAAATAAAGCCTGGGTCCTGCTAGAATGCTGACATGGACTAAATGTCAATTTCAGCTCCCACTTTATTAGACTTCATATGATTCTTTGCTCCATTTTTTGTAAGCAGCTAAGCAACTGGGAGCACTTTGGAAGTGAAACACTTTGGGAAGCTGGAGCCTTGAGAGTCAAGAGGTGGCTTTAATTCACCTTTTCATCCAGGCCCAAACTAACTGCAGGTGCTACCTCAGGTGTCTCTGGATGGGTGTTTTTCTGGACTTCCAACTACCCTTGGATTTCTTCATCACCAAGTCACATGTGAAATGGAAGATCCATGATCACATTGACTAGCATTGTTTTTTAAACTTTGGAGCAGTGGTGAGGTGTTCCAGTTTTGATTGAGGGCAGTGGTCCTGGTGGAGGGGTGTTCTTAGCCCTTCTCCTCAAACTAATTTCCAGATCTAAATCCCACTCCCAGGATTCAAGTACGAATTGCAGCAGAAAAAATTCAGTGGGTGGCCTGCATTTTCTTCTCTCTAGGCTTAAGAGAATTTGGGGGTGGGTGAGGATGATTTAGATCGGCCCAAAGTGGGAAGCAGGGAAAGGTCTCCTAGCAAGCACCTTCACAATGGGAGTCTCCGGCAATTGCTTGAATGTAAAAATAGTCCGGCAACCTGATCATGGATCTCCCATGCTGCATCTGCCCCAAGGAAATACAAAGCAATCAGAGAGATCCAGAAACACATCTGTTCTGAAATACTTGAGTAGCACCTGTAAGTAGCTGGAGTTAGGATTTTTTAAAAGATGAATTAAAATTACCTCTTAGTTCTCAAGGCTTCAGCTTCCTCAAATGCCCCACTTTTCTCCCAGCTGTTTATGGGTCCCGGCTGCTTCTTTACCAAGCCAAGTTCCCACATGCTCAGCCAAGTAAAGAGCCAAATTTTTTTATTAATTAAAAATAACTTCAAGTGCATTGCATACTTCTCAAGACCCATCTGTCATGATGTTTGAATGCTTGTGGCCAGCAACCTAACACATGGCACCTGTTTATTTTTAAACCAAATGAAGAATAACGGTGCTAATTTAAGAAAGGATTTCATACTCCAGTGCAGAAATCACAGAAGAAATTTCCTCAGTGGACTGTGTTGTGTTCTTCATTTCAGTCGACTTTTACAGCTTCACATTGTTGTGCATTCTGGAGGGGCTGACTGATCTTTATCACAGAATCCAAGGGTTGTGAGGAATTCAGCTTGTGGCTAATTTGTTTAAATCCTGTACTTTCTGAGGGAAACAATTCCTTGTTAAACCTAGTCAGTCACTTGGTATTTCCTTACAAGGAGTCATGAGGAGGAGGAGGAAGCCCAAGAGCAGTAACAGTACTAAAGGTCTGATCTCCTCCATCCAACAATAGCCTCTGGAGCTGTGCTGTAACCAGACGCCTGGTTTCCTAAGCCATTGCTTGGATTCCTATACAGGAGTCAAAAGGCATCTATGCTGAACTGGGAGTGATGTACTCTATCAAGGCTAAAAACAGAACCCTGAAGTTATGGGACCAAGACTCTGTGACCCTTGGCCCTCTGTTCTAGTCCACAGTACTTCACTCTGTTCCCGGTATTAAACCACAGACACCTCCTCTACATAAGAAAACAGGAAGTTGCCTTATACTTGGTCCATCTAGGTCAGTGTTATCTACACTGACTGGCAGCAACTTTCCAAGGTTTCAGGCAAGAGTCTCATCCAGCCCTATGTGGAGATGCCAGGGAATGAGCATGGGAGGACCTTCTGCATGAAAAGCAAGATGCTCTACCACTGAGCCACTAGAATATCCAACAGCAGACAGTGCTCACAAGTAGTCACCCATCCAAATGCAAACCAGGACAGAGCTTGCTTAGCAAAGAGGGCAATTCTACCACAAGATCAGCTTTCCTACCCATCACCCCATCCCCTTCCATATCTGCATGTTCCTACTGGCTAAGTGTCAGTTTCCCCCATGATTCCACCCCCACCACAATGCAGGCTGGTTCATATGTTATGTGGAAACTCGGTTAAAGCAGGGCCTTGCACAATCATTACGTCTGAATGCAGATGCCACCATAACCATGGTTTCATGCTGTTTCTGGATGCAAAATAATAGAGAGGGTGCCCAAATCCACCCAGAAACATGTAAGTGCTATGCCCACCGCACTTCTCGATGGCCACCTCTTGGCAAAAGTGCCATGCCCCCTGCATTCTTCTTTCTACTCCTGCTTCTACTTGGCAACAGCTGTGCCCCCACAGTGGAAGTATTTAAAGGGATATGATCGTCTCAGCTTCTGCCCTCCTGCTTTCCACCACTTTCACTGAGAACTGGGTGCCTCTGTACAAATAAATGAAAGACAGACAGGAACGGTGACAACTGGTGAGGTATACCTGCACACCACTTGACACGGTATGCCATTTAAGCCAGACAAGGGGCCCTTTGTGCAGAACCTGTTGTGTGCACTACACACCACTCAATAGTATCAAAGCATAGCAACCCTCCAGGGCCCTCTTTGTTGGAATTGCGGCACCCTGAATGAAGTTTTGGGGGAGGGGCATCAAACACCCATGCTCCTCGCATTACAACCTGGGCTTCCACCCTGCACCCCGCCAACCTTCCGGGACAAACATTGGAAAATGGACACTGTTAGAGGTTGTTGATTTTTACCCACAATAGGTTAAACAGCAGAGCACTAAGGAATGAGCACACACTCCAGTTACAGAGTAGGTAGCAGAGGATGGTTTGGCTATTGCAGCTATTTAAGAGAAAACACATGGAGATCCTTGTGTGACTAAACACTAAACATTTATTGGTTAAATATACTTAGACAGGAAAGACCTATATCTAATCTAAAGGACTACATAGTGGATAGGTAAGGAGAGAGAGAGAGATTTTTCCATCTGCTCTCTAGTAGGAAAGGAAGGATTGTGACTCAGCACAGGAAGTGCTGCAGAGTCAGTTCAGGGGTCCTAGAGTAGGGACAGATAGGGAGACCCTGACTCACTGTCTCTACTCCCAATGCCCCTAGTGGTCATTAGGACAGTTGGTGCAAAAGGTCGATGCACTGGAAGTTCATCTCCAACAGTTACATCCCGTCCGGTTAGATAATCTCAGATGGCCCTTTTGTCGGTCCCTGATTTCCGAGAGGTTCGGGGCTCTAAGACCCGCGAAAGGGCATTTTCAGTTGTTGCCCCACTTCTTTGGAACTCTCTTCCCCTTCAGATTCATCTAGCCCATTCCTTACTGATCTTCAAATCCCTATTGAAGACTTTTCTTTTTCTTTTTTCCCCAGGCTTTTGCCCTGTAGTTTACCTGTTTGTGTTTTTTGTTAGTTACTTTAGTTTTTAATTTAGAATGTAATTTTTAATGTTGCCTTGTTTTGCATGTTTTTGTACAATGCCTGGGGTCTTCGGAGTGGGCGGTATATTAAATGTTTCAAATAAATAAATAAATAAATTCTTGGGCATTGCTGGAGAACAAGATGGTAGTGTAGGGAGTCAAGAGCCAAGGGCTGCTGTTGGCAAGGGAACAAAACAAATGGGGGCAGCAAAAATGATTAAATCCATTAGGAAATCAACGTGCATACAAGAAGCCAATGGCTGACATGTTCCTCAGCACTAGCAGGGTGGAAGAGGAGCTGAGTTCTCACAAGAGGCTTTCTTGGAAATCAGCATAGAGCATTGCCATGCAGCTGAACACGCACCGGTGGGAGGAATGGTTGTTGCTATTTCCCTGCCCCTCAAAAGTAGTTTTCACATGCAGCCCTCCTGGACATATTTCTGGTAGTGAAAGGTACTCTGGACTTGCCCCTGGCAAGAATGCAGCTCTTCTTCCGCTCTGCTAATGCTGGGGAACATGTCAACCAATAACTAAACGAATTGGGCTTTTAGTAGCAAAAGTTAATGGACCAGTGACATGGAAAAAAATTACTTGCGTATCTCTACTATCTAAGGTAGTGGCAATCCCCATCACTTGTGCTAATGAGTTCCACAAGTAAAGCATGGGCTGTGAGAAGAACGACTTCTTTTGGCCAGTCCTATATATTCTGCCAATAAAGTCCATGAGATAACCTGTAGTTCTAGCACTATAAGAGAGGGGGTAAAACCTCACCCTTTCTTTATGTCATTCACATATTTCTCTATATAATTATCTAAGGTGTAACCGTGGCTAAACCCATGTGTGGCGGCTCTTGCAAGAGTTCATGGGCAGAAGCATCAGCATCGTGGTGATTGGGCAGTGGGGATTCCATATGCAGATAGGGAAAAGACAGGAGCAAAAGGACAGGTAAGAGCAGTGGTGGAGTTGTCATTCAGCAACATCTGGAGGAACCTTGGTTGGAAACCAGTGCTCTAACTTGTCCTTTTGCTCCCATATTTTTCCTAAGCAACCCCCTCCAAGTATCCCAGCTTCTCCCAGTGCCCACCCAGGAGACCAACTGCCTTCAGAGGGAGTTGCTTCCAAGCATTCCCTGACACACATCCCTTACCACACTTAGAGCAGCTGCCCACACCTGGCCCTGAAGCTCTGCCCCTCTTCCCAGCCTTCCCTGGCATGGTGCTGTGGCCACAGCTGCATCAATACTATCGCACCCTTGGCTGGGCAAGTGGGCCTTTTTACCTTCCCCTTCTCCGCCAACTGCTTTCCAGTTTAGCTCCATCTGTGCCTTATCCTGCAACAGTTTGACTGAGCTCTGGTCGTGGTTTCCAGCTGCCCTGACCTCCATGGCCAGTTCTGGAATAAATAAATGAAAAGGAGGCCAAAGCTGACATCAGAAGTGGGCCCTTGAGGGGGCCAGGACAATGGAACAAATATCACGTTGCACAGAATACCACCCCCTACACCTGGATTCTCTCCCAGCATAGGAGAGATCCTGTATGAGGTGGGATGGACCTGGGAAGGGCAGGCGGTAGTTAGAGGCAGGTCTCTACCGCTTCCATCAGCATGGTGGCCATGCGGTGCCTTGTTTGCGTTGTGCTCCCCACTAGTTGATCCAGCAGATTCTAAGACTGAAGAAGCCCTCAGGTACACACAGTGGGAGCCATGAGGCCCACATCAGAAACCAAAAGCCTGGCTGATGCACTGCAAGCAGTACTCCTGAGAGCAGAGACTAACGCACACGAGCAGAGAATGCAGAGAGGAGGGGAATCTCTGCTAAACCCTGCTAACTTGGCAAAGAGGCACCTTTTAATGTGGTGATTCTCTTTATTTAGCAGGGGGAGAGTAACTGGCTCTATCCACCCCCAGCACAGTATCTCGAGTGACTGTTGCTGGTGTCTATCTTATGTTTCTTTTTAGATTGTGAACCCTTTTGGGGACAGGGATCCATCTTATTTGTTTGTTATTTCTCTGTGTAAACTGCCCTGAGCCATTTTTGGAAGGGCGGTATAGAAATCAATTGAATGAATGACTGAATCCCATAGATGTCTCAGATTTCACTCTACACACTTACCTGTGCCCTGACCAGACCTGGTGCTCATGGGCCCCTCGGGTAAGGTGAATGCAACACCTCTGAGCCAGACTTCTACCATTTCCATCAGCATAGTGGCCATGCTGTGCTTTTGCATGGTGTTCCCCTTCTCTAGTTGAAGTAGCCCCACCAGTTGATCCAGCAGATCCAGAAGATCCTAAGATTGAAGATACTATCACGGATGCTCAAGGGGAAGCCCTACACAGCACATGGTCCATGCCCTCAGGTACACACAGTGGGAGCCAGGAGGCCCATGTCAGAAATCAGAATCCTGGATGATCCACTGCAATCAGTGCTCCTGAGAACAGAGACTAATGCACATGAGCACAGAAAGTGTGGATTTCAATGGGGTGTTGTGCTTCTTTAGCACATGCGACATAGGAGCAGCAGCCTAGGAACTTGTGCATGGATTTTGACATTCCCATCGGCTGGGAGTTGGAGTGTCTTGCAGTGCATTCCAATGCACTGCAATGTGGATTCTGGTGCAATTATGGCTGGGAATGTGAGTGAAGCAACAGAGCAAAGGTGAAAGTGGCTTGGAGGTTTATCCCTGCCTCAGAACTGGCCTGCTGGGTTTGCCTGTCTTGAAGAAAGCCCACCTTCAGCTTTTCCGACTGCAGAGACAACCAAACAATCCGAACAACTGCCTTGGGAAACTTGCTGAAAAGTAGTATCTAGAGAGGTGGAATTCTGAAGCCCTTAAAACCCAGGCCAAAAGCCAGCCTGGAGAGACCTTCCATCCAAGCCAGCTCCCAGGGTATAATTTAAGGACTGCAGCCCCAAAATTGGGGGGTGGGAGCAAAGGTAATCCCCACAGGGAGCCCACAGTACTAGAGGGTTCCTCGTGGGGTGTTACACCCCCCACCCCATTTTGGGGCTGCAGTCCTTAAAAACCAGCCCAGAGCCAGCTTGGAGAGAAAGTCTTCCCAAGCTGACTGCCAGGCTGGTTCTGGTCCAATAGGAGTGTCAGAAGGGAAAGGATTAGCCACACGGGATTTCTGACTCTCAGGGCTCCCTGCTCTCGTATCTGGCCACACATACGGTAGGAATGTGTGTGTAAACTGCACTGACACTGTCTTGCAGAACAGGACTGTTCTGCTCTGACTTAAAGTGGCACAAACACAGTTGCAAAATGCAACACCCGTCATTTTCAACGGGCATCATATCACGCAATTGCATTTGTGGGACTTTGAATGGAGCGGAAGAGCCTTGTGCTGCAACACCATCAGCAGGGTCTACACTCACCCAGTGGCGCAGGTGGGGCTCCATTTCGCTGTGCAGTTTGTGAGCCACTATTATTATTATTATACAGTATTTAGTATTATTAGTCATCTTATTGCCTATTAAACATTTCCTAAGATGGCAACCATTTCTGAGAGGGTGTTTACTCAAGCTTTTAGTCTGGGATGCTTCTTTTGCAAATATCTTTCATGTAGCATAGAAAGTAGAAAAGTGTCATTTGAGAATCAGATAAACCTTCCAGTCTATGCTGATCATTCGCTTTAGAAGCAGGAATGCAAATATTGGTTTGTCACTTGCGAAAGTGGTCTTAGGGTGGTTGCACAGCTTACATGATCAGCACACACCCACCTTGTTCACACACATGGGGCTCCTTGAAATATCTACCTGTATAGAAAACGAATGCTCTTCCAAGGTAAAATGCATGAAGGGACCCTCGGTCTTAGGTGAGGAGGAAAAACCTGGCAGGACAGCGCCACCTACTGGCCCCTCTCCCCAAGTCATATTTTTGACCTCAACGCCCTTTTAACCCCCACGTTGGTCTGCTGCCGCCCTTCCCCTCTAACAATCCAGCTGAGCGGACTTCTAGCTGGCCAAGGCCGGGGGTGCAGGGCGAAGCAAGGGGGACGCCAACACTTACCCAGGGCCAGCAGCAGCAGCAGCCGGCAGCGGCGGCGAAGAGCTGGCTCCATGCTCCTCCGAGTCCTAGCCGGCGGGCAATGCTGGAGCACACGCTGCCTCTCCTAGAGGCTGCGCGAGTCGGTGGCAGTGTCACCACAGCTCCGAGCAAGCGAGAAAGAAAGAGAAGCGCCAAGGCCCGCCCAGAGCAGCAGGCTGGGGCCGGGCCAGGCGGCGTGGAGCAAGGTGAGGGGCGTTGCCGCAGTCGCCGCTGGGCGTCTCTGAGCCAAGCCCTTCAAGTTCCACCACCAAACTTAAAGAGCTGCAGCAGCGCAGTGTGAGCGAGTGGTCTCGTCTGAAGGGAAGCGGGCTTTGGCCCTAGGACGCTCTCCACGCCGCCACGCTTCGGCCCTTTGGGCACTAGAGAGAAAGAGAGAGCAGCCGCCGCCGCCGCCCGGCTCCTCTTCGTTCGCTCCTAGCCCGCCTTCTGGGGAGCCAGGAGGCGAGCGGGAGCCCCAGGCCCGCGCCTCTCGTGTTCAAAATGCAGCCCGAGGAGGGGGCTGAATGGCTCTCTGGTCGAGTCTGGTGTGGACCGCACTTGCTAGCCCGTTGCTGGGGCGGCTCGGCAGCAGTGCATGTGTGTGTGTGTGTGGGGGGGTCCTTCCACCTGAACCTGGGGTGCTTGTTGTGACCCGCTGCCCCTGCCCTGCCTTGACCAAAACAAAGCAGGCCTCTTTGTTTGCTAACCGGAAGGAACCCAACAGCTGGATTCAGAGGGATCCCTGGCTGTGGTGGGCAGCATTTCTCGTTCAGGTGTGTTTTCAAGTCTGGAGGGCGGGGCGGGGCGGAGTGGGGGGACAAGCACGCCCTCAGAAAAGTAGTTGCCCCCCACACCCGGCCAGCTGCCTGCCTCCCTAACATGTGGGACCCAGCGGCCAGCTCGCCCACCAGAATTGCGCTTTGCCTATTGGTAGAGGGGAGAGAGAGAAGTGTGTTTGGGGCTGGGGGTGCTGTCAGTAAAATGACAGTGGGGACTCCTCAACTGCTGCTTAGGGGAGAATCTGCACACCTGCAGAGGCTAGGAGGAGGCTAGTCTTGATGGTCAGCCAGGGGGCAGGCCGGGGAAGTAGGCTGTCACCTGTGGTCATCAGCTCTTTAATGAGGAGGTGGTCTCCTCCAGCACCCCTGTAAACTGGGGTTACTGTGCTGATTGTGGTTCCTTCTTTGTATAAGTAACAGAAGAGTTCCATGCCACCAGCAACAAGCTCTAGGAGTCCAGGTAGATTGCCTAATGACCTCAACCTGCCCTAATGTGAATTTCTAAGCTGTTCATCCTGCAAACCTAAGAACTGGAAATGTCTTCTTCCTCTACTTCTTCAGGAAGCTGAAGTTCTTGAGATACTCAATTCTGTGGAAGTCAGTGGTGAAAATGAGCAGCAGTGCACAGGCCAAGAACTGGTAAACTATGCCAGCTTGCGTCGGTTACTAAACTTAGGGTCAATTCACACCAGTAGCAACTGTGCATATAACATTCAGGTACTCATTACTTCTCCATGGCACTCTCTATGTGTGTGAACCACTGGAACTTATAATCCAGTGGATCTGTATGCTCAAATGCAGCTGATTTCATAAAAGGAGCCCAGCTTTGATAGGGTATTACTATTGTGAAAATAGGCTGTAGTTGGACATATAATAGCACGTTGAACTGCATCACACCATATAGCTTGCAAATGATCAGCAAGCACACAGGAGCCTCAAGAATAGGATGCAGGAATGTTGCCACCAGTGAGAACCATCTTTGATTCACAAGTAAAACACTGGAGTTTGGACAAAATCCACTTTTGGCACAGGTGGAAACCCTAAGGAGGTTGGGTGCTATCCCATTGCACAGGGCTGTGTTGATGACCTTCAGTCCAGACCTTCATCAAGCCTGTCCCTGAAAGTTGCACTGCAGTTCTGGAAATCTAAATATTAGATGCAGCATAGGTAGGCAAGTGAAAGATATGCATGTACCTAGTTTCCATTGTTGATTCTCGCGTCGGCCACTGATGGGTCTTACGTTGACCAGGGCGGCAAGAGGGTATACAGCTGCCCCACGCCAGAGGTTTTTGAAGCAGTGCTGGAGGAGGAAGCATGGTGGAGGAGGTAGGACACCCTCCCCACCCCCACGGTCAAGCCAGTTCAGACATTGTTTTCCGAACTGGTTCGGCGTTCTAGGAATAGAACACCAAACCGGTTCGGCAATGGGACAGCACCCAAATACCTTGGGTTTCTACCTGTGCCAACATTAGGTATAGCACCTAATGACCTCTACCTGTCCACCATATAGCTTGCAAATGATCAGCAAGCACACAGGAGCCCCAAGAATAGAATGCACGAATGTTGCCACCAGTGAGAACCATCTTCGATTCACAAGTAAAACACTGGAGTTTGGACAAAATCCACTTTTGGCACAGGTGGAAACCCTAAGGAGGTTGGGTGCTATCCCATTGCACAGGACTGTGTTGATGACCTTCAGCCCTGACCTTAAGAACATAAGGACAGACCTGCTGGATCAGGCCCAAGGCCCATCTAGTCCAGCATCCTGTTTCACACAGTGGCCAACCAGATGCCACTGGAAGACCACAGGCAAGGCGTGAGGGCATGCCCTCTCTCCTGCTATTACTCCCCTGCATCCTGCCTCTGAGGCTGGAGGTAGCCTATAGCCCTCCAACTAGTAGCCGTTGATAGCCCTCTCCTCCATGAAGTTTTCCAAACTCCTCTTAATGCCATCCAAACTAGTATCCAACACCACATCTTATTGTCAGGCGATGAGAAGGGGTGTTGGAGATTAACTTCCAGTGCATCGACCTTTTGCACCAACTGTCCTAATGACCACTAACCAATAAATATTTAGTGTTTACTCATACAAGGATCTCCATGTGTTTTTCTCTAAACAGCTGCAATATCCAAACCATCCTCTGCTACCTACACTGTAACTGGAGTGTGTGCTCATTCCTTAGTGCTCTGCTGTTTTACCTATTGTGGGTAAAAATCAACAACCTCTAGCAGGGTTATGGGCCCAGCAGGAGCAACAGGCTTCTAGGCACAAGCAGAGTTTATTTCATTTTTCATTTTGAAAGTGCAGCTGAGTTAGTTAGGAACTGCAGCATGGATCCTGTGACTACAGCCTACTCAGGAATGGCTCCTTCTTTTCCCAAGCTGGATGGCAATAACTAAGAAACCTGGGCCCTCAAGATGAAAGCGATCTTCATGACAAAATGAATCTTTGAAGTGCTCACAGAGGGACGGCCAGCCCAAGATGAAGCTGCTCAAGCCTCGTGGGACAAGAAAAATCAACACACATATGGCCTTTTAATTTTGAGTATAAGCGATAATTTATTGATCTATGTGCGGGGTACTGATTTAGCCTCAGAAGCGTGGGACAGACTGAAAAAGCAATGTGGCCAAGTCTCTGCAAACGCAGCTCTTCTCCTGTATAAAAGGCTATGTGAAAGCAAACAGCAGGAAGGGGGAGACTTTGAAGCCCACATAGCAAATATCTTAGAAATTAACAGGCTTTTGAAGAGTAACCAATGTGAATTGAATGAAATTATTCCAACTGGGGCAATCCTACAATCCCTGCCTAAAAGTTTTGAACCCCTAATTGTCGCTCTTGAACTGTCTCACTGTGAACTGAAGGTTGATTCTGTCGTGTCCAGTCTGAGAAATTTTAATATAAAGTTGCAGCAGGAGGAATTTGAAAGCGATGGCACTCTGGCACATTTCAGCAGGCAAAGTAATTCCAGCATTAGCAAGCGAAGTAGCCTCAGTGACTCATCAGCATATAATTCAAAGAGCGGGAAACTCAGAGGGCACAGACCTGGTCACCATGGCAATGAAGTAAACACAAGGATGAGTCATGGCGACAAACAAAGAGGGGAGGAGGTGGCCTATCTGAAAGGGAGAGCAATGCCAAAAGCTACATTACCTTAAAAGAGCCAACAAAGGGTCACACTTTCATCCTGGATTCAGGTGCATCCCAGAATACAATCTGTGATCGCAATCTATTTATCGAACTCGTTAAAAGCCACAGATCTGTTGTGATCTTAGCAGATTCAAGGAAACTAAGCGTGGCTGGCAAGGGGACAGCAAAGATACTTTGTGGCTCTGCTGCTGAAGCTTATGAGGTTAAGATAACTGATGCACTTTTCATGCCAGAGATGCAAGTCAACTTGATTTCAATTGGGCATGGACTCAAGAAGGGGTGTAAAGCAATTTTTGAAAATGAAGCATGCTACATCTCTAAAGGTGATGAGTTAATCATGACTGCCCACATGCGGGATGATGGACTTTTTGAAGTAGACTGTGCTACTGCACAAGCAAACGTGGCAAGTAGTTGCCAACACAAAAATTGTGATTTCTCATGGCACAGAAAATTGGGCCACCGAAGCCTAAACTTTGAAACTGACTCCCAAATGAGGGAACTAACCGAGAAATAAGTGCCAGATTCAGAAGGGGCTGGACAACCAGAACCCAAACTGAGGCACTCACAGAGGCATAACAAAGGGGTTCCACCTAACAGACTCTCACTCATGGCTAAAGGAGGAGAGATGCAAGAACCCACTACATGGCAAGATATAGAAAGGTTGCCAGCTGATGAAGCTGATAAGTGGAGAAAAGCAGCAACGGAAGAAATTGATTCCTTGCACAAAAATGAGACTTGGAGACTTGTGGAACTACCCGCTGGAAGAAAGACTGTGGGATGCAAATGGGTCTTCAAAGTCAAGCAGGATGCAGAAGGGGATGTACAGCGCTACAAAGCCAGACTAGTAGCCAAAGGATACTCCCAAATCTATGGTCAGGACTATGATGAGACTTTTGCACCAGTCGTGAAACACACATCAATTAGAACATTGCTCAGCGTGGCAGCAGCCAAAGGGATGCAAGTTGAACACTTGGATATAAAGACTGCCTTCCTACATGGGGAAATCGAGGAAGACATCTACATGCAACAACCACCAGGCTTTGAGGAACCTGGAAAGAAGGGGCTAGTGTGCAAACTGCAAAAGAGCATCTATGGCTTAAAGCAGGCAGCCAGATCATGGAATGAGAAACTGAATCAATTACTACTTAAGGAGGGGTTCACACAAGGAAAAGCTGACCCCTGCCTATATTCTAGACTCAGAGACAATAAATGGACTTACATTCTGACTTACGTTGATGATTTGATTCTTGCACACGAGGAAAGGCAAGACAGTCATGAGATTGTTCAACACCTGAACAAGGAAATAGAGGTGAAGGAACTCAGAAGCATCTCATATCATACCCCTGCTAACTGGGCAAAGAGGCACCTTTTACCGTGGTGATTCTCTTTATTTAGCAGGGGGAGAGTAACTGGCCCTATCCACCCCCAGCACAGTACTTCCAGTGACTGTTGCTGGTGTGTGTCTTATGTTTCTTTTTAGAATGTGAGCCCTTTGGGGACAGGGATCCATCTTATTTGTTTGTTATTTCTCTTTGTAAACCACCCTGAGCTATTTTTGGAAGGGCAGTATAGAAATTGAATAATAATAATAATAATAATAATAATAATAATAATAATAATTATTATTATTATTATTATTATTATTATTATTATTATTATTATTATTATATTACCTTGGCATCCAAATAGAATGAGAAGAGAATGGAACGTTCCTTCTCAACCAAAAAACAGAAGATAAAAGATCTTCTAGAATGCCTGGGACTGACAGATGCCAATGAAGTCAGCATGCCAATGGATGCTGATTTCTGGAAGCAAGATGAGGACAGCCAGCCTCTACCAGCCAACAATCAATACAGAAAGGCAATTGGAAAACTTTTGTACATAGCCACAGTGACAAGGCCAGACATTGCCTCAGCAGTAGGAATCCTGAGCAGAGTGTGCCAACGAACAAGGACTGGATAGCGGTCAAAAGACTGGGAAGGTACCTGAAAGGCACTGCACATTATGTATTGGAGATTCCAGCAAACAGCAATCCCAAACTCGTGGGATATGTGGATGCAGACTGGGGCGAGGACAGAACAGATCGCAAGTCCACAAGTGGACACCTGTTCCTGTATGGAGGTGGAGCCATAACTTGGAGTAGCCGCAAGTAGTCACTCGTTGAGCAATCATCCACAGAAGCGGAGTACGTTTCAGCAAGTGAAGCGTGCAGGGAAGCAGTATGGATGCATCAACTACTATTGGACTTTGGCATCAAGGAACCAAAGCCCACAGTGATGTTTGAGGACAACCAAAGTTGTATCCGGATTTCCCAAATGGAGAAGATGAAATCTTGAACTAAGCATATTCCCATAAAGTACCACTATGTTCGAGACTTACAAGAAAAAGGGGTGGTCCAGCTGAGGTACTGCCCCACAGAAGAGATGCTGGCAGATGGATTAACCAAGCCATTATCCAAAGACAGATTCCAGATGCTTCGTGAGAAGATGGGAGTCGTGACCAGGTGCGACAGGCGATGAGAAGGGGTGTTGGAGATTAACTTCCAGTGCATTGACCTTTTGCACCAACTGTCCTAATGACCACTAGGGGCATTGGGAGTAGAGACAGTGAGTCAGGGTCTCCCTATCTGTCCCTACTCTATGACCCCTGAACTGACTCTGCAGCACTTCCTGTGCTGAGTCACAATCCTTCCTTTCCTCCTAGAGAGCAGATGGAAACATCTCTCTCTCTCCTTACCTATCCACTATGTAGTCCTTTAGATTAGAGATAGGTCTTTCCTATCTAAGTGTATTTAACCAATAAATGTTTAGTGTTTAGTCATACAAGGATCTCCATGTGTTTTCTCTTAAATAGCTGCAATATCCAAACTATCCTCTGCTACCTACTCTGTAACTGGAGTGTGTGCTCATTCCTTAGTGCTCTGCTGTTTTACCTATTGTGGGTAAAAATCAACAACCTCTAACACTTGTAGCAGAAAATTCAACAAGTCGATTACTTGTTGTGTGAAAAAGTACTTCTGTTTGTTGGACCTAAATTTCTTGGCAACCAATTTTGTGGGATGACCCTTGGTTCTAGTGTTACGTGTGTGAGAGAGAAATTTCTCTATACTCACTTTCTCTACACCATGCATTATTTTATAGACCTTGCTCTATCATGTCTCCCCACAGTCATCTTTTTTCTAAACTAAAAAGCCCCAGGTGTTGTAGCCTTGCCTCATTAGGTCAAGCCTGTCATAGGAAACATAGGAACATAGGAAGCTGCCATATACTGAGTCAGACCATTGGTCTATCTAGCTCAGTGTTGTCTTCACAGACTGGCAGCGGCTTCTCCAAGGTTGCAGGCAGGAATCTCTCTCAGCCCTATCTTGGAGAAGCCAGGGAGGGAACTTGAAACCTTCTGCTCTTCCCAGAGTGGCTCCATTCCCTGAGGGGAATATCTTCTAGTCTCCCATTCATATACAACTAGGGTGGACCCTGCTTAGCTAAGGGGACAAGTCATGCTTGCTACCATAAGACCAGCTCTCCTCTCTGAACAGTAGCTTCGAATGGTAGTCCTCTCCTGTCTGCAAGTTGTATTACCGTTCTAGAAATCTAAATATTAGATGCAGCGTAAGTAGGCAAATGAAAGATATGCATGTACCTAGTTTCCATAGTTTATTCTCAGTATGCAGTGCAGGTTCCTGTGGCATATAACTTGTATTTGTGCTTTATTTGGTGCAGAGAGCTCACACCTCTGGCCTTCCTTCCCTCTCCACTGGTATATTTATTTATTTAACACATTTGTATACCTCCCAAAACATACGTCTCTGGGTGGTTTACAAAAACAAAATGTATATGGTTGCCAGCACCTTGGGTGGTAAAGAGAAAGCTGAAAGGGAAAGTTAGTAGGGTCAATTAATTCCAAAAAGCATGGAATTGATTTAAAAGAACAGTAATAGAAGCTCAGTTAGAATATATTCCAAAAAGAAGGAAAGGTACCACCAAGTCCGGGAGGATGCCAGTGTGGCTAATTGGTAGGGTCAATAAAGCAAATTATGCAAGAAGACTTCCTTCAGGAAATGGCAGCCCTGCCCAAATGAAGGTAACACAAAGGAACACAAACCTTGGTAAAAGAAATGTAAGAAGACAAAAAGGATGCAAAAAGACAGTTTGATGAACATATAGCTAAAAGCATCATGGGAAATAATAAAAACTTTTAAAAATACATTAGAAGCACGAAACCTGCCAGGGAAGTGGTTGGAACATTAGATGACAAGGGAGTGAAAGGGATAATCGAGGATGATGTGGAAATTACAGAGAAGCTAAATCAGTTTCTTCACTGAGTGTATACCTATGCCTGAACTGAGCTCCTCAGGGATGGAGGCTAAAGACCTGAGTCAAACAGAGGTGACAAGATGATGATCTAAACTGTCCTGAAAAATTAAAAATTAACAAATTACCTGGGTCAGATAGCATAAACCCAAGGGTTCTTAAAGAATGCAAATGTGAAATTGCTGATCTCCTAGCAAAAATATGGAATTTGTCCCTACAATCAGCCTCTGTACCAGAGCACTGGAAAGTAGTCAATGTAACACTGATTTTCAAAAAGGGATCCAAGGGTAAGCAGTGAGGTGGCCAAATTTGCTGGCAACGCTATACTATTTAGGGTAGTGAAATCCAAAATGGATTTTGAAGAGCTCCAAAAGGATCTCTACAATCTGGGTGAGCAGGCAACAAAATGGCAAATGCACTTCAATGTAAATAAGTGTAAAGTGATGCACATTGGGGCAAAAAAACACTTATTGGGACCTTTTGGGGGATGCAGCCCCTGCAAGATAAAGAGAGCAAATGTATTCAGAAGCTGATTTTGGCTCAGCTCTAGGGCACATTTTACATTCATTTAGAATGTTCCCCTCCTTCCGAATTAGTAGTACAAAATAGGTTAATGTGAAAAGGTGCTGCTGTGCTACAACTAATCTGCTGCCTGGGATTAATTAATCTCTCTCTACTTCCCCTGAGCTGGGAAATGTACTACAGGTTTCTGACATGGCTTATGAAATTCTCCAAAATGGGAGCAGGTGCATTGTGGTTTCTAGATGGAAAGTAAGGTTGTGTCCACTGAAAAGCCCACAACACAGGACTATGTTGAGACACAGGAGAATATGCCAATCAGTAAATGGGAAATTGAAGTACCCTCATTTTTTGTTTCTGAACATTTATCAGAGTAATAAGGAAAGAAAAATTTGGTAACACAAAGACAGTAACATTCTAAACTCTTCTTTCAGAGGAAACTGTGGGGAAATATGAATAGATACGCAATCTGGGAGTGCTTCTGGATCCAAACCTTTCCCCAGAGTATTATCTACTCTGTAGTCTACCACAACTGTAACATGCACTCTGTTGGTTCCCAACTACATTCTGCCTCTTTATTTTTTAAAAGTGCTGCTGAATTACAAGCAGGCTCAGTAAGGGCTATGTTCTGCCAAAAAGCATTGTCCCCAAACATGTACTTTTCTTTCTCCAACCCTCAGGCTCCGGATTTTGTTCATTTGCAGTCCTCCTAGAGACCATCAATATTTACACAGTTAAATCATTGTTATCCCTACAGAGAACTGCTTCTTGGTGGTTTTTGTGTAAAGAAATGGACAACTGTACAAACATGTGAATAAAAATCCATACTTAACATGGTAGCAATCCTTTAAAAAGGGGGGGGGGCAGTGGAATGAGGAGGACACAAGGACAAAGCACCTCAGCCAACGCAGACAGGTTTGTCAGGTCTCAGGGTTTTGACTCAAAGTTTTAGCAGCTTTCTCAGGTTCAAACTACACAGTCCACAGAGTTCTGTAATTCTTTCCTCCTGAGATTTTCCTTGAACCCACAGAAGTCTGGGATAGGCTATGCTTGAATGGGGGGAAGGCAAAAAAGGGACTGTCTCATTCTCACTGGTGTCATTTTTTCAACAGGATTCTGCTCATGCCCTTTTTTCACACTCAAAGGGGAGATATGGAGACCCTGTGCCTTTCCTAAATGCATTTGGGCTTTGTGTGGGGAATTAGCAAGCTGGGGTGGACCAGTCCCACTTCAGAATCATTTTTGTGCAAAGTTCTGGTCCTTGGGAAATAAACTGACAGAGAGGCTGAAGTTCAAAATAAAGTAAGGTTTTATTTGGGGTTCAGGGGTAGATCGAAATAAGAAAGTTGATTTAAGCAATATTTAATACTAAAAATACATTACAAAGGTTAACCAGTTAACTGCAAAGAGCCGTTTTAGCTTGGTGTCCAAATTTAAATGACTTCCAGGCTGGCTAGAGAAAAGAAGGCTTTAGAGAAATTGGATTTGGGATTTAAGAAAAGAGCAGGGATAGGGAGAGAGCCCAGAAGAGCACAGCGGTTATCATACACCCTAATCCTTCCTTTAGTGGCAATTGGACTCTCGTTGGTCAGGCGCAACCGAAGGACCTCTTTCCTCAGGGATGGAACCAGGTGGTAGTGGAGAACTGAAAGCAGCTCAGCGGTTAGGCAGCAGGAGTAAATCCAAAAGGTGTCTGTGTTCATGCAGCCAGCTTCTCATAGCAGTGAGGCGAGCTGGGTAGATCAGGCCAGTGAGAAAGGCTGGTCTGGAGGCTGGAAGCATGTATGGCACGATGAGCAAGACATGACCTGGTGTAATTGTGGGTGTCAAATCTATCGCCCAAACAGTAGGTGACTCCATGGTATAGAGACCAAATGAAGCACACGGGTACAAGAAACCAGGGCCAGTTATAGCCCAAAATGGGCCAAGAAGCAAAATACTGGCTATTCCTTCTTCCCAAGGAGGGAAGTTAAGAACATAAGAACAGCCCTGCTGGATCGGGCCCAAGGCCCATCTAGTCCAGCATCCTATTTCACACAATGGCTGACCAGATGCCACTGGAAGCCCCAGAGATCTGTACTGGGACTGGGACTTGTTAATTTATTCATAAATGATCTAGAATTAGGGGTAAGCAGTGAGGTGGCCAAATTTGCAGATGATACCAAACTCTTTCGGGTAATGAAATCAAAAACGGATTGTGAGGAGCTTCAAAAGGATCTCTCCAAACTGGGGGAGTGGGCGAAAAAATGGCAAATGCACTTCAATGTTGGCAAGTGTAAAGTGATGCACATTGGGACGAATAACCCCAACTTCAAGTATACACTGATGGGATCTGAGCTGTCGGTGACTGATCAAGAGAGGATCCTGGGGTTGTGGTGGACAGCTCATTGAAAGTGTCGACTCAATGTGTGGCAGCTGTTAAAAAGGCCAATTCCATGCTATGGATCATTAGGAAGGAGATTGAAAATAAAACGGCTGATATTATAATGCCCTTATACAAAACTATGGTGTGGCCACACCTGGAATACTGTGTACAATTCTGGTCACCACAGACATTGGACATTGTAGAACTGGAAAAGGTGCAGAAGAGTGAAACCAAGATGATCAGGGGCCTAGAATACCTTTCTTATGAGGCAAGGCGACAACACCTGGGGCTTTTTAGTTTAGAAAAAAGACGACTGTGGGGAGACATGATAGAGGTCTATAAAATCATGCATGGTATGGAGAAAGTGGGAAGAGAGAAATTCTTCTCCCTCTCCCATAACACTAGAACCAGGGGTCATCCCATGAAATTGATTGCCGGGAAATTTAGGACCAGCAAACAGAAGTATTGTTTCACACAACACATAATCAACTTGTGTAATTCTCTGTCACAAGATGTGATGACAGCCAACAACCTGGATGGCTTTAAGAGGGGCTCGGATAACTTCATGGAGGAGAGGTCTATCAACGGTTACTAGTCGGAGGGCCACCTCCAGCCTCAAAAGCAGGATGCCTCTGAGTATCAGTTGCAGGGGAGTAACAGCAGGAGAGATCTCAAAAGGATTCATTGTCTTTGTTTGCTGTGCTTGAGTATAACACAATTATATGAATGAACAACCTGTATGGAGGAAAGACGTGAGGCTAGTCCTCTTTCAATTCATTTGGCAGCTGTTGAATCTGGGGGCAATTGTCCCACTGCATGCTAAGTGACCTGTCCCCAACATGCCAACAAACAGGGAGCCCATGATCCCGTGAGGCTCCTGAGCATGTTAAAAGTGGGAACTGCAAGCCTGTAGTCCCAAACATAAGCAGAGAGGCTTCTGGGAGCTCACAGAATAGCAGAGCTGGCAACACCAGCTTCTGCATCCTCAGGAGATGTGGCAGCCCTAAATGGTTTAACTGCTTAGGCTCAAAGTAGATGGGAACTCATGGTTTCCTTAATGGGAGGGGGGTCTAAGTTGCAAACAGTGCAGGAAGTGTTGTTTCAAGAGTCTGTTTTTGTAGCCCCAGTGACACTATTTTTCTTGCAGATGAGTATTCAATGATATTTACTGCAGTCATAGACCAGCATAAAATGTAGGGGGTGATTACACAGTACAAAGTATAATGCATAAAAGGCCTGAGGAAACATTAGAAAGCATTTAAACGCATAAAAGCATAAAAAGCATTTAAACCCTGCTAACTTGGCAAAGAGGCACCTTTTAATGTGGTGATTTTATTTAGCAGGGAGGGAGAGAGAGAGAGGGAGAGAGAGAAGGATTGACATTGTCTTGCATAACCACCTGCAAAAGTGGTTAAATTTCACTTCTGAGGCACTTATTTCCTAAACATAGGAACTGGGCATCATTTGTGTGGCCAATATTGGCCTATCGTCATTCTCCACACCCTGGAAGCAACCATCTCAGGATTGCCCAGAAGCAACTCTAAAAAGTTATCTGTAACCCCTGTTAACTTGGAAAAGAGGCACCTTTTAATGTGGTGATTCTCTTTATTTAGCAGGGGGAGAGTAACTGGCCCTATCCAGGGCCGGCTCTAGGGGATCTGGTGCCCAGATGCAACACTCTGTTGAGCGCCCTTAGTTATCATGAAGAATAAAAATTCGAAATACAATTATTGTGTATTCAAAATTTAATACACAAAGATTTTATGTGATTATGTACATAACATTGTATATAATATAATTATGTATTTTATTATGTATTTTTATTTTATTATTATTTTGTATTTATATCCCGCTCTTCATCCAAGGTGCCCAGAGTGGTGTACTACATACTTAGGTTTCTCCTCACAACAACCCTGTGAAGTAGGTTAGGCTGAGAGAGAAGTGACTGGCCCAGAGTCACCCAGCTAGTTTCATGGCTGAATGGGGATTTGAACTCAGGTCTCCCCAGTCCTAGTCCAGCACTCTAACCACTAAACCACATTTATACACATGCTACATGGAAGATGCTGAAAGGCATCATCTCATACTGCGCAGGAGATGGCAATGGTAAACCCCTCCTGTATTCTACCTAAGACAACCACATGGCTCTGTGGTCACCAGGAGTAGACACCAACTCAATAGCACACTTTACCTTTACATGTCCAGAACTGAATGAGGAGTGTGTGTGTGTGTGTGTGTGTGTGTGTGTGAGAGAGAGAGAGAGAGAGAGAGAGAGAGAGAGAGAGAGAGAGAGAGAGAGAGATCCGTATGTATATTCTTTAAACTAAGGTGTAACATATAAGTAAGGTATTCATTACAGCAATTCACTGGCCAGCATGAACAACCACTAACAAAATCCTTCTTACTCCCCTCTATCTCATCACTGAAACTTACACAAGATCATACACAGGCTTTTTTCTTTGTGCCAATTAATCTCAGTTTTGTGGATACATTCATGATTAAGCAGGCAAAACACTCAAGTAGTCCTTGCTCCTTATTTTCACCCTTTAAAAAATAGTCCCTACTATGCCTGTAAATTCTACTCAATTAACTCAAAATAATCATACTGAAAATTAAATTGAACATTATACTGCATTAAGCAACTAAAACATACTGCATTTTTGCATTTTTGCCCTGGATTCTACAGGTACTGCATGTTTTGCATTCAATACTCTGCCATCCCCAGAATCACAGACACAGAGTGATTCCATGCCTGGTATCTCCCCATTTCACAAAACAATCCCCCATAAGCACCCCTCCATTTCTGCTTACTGTTTTTGAAATAGGAATGATAAAGGATGCTTCCTCTTTGAAATGAGACTGTGCCTGTGGTCTTGCTCCCCATGTCTCCTTTCTCCTCACTCTGATCTGAAGAGCCTCACAAATGAGGTGAGGAGTGACTATGTGCATGTTCAGAGAGTCTAGCCCAGAAAGCAAGCAAGGGGAGGAGGAGAGCCTCTTTCTACGTGTGTCTGGTCAAGTTTGTTTGAGAGTCCCTTTGCAAAACAAAGAGAGTCCCTTTGTTTTGACTTGATGACTTGTTGACTCAGACTGAGTAGAGGGCACTGGCAGCTGGGAGGAGTCCAACCCCCACCACTTCGGAATCCACTTGGCGGCAGAGAAGAAAGAGACAGAAAAGCCTGTTGCTTTTCTTCAAGTTCCATCGGCACCTTCCCAGACTCCAGTGGGTGGTGCTCTGCACCCACAGCAAGCTCTTACCCAATGCAACGGGTCTCTTGCTTCCTCACAAAAGCCGGCCCTGGCCCTATCCACCCCCAGCACAGTACCTCCAGTGACTGTTGCTGGTGTCTATCTTATGTTTCTTTTTAGACTGTGAGCCCTTTGGGGACAGGGATCCATCTTATTTATTTGTTATTTCTCTGTGTAAACCTTGAGCCATTTTTGGAAGGGCAGTATCAAAATTGAATGAAGAAGAAGAAGAAGAAGAAGAAGAAGAATTAAAGCAAAAAATAACTGAGCACATGAACCAAAGAACCACCAGGGTTCGAATTCCAGCTCTAAAAACAGTTGCCAAAAAACAACTTGCTCAGGCATTAAAAGATATAAATGCTGCACTTGCAGAAATAACAACCAAGAATTTACAAGAAACAAACCAACTAATGTACAGTGCAGCAACATTAACAACACAAGAGCTCGGATATAAGATCAATGGACCTGTAAAAAAAGAAAGCAGTACATCACCTAAATGGAAGATGATATTAGAAAATAAAATCTCCAGGCTCAGATCAGATGCTAGTAAATTGAAAGATATGAAAGACAAGAAGCTGAAGAATGAAAACACCAAACAGTATCTGATTCAAAAATACCACCTAGATTCAAGGAAAATTAGAGAAGTCCTGGAAATAATAAAGCAGCAAATAACAGCAGTGTCAAAGAAGATTAGCAGACATGAAGCCAGAATTACACAACACAGGCAGAATCTCCAATTCCAGTCAAATCAGAGACGTTTCTACCAAAGCATAGAAGGAGAAACTGTGAGAAATGTAGAAACACCAAATAAAGAAGAAACACTGCAATTCTGGGGGAAATTATGGGACAATCCAATAGATTATAATTAAAAAGCAGGCTGGATGAAAGAGGTCAAAAAATGTAGCCAACAAATGCAAGCTCTAATAATAACACCAGAATTAATAAGTGAAAGAGCAAAGAAAATTAAAAATTGGACTGCGCCAGGCGACGATGAACTGCATGGCTTTTGGCTTAAACACCTAACAGGCCTTCATAAACAACTATCAAAACAGTTCAATCACATTTTGCAAGGCGGTGATATTGAACAATGGCTAACAACTGGGAAAACTCATCTCATCATGAAAGACCTAGCAAAAGGTGCAGTTCCAAGTAATTATAGACCGATAACCTGCCTACCAACCATGTTCAAATTATTAACTGGAATAATAGCAGATGAAGTGATGCAACACTTATTAACTAACAAACAGCTTCCAGTTGAACAGAAAGGAAATGGCCCGAACACCAGAGGCACAAAAGACCAGCTGCTGATTGACAAAATGATTTTAGAAAATTGCAAGAGAAGAAAAACCAATCTAAGTGTTGCATGGATTGACTACAAGAAAGCCTTCGATTCATTGCCTCACACATGGATACTAAAATGTTTAGAAACGACTGGTGTCAGCAAAAACATTCAGATATTTATTTTTAAAAAAAGCAATGAGCATGTGGAGTATACAGTTAACAATCAATGGCGAGGCACTTGGACAGGTTAGCATTAGAAGAGGCATTTTCCAAGGGGACTCACTATCCCTTCTGTTGTTTGTAATTGCCATGACCCCACTTCCACAAATACTAAACAAAACAGGCCTCGGATACCAAACATCTAAAACATCAAGTCAAATCAACCATCTGCTGTACATGGACGATCTGAAGTTGTATGGAAAGTCCCAGTCAGAAATTGAATCACTGCTAAACACTGTCCGTATATTCAGTAGCGATATAGCAATGGAGTTTGGACTAGACAAGTGTGCTGCATTAATAATGAAAAGAGGAAAAATAACAAAAACAGAAGGAATAGAAGCAAGATCAAGAACCTGGAAGAGAAAGAACGTTACAAATACTTGGGCATTCTCCAGGCTGATAACATCACACACACTGAAGTTAAAAGAAAAATTGGAAGTGAATACATCAGGAGAGTTAGAAAAACCCTCAAGTCCAAACTCAATGGCGGGAACACCATACAAGCCATAAACACCTGGTCTATACCTGTTATCAGATACACTGCAGGAATAATAGACTGGACCCAGGCAGAGCTAGAGACGCTAGATCGTAAGACCAGGAAAATCATGACCATCAATCATGCTCTGCACCCCCGCAGTGATGTAGATAGGCTCTACCTCCCTCGCAGCTCAGGTGGAAGAGGAATGCTGCAAGTCCATCAAACAGTAGAGGAGGAGAAAAGAGGCCTTGAAGAATATATCAAGGACAGTGAAGAAGATGCACTTCAAATGGTCAATAACGAGAAACTATTCAACATCAATGAAAGAAAGCAGGCCTACAAGAAAGAACAAGTCAAGAACCAAGGAGAATAAGCCCCTGCATGGTCAATATTTGCACAATATAAGTGGAAAATCAGACATCACCAAGACCTGGCAATGGCTTAAGAATGGCAACTTGAAGAAAGAAACAGAGGGTTTAATACTGGCTGCACAAGAAGAGGCACTAAGAACAAATGCAATAAGAGCAAAAGTCGAAAAATCCACCACAAACAGCAAGTGCCGCCTTTGTAAAGAAGCAGATGAAACAGTGGACCACCTAATCAGCTGTTGTAAAAAGATCGCACGGACTGACTACAAACAAAGGGATGACAAGGTAGCAGGGATGATGCACTGGAACATTGTATCATAGAATACAGTGTTCAAAGAATACAAAGAATACAAGCTACCTGTAGCCAAAAATTGGTGAGACCATAAAATTGAAAAAGTTGAAGAAAATGAAGATGTAAAAATATTATGGGACTTCCGACTACAAACAGACAAACATCTGCCACACAATACACCAGATATAACTGTAGTTGAGAAGAAAGAAAAACAAGTTAAAATAATCGACATAGCAATACCAGGGGATAGCAGAATAGAAGAAAAAGAAATAGAAAAAATCACAAAATACAAAGATCTACAAATTGAAATTGAAAGGCTGTGGCAGAAAAAGACCCAAATAATCCCAGTAGTAATTGGCGCCCTGGGTGCAGTTCCAAAAGACCTTGAAGAGCACCTCAACACCATCGGGGCCACAGAAATCACCATCAGCCAATTACAAAAAGCAGCTTTACTGGGAACAGCCTATATTCTGCGACGATATCTATAACAATTGACAATAAAATTCAGCCATCCCAGGTCCTTGGGAAGGACTCAATGTCTGGATAAAACAAACCAGTCAATAACACCTGTCTGACTGTGTAAACAAGAAATAATAAAATAATAATAATTTCCCACCACAAGGTTAAGTCTGAAGTTGAGCTATCTCAGCCTTCTCCAGAGGGAAGCAGAGAGGTGAGAAATCTGGGCTTAATCATGTGGGTGAGGTTTCTTCATCCAGTGACAGGTGTCACATGGTAGTGTCTTCCAGGTTATTTCTATTTGAATCCACCTTTATCAGTCCTCCTTCCATGCTTGGAGTTCTATAACTTTTCCTGCTAATAAAATAATGGAATATTTGTGTTTGGATTATTTATATGTAATCCCCTGGTTTTCAACAATAAATCTTACTCTCCTCCAAGAAATCAGATCAGAACCCAGAAGACCTGGGTTCCTTTCATCACCACCTTCTTCAAGAAGAGCTGCTTGATCCTTTCCTTGCCCTCCTCTCCATTCCTGGGTTCAAGGTCCATAGTTGTTTCTCTGGCTAATTGGCAGGTGCGCACACACAACAAATCCATTCCATCATGGCTCCAGGCTGACCTTATCCTGACCCCAAGACTCCGTCTTTTCTGGGAGAACTGCCCAGAGTTTTTCAGTCTGATGACCGGGAACTGTCATCGCTAGCTTGGCAGAATGGGTCACATCTACAGCAATTGAACACATAGGATTCATATGAACATAGGAAGCTACTTACTACTGAGGAGCTAGATGATTTGTCCATCAAGCCGGGTCCATCATCCGGCCATCTTTTGTCCATTTAACCCTGGTCCATCATTTGTCCATCATCGGCCGGGTCCATCATTTGTCCATCATCTCCGGGTGTCTAAACACCTGGAGATTAGCTCTCCAGAGATGCAGTCTTTTGCAGCCCTACTTGGAGATGCCAGGACTGAATTTGTGACCTTCTGTATGCAAAGCAAGTATTCTGTCACTGAGCTATGCTTATGGCCCCTCCCTGTGTTCTCTTCTAAGTCTGAAACCTGCTGGCTTATGGTGGAATGGATAACCTCTACATTGATTTTTGAATCACATGCATTAATATTTAATGCCAAACCAAGCATCAGATGCAGCATAGCTCAGATCCACCTCCACCTTTTTTCTTGTCCGCCCCAGGAGAACCTGCTCTTCCCTGGAAACAATGGAGATCCCATTCCTGCAATTACCTCCTCACCATACAGATCCCTAATTTTACTTCAGCAAAGCAGAAGTCTATATTGGCTGCATTTGAATGTAATGTGAAACCAGAGGTAGACAATCCCGCGATTAATATTTGAAACCATGAATCACATCACAGACGTTGCTCTTTGCTCCCTCGTTGCAAAGGACGAATCCCAGACAGTCACACACCACTTGTGTTGCCAGACTGAGGACAGGGTATCAGCAGGTCTGGGCTGCCCTCTCTATTATTATGGTTCCAAAATCAACATGAAGCCACAGTTATGGCGGTGTCCAAGTTCAGATGTAATGCTCCTGCTGCCAAACCTCACATCGGGGCAGCAAAACTTACTACAAACTGAAAGTGCAAACTGGAGTTTGGCAAGGCAAACCACAGGTCACTTTTGGCATGAAACCACGGTTGCACACATTTGGATATAACAGGGTTAGAACCACGGCCCCATTTAACTCCGGTTTCATGTTATGTCAGAATGCGGTCATTGCTTCACTACCTGGGCCCTGAAGGCCAAAGGATATATACTCATTTGCTCTTTTCTACCAACTTGGAAGGGGATGCCAAACATTATGAAGCTGCTCTTCAAGCCTTAGATCAATAGGTTGCTTATCTGTAACTTTGGTTCTTCTAATGGTCATCTGTGCTCTTATACCCATGGGCTTTGCGCCTACGCAGAGACCCAATTTGGAACGTTCCAAGGTTCTGCAATTTTTGGCGGGGACTCTGCCCCTCTCCTCTATACGGAGGTGCCAACCTCTCCCTTCTCAGTCTCTGAGTCCACTTACCAACCCAGAATTGAGGGGAGGAGGAAGGGTGTGTAAAAGCACACATGACCATTAGAAGAACCACAGTTACAGGAAAGCAGCCTGTCATTCGTTGTTGTGGTCTCCTGTGCCTTACAACCATGGGCGCATTGCAAGCTTAGGCTTACCTGGATGTGGGATCAAGTGAAAAGCGATTGTAGGATGGCCCTTCCAAATGCAGAATGTTTGCACGCCTGAACATCCAAGGCATAGTGCTGAACAAAGGACAGTGGTGAAGACCAGGTTGCCACTTGACAGTTGGTTTCCAGAGGAATGGAGCAATCAAATGTAATCCAAGCAGCTAGTGACTGTGTAGAATGAGCCCTCACAGGCAGTGGGAGAGGCTGACCTGCCAGTTGATAAGAAAGCCAAATAGTCTTCATAACCTTTTGGGAAAGGGTAGGAGCCGACACTTGGCAATCTTTTTGCGGGTTGGCAAAATACACAAATAATGAGGTAGAGGTTTGCCAACGGGCAGTATGATGCACATAGCATGCCAATGCTCTTCTAACATCCAGAGAGTGGAGTCTGTGTTCTGCTGAATCCTTGGGGTCAGGAAGGAAGGTCGGGAGTATCCTTGTGAAAGATCAAGTAAGAGGGATCCACTCTGAGGGCTCCGAGTTCATTAACTTGGTGGGCCGATGTAATTGCGACCAGGAAGGCCACCTTCCAGGATAGCAGTCTGACATCAACTGTAGCCAAGAGCACAAATGGTGGTTTCATGAGGCAAGAGAGGACGATGGAGAGGTCCCATGCTTTCACCATGACAGGGTCATCTGGAAATTTGTGTTTTAAACCTTTAAGGAAGTGCTTGACCTTAGAGTTTTTGAATCATGATGGGTAGGTATGAGGTGTGTAGGCCACGGTGGTGGCTAAATGTACTTTAAGAGACAAGAGTTTGAACCCCAAGTCCTTGAGAAGGAGGAGATACGAGCAAATGATTTTGGAAGTCAGAAGGTTGTTCAAGAGATTGCTGGAGGCGAGAAAGGCCTGGAAGCGTTTCTGCTTTAGTGAGTAAGAGGAGCGTGTGGTGGGCTTTCTAGCTGCCTCTAGGATCTGTTGGTCTAGTGGGGAACAAGGCCGAATGCTGCATGCAGTGAATCGGAGACTACAAAGGTCTGGGTGAAAAATCTGCCCTCCGATTGTGTGAGGAAGTGGGGGCTGAGATGAAGAGGCATGTGGGATCCAGCAGAGAGATGAAACTGTGTGGGGAGCCACGGGTGGCAGGGCCACCATGGGGCGATGAGGATGCAGTCCAGAGCTTCTTGCTGGATCTTTAGAACTACCCTCAGGAGTAGAGAGATTGGTGGGAAAAGGTAGGTGAAGAGGACAGTCCATGAGAGGGCAAACATGTTGCCTATCGAGGCAGATCCCCGTCTGGCTCTGGAGCAGAAGAGAGTTCTCCATGGAGGCGAAGAGGTCGATTGAGGGTTTTCTCCATTTGCAGAAGATGGGAAGCAACGAGCAGGCATCCAATTTCCATTTGTGGGTTTCGGTTCATAGCCTGTTCAGGGCATCGGACTGCACATTGTTGGCATCCTGGATGTGCACCACGTGGGGGGTGAAGTGGTGGACTATGTGGTGGAAATTCTGAAGGAACCAGGACTGGAGGGTGCGTAAGTGGAGATGAACATATGGGAGAACATGGGTAGTGGAGGCCGTGTAGCCCAGAAGGCATTGTAAGGTGCTTGCTGAAGAAGTTGGAGTAGAGATGACCTTGGTGGCCAGGGTACAGAGTGTCTCATTCCTGTGGTAAGGGAGGAACACTTTGGCATGGCTAGAGTGAAAAATGAGTCCCAGGAATTCAATGGTCATGGCTGGGGTGAGATGAGACTTCTTGTAACTGATGGCAAAGCCAAGGTAATTGAGAAGCCAGATTGTAGTGTGGACTGTATTGGCTACTTCTGAAGGTGAGTCCACCATGATGAGCTAGTCCTCTAAGAAAGGGAAAAGGTACTCTTGAAGAAAAGCCACCACCGGTGTCATGCACTTCATGAAAACACAGGTGGCTGAAGTGAGCCCAAAGGGGAGAGATTTGAACTGAAATGTATCACCGATTTTGAGGTCTGATTGTGAGGTGGTGGTAGGCATCCCTTAGGTCTAGAGATGCAAACCACTTCCCTCTCTTGAGAAGGGTGAGGATTGTTGGGATTGTCATCATACAGAAGCACCAGTAAGTGATGCATGCATTCAGGCCTCTTAGATCGAGGATAGATCGTATGCCTCCATCTGCCTTGGGGACTGTAAAGTAGGGGGAGTAATATGCTGGGCCTGAAATAGGTGGCACTGGTTTGATGGCATTCTTCTCCAAGAGGGAGGTGACTTCCTGTTGTAAAAATGTTGTGGGTTTGATGGTGAGGTTGGGGCAAAAGGGAGGGGTATCTTGAGAATTCTAGAGCATAGCCAATACGGATAATCGTGAGGACCCAAGAATTAGATATGATTGCTTCCCAAGCTGGTAAGTAATGGGATAAGCGAGTTCTGACTCTGGTGAGAATGGGGAAGTCATTGTTTCTTGGGGACGTGGGGTTGGAGCGCAGCTTACTGTACTGGAAGTGCTGCTTCCTGCTGTACAAAGGGGCCATTAGGGAGCGAAAGAATCGATCCGCCAATGGGTAAGTCGTGTGTTGGCAAGGAAGAGGAGCTCTGGACCAAGGAGTGGGTCCGTCAGTGTGAGAAGGCTGTGTTTGGAGGCTCATGGACCGAGCAGTACTGCACAATCTTTGTACTTTCTGCAGTGTTTAATCGGTCTTTTCCCCAAATAGCACATTTCCTTCGAATGGGAGATCTTCGATACTAGCACAGGCCACATACATGAGACCAGATGATCTTATCCAGGCATCTCAGTGGAGGGTGACGGAAGTGGCCATTAACTTGGCCGAGCACTCCGCTGAGTGGTGTGCAGGGTAGAGCTCATGCTTAGCAAGAACTGCTGCTCACTCAGACCTGACCTTGGTACCGATCACCTCAGTATGGACAACCCAGCAGGTTTTTTTCAAGAAGGTTTTTGCAAACCTTGCAAAAGGTTTGCAAATCTGCTGTCCGCTCAGTTACTGATTCACCACATGATAAGGTTGAGGCAGATGAACCGTTTCCTGGCAGCGTTTTAAGTGTGATGGATTCAGAGCCTGCTTCCCCACATTGTCAAGTTAAATTTGATGGCCATGAAGTGTGGATGCTGGGTGATTCTGGTTCTCTGTACACTACCATTTTCCATCTGCCTTACAAGAAACTCCTCACTACATCCGATCTGCACCTGCAGCCTTCAGACATCCACCAACAGAGATATTAGAGGTTCCCCTATTGCCATCAATGGATATTTCACTGCTGTCCTGGAATACAAAGGACATACTGCAGAGCAGAAAGTATACATTTCACAAAAAGGAGTTTTAATATTGGGTTGGAAGCAACAGAAAGATTTACGGATAGTGTTAGACCCAAATAGCACGGAACAGGTATTACAGATGATGGAGAATCCCTATACTGATATGATTGCTGATTTCTTGGGCATTTTTGCTGATGCTCCTGGCTTCCATACATTTCAAACATCAAATTCAGATGAAGGCAAATGCAATACCCTTACAACACAAAGTGAGGAACATACCCATAGCATTGCACCAACCACTTAGAGAGGAGCTCTTAAGACCACAGCATGCTGACATCATAGAGCCAGCTGATTCACCGGAATGGGTCTCTCCCTGGGTTCTTGTGTGGAAATCAAAAGGTACACTTTGAACATGTGTAGATTTAAGAGATGTGAACTCCAACATGGTAGTGGATTGTCACTCACCATTACCCAATAACAATGAAATGCTGCTTATTCTGAAAGAGGGCTCTGTGTTCAAAACTTTGGACTTGTCTTCGGCCTATCATCAAATTCTTCAGCTCAAGCATTCTGGCAAATACACAGCTTTAATTACCCCAAAGAGACTTTTTAAATTCAAAAGGCTGCCCTTTGGATTAGCCTCTGCAGCTTTGGTATTTCAAAGAATGATGCATGCAATTTTTGGGACTATGGATGGCCTCACTTACTTTCAGGATGACATTTTAGTGTATGGCAAAAACATTGAGGAACATGATGTTAAACTGAGAGAAGTCTTAAGAAAACTCTGACAACATGGACTTACTATCTCTGCAGAGAAATGTCAGTTTTTGCACACACTCAGTGATGTAATTGGGACACACATCTCAGAGTGGTGTACATCCCAAACCAGACTTGGTCAAAGCTATCTGGGAAGCACCAGAGCCACACAAGAAGAATGCACTGTTCATTTTTAGGTCTCTGTTAGTATTACACTAAATTAGTTAGACAATTTGCCTCCAAAGTTGCTCCATTGCATCTTCTTTTTAAAAAAAGAATGTAGCATTTAACTGGGATGCATCCTCTAAGGCTAGTTTTCAGATTATCAAAATAGCCATTGCTGAAAGCCCTGTTCTCACTTCTTTTGACACCAACAGGCACACTGTTGTATCCACTGATGTTTCTGAATATGGTTTGGGTGCTGTATTGACTCAACAAAAAGGGGACAGGGAAGTTACCGTTGCCTTTGCTTCCAGAATTTTTTTTACTGCATCAGAGATGTATTCTGTTATTGAAAAAGAAGCTCTATCATGTTTCTGGACAGTGAGACACTTCAGGATTCACTTGTGGGACAGAAAATTCACTTTACAGTCAGACCATAAACCCCTTTCTGCTTTATTTACTACTCAGGGATCAAGTCAAGTAACCCCAAAAATAAATCACCAGACTTATGGACTTTGATTTTGAGGTGGAATATCTGCCAGATCTTCAGAATACAACTGCAGATTATTTATCTTGACTTCTACTTCCAGGCTAAGTGATCACAAGATCACAAAAGAAGAGGATGAAGGTATAGTAATTGTACAAACAGCTTCATCCATTCATGGAGTGATCACGTGAGCAGCCCCCCAAATAGCCAAGTGGATCACCAGACATATGGACTTTGATTTCCAGGTGGAATATACTGCGTGGGAGATGGCAATGGTAAACCCTTCTGTATCCTACCAAATACAACCACAGGGCTCTGTGGGCGCCAGGAGTCAACACTGACTTGATGGCACACTTTACTTTATTCAGAATACAACTGCAGATTGTTTATCTTGACTTCTACTTCCAGGCTAAGTGGAGATCACAGGAGAAGAGGATGAAGGTGTAGTAATTGCACAAACAGCTTCATCCACTCATGGAGTGATCACACCTTCTGAATGGAAAGTGGCCCTCAGTGTTGACCAAATGCTTACTGAACTTAAACTTTACGTAACTAATGGATGGCCATGCAAAAACAAGGTACCTGAACATCTTCAACAATATATGAATGTAACGAGTGAGCTGTCCCATCTCAAGGGGCTGGTGCTGAGGACTGGTGGTGCCAACCTCATTGCAAGCAAAAGTGATCAAAATTGCCCATGAAGGTCAGCTGGGCATGAGCTTGACTAAAAGAGGAGTCGGAGAAAGATTTTGGTGGCCAGGTATGGGCAAACACATTGAAAATGGAATCAGGCACTGTATGGAATGTGTTGTATATGAGAAATCACAGAAGACTTCCCAGCCCCTTGACTCCAGTAGAGAATCCCAATGGTCTCTTTGGAAAACGTGCTCTGGATATGAGGCCTTTTGATAACCATCTCACAAAACAAAGATTTGTTATAGAGATGTTGGATTACTATATTCTAGGTGGCCAGAAGTTTCATTTGCTGACAAAATTACTACAAACAAGGTGATCCAGTTCATGGCTGCAGTTTTTGCAAGAGAGGAAGGTGGGTCTCACGATCCAAGAGACCTGCCTGGGGAGGGTGAGCGGGGAGAACAGGCTTAGCTAGCTCTCCCTGCACATGAGCAAGGTGGCAGCCCTGGGCGGCTGGATTGGCCGCCCACACGACTGCTGGCTCTGTGACGGAGCCAGTGGGGGCTGGGAGGATCAGGGGCCACGCGGCCCCCGGAAGCTCCAGTATGCCCTGTGCTCAGGGCATACTGGAGAGACCCCAGAGCCGGGAGGCTGCTTTTAAGCCTCCTGGCTGGGGTCTACTCATGAGTAGCCATGGAGCTGCAATGTGGCAACTCACGAGCAGGAATGGAATTCTCCCCAGTTTTCTTCCAGCTTTCAATACACACAAAGGCAACACATGGAGCAAGGTTGCCAGATGGTTAGTGGGAAAGGCTGTCATGTCATTTGTTTCCTTCAAACCCCGCCCCCCCTTGGGTGAGGGAAACAAAGCTGTACACCACAGATAAATACAGATCAATTTTGCATTGGGATCCACCATCAGATTTGCCAAAGCAGACTCCGCCCCTTGCCCCACAGGGATCTGCCTGTGCACCAGAACTGGTTTATTTCAAAAGCTGGTAAACCTAAATGGACCCAAGGATGTAGTCCGGCATGTATGACTGAACACTCAGAGGGAGGGTGCGTATGGCACTGGCAACTTTGGTGCTGTGGTTTACTGTGGCATAGTGGTTAGCGTGTTGTACTGCAGCTGGATACACCTGGATTCAAATCCCCACTCACTCATGACTGAAGCTCAGTGGGTGATCCTGGGCCACTCGCTATCTCTCAGTCTCCCTCACAGGGTGGTTGTGAGGATAACAGCCACATACGCCATCCTGAGCTCTTTGGAGGAAGGGTGGGATATAAATGTGAATGGAGACTTTGAACTGGTGTTGTCCATCCCATCAAACTTTCTTTCTAGTGCCTTCCTGCTTTGTAACCCTTGACCCTTCCACATAAAGAACCAAGCGCAAGCACCTGCAAGTCCAAGAAATCATATTTTCTTTATTGTTTTAATTTTTTTTGTAACTCAACAAGTTTCCATTTTTTAAATATTTTTAAAATTTTCATTATTATATTTTTTTTCTGTTTAATGCACTCGACCCAAAATTGGTTTGGCATGTTGAAAGGAAGGGAAGGGAACTGAAAAGACAGATGGAAAGGAAAAAAGGCAAACTGGACAAAAGCAATGGTGTTGAGACAGAAATGGATCAGCACCAACCTGTAGAAGGGGACATAGAGGGCCCAAGGGAGAGAATGAACCACACACCTTCCCAGTAGGCCCTGGATTTTTGGACGCAGGAGGCCTTCATGCTGCCATTCCAAAGGCACAGCTTCACTTGCAAATCTGGAGGGAGCTGAAGGAATAACAATGGAGACCAGTGTGGCAGGGCAGGGGCAGCTTTGAGGAGGCAGGCAGGACTGCACAGGGAACCAGCCTGAGGCTCTGGGGTGCTTGCTGCTGCCATGCCGGCCTTCCTCCTTGACATTTCCTGTCCCAGCACAAGTTCCCCTCTGGCTCTGCGGTGCCTAGCATAGCTGGGCTCATGCCTTTACTGGAGCTGGCTAGCGAAAAGGAGGTGGCCTGCTCTGGGCCCACCACTTGCCAGTGGTTTAGAAGCCCATGGGTGGCAGGACAGCACACAGGCACCAGTGGGAGACACAGTCTGGGCGGGCCCAGGGCTGCACTGGCAAGACCTGTACAGGGGGAGGAGGAGGAAGAGAGCTGGTGTAAGAAGCTCCTACAGCAGCAGCAGAAGTCCCCCTACAGAGCTATGGGGAAATGAACTCCTTCATTCGGGAGGCCCATTGCCTGGAGCACCTGCCTGTATCACGCAGCTTGGGAAGGATGAGCGATTCTCCACTTCTGAGAACTGCTGGTGCTGGTTCAGGCTTTATAGCTGTCCTTTCACTGTTTTGCAAAAGAACGACCCTCCCTCCCCAGAAGTTAGGAGTGTGCGGGGAGCCTGAGAGTTTCTGGCAGAGAAGGGAGCACATATCACTCCCCCAGAACAGAGAGACAGGGCAAGAGTGCCACTGTGCCTAGCAATTAAACTCAGAGTGGCTTTTAGAGCAGCAGATTCCAAGTTCTAATGTTACTCGAGAGGTAGTACTGTCCTGAACTAGCTTATGCATGAATGCCGCTCATGTTGGCTTGTACCCAGTCAATTGTTCTTGAGAAAACAGAGATGGCCTGGATGAGCAGTGTGCCAATGAGGCATACTGCTTGTTGATTCTCCCAGCCGTCGTCAAGATGGGAAACACAAGGGCCATATCCTTGTCCTAGGGGTTGCCCCATATTTTCCATGCAGTTTTGACCTGATGGCGAGTGGGGAATACATTTGGGCTAACTTGCCATCTGCCTCCATTGCACAAAGGTAGTGGATAACTCTGAAGAAGCTTAAGGGAATGCTTTTGCTGAAGACGTGGGTTGAACTCATGGGTTTGCATAAGTCTTTGATGAAAGGCCAACAAAGGGGACTACAGAGGTCTCAGTTAATGGGCTGCAAGGAAAAAGATGAACTGGTTACACCCAGGATGGCATGTTAACAACTGTAGTTGTTGACTAGGAAGCTTCCGAGGATCTCTAACTGTGAAGCCGCCAACCTTCATTGGGGCGGGGGGAGGGCAAGAACATGGGGAAATGTCAGCCATTGGCTCCTGGAGGCATGCTACAAATGGATCTTTGTTTTCTGACTATCCCCCCTTTATCTGCAAATATTTCCTGTGACCCCCAGCAGAGACCTCATGATATAAAATAAAACAGACAAGAATATAATGATGGCTTCCGTACAAAAATGGAGTAGTATTCCATCTGTCTGCACAGGGCTTAGACCAGACACACAGCTTTGCCCTCTTAGTCCTCTCCAGAGTGACAAGGACGCATCTGCTCCTAGCAATCCATCTGGACTCAAGCACTTGGCATTGTCGGGTCCCTCTGCCTACTGCTGGATTGGGGTGGGGACATCTGCACTGTGCAGTCTCAAGGGAAAACTTAAGATAGCAAACCTCTCGCCTGCCAGTGAAGGGGGCACTTTCTTCAGTTGAGAAATGGAGACACCTGTATGATTATCATTGCTGGATATGAGGGGGTCTCCTTCACCTGTTGAAATCTTATACTTGAGTAGAGAATGGCCCTGGGAAACTATTTTGCGGTCATAGCAGGACGTTCAGTTATATCAGGGACAAATTCATGATGAGGATTGAAAACAATACAACAAGTATCCCAATGTCATAGTGTAAACTTATGGAAAACACACATTTAGAATATGGTGTGTAGTTCTGGTTGTGGAGAAGGTTCAATAATAAGCAGCTAAAATGAGCACCTTCCCTAAAGCGCAAAAACAAACAAAAGGGTTGGGAGAGGAAGGTTTATAAAATAAAGATGTGGGAAATGAAGAGTGGCTCTCAGGCGAACTAGTCCATGCAGGATATTTTGTTTAAACATGAAGGGGACCTCCTCTACCCAGGTAGCAGCTTCACACTACTGTGGTGATTTCTTCAAGCCCAGCTACTTCAGTTAGGAGTGTGCTAATCAAGGAGAGGAGTCATTGGTAAGTGCCGAGGACATAGCATATGCTGCAGTGACAATGGAGGGAGTTGTTTTTCCTCTCTCTCTCTTCTATTTCATACCTTGCAAATGAACATGTCCCTTCTCCTAATGATAACACTGGATATGGGACTCTTCTTGACCTCTACTTTCCAGAATGTAAATTTAAGCTGCATATGTCTGTAGAGCGCTCCTGAATTCAGATGGTCACACTTCACTGAGGTAAGTAGCAGTAAAAGAAACTGGGCAATGGTAAAGTCTATAGACTGCATCCAGCAAGAAGCCTCCATCATATGGATGGAGGACATCCCTCCTACCTCCACCAAAACAGCAAGGAGCATCTGATTTGATTGCAAAGTCTGAATGCTAAACGCCTGTTCTCTCATCTGTTGTTAACTTAAAAGAGCCAGCCTCCTCCACCATCTGTCTCATGCCAGGGCAGAACAGGCAGTAACACTGATATTAACTCAACGATTTGTTGATTCCTTCTTTCCAATTAACAGAGAAAACATAACTATAGTGTAGATTACTCAGAGTTAACATTAGGCTGGAAAATATCCAGTCTTGAGATTGGGATGCTAGCCATTCAACCTCCATAGCTTCACTCCAACAGGGTGGAGGAGAGCAGATAGTCTTTGGTTTTTTGTTGGTTTTTTTTAAACATAAGGTTCCCAAATACCTCTTGATAATAATGGCAAGGAGATACCTGAACCCAGGGTCTTCCTTGGGCCAATGCAGCAAATGCAAGTGAGGTTAATAAGGCCATTTGGTATTGAGAGAGGATTGATCAGAAACAGAGTTCGGTGCTGGAACAGGTCATTGGGGGCAGGGCTTCATCTTCTTTGGGGTAGAGTGTTCCCCTAAGAAAGCAGACAAGCTAGTTCTGGACCAAACTGAAAAGAGTTTGGATAAACCAATGTGTGTCAGGAGGAGGACATAGTTAACTCTCCAACTTTCATACAATGTGATTCCAATGAGTAATTCAACCAAAGACTGAAGCAGTAATGAAGGGAGGTAAATGTCCCACAATCCAATCCCCCATGTCCCTTGAAAGAATGACCTAGATATAAAATAAAAGGTGTCTGGACATTTTTAGGGCCTGCTAATTCTTTTATAACCTTGCCCTGCAAGCTGGGATAGAAAAAACCTGGCTGTGGGTGGGACAGCCTGAGTTATTTTGCTGCATGCTGCCTCACTCGATTGGAAAAGGTGTCATATCAGGCTCACTGCTCCAGAGCTATATTGTTGATCTTATTCTAGAGCCACAAACTGCATGCACTTTCACCTGATTTGTTGTTGCTAGCAAAACCCAACTTCCATCTTTCCATCTGGGCTCTTCCCCACATAGAGATCAGTATGGGTACATGGCCAGCTCTTTACCAGCCATTTATTGGGTGTTCTTGGGTGGAAAGATGCAGTAGACCTAGCCCGACAACAGCCCAGGGAAAAATCAAGTTGCTTACCTGGAACTGATTATCTTCAAGTGCTCCTATGTGCATCAACACTATTAGGAATGTGGTTGTGCAGATAACAACTTTGACACTTCCATAGCTTCTCCAGATGCTTCAATGCCACCCACATGATAGCATGAACATTAGGCTTGGGCAGCTGGAACGTCTTCCCTCAGTTCCTGACTGAATGCCACTAACAGCAGATGTCTGTGTGGAGACCTAAATTCAAACAGGTAAGTACCTTAACTACATCTTTCCCCCTCCACCTGCAGTCAGGCTGGTGGATGGGTTGCATGTATGCACACAGGACCACTCAAAGGTAAGCAACAGTAAGCAACCTGTTTGTGCTCCTCTGTGCATCCACACTATTGGAAGATTAGCTAATGAGCATCTTGGAGGTGGGTGAAACGTCAAGGCAGAACTTGCTGTAGGGAAGCTCTACCCTGTACAGCATCCTTTCTTGATCTAACATCCAAGGCACAGTGTTTGATGAAAGAAGATATTGTGAACCAGGCTGCAGTTTTACATATGGCAGGGATTGAAGCACCCAAGAGATTTGCTGTTGAGGAACCTGCCGTCTTCGTAAAGTGTGCTTTTATTTATTTATTTATTTATTTATTTATTTATTTATTTATCTATCTATATTGATTTTACATATAATGGCAGGGGCAGAATGCCTCCTATAATGCTTCTACAAGCTGGTATGCTCTACTACCATTGAGTCAGGAGAGGGATGTTTAAACAGGAACCCACTATTTATTTATTTATATTTATATACCACCCTTCCAAAAAAGGCTCGGGGCAGCAAGCAAATGCCTGCTTGCACTTTATACATGAATTCCAGCTTCTTCAAAGTTGGAAAGACAGGTGCTGGTTTGCTCCGTCTACTTTGATGCATTTATCAATACTGGGTACCCTGGGTACATCTGTTGGCATAGATGAACTATGGACAAAATTGAACACTGGATCATCTATTGGTGGAGTCGCTTCCTTCGTTCAGTGACAAACCCAGCATTTTTGTCAAGCACAGTATCTGAGCACTGTACATTTTTAACGCCTCCAGAAGATAATCTGATCGCTTTGGAAGGGCAGTGTCATCTGAAGAAAGATCAGAGGCATTCTGTATCAAAATCATTTGAGAGTGAGTAAATTCTAATTTTGGAATCTGTATTGTCAACATCCAAAACATAAGGTGAATGAGGTTTGCCCCCCCTTGGTATAGAGCTCTATACTGAAGTTGTCAGTCTTGTTGAAGACACCAGTGCAGTCAAGGAATGAAGGTTTGGTGCTGTAGACATCGGGATGATAGCTAACATTGACAACGAAGATTGCTAAATGACCTCAACATCAGGATCAACAGCACTCAGTTGAATTGGAGCAGAAACAGTAGCAGCAGGTATCTGGAATTTTTCTTCCAGAACCAATCTCCCCATTATTACTATTCTTTTGGCTGTCAGCACCATAGTCAGAAGACTGGTGATAATGGGAAGATCAGTCTTGGAAGAATTCCAGAGATACTTTTCTGTGATATCCAGAGAAGTAATGGTTGAATCACGGAACTGACACTCTGACATTGGGGAGTATGTGTGCTCACAGTAGTGTCTGTACTGAGAAGAGCTGGAAGAGTGAGAAGGAAGGAGTCTCTCAACCTCAGTGCAGTGTGCACTGTGGACTATAACAATGTCAGTGCTTCATCCCTTTTCCAGATTTCTCATCTGTCAAAGAGGCTGCCTCCATTAACTGTACTGGTAAATATGGAGAACCCTCCATGAAATCAATATCTCAATGCATAGGTGACATAGATGGAATTTTAGGTACCTCTGAGGGCTTCTCTATTGGCACTAATACTGGGGTTCTCAGCAGAGAGTTCTCTGACCAAAGCCATCTGCTTCACCGAATCCTCCTTTTTCTTCCCTGATCTCCTCTAAGGGTCTTCCAAAACTGATGCCCTCTTTTTTGAGGACTGGTCGGCTGCCTCGAAGTTGAAGATGTATGATTGGACTTTTTTGACTTCCCTGATGACTATTTATCTGAGGGAGATTTCTTTAATATCTGTATCAGAAGAATCAGTGGGGTGTTAGACACAAATAACTGCATCATAGACAAAAATGGTGGAGATTTTAGTGCCATTTCATATAGTGAAGCACTTAACTTTGGTTCTCTGTTTTGACTATTTTCAAAACCAAATGAAAATATGACAGGAATTTGCTCTGTGGTCCTCTTCCAGACAAAACAAACATTATGTCCATCCTTTTAATTATGTGCATTATCAAATTTAAAAGAGAGTTAACTGTGCTCACTGTAAAGAGAACAAGAATGTAACTTAAATATAGTTTAGCTGGTGAAACAACTGCACTTTCTTTTTAATGAAAGAAGTAGAGAGCAAGAGGAAAGTGAATGAAAAGCTTGTTGTTTCCTCAGCAGCAATCACAAGGGAACTGAGGGGAGAAACTCCAACTGCACAACCTTAACAGTCATGCCGGGCACATGGTTGATGCTGAAGCATTTCCAGAAGTTATGGAAGTGTCCCCAGTGTTGACATGCACAGGCACATACCAATAGTGTAGATGCAGAAGACCATGAAAAAGATAACTGAGAGTCAGGGTGAGGGTGATCCCTCTAATTGGGCTTTAGGATGGAAGAGGAGGCACCAGTGAATTGTGCTGCCGTGATACAGGGCAGTTGCAGACTATTTACTGGTTGCTTGGGTCTCCGCAGTGGCTCTGGGGTCAGAGATACAAAGAGGTTAAAAAAGATTTGCTGATGGCTCCTCTTTCTCTCTGTGGTAGGGTGCAGAGAAGGAAAGGCCTTGGCTAGTCCAAAGGAAGGGCTCCTCTAAAAATGCAAACCTTCTGTTTCTGTTTTTGAGAAGTCTCCTAGCACTTCTACTTGCTGAAAAAGGGGAGAAAAATGCAAACCCAGTTTTAAAAACTTAACACTTTGAGGCTCCAGCTAGCAAAAACCACACACCACTTCCCTTTTTGATGCAATGTGCCCAGGCAACATCTAGTCTGAAGATTTCAAATAAATACCAATGATGTGTTTGCTTTTTAAAATAAAGTAAAATAATGAAATGCAATGAGACAACACTCTGCCCCCCCCCAAATTCTTAAAAGCAAAGGATTCTCCTGGAACCAACAGCATTAGAGAATTACAGCATCTTTGGGTCTTGCAGTAAAAATGGTTTTTGATTTCCCCCCACCCACAATTCCACAGTGGCAGTAAATGAGAAAATAACCAACTTCATGTAGAGATGTACGGAATAAGTACCTCATCCGGCAGGAAAAGGGGAAATGCTTCAAGGTCACAGAAATGATGCAGTATATGTTATATATTACATAAAAATTGTGCCAAAATTGTTTTTCCCCCTTTTTTTCTTTTTTGATTGTAAAAATCTGCTCTTGGTGGGTTTCCCCCTGTTGTCTTCATCAAAGCAGGGATTTCCTTTTCCCTTTCATGCTCCCATACCACACATGGGGCCAGAGCAGAGCTGAGTGCCATATATCTATATATATCATATAGATATAGATATATTTAAAACCCAGACAGAAAAGTTCCACTTTTTTTTCCTTTTTCAAGTGAGTAAATCAATTCTGTTGTTGTTGTTTTTAGGATTTCATATTTACAGCATTTCAATTGGTATCACATCCCCCCTTCCCAACCCACTTTGACCCCGCCCACCGCCCGCCCCAGAGATATGATGCCTCTAGGTGAGACTGGTTGCTTTCTCCCAGGACGAGAGCTGGTGAGAAAAGTCGGAGTTGTGCTTGAGAGGAGGGAGATTTGTTATTTCTTTTTCCTTTGGGGAAAAAAGTGCAGTCTGGGTTAGTGTTTTTGTTGCTGTTTTTGTCAGTTTGCTGAAGGACAATCCATCCAAGTCTGGAAAAAAAAAGAGTTCATGTTTGAACACTCCAACTTCCCCCCTAAATGTGGTCCCAAATGTGTTTGGATGGCAGCCATATTTGCATTGCAGGTACTCCTGACTTTTGCTTCTTTCTAGGCAGGAATGAAACAGAAGGAAGATGAAGAGTATTCTTCTTGCATCACTGCTAAACGTTGGAGCAGCAACTCAGCAGGCTGTGTGGGGGAGTGACGGGACTGAGTTCAACAGAAGACACAGGAAGAAGGGCCCCCATTTCATCCCTCATCATCTCTGTTTTGTGCGATTTTATTTCAGGCCTGGTGACTACACCAAATCAACCATGAGGGCAATGGCTACCAAATGCAGCCACAAAACCCAAAATAAACCTAAAGATAGCCACCTCAGTCCTACTTCCTCCTTCTTCCCCAGGAACAATGGTGCATGTCAAGCATCCCTATGTGGGCTCTTTTCAAAGAAACAAAGGGAAACTTTCCTGCTATCCTGCCAATCTGAAAGAATCAAGGAACTTAAATGCAAAGTCCTGCTGATAAACTGTGACAGTCAACAAATACTGGAAGGCAGGTTCTGGGCTTAACATCATCTGAACAACTCCTTCCTCTCCCCCCGCCCACTTCTCTCTCTCTCTCTCTCTCTCTCAATATTTTTGGCAACATTTGCATCCAAACCCCAACTAGGCCAAGTGCCATAAGGCCCCATTTGTCTCTTGTACTCTTCTGAACAGGCTAACAAAGTTGTGGGAAGGGGAGGGCGGATAGTGGGTGCTGAGCCAAGAGGCAGGGCATTTCCCCAAGTGCCCTATTCTCTGTGTATGGCACCCTCATGGCTTTGATTTTTGTAGCATTTCTTTAAAAAATAATTACTATTTCAGCTTTTAAATTTTTCCCATCTATTTCCCCTCCCCATTCTCTGGGAGGTATTCTTAAAATAAGTCTGATTCCTTTGCCTGGACACTGCTCTTTCACCCACTGCATTTCTCTGGAAAAGAAACTAACATAACCAAATAGGCACTGTGCCGCTTTCTGCCTGGAAAACTAATTGGATGGAAGGAAAGCAGGACAAAATGGCTGCCCTCCCTCAGGGAAGCCCTCTGCCTTACTGAGCTCTTTCTTCCACCTTCTCTCCTCCATTCATTCCCCAGCCCTGCTTCATTCTCTTCTTCCCCGCCCTTTCCTCCAGGAAAAAATGAAAATGTTCAGGTCACAGCAAGGATGCCATATTAGGGTTGGGGGCATGGTCCCTCAGTCCCTTTTCGGCCCCTCAGAGGCTGGTCACCAGCTGCATTTGGCCATCTCCCTCCACTGCTGGGCTTTCTAAGCTTCCTGGCACCAAGTAGCCATCGTTGCTGGGTCTCCGGACTTGGTAGTAGGCCTGGAGTTGGTTGCGTGGCACCAAGGCTGGCCGGTTGGTGTAGTAGATTTCATTGATGGCTTGGGCATGAGGGAGCACTTCCCCAACCGCCTCGGGGCTGCTGTCCGGGTATGGGGAGTCCCTCAGGTTGGTCATACTGGTGTATAAAGAGTCCCTGTTGGGTGAAGGGGCTTGGCCATCACCCCCCTCTGTCAGGTCAGCTGTGCAACTCTCCGACTCCTCCAGGTCGCTCTGGTAGAGGATGGACTGTGCCCTCTGAAGCAACAGCGGCTCCTCTAAGGCCTTATACATGAGTTCAATTTCCATGTTCTCCTCATGGGTCAAGGAAGGGGCGTCAGGCACAATGGCATCATCCTCACTGTTGGTACCCCCTCCCCCAGCTACTATGTTGGGAGGGGGAGGGGGCCCAGGGGGGTTGGAGGTCTCTGTGGAACCCCCACCTCCCTTGACCATGCCACCACCTCCCCCCCTCAAGTTGTTATGTACCAACTCAGAGATGATCATTTTTTCAAAGGCTGCAGCATCACTTAGGTTGCGTCGGCAATCAGCCATCTTGGTGCCATCAGCTGGGAAGTCACCACTGCGGAGGGAGTAGCTGTTATTGAAGTTGCCATTGAGCGGGAGGGTGTCCATGCCACAGGCGTCTCGGCTGTTGTTCAGGGGGTGCTCTGTGAGGAGGGGGGCACAGAGATGGGTATTAGTGGGGAAAGAAGGGAGGGAGCCCGGGAGTAAGTGCTGAGGTCAGGGAGTCGAGGCAATGGCTTGGGAACTAAGATACAAAAGGCCAGAGAGTCTGTCCAAGTGCAATGTGAGTGCACGAAAAAACATGTGCGAGCAGCGTTTAAGAGAGAATATGGAGGTGCATGAAAACATATACATGTGTGTTTGTGCATGCATGAAGTCAGAGAACAGATGTAGAACTGATGTAGATGTGCATGAGAATCATCTGGGATTGTTATGCAGGGAGAATTGGTTTTGTATAGAGGAAAGCACCAGGCGTGGCTGTAAAAGCAAAGATGAATCAGGAATTGGTGCTGGATGGTGAATATGTTAAATTGAAGGGAAATGCCCAGTGCATTTTCAACAAACACGGCTTCTTCTTCATCAGCTGAGCCATTCTTGGCCCAATCCCCATGTTTATGGGAATGCATCTCCATTGGTTCTGGAATCCTGTGGAACAGAGCACAGTCCTCTCCACCAGAGTCCAGTTCAGGGCCTGGCTAACTTAACTGCCCTGCCGTGCCCTGGGGAGTAGAAGACGGTGTGCTCCTGCTGCATACAGTGCCTTATCCTAGTCTTCTCCAGCAGTCACAGCACTGAGCCATTAAGTCAGGCCTGCACAACATATGGCCCGCGGGCCGCATGTGGCCCGTGAGGCCTTTTTTCTTGGCCCTCAGGGCTACACTTCCCCTTCCTCCCCCTGCTGCAAACCTCCTTTAACCGCGTCCCCCCCAAATTCCAACCGCTGAGCGGCCGAGAAAATGGCTGTGGGTGTGTGTGTGTGTCCTTCTACCCCCTCCCCTCCCCTCCCTCCCCGGCGGCGGCAGCGGCAAATAGCAGAGCAACGCTGGAACCTGGTGTTTCAGCCTGTGTCGCTTCCCAACTGCGTCTGCAAGGTACTCACACCTGCAGTTAAGAGACTTAACTGCGCAGGCGCGCCTTGCATTTGGGAAGCAACACAGGGCCAAACACCAGGCCCCAGTGTCGCTCTGCTATCTGCTGCTGCGCGCGGCCGCCCGGGGGGTGGGGCACGGGAGAGAAGGACACACATGACATGCACCCCGTAGCCATCCCCTCAGCGGCGTGAATTGGCAGCGAGAAAAATGGTGCCGGTGATGAGGTGGGAAGAGGACGCAGGCAGCGGCCAGTGGCCGTACCCTATGAGGGAGCCTGGCGGTGGTGGGCCCTGGCAGAGGGGGCGAGCGCAAATGGCAGGCAGGGAGGGAGCCCAGCTGGAAAGAGAAAGCATTGCCAGGACGGGAGGAGGATGAGGACCTCCGGAATGACAGTGAACGGACTCGCTCTTGCCCGCTCTCGCCAAGACTGCTCCATTCTCCCTCTTTCTCTCTCCCTCCCTAAGACTGCTCCATTCTCTCTCTCTCTCTCCCTCCCTCTCTCTCCAAGACTGCTCCATTCTCTCCCTCTCCCCCCAAGACTGCCCCATTTTGGGAGAGGTGGAAAGGAAGAACAATACATTTTATTATGTATTTTGTACAGATTGCATTGTATATATTTTATTAAAAAATTTAATTCAATTTATTTTATTTTTATTTTTATTAATTATTGCCCGGCCAGAACTCCAAAAGTTAAATTTTAATTAAACTCATTTTACTTAATTTCAGTTTAATTTGATTTAATTAATTGATTGATATTAGGTGTTAATTTAATACTCAGTACCCTAAAAATTGACTTTGGCCCCCATGAGCCATCTCACGGTCAGTTTCGGCCCACCAGGTCATTTGAGTTGTGCAGGCCAGCATTAAGTAAACATCCAAGTCTTGCTTGCTTAGCAAGTGCCTGCTTTTGCCTGCTAAAGAAGAGCTGTCCGTCCCAGATCAGCAAGGCTTAGATGTGTTATGCTTGCCAGTCAGACTAAGGACCAGACGGGCAGCTCTGTTGCAAGGCCCCGTGAAGGGATGGCCTTAAGCGGCAAAGGCGCCACGGGGCGGCAAGTTTCGAAACCTCACCCTGATCCATGCTGCAAGCCCCACTCAACCTACTTAGTGCCGCCACCTCTGCCTCGTTTTTGCTGCTCTATGCATCCCATCCCCTTACCCGGGCCCAGTGTTGGTGCTGCCCTGTCCCTAGATGGCTCGGCCCCTCTCACTAACCTCAGCCTTGCTTCTCTTTCCCCTCTGCCAGGCCAGAGAGTGCCCAGAAGGTGAGGTTGGCTCGGTGGAAGGGAAGGAAGGGTGCCGGAGAGGCTGGTGATGTGGGGTGGCCAGTGAGTGGCATCAGCTCTGGGCTCCAGTCTGGGAGCACGTTGTCATCCTCTCATGTGGCAAAAGGCAACAAACTGGCCCCGGGACCAGACTTTGCAACCAGGAAATTCAGATTCTTCTTATTTTCCTCTTCCTTCTTGGGTCACAGCAAGGGAGTTAAGTATACTAGTTATTCTGCCCATTTCCATAGGATTCCCAAAACAAACAGAGGAAAACTCCAGTGTAAGAAGTAATTGTAATGTGTGAATTCAGACTCAGATTTCTAGAGACTATCTGAGAACATTTTGCTCATGAAGAAGATATATTTGAAATGCTTTGGGCAATTTTTACTAAATTTAATTTTTCATCCAGGAACAGGCTGAAGTTCGCCTTTTGTTTGCTCCTGCAGCAGCAGCTCTGTGTGTGTGTGCACACATGTGTGCGCAAAAGCACAAATGACCACAGTACTCAGCCAGATGTGAGGTAGATATGCATGTGTGAGAACTGATGAAGATATGTACAGTGTGAGCAGACTGTACATGAGGCATCTGGTGGCCCACTGTGTGAAACAGAATGCTGGATTAGATCGGTCTTGGGCCTGATCCAGCAGGGCTTGTCTTAGGTTCTTATGTCCATGGGTTAATTGATCTACTGGGAGATACCAAGGTGTGTGCAATGGTGCAACTGTGACATAACCTTTGGGGTGATGGAGGAGATGAACAGCCATGTGGGCAAGCCTAGTTTAGCCACGCACAGCGACATGCATGATGGAGCAGTCAAGCCCTTTGCCCAGCCAATGGAAGAGGCCTGCCAAAAGGCTATAGAGTCAACTGCCTCCACCCAGTAAGGGCCACAAACAAGACTAGAAGAACCATTTCCAGATATGGTAGGGTTAGCCTTTTGGGAGAGATATGCGAGACTACCGAGCCCATGGCTTTAAGCCAGCATGCAGGGATAGGAAAGTTGGGAAGACGTTTGCATTCTTAAGCTTTGCAAGTGCTTTTATCTCCATCTAGTGCCCACAGCCAGAACTGCACAAACCATGCTGCCCCGCCACCCACTGAGAAATGGGAACTTGAGGAACCAGGAGCTCCCCTAAAGCCAGCACTCCTGTCCTCCCTACAGTGCGCCCTGCTGCTGGCAGGTGCAGCCCACCATCTATTTGCTCACATCTGTGCTGTGCCCACCCCCAGCCTGCCAGTCAAACTAGCAATGAAGGAAACATTACTGCGAAATGGAACTGGAAAGGAGGGACGTACTGGACTCTCGGAAGCTCCCTGCAGGCAGCACCAGTTGGAAAAGAAGAAAGGAAGAAAAGGGAAAGCGAGTTAGCAGGTGACCAGGGCCAATCATGCAATAAAAGACATGGCCAAGATCCTCCCTTTGGTGGAGTAAACCATCAGTTGCTTCCACAGCCAGTTCTCCTGGCCCATTTCTCCCTGAGTTTCAAGCAAAGTCTTATTTGAGAGGCCTTTGGCTAATACCAGATTAAAAGCAGAAATTGCAAGTATCTCATTAGCCTTCTAGCTCCCCCCATTCCTTATTTTCAGTAAGGAAAATATGGAAATATATGAGTATGTAACCTTTATCCAAACTGAGGTATCAAAAGCTTAGAGGAGATCTGGAAGGAAAAGGAAGGTTTATCCTTGGTGGTGGGTGGCGGTCTTACCTGGGGAGTTGAAGACAGGGGGAGAGGCAGGGTTGAAGCCCACGGACTCAGCAATGAGTGTGTTGTAGGGACTGGTCCCGCCCCGTGTCTGCAGCACGGGGTTGGTCAGCAGGTGGTTCCCCATTGTGCCTGCAAGAGGTAGTATAGGCAGGAGCATTAGCACTGCACATGGGGCACAGAACCTATTCTCCAAACATGGGGTGGGAAAGGGACCAGGCTCTTGGGAAAAACTGCAGGCATGTGGGGAGAACTAGACTGAGTCAACTGAGAATGAGAGATGGATCACAAGAAGAAATAAATGCAGAATGGACAATACAGGGTAGGGGTTTTGTCTATGACACAGGGAAGTCAGGGGACAGCCAGTTGGTACACCAGATGGGGCAGGAACCTGTCTTCTAAGTGGGGGCTGATTTCTCATCTCAGATGGATGTCTGAGTACATGTTCTTGCCTTGGTTCAGGAGGAGGGTGTTGGAAGTGATACAAGAAACTGCTTACCTCGGTTAAGGGTGGGAGTGCTGTTGAGATCACCTGCCATGAAGCTGGACTCAGTTTGTTTCCTTACAGTGTCATTCCACATTCTCCGAATTCGGCTCTGGGGGGAAAGACAGCCCCACTCTGGGTTTAACAAGGCTAACGTGAACTACTCTATGCTTAATGGGGCACAATCCTCCAGCCTGAGGATACCTCTCAGCTCCTTGCAGTCATCCTGCACCAAATCCTGAGTCCTGCTGGCTTGATCCCAAGACCCTCAGCTCAGCAATCCAACCCCACCACCACTCTGCCCAACTGTACCTGCGTCCCAGTGTAGTAACGGTTGTTGCTACGGATGGCTGAGGTCTTAAGGGAGCCCAGTGTGGCTCCTGGTGGGCTCCGTAGGCAGCAGGATGCATGTCGCAGGCATTTGCTGAATTCCCGGTGAACCTGGTGCAGTTGGAGGGAGCAGAGTCAAGAAGTGCGGGGGGAGAAATGCATTGCCCAGGCTATGTAAGAGCTCTTACTCTGCTAGTACTTGCCCTCTCAGACTTTCTGTTCCCCTTCAATTTAAACCCAAAGTCCTTTGCTGTCAATGGTTCTCAGTTCTGCTGAAGCCCCCGTTATCCCAGATCCACAAGTAAAGACTTCCAGCCCTGTCCAAAGATCTCAGCCTTTATATGGTCCTCCTGGACTCTGGTCCTCAGACCTGAGCACCTGACATAACATCTAACTGTGCCAGTTTCTGTGGTTGTCCTGAACCTTAAGTTCTAGTCTTTGTGATGCTCTGACATGTGGCTACTCACCTTTTTCTGCAGTGCACAATGGAACACAAAGATGAACATGCCCTGGAAAGCATTGAAGGTGGTGAAGAGATAGGCCATGACAATGGACTCCTTGTTGATGAAGAGGAGGCCAAATGCCCAGGTAAGACCCAGGAGAAAAAGGAGAGTGATGGCCCCAAGTGCCCAAGACCTGTAGAAGGAGACACCAGTGGATTAAAGGTGAATATAGATAACGTGTGTGTGTGGGGGGGGGGGGGTCCTCACAGGAGTAGAACTAGTCCCACACTTCCTGCTGCTATGATATTACAAATCTTTGAACAATTCCAGGCACAGAGGGAGTCTTCTGCAGATCAAGGCAATGGTCTATAAAGAAGATGCTCTCAACCAGTGCTGAGATGTAGTCACTTGTGGGATGAATTATGGCTACTGCTGCAAATTCCATGGGCCCAAATCCACTGATGCTGCTTTCTCGTCTTTAGCAGCTAGAGTTGTTGGCACACCGTCCACCAGTACCTGCATAGTCATATGGCACTATCTTGCATCTCCTTGTCCACCCATATCTTTGGTGACAGAAAAGCTTTAGCGAGGTTACTTGGGCTACAAGGGTATTCCTGTCTTCTCTAGAAGTTGCCTATCCAAGTTGCCTCAGTACTACTTTTCATTCACAACTTCTTACAGCTAATTTTATTTATAAATTTAATAACTCCTTTTTTTAACTAAGTACCGTACCCAAAACTTGGCACTCCCCAAGTTATAAACATCCAACTTACAAACTCCTGTATTTACAAGCAAAGCTCCATAACATATGACATTAAGGAAACTCCCAACATACAAATGCTAACCTTCACATACAGACAAGACAACACTCTTGGGAACGTGTTCCAAGTTATGAATACACGTTCCAAGTTATGAACATGCGACTTACTAATGAACTTTTGAAACACAACCCATTTGCAAGTTGGGGATTTCCTATAGAACAAATAAATACAAAACTAACAGTGTACAATTAAAATGAAAAATATTCTGTTCCTTGAGGCTGTAATTAGGGGTGTGCACGGAACTGGTTTTGCGCACACCTGGGAGGAGGGAGGGGGTCTCTTTAAGGCTCGGGGAGGGTGCTCTTACCGCCCCTGCTGGCACAGTGTTAAAAATTGTTGGCGCGGGGTGGCTGTATTCCCTCTTGCCGCCCCGGTCAGCATAATATCTGAAGTTAATACCCAGTTTGACCGGCTCGGAGCTCTACTGGTAAAGGGGAATCTGGTGAGGATTCTCCCTAATCAGTTAAGAGGCATGGGGGCTGTCCTAAGGGTAGAGGGGGCAGGAGGGAAGTAAATAAGTACTTATAATTGCCACTGCTAGCCTCCCCCAGAGTAGGAAGGGCCGGGGGCACCCTGGTTTGGACCTTCCTGGGTCTGGTTCAGGCCTCTGCGCATGCATGGAGGCCATTTTAATGACCTCAGTGTATGTGCAGAAGTCAATAAAATGGCCTCCATGCATGCACAGAGGCCTGAAACCAGGCTGCCGCCGGCCCTACCTACTCTGGGGGAGGCTAGTGGGTGGGGGGCACCGCTGCCCCCACCACCCACCCACCCCCATGGCCACAGTCACCAGCACTTGTAAGTACCTATTTACTTCCCTCCTGCCACCTCTACCTTTAGGACAGCCCCCTTTACTGGATCACCGGATTCCCCTTTACCAGTAGAGTTCTGGTCGGGCACATTACTTCTTTGCCTCACTCTGAGCAGAGAAAGTGTGCTCCTTAGTAGCTACACGCCTGGCTGCTGGCCTCTAGTTATGAAGTGATCTGTGTCCGATTGCTCAATAATGTTAACTTCTGTAAAACAGTCTGCTTTACTTTTGTCTCTGATTATTACCCTCTGCTTTCATTTGCTTATTTTAAATGCATTTAAAAAAATTCCTGGGAGTTGTGCACACCCGCTATTCCCACTAAGACCCGATAGGCCCACATGATAGTTTGGTGGTGGTTAACCTGTATGTCCACACACAGATTTTTCAAGGGGTTGGTTTTTTAAGATGCCAGTAACATAATGAAGGGAAGGCTTTGTGGGTTGCCCTTCAGAAATTAATTGGGAGGGGGAGAAACAATTCTAGTACACAACATGCACAATTTAGAAGCGCCTTCAAGCTTTCTGATTCTTAACATTCTTAACCCAATGCTCCCGGCACAATATTCTATCTCCACATCATGTAGCCTTGCTGCAGGGACCGGGTGGGGAGAGCATTCCCATTATTTTTTGTTGTGCATGCATTCCTGTGCACTGGCTCCCAGTCCATTTCCAGGCCCAATTCAAAGTGCTGGTTTTAATCTTTAAAGCTCTAAATGGCTTGGCTTTACCTGAGAGATTTACCTTTACCTAAATGGCTTGGTTACCTGAGAGAGCGCCTTGCCCCATATGTACTGACTCAGACCGTAGGATCTTCTTCAGAGGCCCTGCTCTGAGTGCCCCTGCCAAATGAGGTGAGGCGGGTGGATACTAGGGAGAGGGCCTTTTTGGTGGTTGCACGCTGCGTCTAAGGAGCAGCCTTCCCAGTGAGATTCGCCGGGCACCATCACTTTTTTAGATGGTAGGTAAGGACCTTTCCGTTCGCTCAAGCTTTTAAAATTAGATTTTTAAAATTCGTGTGTTTTTTTAAAAAAGGGTTTAAAACTTTGTGTGTGTGTGTGTTGTGATTTGATGTGTTTTATGTGCTTTTATGGGATGTTTTAATGCCGTGTTGTGAGCCACCCAGAGAGCAGTTTGTTATGGGGTAGCTAACAAATAAAGTTGGTTGTTGTTGTTGTTGTTGTTGTTGTTGTTGTTGTTGTTATTATTATTATTATTATTATTATTATTATTATTATTATTAATTATTAATCATCATCATCATCATGCTGAAGTTAAAAAGCTGGCAGTCTCCAATAAAATAAATGGAAAAGAAAAGCAAAAGTACAGGGTGGTGGAGAGAGAGAGAGAAAGGTTCACAGAACAGCAGGATATTGTTACATGCATTTGAGGGTGGGACTAACAACAGCCTTGCTGGTATTTCGCACTTTTAAAAAGCATCAGTAGACCTGCCAGCTGCAGTCTTGAGGGCTGAACTAGACATTCTGTGGCCGACTGAGGTCTGGGAGCCCAGGTTGCTCCTGAACAGCTGCAGGAGGAGGTGGGAGGAAAGTGCAATCTACACAATGGGTAGGAGGGGAGTGGCAAACTCTTCTACTGTCCCACCCCCCCCTCCCCGCAATTCCTCGGTTTAAACTTTCCCCTTTGATGGGTTTCTCCCCATGATGCAGTGCTTTGGGGACCTCATCTGAGGAAAAAGGCAGCTGTGAGGAAGAAACTGCAGGAGAAAGGATGTGGGTGGGGAAAGGGATAAGCCCCCTCCTCTGGCCTGCTGCTTCTCTGGAGCAAATTATGCCCTCCCCCCACTACTTTGTAGCTATATGGAAGCAACCCAAGTTCCCAGACATGGATCTCCATTAAAATGCCTGGCGCTGTCCTCAAGCAGCAGCTGGCATATCTAGTGATGCTGTGTAGTTGTGTCAGTCTCATGAGTTCCTATTGGAATGTGCCTGTGACCTGGGTCAGCTGCCAAACATTTAGTTTGTATGTCAGTGTTGGGAAAATATAACATCCTTTTCACAGATATGCCAGTTGTGGGGAAAGGCATTTTGTAATAACTGCATATTTATTGCACAATACAACTGTTGGTGGGATATGTCCCCTGTCTGCAATCCTAAGTGCACTTAGAAGAAAGTTGCATTGAAATAAACTGAGCATGTGAGAAAATATGGTTAGGTTTGGGCAGCATGTATCCCTCTACTTACAATCAGATCTCCTAATATTGTCTCTTTTACTGAAAGGTTATACATCTTAGAAATGCGCAACTGGCTGTTTGTAATCTGGGTGAAAAGGTCAAACTGAAAAGCAAAATGTTGGAAGGAGTTTGGGGTTTTGTTTTTTTTTTAACTTTGGGATTTGCTGGATAGATTTGTTGGTAACTAAAACAAACAAGGTAAGATTGGGATTCTTGTTGATAAGGCTGTCATCCTAAGCAGTCAATTTTGAATAAATCCTATTGAAATCAATGACATGGAGTGACAGAGACAGTAAGAGAAGCACAAGTGGCTACCTCTTATCTCCAGTAGGGCAGGAAATGAGGCAGAAGACTGTCAGCAATGCACAGGTCTCGAAAGGGAGAACAGGGCAGTGCCAGGGAGAATGGGGAACTCCCAAAGAGGAGATAAGCTGCCTGAGCAGAAGGATACAGTTATCGCCTGTCAAGAATTTCTTACAAAGGCCGCACTTCCTTTAAGGGGAAAGTGTGCATACCACATGTAGTTAGTCATGTATAGGGACTACACATGGATCTGCTTCTTTGTGTGCACATACAATACAAACAAATGTGTGTGGGATCACCACCCATGATGACCCACATATAGGTGGTGTGCTCTTTCCTACAAAGATGTACTATCTATATGGGAAATGTATTACATTAAATGGATTAATTGTATTAAATGGATTAATTGTATTAAATGGAGAGGAGAGCTGGTATTGTGGTAGCAAGCATGACTTGTCCCCATAGCTAAGCAGGGTCTGCCCTGGTTGCATCTGAATGGGAGACTTGATGTGTGAGCACTGCAAGATATTCCCCTCAGGGGATGGAGCCACTCTGGGAAGAGCATCTAGGTTCAAAGTTCCCTCCCTGGCAGCATCTCCAAGATAGAGCTGAGAGAGATTCCTGCCTGCAACCTTGGAGAAGCCACTGCCAGTCTGTGAAGACAATACTGAGCTAGATAGACCTATGGTCTGACTCAGTATATGGCAGTTTCCTATGTTCCTGTGTTACATATGAAGCTGTCCCAGGTCAAGCGAGGAGGCAGCTAAACCAGGGAGGCTGTTCTTACGAGCAGCCTAACCCAGGAGTTAGTTAGTTAGTTTATTTATGGTCAATGACCAAACAAAATAGCACCTGAACAGTAAGTACACAATTACAAATCTAAAACCAAATAAAATAAATTTAAACCCCAGTTTGCAAGCATCTTGTTTTGAACGCCACGGCAGAAAAACATGCAATTCTGTAAGTAATCTCCTCCCCAGCCCAGCCTGGGTTAGGCTGCTCGTGTGGAGTGCTGGGATCAAGGCCGATCCCGGCGCTGCCACCCCGCCTAACCCGCCTTTTGACCCCAGCCTTAAGTCAGGGTTAAGGGCGTAAGCACACCCTTAACTGTAGTGCCAGGGTCATATGTATACTCAGACTGCATGCAGCCCAAACATACACAGTTGGGTGCCTAGAGCGCCTGACTCCTGGAGTAATCCCCCAATGCACTGCGGTCGTTGTGCAGTGCATTGTGGGATACCTGGAGGCTGGGATTCATTTTCCCAACCTCCAGCTATTTGTGCTGCCAGAAGCAGCACGGATTGTGTGGGCACAGGGTGGCGCGCCAAAGAGATAGCAACTGAGCGTCTGGGGGGAAAGTAGGTGCAGCCCTGCCTTCTCCCCCACCCTCTCCACCACTATTTTGGTCATGTGCATGACTTCATTATCTTTCAAAGATTGGCAGGAATAGTAAAGGTGATCATAGGTTTACTTTTAGATAAGATTCATTTTAAAGAATGTTGCTCTGAGCTTCTAAAACAATGTGTGAATTCTCATGATTGGGCAGTATTAGTTATGCCACTGAAAGTCAGGAGACAGAGACATACACATTCCCAGGAAAGCTGGTTCCGATGTTGGCTGGGTGCTGAGCTCTACTGAACATGCAACCATAATCAACACTGTAGACTGGATCTTAGATTGCTGATAGTCTGCTGGCCAATGGCCGTAATAAAATTGATGATGATGATTGCTGATAGCGGTGGAATGTCCAGCATGGCACAGTGCCCAGCTAACACTGGAGCCAGCACACAATCACTTTACTGGCTTTCACGGGAGCATGTACACCTCTGCTACCCAACCTTTGGCAGCATAACTACCACAGCCTGATCATGACAACCAGCCCAATATTTATTTAATTTATATCTCACCTTTCTTCCCTGATGAAACTCAAGGTAGTACACATAGGGAGAGCTTTTAGGTGGTCTCTTATCCAGGCACTGACCAGACACAGACCTGCTCAGCTTCAGCAAGGTTGCCTCATCATATGCCTCCAAGACCACACTCTTAGAATATCTGTGACAGAACCCTGAATCAGTCCCACATGTGAGATGGGAAATTCCCTTGAAATGATCACACAGATCTAATGGAGAAGCATTTTACTGAACCACTCCTGCCTCATGCTACTCTTTTCTTTCCTGCACCTCCACAGCCACCTTACTTTTTGCTGTCCCATCCTCATTTGTCAGTCCTGGCCACCCCTTTCTTGTCCAGTTAATGCAAAATGTAAGCTGAACTTCAGGAAAGAAACTTCAGGAAGGCAACTTGTTATCACTTCTATATTCCATTCAGTATTTAGCACATTGTTGGTGCTACATACATGTTAAATAGGGATGTGCACGAGTGGGTTCGACGTCTCCTTTGGGAAGCACTGAACTGGTTCGTCATGGCAGGGAGCAGTTCCCTTAAGGAGCCGGTAAGCAGGTCCTTATCTGCTCTGCTGCCACCCATCCCTTTTCCAGGTGGGGCACTTGCCCTAGCAACAGCCGCACTGGGCTGTGGTGCTGTTCACTTCAGCCTGCGCGTGTGGCATCGACACGCACATGCTGTTCACACATGCGTGGGTGCCATTTATGTGTTGATTCCACACATGCAGGCTACAGGGAACAACAACACCACCCCGCATGGCCATTGCGAGGGCAGGCATAAAAGCAGCGGGGTGGCAGTGGAGCAGGAAAGGATCTGCTTACTGGCTCCTTAAGGGAACCGCTCCCAGCCCCGCCAGCCCATGCACGAGCCATTTGTGCACATCCCTAATGTTAAATACTATAGTATTTCACTAAGGCCTTCTCTATAGCTGCTCCGGGGCTGTGGAATGTGCTCCCTGTGGAAATCCACAATTTGACTCCTCTATTAGCCTTCAGGAGAGCCCTTAAAACGTATTTGTTTGGCCTGGCTTTCCAGGGTTTTTAAAGCGGTTTTAATATTCTAACCCGATTTTGGGGTTTTTAATCACTGTAATTGTTTAATTGTTGTTTTAAAATGTTTTTAAATTGTTAATTGTCAGCATTAGAGAAGGTGCCCCCCCCCACCTCTGACTGCTAGGTTATTCTGTGTGGATGAGACTAAGAAGATATGAACTCATGAATAACATGTGGCTTTTGATCATCAAGCATTTGCATGCTGTTTCTTTATTTACATCTGTATACCTCCCTTTGTCCTAGAACCCCAGAACAATGAACAACAAATTAAAAACAGCAAATAAAACAATCCTAACGGCGCAATGGGGAAATGCTTGACTAACAAGCAGAAAGTTACCGGTTCGAATCCCCGCTGGTATGTTTCCCAGACTATGGGAAACACCTATATTGGGCAGCAGTGATATAGGAAGATGCTGAAAGGCATCGTCTCATACAGCATGGGAGGAGGCAATGGTAAACCCCTCCTGTATTCTACCAAAGAAAACCACAGGGCTCTGTGGGTATCAGGAGTTGAAATCGACTTGACGGCACACTTTAAAATGTCATTAAAATACACTAAAAATCAACAAACATCAGGGGAAAAGAGCATAAGGCCCACCAAATTCTCCCAAGGGGACACAACTTTCACATCATTTGCCAGAGGATTCAGACAGCAACACTATGCTCACCTAACTTTTAATCTGAGAGGGTGGGAATTCCTTTTGTGGAATAAGGACATGTTTCCTTATATGAAGGGAATGAAAACTAATTTCACAGGAGCCTTTGCAGTGTGATGGGCTGGGAAAAAACCCCCACTCAGCTCGTCATAACTGACCATGCCCTCGGTGAAACAATCAAAGTACTATTCCAAGATGTTACCAGGTATAAGTAGAGTGAGTCAACCCACAACCCAGCATGTTTAAAGGATAGTTTTAGCACTCAAATTGCCATTCTCTGGAACTGAGGCTTTTTGTTCTCAGCCGAATGTCAAGGGAAGACACTACAGAGGAAATTGGGGGTGGGGGCGAAATATACTATCCTGTGGTCTGGGCAGAGACCCTACCCTTTTAAACACACAATATGCTTCTTTCTCTGGACTGATCTAACAATTTTAGAAATCTATCTCTCTTTCTCTCTAGCGTTGTACCCCCAAACGGCTTTAAATGAACTGGATACTAAAACACTACAGAGATCAGAAGGAATGGAAGCTATGCTATTAGGGAAGTGAAATGTTTGAGCCCAGCCCAGAGGAGCAGAAGCAATCAAAGCAGAAACTCACTTGATGTTGTCCAGTCGGCTGGAGTCAGGCTTGAGGACAGATGTGTTGCGGATCATCTTGTGCAGAGTAACCATGAGGAACACCAGGTTGATCTAGGAAAGGCGTGCACAGCTGGATGTGAGCAGGATAAAGGGAGTCTTTTGCACTACAGTACCTCCCTCTTCTCCCATTTCCCCCAGAGCCATTCTGGGGTTGGCAGTGATTCTGAGGGGAGAATTTCTACCATGGAGTTTGTCAGGACAGAATGAAGATGGGGGAGTAATCAGCACCATAAGCCCTAGGTTCTCTGCTGAGCAGGCAGCTGAGGCAGCTTAAAAATGTGGGCTCAGTTCTGGTTCATTAGTATATTTTTAATTCTGGCTTAGTCCCGGTTCATCAGCAAAAAGGAGACCCCCTTTCAAGATGCTATGGAATGCATATGAGGTCCTTTTATTACTGGTATATATTATATGCCCAATGTGTTTCAGTCGCAAGACTATCTTCAGGGGCAGTTATAAACCATGCAAACATAAACAAACATTTTATAAAAACAAACGGAAGGGGAAGGCTGGGCTGACTCACCTTCGCCCCAAATGAGCAATTGCATGTCGCTGTGCTGCGCAACGAGGGCAGAACTCTGGAGGCCGGGACAATGCGTGTGCCGTGCATCGAGGGATTCCACCAGGAAAGAAGCTCTATTTATTTATGTATTTATTTTACATTTTATATCCCGCTCTTCCTCCAAGGAGCCCAGAGCGGTGTACTACATATTTAGGTTTCTCCTCACAACCACCCTGTGAAGTAGGCTAGGCTGAGAAAGAAGTGACTGGCCCAGAGTCACCCAGCGAGTTTCATGGCTGAATGGGGATTTGAACTCGGGTCTCCCCGGTCCTAGTCCAGCACTCTAGCCACTTCACCACGCTGGCTCCCTGTTGCCTGTTCTCCCCGCAGACCCAGAAGAAATTCTTTTCACCGATCATGAGAAGAGCTTCATTGTGGTTGTTCCTTTTGTTTGTTTTTATAAAATGGTTTTATGTTTGTATGGTTTATAACTGCTCCTGAAGAAAGTCTTGTGACTGAAACATGTTGGACATATAATATATACCAGTAATAAAAGGATCTCATTCCATAGCATCTTGAGAGGTGGTCTCCTTTTTGCTGATATTCCAATGGAAGGGGTGTGTGTGTGTGTGTGTGTGTGTGTGTGTGTGTGTGGCTTTCAGTTCCAGTTCAGACACACATTTCAAAAAGTTGTTCAGTAACTGGTTCAGAAACTTTGAACTGGTTCTGAATCAGTTTAGACATAGCTCATCATGCAGAATCTATATATATAATTCTCCTGGGTGTGCCCAGGAGAAATGCGTCCCGGCAGCCCAGCTGATTGGCTGGGCTGCAGGGGGCGCCCGATTAGCTGGCAGCACACCCAGGAGAATTCGCTTCCTGGGCGGCTGCGGAGGCAAGGCGGCGGGCCCAGGGCCACGGCGGCAGAGCCCAGCGAGGCGGTGGGCCCAGCAAGGTGGCGGCAGCCCCGGCTGTGAGGCGGGGCGAGGCGGCGGGCCCAGCACGATGGCGGCGGGCCAGGCCGTGGTGGCGGGGCCCAGCGAGCGGCGGGCCCAGCGAGGCGGGGCAAGGCGGCGGGGCCCAGCGAGGCGGCGGGGCCGGGCCCAGCCGCGGAAGCAAGGCGGCGGGACTGGCCGGGCCGCGGAGGCAAGGTGGCGGGACTGGCCGGGCTGGGCCCGGCCGCGGAGGCAAGGCGGCGGGCCTGATGGCGGCACTCTGGGGCCGGGCGCGGCATTGGCCGCGGCACTCTGGGGCCGGCCAGGCCCGCTGGCGGCGGCGCCACACTCTGCCCCGCCGGAGACAGGGGGCGGGAGGAGAGAGAGAGGTAGACTGGCCTGGCCGGGCCCAGCCGCGGAAGCAAGGCGGCGGGACTGGCCGGGCCGCGGAGGCAAGGTGGCGGGATTGGCCGGGCTGGGCCCGGCCGCGGAGGCAAGGCGGCAGGCCTGATGGCGGCACTCTGGGGCCGGGCGCGGCATTGGCCGCGGCACTCTGGGGCCGGCCAGGCCCGCTGGCGGCGGCGCCACACTCTGCCCCGCCGGAGACAGGGGGCGGGAGGAGAGAGAGAGGTAGACTGGCCTGGCGGAGGCGAGGTGGCGGGATTGGCCGGGCTGGGCACGGCTGTGGAGGCGAGGCGGCGGCGGCGGCTGCACTCGGCCCCCGCAGGGCGGCGGCGGCCGCATGGGTCAGCTAGTCATATATAATTCTTTGGCTTGAAATACAACTCTACACAATTAATACAATGATAACTATTTTACTTGAGAAAAAATGCCTTTAAAAACAGTAGGCCCATTTACATAACTGTTTGGGGGTGGTTAGGAGCCCAGGTGAGCTTCTACCACAGTAGCAGCACATGAGCATCACCTCAGCTAGGCTCTGCAAACCCAGCAAACATGAGTGCAGTTGTTGAGGGTTCCAATGCTGAAATTGGCAGCTGCAAGCCCCACCTCTCCATGGAAAGTCCTCCAAGAGCACACAAGCCTTCCCAGAAGGCTTTGCACTGCCAGCAGACTGGAAAAGCTTCATGACATCAGTGGCTGCCCTCTCATTGGCCACGAAGGAGAAGGAGGTGGATGCAGCCCTGCCAAAGCGGCTTCATCTTTGGGATCAGAGTGTACTTTGCAGGCTAGTGTGTCCATTGACGGCGGGTGCTGTATGCACAGCTCTCTATAGTTTCCTTGCGAGGGAGGGCATGCTGGCTTCTAGTGGCTGGGTAGTCAAAGCACGAGGGTTTTAATGACTGGAGAAACAGAGTAGGAGGGCTGTTCTCTCCTTTGCCCTCAGTAAAAACCTGGGTCCAAAGCTGGGTAGCACTGCTGGAAACAACTTGGGCCAGAGGGTAAAGTGGTCATATGAACCAGACTAGTGTGTGTGTGTGTGTATGTAGATATATATGTATATATAAAAATACCACCCCTTAGTGGTATTTTGGCAGAATGGCAGCAAACCATCTTCCTTGCATTGGCAAGGAAACACAGGAAGATTCCAGCTTCAGTTTAAGAATTCTCCCATTGAGGCCTGGTTGCTGGACAAGCCTCTACATAACCATCAGGAGGGCTACTAGTCCTAGGCCATGCAAACTTATCTCCTCTTGTTCATCTTTTCAGAGGACATGAGGGGAAATAAAGTTTCTCCAAATATAGCTGGATCTGAGAAGTGCACTTACCACTTCTCAAAAGAATCTCCTGCATTCCTGATTTGAATCAGAATAATTCCTGATTTGAATCCCTGAGTTCAAAACCAGTTTTGAACTGGTTACCAATTTTTTGTGTTTATTCCATTTCAATTCAATGCAACCAAGAGATTTTAGATACCAGTTCAGTTCCAGTTCATTAAATTTTTTTTTTAAAATAAAGCTCTCTGAGCTGCTTTTTGGGTTTGAGATTGGTTAAACTCCCTGCTTCTGAACTCCAGAAAGAAAAGTGAGGGCTGAGGGTTTGGGGAGGATGTGAATAAGGACACTGGTTCTCTCTTCTTCTTCTTCTTCTTCTTCTTCTTCTTCTTCTTCTTCTTCTTCTTCTTCTTCTTCTTCTTCTTCTTTTCAACAAAACATTCTCAAAGCAGTTTACATGGGAGGGGAGGGGGGTTCCCTCCCTGTCCCCAAAGGGATCACAGTCTAAAAAGAAATGCAAAGGAAGAAACCAGAAACCACTGCTGGATGTGTGCTGTGCTGGGACTAAATAGGGCCAGTTGTTCTCCCTCTGCTTAATATAAATAGAATCACCACTTCGAAAGGGGCCTCATTGCCCAGTGAGCAGGGTAACACTGACTTCAGAACTTTGATTTCAAATTGTTGAGGGAACCCTCGTTTCTGTTCTAGGCCAAGTCAGGGTCTCTGCCAAGGGAAGGATCCAGGAAATGCTTGAAGAGCTTGGGGAGCTCCATGGAGAAAGGAGTCAGGACCACAGCTAGCTTTGAGCAGGAACACAAGAGCTGAGTTTAGCAACACAGGAGGCATTTTGCTCCAGTTGGCTGCTTGGAGAAGCCTGCTCGTTTTTATGGCTACTGCCAAGATAGAGTGAATTGGCCCTGCCCCTTCCCTAGGGAAAGTTCTGTTGATTAAAGAGGACTTGCTCAATTTTCCTAAGTGTTGGCTTCCACGGTGCTGGTGGACCCCTACTAGGGCTGGCAGGTCTTCAGGGAACTCCTCCGAGTCCGAGGATGCAGGCAGGGTGGTAGAGGGTGCTGGTGAAGGTTTCCCCTGATTCTCCTGGAGTGGGGTAGTTCTGGCTGCGCTGGGTTGCAGTGGCTCTGGGTTGCAGAGTCTTCCCACCCTAGTTCAGTTCTCACCCCTGAACTACCTCATCCCCCAATGGAGAGGGGGGCTCCCAAGTCTAGGGTCACTACTCCCTTGTATTTGTATTCCCAAACAGTCTCCAGTGACTCACCACAATCACAAAAGAGACGGGTCCAATGAAGCTCCAGATGAAGTTGTTATCAACTCGAAGCCAGCATCTGCCAAGAGGGATCAGGGAGGTGTCAGATGCAGGTAGAAAGGACCATGGACACCCCAAGGCTTGACTGCCCCACAACCAGTTGGCTCCAGGTGACACCCCACGCCTGCATAAACTCCTTCTCAACCCTGCAGCATTAAATCACTGTTGACAGTGATACCCACAGTTTCCCTTATAATACCTCCACCCCTGCCTCATCTCTTCAGTTCCATATACCCGTGGCTTACTTTGCTTTGTCAGTTCTGTACCTCTGCCTCCCATGTATTAGCCCCACTCTGCATGAATGTCCTTCTGCCTTAATGGCCTTTATCCCTCCCACCAACCCATCCTCCCCCAGCCACTCTCTTACACCTGCTCTGTACTCACGCTTTCTCGGTGCCGTAACTACGGTAGTCAATGGCGGCAGCAATACCCACTACCAGGGCAGGGAAGCAGTAGCCACCCAAGTAGTAGTATTTCTTGCGGGAATACTCGCTCTCAAAGACCTCAACTAGCATGAGGTAAAGGTGGATGCCCTCCAGGCACATCCAGGAGAATGCTGCCAGGAAGAAGTAGTGCAGCAGCCCTGCGAAGATGGGGCAGGCAATCTAGGGTGGAGGGGGAGAGGGAGCCTATTAGCACGATTCCTCTTTTTGAAAAGTCATGTCTATTACTTCACAACTATACACCATTATGCAGAGACCCTCCTCTGAGTTTTGATGAGCTGAGCTTGTTCTCAGGTAAGGCTGTGTTTTCCTGCAACTATTATTCCCATTACGCACATCTCTCCTTCCTCTCTCTTGCTTGCTTCTCCCATTGTCTACACTGCGACTGTAAGCTCCTTAGGGCAGAGACTTGTCTTTTTTTGGCTTATGTTACACTCTGAAGCACCATGTATATTAATGGTGCAATAGTAGTGTTGCTTCTAATTTATTTTTAGGCCATTAAACTGAGTTGTTGCTGCAGAGGGTAAGGGCAGTTGTTTTAAAAAAGACGCCTCTCTCCATGATGAGATGCAGTCATCTCTGGGGAAAGGCACTACAGGAAATCAAAGTGAAACTCTACTTCCAAATGAAAATGTATACCACGACAGGTAACTTCTTTACTGCTTAGTTGCGTAAGTGATACTCGAAAATGTGACATCTGAAAGTTTTATTTCTGCTGCCTAATATTTCTCCTATTACAGCAATATGATCATATGAGCCCTCATTGGGACACTTCTGCCTAGAAAGCACCCCCCCCCGAACTCTCCACTTTCTGAAACAGCTTTTTGCGAGTGCTGCCCTCAGCTGGCAAGTGAAACGTGTCCCAGTGAGATCTCCACAGGGTCTCATTACTCTGAGTGAGTCCCTCTTCTGTGCTGAGGAATATTGCATGGCGATTTTGTGTTTTTTCTGAGGGGAGATGGTCACGCACCTCGTACTGGGTCTTATCAATGCCGATGAGAAAGAGGAGCTCGGTGATGAAGAGATTGATGCAGAGGTTCTTGTGGATGGTGTTGCGGTCAGTCTGCAGCCCACGCAGGAAGCAGAAGGTGGAGATGCAAATGGCCAAGCAGACCAAGGAAATCACAATGCCCACCCACGTGATGACGGACAGCAGCAGCTCATTGATGCGGCCTTGGTACTGAAAGGAGAACGGGAATGAGGCTGGATGTGCATGGCTTCCCTTTCTCTCTCCTGCTATGGGGCTGAGTCTTGGGATGAACCTGATCTCATTGGTGCTTCCATCCACTGCTTCTGGATTGTTTCTCTCTGATAAGCTGCTAACCTCCAAGCACTTTAAATCCACTGGATATTTATTAGCAGCACGAGAGGACCAACTCCCAAGGTTTCCTGACAGGGTAACTGCCACCCTAATTTTATGTGGGACCCATATAATGTAGCACAATGTTTCAGAGTGCACAATAAATGGAAAAGGTGACCCTGACAGTGGCTGGGATGGTGGCATCATTTTTCTCCATCAATCTGGCACATTTCCACCCTCGCCCCCCACAATGCCTCCCCTTTGTGGAGTGATATTCTTACAATTTCACGGTGTGCCATGAGCACAGCAAAGTTGGTGAGATGGCTGCATGCACAAGTGGTGTGGGTCTTGTTGGTCTCCACCAGCCGGCAGCCCTGCGTGGACCAGTAACCCATCATGGAGCGCTCTGAGTAGTTCCAGAAGGAGCAATTGGCATTGAAGTGGTTCTTGTCCTGTATGGAAACAACAAGTATGCCTGTAGGAGTCATCAATGATGTGGGCAGCGAAGTACATGGGCCCTAAGCTTTGTTTGAGAGGACAGGATATAGGAAGATGGTTAGTTACAGGATGAAAGGAATGAATTGCTACACAGTAAATTAACACATGCCCAGAACATGTGTTCCTCACAAAGTGCAGAATTCCCAGTGCTGGAACATGTGCAGAGATGAGCCACAAACCACAAAGTGCCAAGTTGAAGTGTGCTCTGAATATGGTAAGGTGAGGGAACGGGCACAGGGCCGCCAAGTGTCATGCCAGTCTCACCTCCAGGTGTGAGAGGGTGAAGATGACAGGATCCATTAGGAAGACACGGCTAGATTCCTTGTTGATGGAGGCAGCAATGACTTGTGAGTTGACCACTAGTGAGGGGCTAAGTGGACCAACCTCACCACCCAACTTGATTGTGGCATTCTCAGTAGAGAGGAAAAAACCCAAGTTGTTGTAGAGAATGAAGACAACCTTGACCACTCCTAGGGACAAAAGAAAGGAGATAAGGGCCATGACCTTGGGACTTTCGCCCACTTCAGTCCAGGAACCTTATTCTTCACTCACCATTACGGCTGTTTTGCTTGATAGTGTTGGCTGACAGCTGGATGGAATTCCTGGTGTTATAGTCATGTGGGAACACAATATCTGGCACCTGCCCCTCTGTGTTCAACACTGATACCTCTAGCACTGCAGGGAGAGGGAAGAATGAGTCTATCAGAAACTACAGACCAAGATCCAAAGCATCTTTTCCTCATTTCCTTTTAATGTAAGCATTTACATGTTCCCTCATAAACAGAGCATGTTTATATCTTCTGCATATTACTTACTCACTGTAATAGTTAAGCAGAAATGGGGTGATTCTGTTTCAAGCTCTTTCTTTGTGCTAATTCTTGGCTCTGTCCTAGGAATGTAATATGTCAATATGAAGTGTGGTGGCTGTCAATTTACTCTACTTGAGAGCATTCTGCATCTCAGCTGCTAGCACCATATTTGGTTTGGTCTGCTTTGTTTTGCACATATCACTTTGGTGAAGTACTGCACAGAGTGCCACAGTTCTGTGCAGGCATCTCTAGTCCTCAAGTTTGTTTCTTGCTTTGATTTGTTTTTTTCTGCTCACTTTTTAATTGTTGTTTTCATCCTTTGTCTAAACAGTCTGAGCTATTTTGGAGTTTTATAGAGGAGGATGGTTAGAAGGTGAGGTTTTCATATTTATATTTCTATAGCTTTGGGTTAAGATTGTTGCCAGAAATGAAAGGTTCTTTTCTAGAACTTACATGGGAAATGTGTCAGTTTATAGCTCTGCAGAACTACAGGTTGCTTACCTCTAACTTTGGTTCTTCTAGTGGTCATTTGTCCTTTTACACCAAGGGGCTATGCGCTGGCGCAGAGACCTCATTGGAACCTAACAAACTCAATTCTCCTGATTTAGGCAGGAACCCCGCCCCCAGCCACTATATGCGGCTGCACCACTCCACATCCCCTCAGTCACGGAGTCTGCCTTCAGTAGACCCAGCGGGCAGCGGGGGAGGGCGTGTAAAAGGACAGATGACCACTAGAAGAACCAAAGTTACAGGTAAGCAACCTGTAGTTCTTTGACATGGTCTCTGTCTTTTAGACCAATGGGCACATAACAAGCTAGCATCCAAGGAGGAGGAACAAACAGAAACAATGATGCATTCTGCAAGAAGTATTTATTTCAAAGAAACGAAGAACATCAACTGAAAATAGACTGCAGGACAGTCCTGCCAAACCTAGCAACATTCCGTGCCCTGGCATCAATAACATAATGACGAAAAAAGGAATGTGGCGAAGCCCAAGTAGCTGCCTGACAGATAGTGTCCAAAGGGACCGCACAATCAAAGGCAACAGAGGCCGCCTTAATGGTCGCAGGCAACTGCTTATGTGCCAAACTGTAGGAAAGTTCAATAGTAGAAACAATCCACCTAGAACGGGGCTGAGCAGAAACTTGCAAGCCCTTGTGGGGCCCATCATACAGAACAAACAGAGAAGGAGTTTTCCTCCATTCTGCCGAATTCTGGACATAGAAAGACAATGCTCTCCTAACATTCAAATGATGCAACCTGCGCCTCTCCTAACATTCAAATGATGCAATCTGTGCTGTGCATCAGAGGAAGGGTGTTGGAAAAAACACAGGCAAGGTGAGTGGTAGGGAACGATGAAAGGTAGAAACTACCTTTGGAAGGAATTGGACATCCGGTCAGAGCACAACCTTATCTTTATGACACTGTAGGTACGGTAGGCCCTCAGGGCCTGCAGTTCACTCACCCTGCTAGCGGAGGTGATCGCCACCAAGAAGGCAACCTTCCACATCAGGAGATAAGGGTCAATTGAAGTCAAAGGCTCAAAGGGAGGTCGTAGCAATCCAGCTAGAACCACCAACAAGTCCCAAGCTGGTGACATAACAGGGCCATCCAGTAAAACATGGGATAAACCCTTCAGGAATTGTTTTACAAGTGGGTCCTTGAACCAGGAAACCTGAGTGGCAGGCGAATGTGCCACAATGGCTGCCAAATGTACTCTGAGAGAGGAGAGCTTCAAACCAGACTCTTTCAGAGATAACAGGTAGGTACAAACATTTTGAACAGAAAGATTAAGAACGTCAAACCCCAAACCCATTTTGAGTAGCAAATGAACAGAAACGAGTCCACTTATGTCCATATGACTTCCTCGTGGATGGCTTTCTAGCCGCAAGCAGAATGTCTCTGAGTCTCATCAGGAAGTTGGCAGGATCTTCCAGGCCGTCAGGTGCAGGGACCGGACCTCCGAATGGAGCACCCGACCTCTCTCCTGCGACAGAAGGCAAGGTAGAGCAGGGAGGCACACCTAAGCCACTGCCGCCACCTCAGAGCCACAAACCAAGGCCTCCTGGAACACCAGGGGACTATCAGGATGGCCCTGGTGCGGTCTTCCCTCAGTTTGTGCAGAACCTTTGGTATGAGGGCAAACAGAAGGAACAGGTAAAGGAAGGGACCTTTCCAGGACAGGATGAAAGCATCGCCCCAAGAGCTCTCACCTTCCCCTCTTTTTGAGCAATAGAGGCACACTGAGCATTGTCCCGAGATGCAAAGACATCCAGAACCAGAGCACTCCACGTTGCGAATATGTCCCGGAATACACCCCAGTTCAAGGACCACGCGTGGGAGACCATTTTCAGCCTGCTCAGCGTGTCTGCCTCGACATTCAGGGTCACCTGGATGTAGACCTCATGAGGTGTCACCGTATGTGCCACACACCAATGCCACAGGTCGAGCGAAAGGAACAGGAGACTCTTCAAGGTCATGCCTCCCTGCTGGTTGATATAGGCTTTCGCCATCGTATTGTCAGTTTGGATTGTCACCAAACAACCTGCAATTACGGGTAAGAAACTCTTTAGGGCATGGAATATGGCCAACAGTTCCAGGTAATTGAAGTGCCAACCTTTCTCTGTTGATGTCCAATGGCTGCTCAGGCAATAATCGCCCAAATGAGCGCCCCAACCTAGATCCCATGCATCGGTCATAATCACCCAGCATGGAGGGAGACCTCAAAGGCGGCACCAAGTTCCAAATGACGAGTCTCGACTCACCAAGTTGCGGCTTCTCGCACCATTCAAGGAGGTGTGCACTCCAACTGAGCTGAGTTCCGAAGGGTGTTGAACACATCCAGGAACCACCTTTGAATGATGCGTATCCAAAGGCACGCATTGGGAAGCATATACATGGTGGCAGCCATATGGCTTAACAGGCGCTGTACTGAGTGCATGGTCTGTGGCCCTCCGGCCAGGAAAGCGGCAGCCAGACATATAAGTGTCTCTATACAGGCCTCTGGGAGGAAGACTTTCTCCAAGCTGGTGTCGAAGATCAGCTCTATAAACTGTATCCTGCAGACAGGATCCAGCTGGGACTTCTCGAAGTTGATTTGCAAGCCCAGGCTCTGCAGAGTATCTATGACTGTGTTGAGAGATTCCAAAGCAGCTTTCCTAGTACCTGCCAGGATGAGTCAATTGTCCAGATAGGGTAGCATCTGTATCCCTTGTTCTTGCAGAAATGCCACCACTTGGGCCAGGCATTTTGTAAAAACCCTCAGGGCCGTCGTCAGACCAAATGGCAAGGCCTTGAATTGATAAGCGATTCCCCCATCTGGAAACGCAGGAAGCAATGATGTTGAGGGCGTAATGAGATATGGTAATACGTGTCTCTCAGGTCCAGGGAGACCATCCACATGTTCTTTTCCAACAGGGCCAGAATAGTCGGTACCAACAATATCTGGAAATGCTTGTACACAAGGTGTTTGTTCAGGGCTCTGAGGTCCAGTATACGGCACTGACTGCCGTCTGGTTTTGGAACAATAAAGTAACGGGAATGAAAGCCGGGGCTCTTCCCATTGATGACTCTTTCAGTTGTATCTTTCGAGAGGAGAGTGGAGACCTTCTGGTCCAACACCGGAGTCGACGGAGTAGTCATGGCCCCAGACAATGGTGGTGTCTGGTGAAACCCGAGAGCATAGCCCATACATATGACTGTGAGGATCCACTGATCCACAGTAACCTTGTCCCAATTCACTGGAAAGGGATCCAGGCGAGTCCGAAAGGCCCAATAGTCACTGCTTTTTCTGAAAGGTATTCGGATGCTGCTTCTGAAAGGCAGGTTTACTAGGTTGGAACCCAGACTTATATCGAGGCTGGAACTTGTTAACACGAAAGGTACGCTCCAATGAGGATCGTTTCTGCAAAGGAGCTTTCTGCTGTTGATGAGGGGACCACCTGGATGGCCTCTGTGGCTTAGGGGCAGAGGAAGAGCAGGACATAGATTATGCCATACTCCTCAGCTTCTGCACCTTCTGTAATGTGTCATCAGTCTGCTCCGCGAAGAGGTTAGAACCTTCGAAGGGAAGATCTTCCATTCTAGTGCGGGCCTCGTAGGTCAGCACGGACGAATGCAGCCAGGCGTGCCTCCTGAGAGCCACGAACGTGGCCATCACCTTTGCTGCACACTCCACAGAGTGTCTAGCTGAGTAGAGTTCTTGCTTTGCTACCTGCACCACCTCATGGAGGAAGGCCTTAGCTGGATCACGTTTATCCTGTGGCAGGAGGTCCAAAAAGGGGGCCACTTTCTCCCACAAAAAGTGGTTGTACCTGGCATTATAAGCCTGGTAGTTGGCAACCCGCAAGTGGAGAGCCGACGCCGAGTAGTCTCCTCCCAAAGGAGTCCAACTTCCTGCCCTCCTTGTTACCTGGAGCAGAATGACTGTGGCCTTTAGACATCTTCAGGGATGCCTCTACCACAATGGAGTTAGGGGTGGGATGGTTCTTCAAGAAAGCCGCATCCTCCTGCATCTGCACCCTATAGAAGTTCTCCAAACACCTGTTGGGTTGTGAAAGAGTTGCTGGCTTTTTCCATTGTCCCCGCATGACTCCCAACAGGAGCAGAGAGGCCAGCACCTTAGCCTCCACATCAATAAGGCCAAACAAAGGGTCCAATTCCCCTTTCTGTTCCATATCAAGGCTCATACCTAGGGGAGAGGCAATGCAGGCCACATAGTCTGAGTATTGTTTCAGGTCCTCCAATGGAGACACAGGCATAGAGTCCGATTGATGGTCCAAAGGGGATGACCCCAGGGACACAGTGTCCGAGCCCGGAGAGCCAGGTTCACTCTCACTTTCCGACTCAAGAGGCATCAAGGAGTCCTGGGCCAATACCAGAGGGACAGCTGGGGAATCCGTATGGCTTTCCAGTGTGTCCGATACCGACCCACCTGCCTTCGCCAACAGTACTGGCGTAGGTTTTGGTGCCAAAGACCGAACCAAAACTTCAGAGAGCAATCTGCGCCCCTCAGCAAAGTCCTGAAACCCTCTTTGAGGAAAGCAAGAGCGAGGTCTCCCTTCCGAATGCGAAGGAGCCTCGTGCCAACTACAAATAGTCCCGGCTCCTCCATAAGCGAAGTCCTCTCGGTACCGAGACCCATACCGGGGCTTCCCATAGTCAGAACAGTCCGAATGATAATTCGAGGGATACTGTCAATACACGACGGAGTTTCGGCACCAATCTCCGTAAGAGGAGGGTTCGTCCTCTATATACGGGGAACGTCGTGCAGGGACACGGTATCAATCCACGTACACAGGCCGACGTCAATCCCAATCTTTTCTGGATCTGTATTCGGAGGAGCGTTCCTCCAAGTCCAAACACAATCTCCGATCCCTAAGAGGGGCTTGCTCCATGCAGCGCATGAGAGACGAATGACGTCGAGGCAGCCACCATGCATTCACAGCGGGCTTGTCCGGTGAATAGGGTTCGTCATCCAACAAAGTGTAGTCTCATTGGTTGCTACCAACAGTTCCCGACCCATGGGGGTATGGTCAGGCGTCCAACTGGGAAACACCAAGGCCATCGGGGAACTAAGTCAACGAGGGTCAGACTGACTGTCTGTCGTGCCATGCCCCGAAAAAGCCAATTTCAGTTTCTAAACCAGCGGGGCCTCCGAAGGAGGAACTGGTGGGAGCTTCTTCTTCTTGGGAATAGGCGGAAGGTGTTGACCCACCGGCAGATGCAGAACCAGCTTCGGCTTCTTCTTCGGTATTGGTACCGAAGGGATCGAGGGGCGGTCAGGTACCATAGGCACAGGACACTTAGGCAAGTCATCTAGTGGCACAGAAGGAGCCGAGACCACCGATAGGTCCGAAACGGGCATCGATGACACCAGTACCGAGGTCGGGAATTCTTGGACCCTAGGAGCGGAGTCCAACCACTCTGACTACATCAAAGAAGCCATTTTAAACGATTGCTTCAACGATAAGGCCTCTGACAAAAGGAGGGCCAAGTCCCACAAGGCAGCACACAAGCAAGAAGCCCTCTTTTTCTGAGCCTGCTTTATAAACCTTTGGCAACGAATACAGGTCTCGACAATGTGGGATTCCCCCAGGCAGAGAAGACACTTGGTATGAGTATTGGGGGACGGGATCTTAGATCCACAGTGAACACATTTCTTAAAATTCTTCGTGCCCGGCATAGAACACCACAGGCCGGCCGGCCACCAAGCCCCGTCCCAACCAGGATTAGAGCCACAGAGACGGGGGCGGGGAGGGGGGAGACCATTAACATAAAAATGCCAAGAAAAAAACGCTACTGCGTGAGATAAAGAAAGCAATTTTCACACAGTTTTCCCCTGTGTGAAAACAGGGGAAAACAGGAGAAAAACAAGAGGATTCAAGAATTAGTCCTACTTGTTGCCGAGCTGAAGATTCCACAATGTCTACTGAAGCACGGATGACGAAGACTATGGGGATGTGGAGCGGCACAGCCGCATATAGCGGCTGGGGGCAGGGTTCCCACCTAAACCAGGAGAACTGAGCTTGTTAGCTTCCGACAAGGTCTCTGCGCAGGCGCATAGCCCATTGGTGTAAAAGACAGAGACCATGTTGAAGAACATGATTATTAGAATTGTCTGCACATATGGATATTGGCTTGCAAAATCATCATTGACTGGATCCTCTGATAGTTCTGGCTAAGAACTATTAAGAACTTTATTAGGCTGCTTCCATATAATAAAATGGATGCTGCTGTTGAAAGGGTTTTGGCAATAGTTTTACTAATGGATTAGTGGCTAGGCAAGGATTGAGATGTGGCAGGGTCCCTCTACCCTTAATAGGGCTGGCCATGTGCTTAATTGGTTCCCTGGTGCCCTGCTGTGCTCACACACACAGTTTCAGACTTTATGCCACAATCTCATCTTCTGCTACTGTATAACCAATCCCTTCTACTGGTTTAAGAGCCAAACAATTTCCCCTGAACAGATACTGACATGTATTATTAAGTAGTGAAGTGCCTATAAGTATGCTAATTTTGAACATCCCTTACAAAGCAGAGCTGAGCACACTGCATCAGAAAGCTGGTCTTGTGGTAGCAAGCATGAATTGTCCCCTTTGCTAAGCAGGGTCCACCCTGGTTTGCATTTGAATGGAAGACATATGTGAGCACTATAAGATATTTCCCTAAGGGGATGGGGCTGCTCTGGGAGGAGCACCTGCATGCTTGCATGCAGAAGGTTCCAAGTTCGCTCCCTGGCAACATCTCCAAGATAGGGCTGAAAGAGACTCCTGCCTGCAACCTTGGAGAAGCTGCTGCCAGTCTGTGTAGACCAGGCCTGCTCAATTTAGGCCCCCCAGCTGTTTTTGAACTACAACTCCCATAATCCCCAGCCACAGTGGCTGATAGCTAGGGATTATGGGAACTGTAGGCCAACATCTGCAGGAGGGCCGAAGTTGAGCAGCCCTGGTGTAGACAATACTGAGCTAGATGGACCAATGATTCGGTCAGCTTCCTATGTTCCTAGAGGCCCAGTAGGACCAAGAGGCAACACTGAAAACGGATATATATCTATATCTATCCAGGCAAGTGCCTATGAAATTTCACAGGTGGTTTCCCTCCCTTTGATCCACCCACCTCTTCTCTTCCTGCTTCACCATCCCATTCTGAAACCTCCTCATACTGCAGGGCAGAACCTTCTTGTTCAAGTCAGTGCCAACCTAGAGGAACTTAAGTGGTGACTCCTGTCATCCTCCACCATCTTGAAGCCTCTTCGGCTAATTGATGGGGTTGTGGTAGTGTTGAGGCATGTTGAGGGGCAAGAACTCAGATATCTGTTTTCCTTCCATCCAGGAGCAGGTTTCGGGATGGAAGGGTGGGGGAGCAAAGCAATGCATCTCTAGCAATGCTCCCCACTCCCTCCAAAAAAATAGTTCCTAGACTAAGTAGGGAAGAAATTAATCTTCAGTGCTTTGCCTTCTTCCCCTTCTGAAAAGCTAATTGTCCAAATTATGTTTGTTGATCACACTAGAGCATGACAAAGGGATAAAAAGGGCTTTTATATATTCCTATAGCACATTAGCATAAAAATGCTTCTGTAGGGCTATCGCTGTGTGTTGATGTGAACAACTCAGGGGGTGAGAGCAGAAATAATCAAGAGTTCGACATATGAACCACCACAGCACTGTTCTTTATTGTTATTTTTTCTCTTTGCTTCAGTTACAGAATACCCTGTTTGTCTCTGAAGAAATGATGAGGTGAGCCACTCAACTTTCAACCTTGCTTAACATCTCAACAACCTGGCGAAGTTGGCTGGCTGATACTGAGGCGGGTCTCACGATCCGTGAGACTTTCTTCAAAACTGTGGGGAGAGCGGACTAAGCCTGCTCTCCCCACAAACGATTGGGCAGGGAGCCCGGGGCGGCTGCTCACACGACTGCTTGCTCCATGACTGAGCCGGCGGGGGCTGGGGAGCTCGGGGGCCATGTGGCCCCCGGAAGCCCCAGTATGCCCTGCGCGAGCATGCAGGGCATACTGGGGAGACCCCTGGAGCCGGGAAGCGGCTTTTCACCTCCCCTCTGGGGGTCTACTCATGAGTAGCCACAGCGCAGCTACTCACGACCAGATAGCTCAGTTTTGCGGAGCACTCATTCTGCAAACCCGAGCTAAGGGCAGGGGTACTTAGGCAGATTACCCGCCTAGGAACCACCGGGCTCGCAGCCAAGCCCGGTGGTTCACACGATGGGGCAAAATCGGGCTAGCTTCTGCTAGCCCGATTTTGCCCCATTGTGTGAATAGCCTCACTGAGTTGCCCAAGTGAGCTTCATGCCAATTCACACAAAACAAATGTCTGATGATGACATTGCTTCTGTGTAGGAAACTGAATATGCCACACATGTTCATTGTTGTGCATAACTAATGGTCCTGTCCGATCTCTCGGTGGCGTTTGATACCATCAACCAAGCTATCTTTCTGGATCACCTGCAGGGCTTGGGACTAGGAGGCACTATTTTGCAGTGGTTCCACTCCTATCTCTTGGGGAGATTCTAAATGGTGCCACTCGGAGACTATGAGGCGGTTCCCTTAGTGGGAGCCTCCTGGAGAAGATTAGCGGGGAGAGCGGGCTTAGCCCGCTCTCCCTGCAGACGAGCAGTGAGTCTGCTCCGGGCGGCTGCCCACACAACTGCCGGCTCCATCACAGAGCCAGTGGGGGGCTTGGGAGTTCGGGGGCTGCGCGGCCACCGGAAGCTCCAGCATCCCCTGCGTGAGCGCACAGGCCATGCTGGAGAGACCCCCGAGCCAGGAGGCTGCTTTTCAGCCTCCCGATTGGGGGTCTCCTCATGAGTTGCCATGCTGCGGAGCTGCGCCGCAGCAACACACGATTTTAAAAACCTGGTTTGCAGAGCGCTCACTCCGCAAACCTGGTGTAGCGGGTCACCCGCTTAAGAACCACCGGGCTCGCAGCCAAGCCCGGTGGTTCTCACGATGGGAGAAAATTGAGCTAGCCTCCACTAGCCTGAATTTCTCCCATCATGTGAATAGCCTCTATTACTACTCTAAATGGGAGGTTTTGTATGGCATACCCCAGGGCTCCATATTGTCTTCTACACTTTTTCACATCTACATGAAACTGCTGGGGAAGATCATCAGGAGATTTGCTGCTGTGTGTTACCAGTATGCTGATCACACCCAAATCTATTTCTCCATGTCATCTTCATCAGGGAATGGCATAACTTCCCTAAATGCCTGCCTATAAGTGGTAAAGGCTGGATGAGGGAGAACAAATTGAAGCTGAATCCAGGAAAGATGGAAGTACTTATTGTGAAGGGGTCATAACTCAGGAGATGGGTTAGAGCTGCCTGTTCTGGAAGTGGTCACATTCCCTCAGAAGAAATAACTACAGAGAGAGATCCAGGCCTCTCTGGTTTCTCAGGTTGAGCCAGTGGCCAGGGGTGCTTTTTATCAGCTTAAGCTGATACTCCAGCTATGCCCATTTTTGGAGGAGAATGACCTAAAAACAGTGGTTAACATTTGCTGCTAACATCCAGACTTGACTACAGCAATGCATTCTATGTTGGGCTGCCTTTATACGTAGTCCAGAAACTGCAACTGGTACAAAATGAGGCAGCCAGTTGGTCTTCGGGGCAACCCGAAGAGACCATACTACTCCTATTTTAAAAGCATTACACTGGCTGCCCATGTGTTTCTGTGCAAAATATAAAGTGCTGATTTATAGAGCCCTAAATGTCTTAAAGCTCTAAATGTCTTGGGCCCAGAGTATTTAAGAGAATACCTTCTGGTTCAGGGCCCCCACCTCTTATTAAGTTCTTCAGGAGAGGTCTGCCTATTAGGGAAGCGCCGAACCAGTTCAGGTGCCAGCATTCGAACTGTTTTGGCGGAGGGGGGAGTGGGTCCTTTAAAAAGCAGGTAAGCAGGACCGTACCTGCTCATCCACCTCCCACAACTTTTCTGGGCACGGCTCTTGCTGTTCAAAAGGCCATGTGCAACTGCAGCACTGCTCCCAGCCAGGGGCGTATCTAGGGTGGAGCAGGTAGGGCACGTGCCCTGGGCGCCACTTGAAGGGGGCGCCACTTTTTAAAATTATTATTTTTTTTAAAAAAAATGGCTGCTGAAAACAAAATGGCCACTGTGCATGCTCAAATGGCCTCTATGAGGCCCTAGGCCATGCCAGGCCTCACAGAGGCCATTTGAGCATGCACGGCAGCCATTTTATTTTCAACGGATATATATATATATAAATTTTAATGGCCACCACACATGCTCAAATGGTCCCTGTGAGGCCCTAGAGGCCAGCGGGGGGGGGGGGGGGAGAGGGAACCTTTGCAGACCCCCCCCCCATGGCCTTAGGAAGCCCCACAAAGGGGCTACAGGTAATTTTTTTTTTAAAAAATTATATAATATAAGTCACTGTACACATATTCAGATATGTGACATATGTGACCTTCAGACTTGTATTTTTCAGCTGATATTATGGTAAAGTTATCTGAAAGATGAGTGTCAGATGTTTGGACAGGGGGCGCAATTTCAGTGCTTGCCCTAGGCGCTATTTTTCCTAGATACACCTCTGCCCAGCATCCTAGTCACAGCATTGGCACATGCCATGGCAGCCATGTGTGTGCCAACGCCACATGCAGGCTTCTGGGAGTACGCGGCTTTTTGAATAGTGACCTTTTGAATAGAGAGCCTTTTGAATAGCAAGTGCTGCACCCGGAAGAGCAGTGGAGCGGTGAAGGAGCAGGTAAGTTCCTTCTTACCAGTTTTTTAAAGAGCCTGATTCTAGGGATGTGCACAGAACTGCGGAGGCATGGTCTGGTGCCGGGGGGTGGGTGGGTCTCGCTTTAAGGGCGGGGGGGTTGTACTTACCCCTCCTGTCGCTTTCCCCCCTCCGGCTTTCTTTTTTTGGCAAAGTTTTTGGGGTGGCAGCGTTCCTCCCTGCCGCCCCTGCCCTCGGTGGCCAGAAAAAGGGCAAGTAGCTGTAGCGCATGCGTCCGCCGCTGCGCGCACAAACGTCATTTGCGCATGTTGCGTGTGTGGTGTGCGCACAATGCGTGCATGATGTGCGCATGCAACCTGTGACGTGCATGGCGGGCATACGCAACGTGTGACATGAATGACGGGTGTACGAGGCAGTTGTATGTGCAGCAACTACATCCACTTTTTCTGGCCAACAACGGGGGCAGGGGCGGCAGGGAGGAACGTTGCCGCCCCCAAAACTTTGCAAAAAAACAGAGCGCCGGAAGAAGAAAAGCGGCGGGAGGGGTAAATACAACCCCCCTGCCCTTAAAGTGAGACCCCCACCCCGTCCCGGTACCGGACCGCACCACATTCAAACTGGTTCGGAGGCCTCTAAAATGGGCTCTGGACCGGTTTATGCACATCAGTACCTGATTCCTGCCTGCCGTGCAGCTACCCGGGCTGTTCATGGACATCCCTACCGCCTGTGGTTTTGAACTGTTTTAATGTTTGGTCTTAATTCTGGTTTTATTTTTTAAATAGCCATGAGACATTGGTATGACGTGGTACAGAAATGTAATAAACAAATAAACAAAGCATGCCTTTTTTCTTTACTTTTGCATATACACACAATGGGAATCACTAGCTGCTGGAATGTTCCTGCAGGTTAAGACACACAGCCAACTGGACATATATGGGCTCACTACATGAGATAGTGCACATGCAGAGGACCTGCAATTTCCTGAATGGAAAGCAATATCCAAGAGGGAAATGTCTCTGTCTAATGCACCAAACAGCGTATGTAAACCTTACATGGAATCTTGGCAGGAGTGAACATGATGTAAAGAAGGAAACTCCCGGTAGGGATAACTCAAAGGCCGCTTCTTTCAAATAGCAGGAACCCCATTTTGCAGCCTAGATGTGATATCGATCTCTATATGCCTATATCTAGAGAACTTAGGCACTGTATTTACCCACATCCATTCAATGCAACTTTTTGAAGCAAGCATATTTTCATTTAGGCTCACTGAGTAGGGATTGCACCCTCAATTGTTCAACCTGAACCAGACTCACCGACATTATCCTTGGCTGTGACAAAACGGGCTGGCTCTTTGACATTGTCTGCCAGAAGAAAGGCCCCCTCCTCCAGGATGTCAAGCAACATTGTGGCTGTGTGCACCTGCTCTGTGGCATTCATGTCCTTCCATGACTCTAGTGCCTCAGGTCGCAGCAGGTTGTCCACTGTTTCCACTACAGCCTGGAATGACATGCAGCTATGAGAGGATGGAGGCACCCAATTCTTTTCAGTCAGCTTTCCTTAGGCCCTGAATGGCTTCCCTGCCTCTTGTCTCCCACTGTAAGAGACCTGCTACAGAACATGATCCACCATCTCTTATCACAGAGGGTTGGCAAAGCAATTCATACTGCTTTGCCCAAAATACCATGCTGACCACACAAATGGTGCCTGTGCATGCGTGGGTGCCCTGACCATGCCGGTGCTATGTGCGGGTACTTGGGATGAATGCTGCCACAGCAGTAAGCTGCATGTGGTGGCAGGGAGCAGGAAAGGACCTCCTCTTATTTAAAGATCCTGTTTGCCACTTCCCTCCCCGGGGCACCAAACTGGTTCGGACCTTGTCCGAACCGGTTTGGCGCTGCACCAGTGCACGGACCTTAGTTCGTGCACATCCCTGATTCGGTCTTGAGGGCCAGCAAAACAATGTGCCCGCAGGTCAGATCTGCCTCCTGGGCCTTATGTTGTGCCGGCCTGGTCTATGGAATCAAAGCCTGGGAGAGGATTGGGCAAAACATAAAATATACTCATTCACCGATCTCCAGAGTAAGCCTTCAGTTTCATGTGGCAAGTAGTCTGTCTGCAATCGCCTCATGATTATACCTGCAATATTATCAAGCAAGAGAAAGCTAGTTTTTAAGCATTCTCTCTGATGTGGTAACTTTGGCAATTTTGATATAGGGGGCAACTTCAGATAGATAGCTTCCCACACAAAACTGAAGTGACAGAATCCTGACGTGAGAATTTTATAGCGTTTGGATAGGCACATATGAATTGGTGTTAATTTTAGAGTGTTCTCATGGGGCTCAATACTTTGAGAGGCCAATTCTCAGATCTCACACCTTGGTTGTAAATCTGGAGCAAACTCACTGGTAGAATTCTCTTCCTGTCCTGCTGTCAATTCAAAGCAATCTCACTGGGACATTCTCTTTTCAGTATAAACCTGCACAAGCCTCACTGCGTTCAAGGGTGTTAATTTAAATGAGTCTCAGAGTCTTCCTGAGATTTGAACTTGTGGAGCACTTTGCTTCTTGGACACCAAGAACTATCCACTACCAGAGTTTCAGCTGCAGGAACTTGTTAATCACACTCACCTTGATATAGTCCTTACATGTCTTTTCTCTCTTGTGCATCTGTACAGAATCCATGCCCAGAGTGAGCAGCAATTCAGGGGGAGAAACAGAAGGATGAACTGATTAGAACAGAATTCCTACAAGAAGGGCTCATGAAAATAGGCTCTATGGGGCCTTTAAGCCCTTTTGCTCTGGCCATAAAGTCACCAGATACTAATAAGCAGGCAGAGATATAAGACAGAAAGCCTATCCTGGGTGAAAATATGAATCCAAAAACATCTAATAATTTGGAATTCAAATGAACAATTTATTTTTGTATTTTTATTCTTATTTAGTTTCTAGCTTTTTTTAGTTTCTTATGCTGCAAGACAAACAGGATACTATTGTTTTAAATGTTATATTATTAAGATCTTGATAATAATATTTCCAGATCAGAAACAGCATATTCATAAATAGTTCAATTCAATTAATGGGTGAATTTTAATGTGGAAATCCATAACACTTACAAGCACCTTCAATGTGTCTGTACCAATAATCTATTTAGTCCTTTCCTAGAACACACTGACTAAAAACCAGTATAGATATAAATTCACGCTAGCACTGCTGCTGTTCATCTTTCATTCACATCAATGTACCTTCTGCAATATTCCCAAACAAGCCCCACTGAAATGAATGGAGGCTGTATAGTAGTAGCGTTACACGGAGTGAACTTTTTACATTATGATATATGGTAAGAAAGGGGTATATTTCTGAGATTGCTTATCAGGGCACAGAATATAACACAGAAACTAGAATCTTTCACATAAACCTAGTTTCTAGCCCTCATGTTTATTGGGGGAAATCTGAATGTGGGCTTCCAGCCCTCCCCCTTCCTTCTCCATCATATTCTTTTGCCCTGATATGGCTATTGTTCCCAGTCTCCATGAGTCCCAATTTTCCTTTGCTACTCTTTCTTTGGCAGGTTTCTACACCTTTAATAGCTGCACATGAGTCAAAATTCAACAGGTGTCCTTTTGTTAATGATTGCATCTTCGTGCCCTTAAAAGTTTTACCTGCTGTATTTCTATTCTTATTCCCAGGACCACCATTTTGTTTGACACCAACGCTATAAAGTTAGGACAGAGAATCCTCTGAGGTCAGATTCCCATTGCCTGCCAGCTCCAGAACCTCATGTCTAAGTATTAAACCTCCATGCACCTTGTTGTAGTTCTTGCCAGCAGACTCTCTCTCAATGGGACGTAGGGCCTGGAGCTGGGCATCCAGAATGTCTAGCAGCTGTTCCATGAGCTTGACAGAGGAGCTGACATCTCCAGCGTAGATGGCACCTCGCGTATGCCGGGCTAGCTCACTAGCAATATTGGCTGCATTCTCTCCACTCTTGATCTGCCAAGCAGGGAAAGGAAGGCAAACTGGCCTCAGTCAAGGAGAAAGAACTGTGCAAACATAAAGCTTTACTCCCTTTTGCATATGAAGTCAGACACCCATGGCTCTGGGCAGAGGAAAACAGTACCTTTTGTGCCACCTGGTTGACCCAAGGACTTGTGCAGTTGCTGAGGTCAGGCCCTCGTGGATTCCAGATTCCGAGAGAAGCAAGACACTGGAAGGAAGCAATACCTGTGCACAGGAAGGCAGAGCATGCAAGAGAAGAGAGAGACCTTAGTCAGATTCAGGCTGCCTGGCTGCACCCCTCCACTCCTAACAGTGACCTACCCAAGAAACCAGTCTAGACTTTAGGACATGAATAGTGGCAGTAGTGCGGGTTGGCCTCCAAGACAGACTCCCACATCCAATCAAAATGACAAGGGTTGCAGGGCAGCATGGAAGAAGAAATACTGGAATCTGTCATTTATAGAGTTACCACAGTTCCCAGTTCTTTCTGCTGGAGCTGACTGACTGAATCCAGCCAGAGCACCAGATCACTTCAGCCCAGTCTCCTTGAGGTGCTGACAGCCCCTTTTGCTAACAACACTAATGGAGAGAGAAAACATGCTCTGCCAGAGTCCTGGCCTCCCCCCGTTTGAAACTAGATGCATCCTTACGACACCCTAGCACCCAATTCCAACCATCTTTGGGCTAAAGGCCACTGATTAGGCAAGAACTCTTTGCCTAGCACTGGGTACCCTCCCTTGCTGTGGCTGATTGTTACCTCGTGTGCCCTTCGGGCAAGGCCTTTCAACCAGCATGCCCTGTTGTGTGGCTGGCCACTGGACACGCCGCACCTCCTTGGCCTCACAGAAGAGCTCTGGAGAGACATGCTGATTGTTTGCTGGTGGACGGCGGGTGCTGGGCACGATGGCAGTGACTGGGTGCAGCTCTGTGCCCTTCTGGTTTATGGCACCTATGGGGTGGGTGGTGAGGGGTGCCTGGCGTGCTGTTGTTGTAGCAGCAGGCGAGACTGTACTGGTGACTGTGGTGGGACGAACGGTGGTTGTAGTGCTGAGTGGTGTTGAGGTAACTGGGCCTGTGGATAGAAAGGCAATTAGAGACAGCTTTCTTTCCATATATACACGTCCCCACTCTTTCCAGCCTTCAACCGCCAAGGCTTCCTCACTCAGTGCACCCAAGAGAATATAGGCATCCTACTCTTACTTCAAGGGCCCTTCCACATGTAACCAAACTGTAATGCTCTAGAGAACATAATCTCCCAAGTGGAGTCTTTGGAGCTCTTGCCACAAACAAAATGCTGACAGGAATTCTCCACATCCTCCCTCAAGACAAATCTGAATTCCAATGGCAACCCCAATGCTACTAAGGCTACTCATTGCCTCTGGCACCACGCAAAGCTGCCTGATGCTGTCACGCCACTGGGCCATCTAGACCTGTGCCATCTACTCAGATGACAGTGGCATCCCTGATAACATCCCATTCCAGTTCATTTTATAAAATCCTAACCTCTTCTTGGTTTGTACACTACCTGGAAGGTTTATCCTGAAGGCATGAGACAATAATCCTTATTCCTCCTGAAGGTTATCTTGTATCATTAACACCCCCACTTATGCTATTTTAAACTTTAAACTCCCTACACCCCTGCTTGCCACAGGGACAGAAAGAGACAACAGAACAGAGGAGGGGATGGGTCAAAAGAAGCCTTTCCTCCTACTTCATCCGGAAATTTCAAGGGTAACATCTGGCATTGAGGATAACAAGTGGTAAGCCTAAACAAAACCCTCCCCTATCCCAACCCTGAAAATCTGCACGTGGCAGACATAATCTTAATCAACTTTAACTGTCAGTGCTGCAGCCCTACACGAGAGCTGAATCCTATTCACCCAGCCACAGTGCTTGGATATTAACTTCTCAAACACTGCTATTTAGGCAGCAGCTGTGCAATAAGGGCAAATGGACAAAGGAAGAGAAGCAAATTAGCTACGCATTGTGCTAAACAAATCTTAATCTGCCACTGCACCTGAGCATGACTGATTTTGATTTTGCTTTATTCAAAATAAGTACTGGATTATTCCCCCACCCGCTTCAGCCTAGGCTCAAGGAATTAGTTTCCGAAGGCTCTTAGGCTTCTGCCAAATACTACACATCAGACAATCTATCTCTGTCAATTTAAACTCTGTTTGACGTTAACTGTCAGAATTTCAGGCACACACTGACTCTGTTGAGGTCATAGGGAGTTTGAATTGAGCTGAGTAGATTCTCTGATGCTTACTGTACTACCAGAACTAAAAGACCTGCTTGTGGCAAAGTGAAATATATTTTCAAAAGCTAGCTCTGGGACTGAAGCCTTGCTTTTTAAGATGCTCTTGCCATTATATACTTGAATGTCTCCTAAAAGATGATGGATGGCAGACATGCTGAGTAGTAGCTGTTGGGGAAATCATTGGCTCAATAACTTACAACTGATTGCAGCATACCTGATGTGTATACACCTGTTTGTTGGAGTTTAGCTCAAATGAAAATTGGTCAGTGGCTTCATGCACTGTGCATATAGAGCAGCTTTAGTATTGTGCGTGTGTGTGTGTGTGTGAGAGAGAGAGAGAGAGAGAGAATATTCCAAAAGGTAATTTCAAATATCAAAAAATACTGTATATTTGCAAAAATGTATAATAAATCAGCAGCTGGATAGCCATGCAAACTATTTTTGTCCCTTATTGTTTTTTTGACAATCCTGCTAGAATGGGGAACAGAAACCTAGGACTAGTAATTTCCAGACATTGCAGCCAATACATGCTTAGATGCTATTATTATGTCTCACCAGTGCTAGGGTCAGGTGGGCCAAACTCAAGAGAGTAGCGCAGAACAAAGTAGTTGTTCCATACATAGAGCTGGTTGTCCCGGGGGTTATAGTCAATGGAGGAGATGAATTGGTAGGGGTTGGGGAAGGTCAACGAGATGGGTTCCTCACGATTCATGTTGGTATTGAAGGCATAATCAACACGGTTACCGGCTGCTTCACTGTCATCATCCACATAAACTGTCCGTACCACATAGAGGACTCCACACACCATGAAGGCATTGGATGCTGAGCGCTTGTCATAGCCTGTCTCCCACGTACCCTCAAAGCGTAGCGTGTAGGGATTGAGCTGGCTGACCACCAGCCGCCCATTGTTCCCTTCAGTGGCATAGATGACCCACAACCCATTTTCATCCACAGCCAAATCAATGTCGGTCTTGCCACCCCAGCGGTAGGGTGAGGTGTCATGGTAGTTGGCTGTGTTGATAACAGTCTCTCCACTCTTAATGCGTGTCCGCAGGTCATACTTGATAATGTTGCGCGTCCGCTCCTTATTATAGAAGACTGCTCCATCGTACACCACAAAGCCTGTGCCATCAACCCTGTTGGGCAGGCGATACGTGGTGGTGTGTCGGGCACCCACATAGTCCTCCCATGAAGCATACTCTGTCAGTGTGTCTGTCCGGTATGGAATCCATGGCATGACATATATTCGGTCTCCAGCTTGAAGAGGGTCCTTGCACCAGGCTCCAGACTGGTGTTCTGACTCGTGGGCTGAGGTAGGTTCCAGGATCTTGTGCAGCGTCCCTGGGCAAACGAATACTAGGGAGGGAATGGGAGGGAGGAAAGGATGATTGGGCAAAAGGGGGGAAATTTCAGAGAGAATGTGACAGAACAAGAGAAAAAAGAAAGAAAAGAGAGAGAGAGAAGAAAGGATAAATTTGTAAAAGGCTGTTGGCAGGAGAAGTGAAATCCGCGCTGAGTTTTGAGAGCAGCTGCAATCATGCGACTTTTATCTGTTATTGAGCAGAGACGGCTCAGTGACAAGTTAAATAAATATTGGGGGCAGGGGAGCATCACAGAGGAAACACTTTCTCCAGATCAAATTAAAATGGGAATTTAGGGGTTCCAAACAGTACTTTCCCCCTTTGGCTGCATTCTCTGGCATTAAGCAGGGGGTGTCAAATTGTTTCCCTGCAGAGCTCTGAACAGCAGAATCTGGGAAACTCAGAAAGCTGAGCAGGGATGGTTCTGAACTGACAATTCTTGCCTTCCTGCCTAGCCATGTTCTACTTCACCTTCTGCAAAGTAGCTCCAAAAGGGTTAAAAGCTATGGGCAGCAATTGGCATGAAGTAGACCCTCACATGTTCTAAGTCTGATAGTCTCCATTGGAGTTAATGGGGAATACAACCTAATGACATGGAAATTAAGTCTGCCAAATTAGATTTCTCAAAAACCAAGGGCTCAGTATGGAGCTCTGAGATTGTCTGTCCTAAGGGATCCACTAAGTAATATCTGCTTTGTGGGGTTGATAGGGCTGGGTATTCTATGGGTCTCCCTAGAAGGGCAACATGTTTGCAGTTTGCTCCACTGCACTCTTACTGAGTTTTTGTTCCACAGGGTCCTGAAGCAGCTGGGACTGCCTGTTCTGTGAAACCTTTGGAGCTGCAAGGCGTGCCTTTAAGGCCAGCAAGATGTTCCAAGAGCTGTCCTATTCACAGAGGGGTTTCTTGTTCCACCAGCTCCATGAACCAAGGTTAATGTATGCCAGTCACCATGCAGTATTTAAACCCCACACTGTGTTGGCATAAATACCAATAGCAATGAGGTAGGTGAAAACTGGGCCTTATTTTGGTACCTATCTCTTTTTGTTCTCATTTTCCCCAAGAGGTCCCAATTCAGCTCTTTAAAGAGCTCTTGAAAGAGCTGTTCGATCCTTCCTACCTTCTTGGAATGGGAAGTGAAGCAGGGGAGGGAGGATATTAATGGCATATTAATGGATTTGCTCTTCCCTGGAGTTCTAGATAGCAGCTAAATATCCCTCAGAGCTGCAAGAACAGAAAGCAATAAAGAAGCTGGGAGTAGAATTTGGGAGTCCTGGTTCCCAACTCCCCCTGTTCCAAACTGCTTAATCTCACTCTCTCTTGGGTGCAATTCTTCTACATCTGATCACTGTCTTCTGAACAGCTCCAAGGGACTGCCTTTCCTGGAAAAAGGAATGATGAGGGTCTGACAGCCCTAAATCTCTGCACTAGTACATAGATCAAAATATTGTTGAACAAGCAAGGCAAAAGGGAATGAAAAACAAGCATAAAAAAATCCAAAGCGTGGCCAATTAAAAGCCCACTGAATGCAAAAAGATTGGATGCTTCCTCTTCCTGCTGAAAGAGACTACTTTCAATCCCTGGGGACAGAGAGCTGTGGATTAGCTGAGGGACTGGCTCCCTTCTGGAAAGAAGAGCTAATCATATCACGGCAAAAGGATGAAGCTACCAAAAAGCCTTTGCTTCCCATATCCTGGGTGTAACTGGAGCAACTTATCAGCCAGGTTTGATTCGGATCAGCAAGGGACATGAGACTAGTGTACATGGCAGGGGGGTGAAGGAGTGATGTGACAGCAGGAGGAAGGGAGACCTGGGCAGATGGGAAAGGAAACCCCACCCTTCCACCCACACCCCAGTTGGCAGCCTGGAATATTGGGAAAAGTTGGGAGGAAAAAGTTTGAAAGGAAGACAAATCAGGCTAGGCATTCTGCAAGTGTCTGCCTCTGGTTAGCTGGAGCAAGGCTTGGAGGAAAAAAACATTTAGTGGTGGAAGGAGAGGATGGGGTGGGGTGAGGAGAGCATCATCATAGCAGAGAATTCACCTTGTCTATTCCAGAACAGTGTATGCAGTGTCACTGAGCAGTCCTGGAGGAGACATGGGAGCAGTCAAACCAAATCCAGGCCATAGGCCTTAAAGGGTACACAGTGCAGCTATTAATCAAGACCTAGCATTGTAGAGGCCAGTAAGTTGGTTTGATGTCATGGAACAGGAAGGATGAAGGGGAAACCAGATCAACACCAATCCAGTGTCTGCTGGGTGCTGCTGTATTGTTTCCCCATGTGGAAGCAAATATATTTCTTTCTGCATTGTAGCAAGGGCTTTACTAGGACCACATATCTGTTCCAAAATGTCTGGGAACAGGTTTTGTAGGTGCAGAAGTGAATTCTCTGCTCTGCTTTTATTAAATACGCACAATTGCTATGATGCACCATGTCACTTTGGACACAGCTTGCAGTGGATCTTATCTGGGCTGGATGTAACCTAGACTCAGCCCCCTTGGCTGGCATCAGTGGCATCAAACCCTGTCACAACAAACCTGGAAGTAGATGAGGTGTACCAATGGCTCCAGAAATGAGTGGCAAATCCAGGATGGGGACTGGCACCAGCCATGGAGGAGGAGAGCATCACTTTTGGCAGTGTCAGCCACCTCCCATCAAATATTTATTAATATCCCTCACCCACTTTGGTCTCTTGGATCTAGGCAGAACCTTAAGCTGCCATACCAGTGCAAGTGGGTGCTTCTCATCCACTTTTGCATCAGTATTTCCATGAAGGGAGAAGACAAGGCAAACTTGGGCCTCATGACTTTGGGCACAATCTATCCCATAGTGAAGCAAGCTTAAGTACCATGGAAATCAATGGGATTTATGTGGACACCACGTGCAGGCTAGATTGCTCTCACTGTTTCCAATGGTCACTGTCCTGAGGTAACCTCAGGAGAAGAAAGCAGGGCTGAGTCAGCAACCTGATGAATTCACTCTTATTCACAGTGTTTTGGTCTCCATGGAGATGTCATGCTGCATCCTTCTCAGTAATAATAAATAACTCTGATTAATAACCCTTCTGCCATCACAATTGTTGGCATGTTTTGCCTCCTGATTTCAGTGGTAAAAATGGGAGAGAACTGGCATATGGAAGGGAGAAGAGAGGATTCATAGGGACTGACAATGCTGGAACCCAGGAGTCCTGGCTGCCAGACACCGAGCTAATGAACTTTATTGTCTTCTGAGAGCTGAAGACAGGACTCACAAAAGTTGTCTCAGAGAACAGAGATAATTTGAAAATTGTATCACACGTTAGAATTTCAATGGTGCACATTACAGACCTGTATTGTGTGAATGATAAAATCCTAGCTTTTAAAGAGCACATACTTCTCTTTGTTTGGCCTCATGTACACTATGGGAGCATAATGTGAAAAGCTAGCCAAGCTGCACTCAACATTCTACATTCCGTTCGAAAGAATGCAAAGCTGAAGCAGGCTGGAAAGGATCAGCAGTAAATTTCCTATCTCATTTTAATTAGGAGAAAAGGGAGCTTATTTCACATCTATCCTAGTCTACAAGGTGTATGGAGATAATCTTTTTAGTCTCTTTGCATAACACAGTGTGGCTATCTGATATGGTTTGAGGTGCAGAGGGATGTGTGGAGTGATGGATGGGTTCACCACTGAATGACAGCGAGTCAGGGGGAAGGGGAGCTGCCTAGCCTAGATGTTAATGACAAGGTCTGTTGAAGATCCCTGCAGTGTTTTCTGGTGAGACTCACCAGACAAGAACAACTTAATGTGGAGCAGTTGGATTTTGTGGCACTGCATGATGTCCCTTGTGTTAGCTATTTATCTCTGTCTAGCCCATGGTTTTCAAACTTTTTCATTGTGAGTCAATCTTAGATTAAGATTAAAACTATTTGTACTAAGTGAAATTGCTGGCCATTTCAGTTATTTTATTTTTTATTGGCAAAGGTCTTGAAACTTCCCTTTTCAGTCTATGCCAATATCACATCAGATTAACCGGACACGCCTATGTCCACACATCACTTTGTGTTAGTGAGGCCTACATTCCCCCAACCAGTTTATTATTCAGAAGGCCACATTCCACAAGTTGCCAAGAACAGCTTAATTCAAGGCAGGTTATTTGGTCTTGGGGCAGTTCACAATGCCCCTTACGGCAGAACAATGTCTAAGGTTGGAGCTTAATGTGAGACACAGTAAAACTGAGCAATCTGTCCATAAGGGTGGGGGACCCTCCAGATCAAGACCAATAGCAAATGTTGGGAGGAGAGGATTTCATGACCAAATGGGTCAAAATGGTCCTCCTAACTGGTCCATCCTTCATCACTCTCTCATCATTCTCTCTCTGATAAACTTATGCTGTATAGCTCCAGCAAGGTTTCTTTTGCTTATTCGAGGGGGAGCAGTATACTGAATAGGGTCAGTAGGTTTCCCTTCTCTATTTCTCAAATCAGCCGCATGGCTAGGGACTCAGTTTATGTCATGCCCACACCCATCCAATTCTCCCTGCAAGTTGATGGTCATGCTTCAGGGAAACAACTTGGAACTGAAAAGGTTACAATCATTAAGCCAGGGCATGAAGCCTGAACCTGTGAGCTCCAGCAGCCATGGCCTCTCAGCTTATTCTTTCACCACATAATAAAGCCCTCTTTGGTGCTTCTTTATATCCATCCTCACAGGCTTCTCTGTCTATAAATATCCACCTTGGGTGGTAGATTTAAGGAAAGCAGCCATTTGAATGCCCCATCATCATAGTAACCTTGTCTGCAACTCACCTAATTATTGTGCTGTGCATTCCACATGTTTCTCTCAACTCCCTCAAGTTAAAACTGTTTATGATTTTGGCTGGGAATGAGAAGCATCAGACTAAGCAAGTTGCACTGAGCCACTCTCTGATCCTTAGTGCTTCTTCAAAGCATCTAGTCAGGACCAGTTCAAGGCTGCTCACCTCCCAACAATGAGCAACAGTGACCTGGCAAGAGTTAGGAGTTTCTAGACTGGATATATTCATGACAAGTGCCCCAATTCACATGTGCCTTGCATGTGTCCAGAGGCTGCACTCAAGATTGCCAAGGAGACAGTGGCTACCCAGAGTACACCCAGGACATGCTCATGGAGGTAGATACACACTCCTATATCTGTGGCTGCATACAGAAGCACATTAACTTTGTTTAAAACTCTAATTTGTTAAAGCACTCAAGGTGGCCTGTGTGCCTTGTGAAATTGTAGGTGTGAACTGCAGCTGGTATTTGTATGCTCTTGAACACATGCTTACTTTTTTCTGTGTTTGTGCAGTCAAGTGCACGTATGTTATATTTCACATGCATGTGGGTGTGTACAATTGGATTTTAAGCTATTCAGCTCGCTTTGTGTGTTGTGGGGGGTGGAGCTTTTGTGTTCTTTCAGACGAATGTGCTCCTCACCCAACCCTGTTGCTATATGCATGCATCTAGTTGAATGCATATTGTGGTGTGTGATTTGTGTGTGACTGTGCATTGGACTTCAGTGCACATGTATACCTCTGTGTGATGTTTATGCATAAGGAACCCACTCTGGCTCATGAATGACAAGGTGAGATTTGGGAGCTTTACCTGTGGGCTTTCAGACTCAAGGATTGGGGCTGGGGGCAATATCTGAGGGCATTCCAATTTCTAGTCCTTACTGCCTGCCTACTCTGAACACCTGCCTGGCAACATTGCCACAAAGCAGCTTCATGGAGTCTCACAGATTCGGCTCAGCCCCGCTTCCCATCTGGGTTGGTGGGGTGGGATGGATGACTCCTGGCAGGGGGAGGAGAAACACACCATTAAAGAATGAAGCGCTGGCGAGGGGGGGACAGCACAAAGCGTTAACTGGTTCCGATCCCTCATGGATGGGGCAGTGTCGACTCAGCCTTCTAAGTCGGGATGGGGGCAACTGTGCTCTGGGGTGGGGGGAGAAGATGTCAGAAACAGAGAAGGAAACAATCAGTAAAAAGCCACATCCAAAACCATGGAAACCTGTGGAAAAGAAAAGTATAAGTATATGCCTCCATCCCCATTCTTGGGGGGAAATTCCAAACCAATGCAGGGGAAAAAAATCAACAGTGCTTTTAGAAAGAAAGAAAAAAACTAAACAGAGAGAAAGAGAAAGAGAGAAGGAAACGAGACATGGGTTGGGTAGAATCAAGCCTGGCTTTTGAGTTTTACGACTCTGAAATTAATTTGCTGGATTCCTAAAGCTAACCTGACAGCTTGTCCCTTGTTAAGACAGGCTCATTACTTTTGTGACCTTCTGGTACTTACATTAGGTATATACCTCCAGATCTAGCCAAGATGTGCAGATTAAAAATACATTGACTGACCCCTTCTTTCATTCACCACCCCCATCTTCCACCAATAACAGACAGAGCCAGTGATCATGACTGCAGCTTTCTTTTTAAAAACAAAAACAAAAACAAAAAACAGGCAGAAAAGGAAAGGAAAAAACAAAACCAAATAAAATCACCCAGGATTGATTAGGAATTTTAAAAGAAAAGAAAGAAAAAGCAGTAAGAAAGAAAATTAAAAATTTCCACATCAAAGTGGTTAGTAAATTAGAATAATTTATATGTATTCTAGAAAAGGTTATTTTCTATGAGTTTCTCTGGTTTCCACATCATCTTGATAGCAGAGCACACAAAAAAAGTTAAGAAAGGAGAAAAAAGGCTCCTTGAGACAGTTCAGGTTATTGCTGGGGTGGGGGTGGGGAGATAACTCAACTGATAACTCAGCTTGGGAATTATCTCCAAACAATCATATAAGCTAAAAGAAAAATTCCCACAGAGAAAGATGGATCGCAAGTGGAACAACTGATGCTCAGATTTATCCACACACCTAATTCACTTTGCTTTTCAGAGTGTGGGGGATGACAAAGTCACCCTGTTTCAAAGGGGCACCTCTTAGCATGGACTACAGAATGTTCCGCACAGAAATCAGTCCACATACGGCAAGAGACTCAAAAGAACACCCTCACTTCAGCAAACAGCTGATTTTTAAAAAACCTGTTTCAGGAGAGCATTAAATTTGTGCTTTACACCCTGATCTGAGTGTGCGACCTGGAAAGAATTCCTAGTGATTGCAAGTGACATTTACTTTCATGTGCATTTAGGATGCAAAGTATAAATTTCCACTGGGATCGCACAGTCTGCTTAGATAGGTTTGATAATGGGCGGCGGAGAGGATAGCTCAAAGTATGTACAAGGGCCTCGAAAAATTTGCATAAATCTCAAGGGAATTTTTGAAAATGTCCAATCTGCAATCAAAATTATAATTTTTTAAAAACAACAACAACACCCTCCAACTGTTCTGCATTGTGACAAAAGTGTATAAGTAAATCCCAGAAACTTTAAGCATCTCTTAAAAATCAGGAATTGGGATTTAATTTTTTTTAAAAAAGGAAAGATAGAAGTAGTGGTTGAGGTAGGCCAAGGTACCCGGTTTGTTGCCATGGAAACATGAAGAAAGGAGCAGAGAGAATCAGTTGAATGATAAAAAGACGCGGAGAACGGTTTGGAAAAGTGTATTTCCCCTGAAGGAAGCAAAACCAGAGAGAGGATGGCCACAGCTCAGACATTAATGGTGCTTCCCCTCCACATGTGAGCAAGGAAAAATGGAAAGGTTTGGAGGGACAGTTGTTAGATGATTGCTTTAGATCCTTTATTTGCTAGGTGTTGTTTAGTTATTGGAAGCTTTGTTTCTGGAGTGGGGGAAGCCAATTGGAATTAGTGAGACCAAAGAGAGAAGAGGTGGGGAAACCGAGGGAAGGGAAGGTGGAAGGTTAGGAGAAGGATTGGGGAGAAAAGGTAAAGGAAGGTCACATTAAATATGGCCACAGAGAAAAAACAAGGTGCTGGGTTAGGGGTGGGGTCAGTGGTAATGTTGTTGTTTACCTTTCTGTTCCACTTCTACTTTATGCATCGGAAGGGAGAGAAGAAAAATATATTGAAAAAAAAAGGTGCAAGAAGGAAAAAAAAGAGAAAAGAGATTAAATTGCTTTTGTTTCTCCCCCCCACCTAAAGAAACCATTTTTTTCTTTCTTAAACTGTAAATCTCCCCTCCCATCATCCCACCAACCCAACAAACACCAGCCCCTCCCGCTTTGGAATGGTTTCAAGGCAGAGAGCGTGTTGGGTTTGGTGGTGGTAGTTGTAATTTTCATATTTCTTTTCTTCCTTACATCATCTGATCAGTTTGAGGTTTACGGTTTTGTGTTTGCTTTTGTTTTTAGGTTTTGTGCCAGCGACATTGCCCTTCAGAAGAAAAGTCAGAAATCAAAACCAACCAGAAATGACAACAGAGGAACAGAACACAAAAGGGGGCTGCAGGACAGAGAGCATTTGAAGGGAGGGAAGGGCAGGAGTGGGGAGAGGAAGAACAAGCAGAAAAGTGAGAAAGGAAGACGGCAAGAGTTGGAAGAGAGAGAAAAACACCCCAAAATCTACTCTTATTTTCTAAGAAAGGTTGACTCACCCTGACTATAAAAACATTGCCTATCTAGCAGACTACCACATGAACCAGCCTGCTTATCTATCTGAATATCCATCCATGCTCTGTCCTGACTTAAAATCCTAATGTTAAACTATGTACTGATATACATATCCACATGTTCACATTATAAATACATCTCACTACTTTCTTCAGTCTTTCCCCCCCAGTAATTGGACTGATCTGCCTTGCAACTGTTGATACCTTGAATGCAGATATACAAGATGCTGCCTTATGCAGTCCAGTGATTCACCTACTGAGAACTCTGACAGTAGCTCTGCAGAGCCTCTCAGGAGGAAGAATTTTCAAGCCCTGCAATTAGGGACTATGGAGGGTTGAACCCAGGCCTTTATTAATACAAGGCAAACCATGAACTCTGCCACTGAGCTGCAGCCTCCTAGCCACATTTACATGCCAGTTATGCCCCCCAAACAGATAGCTCTTCAAATCACATTTTCAAAATAAAAATATCAGTTTGAATCATCTTTAAAATTACAATATGGTAGCATTAAGGCACGTAGGGCTGTTTCACATAATCGAGCCCATGTCAGTTAAACAAAAATTGGAAATACCAGCTGCATGCATGCACCTGGCACATACCAAATCAGCATTAAGTGGACATTGACAAGCAGAGTTCAAATCTAAGATTATGGATTCTTGCTTAATGTCAGTTTGGTGCAGTGCCAAGAAGAGATCACCAAAAATCCTGAATAATCCCAGCATGGTGCACGTACCCATCAGGATCTTTAGTTTTCATTTAAATGTCATGGGATAGACTTAGGTGGGTACCCTAAGTGTTATTTCCAGTGCCCTCTGCAGGTATGTATAAATTATTTGTATGGAGCAAGAGGAGTGCCTTCCCCTTTACTGTGGCACACTAGCCCTGACCCAGAACAGTCGCTTAAGAAGTATACAAACATCATGGAGAAAGGGAAAAGGAAAACCTTGCTGTAGGAAAATCCTGTTATCTGTCTCCTTATTTCAAACCACAGCTGTCTCCCCAGTGTTCCATGCAGTGACTTGCAAGATGCTTGAGGTCTAGTCAGCTTCATTCCTAAGGGAACCTGTCCTTCTATTATTTTTTAAAAGGGCTAGATGTGCATATATGTGGATAACACACATCTTACCACATAAACTTTTAAAGGAAAAAAATTAAAACAGTTTTCTAAGATACATCTTGGTTATAAGAATTTGCAAAACTGGCTTGACTAGTGGCCATGATAGAAAAACTGAAAGATATGCCATGGACAATTACAGCATTGCAACATTGCTTACAAGCTTTTGAAAAGTTATCATCTGTACACAACTTAGGAGTGGGAAGTGGGGTGGGAAAGTTTCCCACAAGCAGACATTCTAACATATACAGGTGAAACTCGGAAAATTAGAATATCGTGCAAAAGTCCATTAATTTCAGTAATGCAAATTAAAAGGTGAAACATGGAACCAAGAAGACAAGGATTGTAGAATAGAACAATATCGGACCTCTGAAAAGTATAAGCATGCATATGTATTCAGTACTTGGTTTGGGCCCCTTTTGCAGCAATTACTGCCTCAATGCGGCGTGGCATGGATGCTATCAGCCTGTGGCACTGATGAGGTATTATGGAAGACCAGGATGCTTCATTAGCGGCCTTCAGCAATTCTGCATTGTTTGGTCTCATGTCTCTCATCCTTCTCTTGGCAATGCCCCATAGATTCTCTATGGGGTCAGGTCAGGCGAGTTTGCTGGCCAATCAAGCACAGTACACTGTATACTTTTCAGAGGTCCGATATTGTTCTATTCTTCAATCCTTGTCTTCTTGGTTCCATGTAATATTCTAATTTTCTGAGATTGTGGATTTGGGGTTTTCATGAGCTGTACGCCATGATCATCACAATTATAACAAATTAAGGCTTGACTTATCTCGCTTTGCATGTAATGCGTCTGTCTCATATATCAGTTTCACCTTTTAATTTGCATTACTGAAATTAATGGACTTTTGCACGATATTCTAATTTTCCGAGTTTCACCTGTATGTTTTCCAAGTGTGTGCCATAAGTTAGGAACATAAGAAGATGCCTTATACTGAGTCAGACAACTAGTCGATCTAGCTCAGTATTGTCTACACAGACTGGCAGCGGCTTCTCCATAGTTGCAGGCTGAGCCTCTCTCAGCCCTATCTTGGAGATGCCAGGAAGGGAACTTGGAACTTGCTGCATGCAAACATGCATGCTCATCCCAGAGAGGCCTTGTCCCCTCGGGAATATCTTAGAGCGCTCACAGGTAGTCTCCCATTCAAATGCTAAAAAGGGCAGACCCTGCTTAGCAAAGGGGACAATTCATGCTTTCTACCAGGAGAACAGCTCTCTCACACTTGGTTGCTCACACTTCAAAACACATGCTTCCCTTCACCTTCTGTGGCATTTCAGGGCTTAGAAAACTCAGACTTGATGTCATTCCATCCCTCTACAGAAGTCAAGGGCTTCAGAAGTCCAACTACCTTTAACTACACTTCAAATAAGTGCCATTGCTTTCAGTGGAGGGCCAGGCCTCTAGAAAGGCAGCAAGCAGGCAACTACATTCTACTTTTCTGTGCTTCATGTCACCATCTGCTCGGAGACTGATGTAAGCAGAGGGTAGAAAGGTAAAACCTAAAACCAACAACTGTGTTCCTTCTTTCTGTCTAGATTCTTGTGTCAAAGAATCACACCAGTCCATGGCAGTTTGGATCCTATAGTTGGTTGCCAACACCGAGCTGGCTCATATTATATTCCAGGTTGGATGGGACAGTTGGAGCATTGGTGTGCGGCTGATACTGAATCGGTAACATGGCCTTGCTCCAGTGAGGACATGGCCTGAGAAGAGGCTTATAAACACAAATGGAACCTCCACACTGAGAAACAATGTGCCACCGAGTACCAGGTGTAGGGTTGGGTGTTGCCTTCAGGCCCTGCTTGTGGGCATCCTGGAACCATCTGACCAGCCACTGTGGAAAACAGGTTTGCTGGACTAGATGACCTTGAGGTCTGATCCAGCAGAGTTCTTATCTCTTAAGATTACAGTGGGGCTGTTGCTCCTCACCTGGGAAGGTGAATTCTTACCAGAAGAAGCAAAGAAGGCAGGTTGTTGGAGGCTGACTTTGCCCCATGAAAAAGCAGACGACATCAACAAAACTGGCATAAGCAAGGAAGGTAACTGAATGAAATCCTAGCATATAAAAGAACATTTCAAGGTACTCTTTGTACATATTAATGGTGTTAACAGTCCATCTTACAGTGCTGGAAAAACTTGTGATTTTATATATGTTATTCTATTTTAAATGTTTTAGAGAAGACTACACAGTCCTGGATATTTATGGAGGGTGGACTAGATTATCTTTGTGGCATCTTTAAAATTTGCTTCTATTGTTCTCTTTTGGGGGGTTTCAGTGCACTAATTATGGAAGGTTAATCTCGTCTTCAATTAGCTAGGAAGCATAGCATTTCTCAATGAAGGGTTGCAGAAACATTATGAAATGACACAGTAACAAAGAAATAAAAGGCAGTTATTTTTAGTTTTTTACAATTTTCATCCAAATTTCTGACTTAAGGGTATCAGACAGTAACTGAAGGACTTATAATTCCTTTTGTTATATAGACTGCTTTATTGTTTGTTTGTTTGGCATATTTGTATACTGCCCAAAATGCAAGTCTCTGGGTGGTTGAGAACTTTTTTGGTGATGATCAGTATAATAATAATAATAATAATAATAATAATAATAATAATAATAATAAAGCAGCTTTACTGGGAACAGCCTATATTCTGCGATGATATCTATAACAACAGCAACAACATTGACAATAAAATTCTGGCATCCCAGGTCCTTGGGAAGGACTCGATGTCTGGATAAAACAAAACAGTCAACACCTGTCTGACTGTGTAAATAAATAAATAATAAACTTCTACAACTACTACTTTGATCAAATCTTAACATTAAACTGAATACAGATGAACTACAGAGACACACAATAGTTAGAAAACAAGTTGATCTTAATGCCAGGAGTCAGCATAACTATACAAGTGAAACCTGATTAAGTGCACATAATGTGGACTGAACAAAGGAAAGGGAAAGGAGATAGACCAGCAGCTTTGCAGCTCAAAAGAGCAGAACTTCAGCCCATGATTTGCCAAAGTACCAACATAGAACCATAATTTATGGACCTATGTGGATCCCAGCTCTCCACAGATGCAAAGAAGATAACTCTTCTGCCTTGCTTTAGGGAGTATGTATGAAAATCAATTTTTTAAAGACTGCAATTTATGGAGATACTGAAACAAACAAGATCAGAGATGCCCAAAGAGGCTGTTCTTCAAATTTAAAACCAGATTGTCTGTTTCAAGACTAGAGAGCTCCCAGTAAACAAATCAGGGTGGGGTGGGGTGGAGTTTTTGTTTTGTTTTAAAGTAAACATTGTATGTTGTATGTTTGGCTTGTTCTGCAGGTTCTTGCATCCTTTGAGAGAAAATGTTTCAAATTCCTAACCATCCTAAAACCAACTTGTAACACTGGTGTCCCAGTTCTATAAAGGATTTGGCCTGGCCCATAATGAAAGCCAAGAGAGTGGGTGAAATGAGCTGCTTCCCATATATGCATTAGTCATTTTCCAAAATTTCATTCAAGCCCCACAAAAGTGTCTGGGGGGGGGGGATCTCCTACAAAAATGTGTTAGCTGGAAACATGCTTATACAGTTAAGGCATGAGTAGCTCTCCAGAATTAGTTTATGCACATAAAGTCAACAAGACTACAAAGGATGATGTCAGTTTCCTAAAGGCTGATGCTACTCTGACAGTGAGGTAACCTCTTGTCTGAAGAGGGGAAGGTAGCCACCTAATGGTGCAGTGGGGAAATGACTTGACTATCAAGCCAGAGGTTGCTGGTTCAAATCCCCACTGGTATATTTCCCAGACTATGGGAAACACATATAACGGGCATCAGCGATATAGGAAGATGCTGAAAGGTATAATCTCATACTGTGTGGGAGGAGGCAATGGTAAACCCCTCCTGTATTCTACCAAAGACAACCACAGGGCTCTCTGGTTGCCAGGAGTTGACACCAACTCGACAGCACACTTTACCTGAAGAGGGGACAGAAACTGAGGCAAAGAAAAGTGGTCTTGTCTGATGCAGTTGCAGTCTGTCACTAAGTCTTGCATTGTTTGCTAGTCTTGTGAGCAAGAGAACTCTTTATCTAGTTTGGCCCCGAGGCTGGTGCACAAGAACTGTTGAAACATCATGTGCCACTCTGGCTTCCTAGCCAGAAGTACAGTCAGAAGACAGGGAGAGGGAATGGAAGAGCAAGAGTGGAAAAATCCAGAGTAAAAAGAGACCACACCCAGAAGTACCCATTAATGTAGTCAAGGGAACAGAGTCATAGCTAATTGGAGAGGACATCTGGGGCCCCCCATTCTGCCCAGAGGCACTCTTTAGACTGGTGGAAGTCCAGTCCAGGTGGAAGTCCAGTCCTCAGCACAAGGGGGCGGGCTCCAAATGTCCCGGCGGAGGCTGGGAGTGGCTATGCTACTCTGAGGGCTGCAGGCCACTCATGGCTCACCTGCCGATCTCCTGTTATGTGTGCCGGGCTGCGAGGTGGGAGCTAAGCTGAGCTGAGTGGGCCTGCCTGCAGCACCCTGCAGCCACCTGCCTCCTCAGAGGCTAAGGCACTGCACCTGGGCAGGGCCTCACCAGGCCATCACGTGCAAAGGGCTATGGCCTCGAGCTCCAGAGAGTCCAAGCGAGTTCTCCCCTGTCATTTCGGCAGCGCTTGCTGCCTGACAACATCTATTTCCCTTTCTATCCCTCAGTGGAGGGGAAGAAAGGGAAATAAAGGCTGTCAGGCAGCAAATGCAGCCTGAAAAGGACATGGGAGAGCTCGCTTGGGACTCCCTGGAGCTCGAGTGTGGGGAGTTCTCTTGGGGCTCTTCCAGAGCCAAAGCCATGCCCCGTGCACGTGACATCATGGGGCCGGACCCAGGCCGCCGTTCAGCTGGCTCTGCACCTGGGCTGAGGGCTGCCACAGGCAGGCCTGCTCAGCTAAGTCCCCACTGCCTGGCACGCATAACAAAAGATGGGCCAGTGGGCTGCAGGCTGACTAGCCACCCTCAGAGTAGTGCATTGGCTCAGCCTCCCCCAGCCTCCACCTGCCTGGGGCAGCAGAAGACCAGCAGGCAGAGAGTGGGCAGAATAGTGCAGTCAGCTAATTTAAATACCGTGACTCTCAATGCAAAATATGGTATGTGCAGGTCAGTGGGAAGTATCTTCATAATTTTTTCTAAAACAACAATATTTTGTTCAATCACATTTCTCTTGCTACACTGCAAGAGAAAAGCAAAGCAGCTCCAACTTCCTGTGTGTTTTCTGAATGGGGGTCCCTCTTTCCCACCCAGCCCCCAAACTGTATTTAAAAAAAAATCAAATATACCAAGGTCTTCCCACCCCACCCAACCACCTTGTTTTTTACATCACATTCTTCCAAATTCAGTTGCTCAGGTTGGGGGCGGGGGAGTGCTCCAAAGTCCTTCAGATGATCATGCTTAGCTTGCAGTGGTGGTGGTGGTGGGGACCTCCAAAGGCCTTTACTTGATGGTGATCAACTTGCAGTGGTGGTTGGGGCAAAGGCATTTAGGTGATGTTGAATGCAAAGGCATTCAGGTGGTGATGATGGAGCATTCAGGTGATGATGCTTAACCTGAAGCAGGGGTGGGGGCGGGGGCTCCAAAGGCCTTTAGGTCCAGGCTCCAAAATTACTTAGGTGCACCACTGATTCTGCCAACACTAGTATATAGGCAGGCAACAGAGAAAAACATGGTATCATGAAGCCTGGATGCTTATCATACAATAAAGCCACAGGGAGGTACACCTAGGTAATTTTGGAGCCTGGAAGATAAGCATCATCACCCCCCCACACACACACACACCATGACACAGGCAGTATTTTTAACACATGGGTTCTTGAGGGCACAAAAAGCAACTGAACATTGCATGGACAGTCCTGCCACTTAAATTAGCTGAATACACTACTTTTTACACCAGAACATACTCAAGGAAAGGCAGAAACTATTTTTTCTGTATTTTTAGAAGAAATTATGAATAAGAAGATACTTCCCACTGGTACCACATTTTGCATGGACAGTCCTACCGCTTAAATTAGCTGAATGCACTATTATTTGCACCAGAACATGCTGAGGGAAAGGTAGAAATTTTTATTTATTTATTTTGAGAATAAATTATGAATAAGATACTTCCAACTGACCTGCACATACCACATTTTGCATGGACAGTCCTGCCACTTAAATTACCTAAACCTCACCCCACTTTTATTTTACAAGTTACCATTATCATCGCGTTCCACAGAACACACAATACCCCCAGCTCCAAATGGTTGTACAAGAGCAGACAGCATAGCAATATGTTTCTCTCTCCTTCTCAAACATCCCCTTACAGTGTCCACGGCTGCAGACCCAACTTCTTGTGCTCCTTCTATGGAGTGAGCCTTCTCACTTAATTGCAAAGCTTAATGTAATTGCAAACCTCCAGACTCCGGTAGCATCTCCCTCCATGCAACATGATGCACCCTGGGGGTTGGTGGGGTGACCAGTGCCACACCTTTCCATCACTTGGGAGGCAGGGGCAGACACCACTGGGACACACTGGGCTGGCCAAGCAGTTCCTGGGGAGGCTGTTGCAGCTGCTGAAGCCAAACCAAGCAGTGGGAATCAACGAAGCACTAGAATGCCTAATCATCCCTCAGATATGCTAATCTAGCCATTTTGTAACAATGCCAATGAAAGAGATTTCATAGCTTCCCTCAGTAATTTGTTCCACTACTCAGCTGCTTCTGTGGTTATAAATATTTCCCCGTGTTTAGCCTATGATCCTGCACTTTAAGATCACTCACTCCTTCTACTCCCCTACTCAATGACAACTGCAACTTTTACTTGCCATCTTCTTTATGGAATCTTACATTTGAATATTTGAATATTTGTTACAGTGCTCCATTTAACCTTCTCTTCTTGAGGCTCCTATATGCAGCTTCTCCACCCTATGCCAAGAGTACAGCACCAGTATTGCTTCCTGTGCACTGTCAACAAAGCAATCCAAAATATGCTTTGTAATCACTTCCATCTTAACATACTCTGTGGTAACATTATTACTGAGCCAGCTCCCCCTAGCTGTGCCTAGTGTACATCAGCATTTCTACACTTCCAGTTTAAACCAATTCCAAGACTTCTCGACTGTCATGGCTCCCAGCAAAGAAACCCTGGAAACTGTAGTCCCCTATAGGGAGCCTCTAACAAGGAAAGCTTAGCACCCTTGTGAGAGTGAGACGACAAGGCTGTTCACATGAGCATCCCTACCCAGGATTGAGCAGGCCTACTTGGGGAGGGCTGCTCGTATGAAGCACTGGGATCAAGGCTGATCCTAGCACAGCCCTGCTGGGTAGGGACGTGCATGGTCTGGACCGGCACCGGGGGGGGGTCTCCCTTTAAGGGCGGGCGGGGTAGAACTTACCCCTTCTGCCGCCTTTCCCCCTCCGGCGCTGTCTTTTTTAGTGAAGATTTTGGGGCAGCAGCGTGTCGCCGCGCGCGCATGCGTACTACTCTGAGGGAGACTGCCGGGCGACGACGGGGGCAGGGGCAGCAGCGAAGAATGCTGCCGCCCCAAAATCTTCACTAAAAAGACAGCGCCGGAGGGGGGAAAGCGGCGGGAGGGGTAAGTTCTACCCCCCCGCCCTTAAAGGGAGACCCCCCCCACTCGGTGCCGGTCCGGACTAGTCCAGACCATGCACATCCCTGCTGCTGGGTAGCCTGGGGTTTCCCCCCAGGTTTTTACCCAGGTAAAATGGTGCAAGTGTGCCCTTCCCAGTTGTGTGTCTGCTTGGGCGGCCACAGAGCCGGACACCTAGAGCGCCCAGCTTGTGGGGGAATCCCCCATCTGGAGGTCAGGCTGTGTTCACCTGGCCTCCAGAACGCCACACTGCAGTGGGGCATGCAGTCTGGCCTCCAGAACCCCCACCAGCAGTGGGGCTTGTGTGGGGCTTGTGTGGGACACTGTGCGATCCACCTGTCCCTTAGAAGAAGGAAGATTGGCTGGGGATAAGGTAGTTTCAATCCTGCCTTCCCCTCTGTCCTACGTAAAGGTCACGTAAACTTCCTTTACATTTCACAGGTTTGTTTGGAAGAAGTCACAATGATTAAACCAAATAGGAAACTGATCTCAAACAAATCTTGGGACAGAGAAGAGACAATACTGGTTTTTTTCCAAAGAGCTAAAGGCCACCTGAAACAGAGATAGCTGGTCTCTGTGCATACACTAATCTCTGGTAATCAGGTGTCGTCCCCCACCCCCCGCCCCAATTGTTCCAAAGTTTGGCAAAACCTGTTTGAAGAGAGGACACAGCGGGACAAAAGAAATGAGTGCACACCGAGCAAGCAATGCCTCTCTCAAGCTGCTTTCAACTCCCTTAAGGTGAAGACCGACACAGCATTTGTAGAGCAGTGGGGTCAGTTTCGAAGTGCCCTCATGGCATTCAATACAAATGTATCCTTTCCCTTTCCAGGGTCAAGACTGGGTTGCAGGGGGAGAGGAACCATACTAAAAGTTTGCAACAGAAGTTGGCTGTTGCTGGCTGACTAGTGCTCATGAGATCTCTGAGATCGATCTGGCTAAATGGTCCCAAGGATGTTTTGCATCTGTTTGAAATATATTTTCGTAGTTTTGTTGAACAAACCAAAATGTGAACATATTAATGTGTGTGTGGTGCTTAAAAGGCAACGGGGCGAGGAACAGCTTGATGGAAGCATGAGGAAAGGGGCAATGCTGATGGGGCAAGGTACAGAATTCGATTTGATAGAATGTGTGTCTGACATACAAACTGCAAAACCAGGAGCAAGCTGGGTTCACACCATGGGTGGAGAACCTGGTGTGGCTCCTTTTAAAATATTATATCTGTCTTTGGTGAATAGTACTCTCTGCCTTCAGCCTTGTAGTGTAGCTATGCTGACAGCGTGAAACTTACCTAAATCCTTGAGAAGAGGCCAGTTTACACAACTGTGCCCCTGGATGTTTCGACAGGTGTGCTATTAGTGTGTTACTTTCCTCATTGTGGGTGCTGGGGGCTGCATTTTGTGAATGAGCACAGGGAAGGTGAAATTTTAGGCTGCAATTTTCTTGGGTTAGGAACTGAACATAAGAACATAAGAATAGCCCTGCTGGATCAGGCCCAAGGCCCATCTAGTCCAGCATCCTGTTTCACACAGTGGCCCACCAGATGCTGCTGGAAGCCACAGACAGGAGTTGAGGGCGTGCCCTCTCTCCTGCCATTACTCCCCTGCAACTGGTACTCAGAGGCACCCTGCCCTTGAGGCTGGAGGTGGCCCACAGCCCTCCGACTAGTAGCCATTGATAGACCTCTCCTCCATGAAGTCATCCAAACCCCTCTTAAAGCCATCCAGGTTGTTAGCTGTCACCACATCCTGTGGCAGAGAGTTCCACAAGTGGATCACGCGTTGTGTGAAAAAGTACTTCCGTTTGTTGGTCCTAGACCTCCTGGCAATCAATTTCATGGAGTGACCCCTGGTTCTAGTGTTGTGTGAGAGGGAAAAGAATCTCTCTCTCTCCACTTTCTCCACGCCATGCATGATTTTATAGACCTCTATCATGTCTCCCCGCAGTCGACTTTTTTCTAAACTAAAAAGCCCCAGGTGTTGCAGTCTTGCCTTATAAGAAAGGTGCTCTAGTCCCCTGATCATCTTGGTTGCCTTCTTCTGTACCTTCTCCAGTTCAACAATGTCCTTTTTAAGATGTGGTGACCAGAATTGTACGCAGTACTCCAAGTGTGGTCGCACCATAGTTTTGTATAAGGTCATTATAATGTTAGCCTCCAGGTTGGGCTCAACAATTCTGTTTGCACCCTAGAGTTCCTATATCAGCACACTAAATCCCAGACTGCTACTCTCCCATTTCTTTGCTTGATTTTCAGAAGAGTTTGTCTATCTGCAGAAAACCCACTTACTTCTGGGAGAGCATGTAGGCATGACTGTGATACACTAAAGAAGCATACAAGCAACCAATTCCCTGTATAAGTTGTGGCATCCTAACAAGTTCCTCAAATATACACAGCCTGTTATTTTAAAAAATCTCTCAACAGAGGGGAACCAAAGCAACCCTGGACTAGGAAAAGAGCAAAGAAAGCAAGCGACAGAAAACTGGGAGTGAAAGAAGAAGAAAGCAGAAAGGGAAAGGAGCAGGCAGAAGGTAGGGAAGAGGGAGGTTGTGTTTTGAAAAATATTGACACAATAATAACAATTCACTTTAAAAAATTCAAAACCAAGAATCAGACATGTTAAATGAATTGTTTTGTTTTTCCATAAGTCAGATTGGCCCCTGAGGAAGGAAGATCATTGTATGGTTAGAGTGGAGGCAGCTGCAAAGGAAGGGAAGCAAAAGGATCTGACAACATAGGCCCCTCCCACCTCTGCCATCCCGGTTTTATCCACCCCTCTCCCCCCAGGTCTCCAGTTTCCTGTGCTTTCGCCTCCCATCACCTGCCCCAGTCCTGACCCCACTGACAACAGCACTGGATCAAGCAATTCCCTGCTTAAAGAGGCAGGAAAGGGCAGCCAGCAGAGAGAAGCAGAAAAAAACAAGAGATGTGGGGAAGTTATGGTTGGAGCAGAAGCTGAGTTCTGGTTCTAGAAGATGTGAAGCACATAATACAGTGGATGAGATACCTACTAGCAGCAGGATTCTTTCACTTGAAGAAGTCCCACTGGGGCTGCCATGACTGCCAGCTTGATTTTCAGCAACAAAGCGGGACTCTTCGAGATACTTAGCGCTGTATTAGCATCTCTCCTACCATTATGCCCCAACTGATGTGAGCTGAGCAAACAACATGTGAATTCAAGATAGAATCCCTTCCAAATGTTTGCCTGGGTCAATAATTTCTAGGTTCAGAACTAAGTTAACTACTTTCTCTTTTTGTCTCAATTTCACTTATAAATAATAGTGAAACCTTGAAGTCCTGACTTCTGTTGCCAGAATTTGGCTTTTTTAAAGCCAAATTTTGGGTTATGGCCCATTTGACTCACGAGTATACCCCTGAGGTTCTGGCCACTCCTCAAAATAATTGTTGTAGAAAAAATTTGGGTCAAATATTCATGAGTGCAGACAAAATAACATTTCTTAATGTGTGGTAAAAAGATGGGCAATTGTGACAGTTTCTATCTCTCCTATAGAAGAAAGCAGCTATGAAAATAACGTGGGAAGAGGATGTAGCCTGTGCAGATTTCAGTCAACAATGAGAGGACCATACAGGCTTATATCCTATGACACAGACAGAAAACCATTCTTACTTCAGCTGTTTATACACAGTGAATGGTACTGGCTTCAAGTGAAGACACATTCAAAGTCTGAATGGGAAGAGCAATGAGTTAACTGCAAAAGGATGTTTATATGTATGGCTGCATATGTGAATATGAATTTATTACACTGGTGCATAATGTGTAAGCAAGCATAAAATGTACTAATAATGTTTATTGTCCATATGTACAATATATATGCACACACGCATACAAATATGGGAGTATTATGCTATATATCTGATGCAGATATATATAAACATGTAAGTGAAATTGTGTTTGCATGTGAACATATGTGACCTAGTGAATGCAATTATGTGTAAACGTGTAAAAGTGTATGAAATGTTCTAAAATATAACACCTGCTAACTGGGCAAAGAGGCATGTTTTGGCTTTCTTATATTTAGCAGGTGCGGGGGGGGGGGGAGTGCAACTGTCCCTATTCAGCTCAGCACTACCTTCCTCCTAGTGACTCTTTGCCGATGTTCTTCTTAGATTATGAGTCCCTTTGAGAGTAGGAACAATTTTCTAGTCCATTTTTTCTAATTTTATCATTTCTTTTGTTATATAAATTGCTTTAACTTTTTTGGTTGAAAAGTGATGAGTGTGTGTGTGATATGCAAATATAAGTATTGGTATACGCAGACCGAGGCAACCTATGGTGAGAGGGCACACTTTGTGTGAGTACTTCTGCCATACTCAGTTGTGTTCTCTGCCAACCATCCTTGCTATGGGCTCCCAGCTTACCCATATCATCTCTATTCCCTCCAAACCTTTTGGTCTCTAGGCAATACCCTAGTCAATTTTTAGTACCCTTTGCTGGTTTGGTGGATCCCCAGTGCTGTTAATTGTGAGAGGTCAGGGCTGGTTACACCCTGAGATGAGCGTTGATTGGTTTGTTTCGAAGCCTCCTGGCAGCTGGAAGGAAAAGGGGCAGGAATGAATGTTAGGAGGTTAAGAGGCCACGGCTGCCCTGCTCTTCTCTGCGTCATCTGTGAGGAGAAACCAAAGGGGCATTAGCAGGGAGGGAAAGGGGACACACCCTGTGAGACTGACCCTCCCACATGGACCCTAGCCCCAGTGGAGAGAGTGTACGAGACACCAAAAGACAAGGAGCAAACCTCTCCACACACCCCAAGCAACACAGAGTAGGAAAGGAGGGTATATGAGCTGCTGACCCAGGGAGGAGGGACATCCCAAACTGGGCATGCTAATAGCTTGGATTAGGCTTGCCAGATCAAAATCTCAGTAATAAGGGATACTTGGGGTCTTTAGTAAATGCAGAAAGGAGTTTTTGTTATGGTCTGTGAGGTTGTTCTGAAATGTTCAGTCATCTTTTAGATTAAGGATCTCATTTTCAATACAAGAGACACTTAGCAACTCAAGCTTGGATCCTCTCACCATGGCCTATTGTTCATGGATGAGTTCACGGGCCAAGCAAGGGTGTAGCAGCTGTATCACCAAGCACACTAGGCTTGTTCCCTCAACAGGGATGAAACAAATTGGCTTCAGGAGATAAGCTCCCTGCACTCCACAATGGCCTGTGGCCACTTCACAAGCTACAGAATCAACATACTCAGCACTCAGCATATCAGGGCAAGATTTGTGTTGTCTTTAACTCCACTATCTTGTTTCCCTCCAGAGAAATAATTGCACATCTCAGGAGAGTATAATTTCCCCTCTCCTCAAGTTGTAATGCAGCAGCTAAGCTCTGTTTCAGATATCATGGATTCTTGGTTTGGATGCAGATGGGGTTGATACTTATGGGACTGGTGGTGTACACACAGAGAGAACACACACAAGCCCACACTCAACAAACATGCACACACATACACTCACAGCCACCAGTATCTCTGTGCTCATAAATTCACACACACCAGATGAGCATTCAAATAAGCATACTCACAAACAGCCACCCATCTACCTACAAGCATTCAAAGCCTGAATATAAATAATTGCCCTAGCAAATGATTGCAACCATGTCTTTGGGGAAGACATGCCCCACTCGCTCTGGACCTGGCTCTCTACTGCGAAGAGGGAACATCCCTACTCGCTAAACAGGCAGATGGTAACCATCTCCAAGATGTTCATACACCCCTGATGTAAAGGTACACAGAAGCACTCATAACTCTGTAAGCACACTCCAAGACACTGAAACATGCTCATGTACACACACCCAGAGTTTGTGTGCATGCATTGCACACAAAAATGGAGATGGTCTTACACCCAAGTGTGTGAACAAATTCAGTGTCAAACTTAAACACAGAGAGCATATATGCAAGGACATGATGCATATATACTCAAAGAATGTGAAGCACAAATGCATATACTCACACAATGCACCAAGGATGCACATACTGTACATCAGGAATGAGCAAAGTATTACAGAACCATCCACATAAATGAATACACAGCTATGACAAACATACAATGCACATGGACAGCATGTATTTCAAGCACCTACACCTTGCATACACAATCATGTGTGGGCTCACACACACATAGCAATATTCTCACTCCTGAGAGCCCATGCTACGCTGAGTTTCCTTTCTGCTTCTCTCAGATTTGGGTTTGGGGTGGTGCAGGTGGTGTAATTGAAACTCCTGCTTCGGAAATTCTACATAAATTGAAAAGAAGGCTACAAATAGCATAAATAATAATAATATAATCTTTATTATTATCTAAGAAATAATACATGGTAGTGGTGACCCTGACACGGGTACTCTGGAAAAAGACCTATCTTGCATTAAATATCAGCCCTGGATGCTGAAAGGAGGGTCTGCATTGACTCTGGAGGCATGCTTCCTTAAGGCTCTGGGCTCAAATAACAGCATAAAGAGCGAGCTGGCATCCAACTTTCACCATAAAACTGGATCAAAAGGATCTATTGCCCAGAAACATTATGCCTCAAATTCAGAGCCATAGTTTGCTCCCTGGTCTACATGACATCCAGGTGTGCAGTCTATTAGATGGGAAGAAAAGACTGAGAAATTACAGTAACAATCAATCAAAAGTGGTGGGTTAGTAGCAGAGTTTCAGGTAGAAACAAGGAGCCCTTTTGCTCAGTTATTCAGGCCTAACCCACTGGATACAATCCCCTTCTCAGAATCCAGGAATTCTAATCAAACCCACCTTTGTTCTAGCCTCTGAATTCCGATGCCCAGCACAACTGGCAGGGCTCGTTTCTTTGTTCCAGGAGTACATGATATTTCCTCCAAGTACATCTTTTCCCAATATATTATGCTAGTAATAGCTGGGTATGCAGTAGGGGACCAGCTGGGGTTGGGGTGAGTCTCTCCTCCCTGGGTCAGGTGGGAATTTTATTTGGAGCAAGAACAGAAATAAGGTGAAGCATCAGAGTACAATGAGAAATGGACTCACTGTAGGGGACACAGTCATACTGGACCTCCAGGTACTTGTAGGTGCCAGGGCAAGGGTCTGGGAAAGCATCTGAGCCAGCCACCACCACACACTGTGTCCGATTATTGCACCTGCGAGAGAGAGAGAGAGAGAGAGAGAGAGAGAGAGAGAGAGAGAGAAGAGTTCTTTAACCAAGTGACACACAATGAAGTTCTACAGGAAGCCACTAGGTGGCACTAACTGACACCCAGAATAGCACATGCTTCCCAGTCTGAAAACTGCTGCACTGCTATTTTGTTTCAGATACAGATTATCATCTCAGGTAGGAAGCTGTTGCAAGCAGTGAGTAGGTATGACTGCTGTTAAGATCACCCAAAGTCACTTCTGCCATAAGGCACTAACAAAGAACCTTTCACATAACCCATGCCAGTTCTGGTCTGGACAATACTTACTGAATGTCAGACATAGGTGAGTTTACTTCTGGTTTTCCTGCCGTAAAAGGAGGGCTATGTTTCAGAAGCTGTTGGCAACATATTATTATTATGGTATTACGTGAGGAAGAACAGCCTTTTAACACTGGGGTTCTTTGTTAACATGCAAACAATGTTTCTCATATTGTTCATGCTAAATAGTCTTATACTTTACATGTCAAATAATCTACCAATGTATGGAGCTATCCATGTGGGAACTGCCTACATTCCTTTGTTTGCCCCAAGACTATTTCAAGCACACCTTGGCACAAGCACCCCAAATGGACAACTCCTGTATATCACTGAAGTTTCTCAGCCCTTCAGACCTGGAAGCCATCTTATAGGAATGAGCTTTGGTTCTGCCATTCCATGTGTGAGTAGTGCAAGAGATTCCCCTCAGGGAATGGAGCCACTATCTGGGAAGAGCAGAAGGTTTCAAGTTCCCTCCCTGGCAGCATCCCCAAGAGAGGGCTGAGAGAGATTCCTGCCTGCAACCTTGGAGAAGCCGCTGCCAGTCTGTGGAGACAACACTGAGCTAGATGGACCAAGGGTCTGACTCAGTGTATGGCAGCTTCCGATGTTCCTATCTCCTGCCACCAGTCAATGGACCCACCCAGCCCAATATTGCTCCTTCTGTAAGAAAACGCTGGACCTTCCTGAAGTGAATGGACTATGCAGAGTGGGTGGGACCTCATTACCTGACCCCCATATAATTAATGCTCTATACAAGATTCCCTACACAATAGTTTGTTTTGCTTTTCCATAGCACACAAACCCAGACGACAACTGGCAGCTCAAGCAGGCAGTCCTTCCACATTCTTTTTCTAATCGTTAGGCTCTCCCCCTCACACAGGTCCAGAAGGAGAACCAAGAAGTACTGCCCCCCCCCATTTCCCACTTCGTTAACTCCTGCCACCTGCTCTCCCTTGAAAGGCTGATGCAACAGGCAAAGGAAGTTGGAGGGGGGGCTCCCAGGGGCTGTCGGCTGCCAAAGCAACTGGAGCCGGTATCAGCTCAAGCCTCTTGGGACAGGACAGCCTCCACCTGCTTCACTGCAGCACAGTTAGCCAGCAAAATGGGATGGACAAGGACCAAGGCGGTGGTGCTTCCAGCTCCAGGTAGCCCTATCAAATGCCCAGTCACTTTCTTGGATCCTGCCATGTGGAATAGCCATTATTGCATCCCCTTCTCTTTGAGCTGTGCATTCAAAGGAGCCCGTCAATAATTTGGGGGTTGCAGTATAGAGGGAGATGGCGGCAATATACACAGCTGCAGGCAAATATGATAGGACTGGAATGCCAAGGCCAGAAGTAGGGTGAAGGAACTGGAGGCGTGGGGGCTAACTGAGGAACGAGAAATAACAGCAAAGGGGGAAATGGGAATTTGCTTGACTCAGTTCTAACATCACTCAGTTCTAACACCTTGACATCACCAAGAGTCTTGCATGATTCTTTCCAGTGTCTAAATAGGAGCTTTAGCCAGAACCTCCAGGCCAAAGTCCAGGGCTTCAACATCCTATGGGAGCCCCCAAATCCTTTTTAGTCTGTCCTGGATGGTGTGGTTGCGTCAAAAATGGGTTATAAATACTGTGTGTGTGGTGGTGGTGGTGGTGGTGGGGGTTCTCCAAAGGCCTTTAGGTCCAGGCTTCAAAATTACCTAGATGCACCTCTGGCCAGAACTGATATTGTACATACAAACATCTAAAATAGCAGGTTAAAAACTGGCTGCTGCCAGTTGCCCTCAAGTCTTCTCGGCTTGAGCTGCTACAATCTCATGGAATGTTCATGAACTGCTCAGTGGGAACCTGTCAGTCACTAGCAAACAGCCCAGGTTCTGTGAGGACAGTGAATTGGTATGTCCAGAACTGCCCTCATACAGAACCGACAGACACCCGCAGATATAGGCCGTTGGCAGGAAGAAGGAAAGGCCGTTTTGTTGGGCAAGCAAGGAGGCTGAGAAGCTAAGTGGGAATGGGGCTCTGAGGCAAAGTGGCTGGACAAAGAGGAGGCAGTAGTGGACAAGCAAAGAGGCTTCAGGGAGGCTGTGTGGTACAGGTGGAGCTTAATGGTGGGGAAAGGCAGAGAAGTTACAAAGGTAAAGAAAAGGAGTTAAAGAGAAAAGCTCACATGGAAGCTGGAGACAGGCAAAGCACTGTGTTGTTGGCTGGACACAAGTGAGCAGGGAAGGGAGCTCTGTAGGCTGCAGCAGGACTGGCAGACAGGAACACAAGAGGCAGGAAAGAACAGGAAGCCCACAGGTGGGAGGCAGAGATTCCGGAGAAGGGTGGTTAGGAACACAGGAAGCTGCCATATACTGAGTCAGACCATTGGTCTATCTAGCTCAGTATTGTCTTCACAGACTGGCAGCGGCTTCTCCAAAGTTGCAGGCAGGAATCTCTCTCAGCCCTATCTTGGAGATGCTGCCAGGGAGGGAACTTGGAGCCTTCTGCTCTTCCCAGAGCGGCTCCATCCCCTGAGGGGAATATCTTGCAGTGCTCACACTTCTAGTCTCCCATTCATATATAACCACGGTGGACCCTGCTTAGTTAAGGGGACAAGTCATGCTTGTGACCACAAGACCAGCTCTCCTCTGGCCCCAGGCCTCACACATGGATGGCCCTCATCCAAGGTATTGTTCAATATTTGAAATAATCTGATCAAGTCTTTTCATCCAAGGCAATCAAACTAAACAGTTAAAATATAATCCTAGGATCAAGAGTTATTTCAGTGCTTTGGGTTATTACATTGACACAGGATACAGAGGCTGACATACTGCACAATATTACACACATGGTGGAATGTAATGTTTGAGCAGTTGTGCAACAGCACTGTCGCATAGGTGCAAAAATTCTGGAAATGGAGTTGTATGACTGCTATTTTTGCACTTGTGCAACAGTGCAAATGTTACATTCCAATGTGTACGTAACACTGCGCAGTATGTCTGCTACAGAAAAGTGGAGTCCCCTCAAAATGAACATTCTGCCCCCAGGACCTCTCAAAGTCTGTGAGTTTCACATACTGATTTGAATGAATTAGTCAAATCTTTGGCAGCAGATCAGAGATTTAGGACTTTGTCATCTACTTGACTTTCTCTGTGACATCTACCTGCTGTACATCTAGTGTCCTCCACCAAAATATTATTTTTGGCCTATACATTGGCGGGGTGGGGGGAATGCAGTTGGGTTCAACAGCTGACCCACAGAAACTTCCACCCATGAACTTGTTCACTTGAACAAGTTTTGAGGACACTCAGTCCTCAAAAACAAGGACACCTCACCCACATGAGTGTTAAAACTATTTTTAAAAAGTAATATAGTGATATAGGTTTATTGTTCTTTAAGCAGAAATTACATTTTCGTAAGCCAACAGAGACTGACATGAGTGGCCATTATAATTCCATTAACCATTTTTGTGAAGATATGGGGAAAGGATTTCAGAAGAGATGAAAAAGATGAAGCTAACCATATCAAACCACTTCAACAACTAATCAGGTGGGATTTGTTGAACTAGTGGGTGGGAAATGTTAACTTCTGGGGGACTGTGCCATATACCATAAGGACCCAGAACAGGGAACGTATCCCCAGCATCTGTAGTACTGGGCATGGCAGGAGAATTACCCACCAGCACAGCGGGACCCTTCTGTTCGGAGCCAAAATGCAGAAGGAGCTATCTTGCCAAATCTTCATCAGATCAAAGGTTGTTATCCAGACTAAGCTGTCTTTTATTTCTGCAACATATAATGAAACTATTACCACCTATCATATAACTTTCCCTTCAAACTCCTTGCTGGTTTCATAGTAGATATCACAGTGAAAAAAACTCTAGAGACTTGGAAATGTCTTTTCCAGCCATTTCCTCATTGTTTAATCTACATAGCAATAGCAATAGCAATAGCATTTACATTTATATACCGCTCTATAGCTGGAAGCTCTCTAAGCGGTTTACAATGATTTAGCATATTGCCCCCAACATTTCTGGGTACTCATTTTACCAACCTCGGAAGGATGGAAGGCTGAGTCAACCTTGAGCCCCTTGGTCAGGATCGATCTTGCAACCTTCTGGTTACAGGGCGGCAGTTTTACGACTGCGCCACCAGGGGCTCACATATTTATTAGTTCATTATTAACTTGAAAACTTTGAACAAATACTAGTCATTCTGCCCCATATGGGATCATGGCATCATACTGGGGGGCGGGGGGAATACTCTGTACCTCATATATCATGCATGTACTAATTTACAAAATGTACCAAGGCTGAAATCCGCTTGGAAGTTGCATCCTCTGACCTAGAAGATTCTCCCCTGAACATCAGCCTGCATACTTGGGGCTCCACCACTTTAAACTGGGGGAGTTGAAGGGGTACATGTGTGAATGCTCTCCTACAATAAAAATGGCCCACATAATGGCCCACATAAAGAAAGATGGCATGTCAAGGGGGAGGGTTATCATCCTGATGTATGTATTTGCTACATACAGAGGTCGTTCACATGCCCCACAAAGGGTGGGCTGGAGTAAAGGCAGGACCCTACCGCTCTTGCCCCAGACAACCATCATCTTATCAGGGATCTACCGCCCATTCACCCGTTCAAACGGCACGGCAGTGAGCCCAATAGCCAGACGAGTGGCGCAGCAGTGGGAAGCACAGCAAGCAACAGGAAAGAAGCCTGGCCACCAGGAATCCCACAATGCACCACATGGGCAGCAGTGCATTGTGAAAGTTCCTGCTGCCAGGTCACTCCTCCCTGCACCCCCCAACTCTATGATTTCAATGGCTGCCGACAGCCCGCTTACCCCCATGACTGGGCAGTGAGGTAGGCGGTAGTGAGTAGTAGTACCTAGGTGAGTGCCGGGAACAGGAGCAATCCTGGCGGTTCTCACCAGGGCTGTCCTTAGGGTGGGGCAACTGGGGAGATAGCCCCACGCTGGGACAGGCCCCGCACTGGAGCAGTCTGCCCTGCAAAAATTTATCTTTCTCCCCCTGCCCGGCCAACTTGTAGTGCTGCAGGAGCCCTGTGCAGTCTTGCCTGCTACTGAAAGGCTCCCTGCAGGCTGCTACAGCTCCCTCACTGCCCCGACTCTCTGCTGTTCGGTGGTGGGCGGAGCTTCCAGAGGCCTCCTGCCTGCCGACCTTCCTGAAGCTCTCCTTTGCAGAAGCTCTCCCCAGTCCCTGATTCCCACTCAACAGCCACAGCAGCCCAGCAGCTACAGCAGGGGCAGAACCAGAGGTGACTGTGCAAGGCTTCAGTTGCATCTCCTGTGGATTTATATCTAGATCAGCAGTTCCCAGTAGCAGAGTCAAAAAAAGGATTAACTTCCCTTCCTGCTGCTAGTCTTCATGTCCAGCAGGAGCAGCTATAGCCACCTGATTCATTCTCTTGGAGTCTTGTGCTCCTTCCCTGCTCGGACCAGCATTTGAAAGTACAGTACAGGAAGCCAGGAGTGGGGATGTGCAAACAGAGGCGTAACGGGGGGAAACGGCCCCCAGGGCAAGCTCTGCCCCTGAAATTGCGCCCTCCCCCCGCACATACCTGCGCCCCCCTGGCCGGAGTAAGCGTGGCGGTGGTGGGCAGCGGCAGATCGCGCGGCGGTGGCGGGCGGCGGCGGGAGTGAGCGCGGTGGTGGCGGGCGGCGGATCGCCGAGTGCGGCAGTGGCGGGCGGCGGTGGATCGCCGAGTGCGGCGGTGGCGGGCGGCGGCGGATCGCCGAGTGCGGTGGGCGGATCGCCGAGTGCAGTGGTGGCGGATCACCGAGTGCAGCAGAGCAACGCTGAGGCCTGCCGTCTGGCCCGGCGTCGCTTCCCAACTGCACAGGCACGCCTGTGCAGTTAATAGAATGAACTGCGCAGGCGCGCCTCGCAGTTGGGAAGCGACGCCGGGCCAGACGGCAGGCCTCAGCGTTGCTCTGCTGCACTCGGCGATCCGCCGCCGCCCGCCGCCATATTCGGAGATCCGCTGCCACCCGCCACCGCCGCGCTCACTCCTGCCGCCGCCCACCACCGACGCGCGATCCAGGGGGGTCGGGGGGGCATGTCACTTTTTGGCGTGCCCCCCCACATGACCCACCGGAGTGGCGCCCAGGGCACGTCCCCTGCCTGCCCCCCCTATCGTTACGCCCTTGTGTGCAAATTGATTCGGATACAAATCTATTTGTACCTGAATCTAGCTGATTCGAGTGATTTGGAGACAAAACAAATCACTTCTGTGGTCCATTGGCTAGATTCGGGTACAAATAGAATCATGCCTGATTTGATTTGAATCGATTCAAGATTCGGATCCCTCCTATTAATTCCCCCAGATCCCCAGCTTTCATTTTTTTAAAAAGCTAAACTCTAGCCCTTGTAGAAGTGAAATTATGGAGCAAAATGTGTGGTCACTATTTTTCAAGTGTTTGGATTTTTTGGTGTATAATAACTTTCCCTCACTAAATACCTATGAGGATTCATTACACACCTTCATTTCTTCTATTCAATTTGACTATCTTTTCAACAGTGCCAACTGTCAACTGCCATGTGCCAACTACACCCCACTCCTACCCGCAAGGCAGTGGGGTACCCCAGTATATGTGTGTGTGGGGGGGTAGTTGACACATGGCAGTTGACAGTTGGCACTGTCCAATGATAGTCAAAATGAACAGAAGAAACAAAGGCATATAATGAATCCTCATAATGATTCATTAGGAGGGAAAGTTATTAGACACCAAATAATCTAAACATTTCAATGACTGCACATTTTGCTCCATAACTCCACTTCTACAAAGGCTAGAGCTTAGCTGCTTTTCTTCTTTTTTCTTTTTAAAAAGAATTGCTTTTTAAAAAGAAAGGATATGGCAACTTCAAATCCCCATTGTTTCCTATGGCGGAAATGTTCAAAATAGTAAAACCTAAATAAAATCGTTAAAAATCAACCAAGTATCTCACTGCCTTGAAATTTGGGTGGTAGTTGGCACCCATGGGGACCTACCCACCATGCAAATCCGGTGCCCCTAGGACCTTGTTAAGTGGTACAAATCAGTCTGAAACCAAATTGAATCCAAGCAAATACAAATCAAGTCTGGGGTGATTTGGAAGGGGTAGATTTGGATAAAAAACAAATCAGGGGTGATTTGTTTTGGGCACAAATCAAATAAAAAAAATCAATTTGTGCACATCTCTAGCCAGGAGGAGGACTGAGTTGCTGAATAGCAATGGGAGGTGGAAAGAACCTGGCTGTGGGCTTGTCTCCCTCCAGGAAAGTAAAACATTAAAAAAAACCCCAACTTTTATCTGTTTGTTTTGTTTGTGTGTGATTTGTTTCCCCTGTGAGAGAAGCAGAAGTCCCACCCCACCTGAAAATCCATTTGTGTGTGTGTACCTGTGTGTGTGTGAGAGAGAAATATGTTTTTTTAAAAGTCAAAACTGTTTAAGTCCAAGCTTGTAAGAAAAACCCTCCCCATCCCAACAATATATCTTCTTGTGAGGAAATTAGTCAATACAAAAGTATTAAAAACTTCAGAAAGAATAAGAGGGAAGAAAAGTGCATCTTACAAAAGTACTATGTGTCCAAGCTGGTTGGACATGTCCAAAAACCAATCTCTCTCTCTCTCTCTCTCTCATACACACACACTTTACATAGTATGTCATTAGTCAGTATGATTCTGTAATCATATTAAATGTTAAGGAGGCCCCGCACATGCTGATTCACCTCCAGCCCCGCACCCTGCTAGGTGCGGCCCTGGTTCTCACAACCAGTCCTAACTGAACTAGCACTGCCCTACCTGAGTAGGGCTGGTCATGTGAAGAACCTAATTATCTTATGATGACTCCACTTCTTGTAGACCTGAGATATAGCCCAGAAAGCTGGTATACAGCTAAGCCAAGCTGCAAAATGTTTAACCTATCAGACGAATACAAACATATCCTGGCCATGTATGGCAAGCTTCCAGCTAGGAGGAGGGGTCAATAAACCCCTGATTTTTTTTTTTTTTTTTTAAGAGTGGGAGAGGAAGCAAAGCTGACAGAAGTATCTTGCAGGTCACAATGCATGGCTGGTGAGTTGCATTTGACTTGGGAAATCACAAATTATGCAAGCCAGGGCTAGGCCTTATTAAACCTTGACTCAGATCAAGCCCTAACAGCCAACTAATTTACTATGGGGAGTTCAACTGACTTTAGCAGGGTTCCTTTAGGGGAAATGAATTGTAGACTGCAGTTTAGGCAACAGATTAAAATGCTTAGCAACAGAAACTCTGCTTGTATAATTATTGGGTAACACTTGGTGATATAAATAACCATTGTTATAGTTTAAATGTTTTGGTAAAGGTACAGGTGGCCCTCATTATTTACAGGGGTCCCATTCTTGGCTACAACCACAGATAATGAAACCACAGACAACAAGACCTTGAGGCAATGGGAATTGGGGGGTTAGGTTCCTGGAGGCCAAAAAGGGCTTTAAAAGGAAGAAATCAGAGAAATAAACTGCTGTATCGTGCTCTGCAGGTCTCCAGCAATGTATTGCCCCTCCAAGTTCACTAATTTCCCATGAAAAATAGTGGGCATTTTTTTAAAACAAAAAAGCCAAAATAAATGGCTCCATTTAGCAAAATGGTAGCCAGAAAGAACCTCAGAGGTCGTTTCCAGCCACCCAGCAACTGCAGATAAGTGAATTTCCAGGATTTTTCAAACTGCTTGTAACGAGGTTAGATCTCCATTGGCTGAGTGTGGATACGTGAAACCACGGGAGCTGAGACTGCAGATAATGAAGGCCAGCTGTACTGGTAACAAATTAATCATTTATTAACCTTAGTAACAATTAATTGTACAATTAGAGTCACCCAGTTTTTAAGAAAAACCACCAGTTATTCCCACAGCTCTTGAGGATGCTTGCTTGCCCACTGCTGCTGAGGAAACTCACCCCTGGCTCTTCATAGTAATAAAAAGAAAAGTAAGCTGATGACAAGTCAGTCAGCAGCAAGAGGGAGTTGGAGGAAAGAACGCCAGTCATCAGCCTCCAAGGCCCCTGCCCATCTAGAAAGGTGATGAGATAGTACTCTGGTTAGGTAGTTATTGGGATGGTAAGTTTGGGAGGCGATGCTGCTCAGGCTATCCAGGTGTACTATGTGGGGTAGAAGGCTGTATGTATATTGGACAGGATCAAGACAACTATAGGCAAACTTCAGGTAAGATGCTGCACCAGGATTGGTGATTAGTGTGAGGATAAACAATGAAACATCATAGTGCGTAATTACAAAACAAATCCTAAGCACTTAATTTCTAAAAATAGAGGTGCCAAGAATCAAAGAGCCTGGAAAGCCAACCCTCTGACTTGGGAGAGGCCCTGGGCATGTGCCCTCTACACATCTGGCACTGAGGGATAAAGATTTGAAGTTCTTTTCCCTTCACGTGTTCCAGAGCTGAGCCATGGCACTGAAACATGTTTTCTGGAGCTGAACCCTAATGAGACAGCTTGATCTAAGTCTTTAACATAAAAAGATCTATCTGGAGGGAAAACCTGCACATTGACTGACTGGCTATGCTCTGACTGGCTGTGTTCACCACAGCTGGATCGTCCATCAGCAATTGTATGCAAAAAGTTACCTTGCCACTGGTTATCAGAGTATGTGGCAAGCCTTAAAAAAACAATGTGTGAACAAGTGCCAGAGAAATGCAATGAGTTTTCATTAGCTCTGGTGACTGATTGATTGATTTTGGCAAACATTTCCCAGAAGACTTTTGGAAAGTGGGGGCAGGGGAAATTAACAATTCATGTCTTTGTAGAAGCCCATGTTTATTGCAACTTCTGGAATCCCCCTAAAATCAAAGGCACCAATCTGGTTTATACCACAACATCTCCTTTGCTATTCTTCTGCATTTCATATTGGCCAAGCCTCTACACATGTGTTTCTTGTGGAGCCTAGCTGCTCCTGCATTTGTACACTGTGGTTGCAGTCCAGAAGAGGACACCACCCACACATGTATCCAGATCTTTGGAGAGTTTCTCTCTTACCAGCTACCCCCACAGAAATTCCCTTTTATTTCTTCCAAGACTGCGTCTTAATTTTCCTAAATGTAAAAAGCACTTGTGGAAGTTGGTGCAAGAGCATTTAATAGGACATATGGAAAAAAAATCTACATAAATGCACTTGTGCAGCAGTTTCCCTTTAAGCAGCACTTAAGTCTGAAATGACTTTATAAGCTCAAAAGACTTTGAAAGATAGTTTGAATGTTTTCTAGGGATGGCTGTTGAGAGGAAAGTTCTTTTTTTAAAATACAGGTGTATGTACAGACAATGTATGTGCACTCCTTTGGATCATGGCCAAAGGAAATTGAATTCCATTTTCTTATGCTTTTCTATGGGATAAAGCACATAAGAAAATGAAATTTTAGAGACAAATGCAACATTCAGCATTCAGGCTTAAAACATAGGATAGGTAATAGCTGGCTTGAAGAGGCACATATGAAAAGGATCTGTGAATTGTGGCTGATCACAAGTTGAACATGAATCAGCAATGTGATATAGGTTGTTTTTTTTTTAAAGCCTACTGTATTAATAGAACCAGAGCTTTCAAGTCACAAGAAACAAGAATTCTACTTTATTCCATACTAGCCAGTCCTCAAGTGAAGCACTGGGTTCAGTTCTGGGCGCCACACGTTAAAAAGGATGCAGACAAACTGGAACAGAGAGCAATGGAGATGGACAGGGGTCTGACAAACAAGCCCTGTGAGGAAAGGTTGAAGGAATTGGGTATGGTTAGCCTGAAGAAGAGTAGACCGAAAGGACATGATACCACTCTTCAAATAACTGAAGGATTGTTGCACAGAAGAGGGCAAAGACTTGTTCTCTGTGGTCTTAGGGAGCAGTATTAATTCTAATGGACTTACAGGAGGGTAGATTTTGGTTGAACATTATGAGAAACCTCTTAACTGTAAGAGCAATTTGACAACAGAACTAAATACACCCAGGGGTTCTGGAGATCTTCAGACATAGGCATGGCAGACATCTGTTGAGGATATCCTAGCTCTCGATTTTCTATATCAAGCAGGGGTTGGACTTTTTTTGATTAATTGATTAAGTGCTGTCAAGTCGGTGTCGACTCTTAGCGACCACATAGATAGATTATCTCCAGGATGATCTGTCTTCAACTTGGCCTTCAAAGTATTTATTGCTGTCGTAATTGAGTCCATCAGCCTTGCTGCTGGCTGTCCTCTTCTTCTCTTTCTTTCAACTTTTCCCAGCATTATGGACTTCTCAAGGGAGCTGGGTTTTCGCATAATGTGTTTGAAGTATGATAGTTTGAGCCTGGTCATTTGTGCCTCAAGTGAGAATTCTGGACTGATTTGTTCTATGATCCATTTGTTTGTTGTCCTGGCTGCCCATGGAATCCTCAAAAATCTTTCCCAGTACCAAAGTTCAAAAGCATCAATACGTTTTCTATCTTGCTTCTTCAAAGTCCAGCTTTTGCATCCACAGAGTGTCATGGGAAAAACCATTGTCTGAATGATTCTAATCTTTGTAGGTATAGACACATCACGGCATTTTAATTGATTTTAATGTTTTGTGCTTTTGTGTTGTTTTATTATTGTGAACTGCCCCGAGACTTTGGTTTGGGACGGTATAGAAATGTATTAAATAAATAAATAAATAAATCCTTCCCAAGGCCTTTATTGCAACCCTACCAAGTGCTAGTCTGTGGCATATTTCTTGACTGCTGGATCCTTTGCTGCTGATGGTCCTAAAAGACCTCTCCCATTCCTGTGATTCTATGATTTATCCATTAGGTTTGGAAGATTTGAGAACATTTAAGGCCAAGAAGTATATAAAAAGGCTGGAGAGCATGAAGTGAATCTAGAACTTGTGCTAAATGAAGAAGTGCCCGTCTCAAACGGAAGCAACACATCAACCTTTCCTTGTCTCCAAGCACTGAGTAGAAATTCTTCATATGCAAGTTTTTTTTAAAACACACACACACCATGACGACTTACATACAACCACGTAAAAATCCATCCATCCATCCAATAAAACAAAGCCCAGACCCTCAAAAATTTCACTGCAATTATTCAGTTCTGCACTGGGGGTCATGCTACAGTGGTCATGCTTTGTAGCATGATCGCTGTCATTCTTCATTTCTGAAGAGGCAAAATGGATGACAAATGCAGCCTCAAAGAAGGCTTGGGGACAAGTATATCTCTTACTTTCCTCATGATGTCCATGAGCCTTAATGTTTCAATCACACTAAAGTCATGAGATGCAATACAGGCAGCAGCAGCATCTCCTAAAGGTAACATCAGCAATAAATTGCTTGAAAAAGTGCCAGTCTAGATGTACCCTAATTGCTTGAAAACTGCACCCTAATTGTACTCAGAGTGCTTGAGTAACATTATTTACTATAATTCAACCAGAGTAGAATAAATTAAACCATTACTAGTATCTAGTACTAGATTACTAGTATCTAGTACTAGTATCTGAACTTTTAAAAAAATTAAGAATGCATGGAGCACTGAACAGTGAGAGATGAAACCTATGGGTGGAACAGACTACCAGGGCATCAAACCGGGTGTCTTGCAAGATGGCACTGAAAAAAAAACCCTTCTAACATTCCCTGGGTTGTGCTTATTAAGCAAATATCTTCACCACTGCTGGATTAGTTAAAGCACAATTGTTTCATATTACAATTCTGATACAGTAGCAGCCAGTACAGGCAGGACAGGGGGGCAGTAAACAAGTTGCAGGTGTGTCTTGTTCCCACTCTCCCCTCCTGGCCACTGCAGTCTGTCTTCCCTCACCTGCCACAGCCTTAACACCCAGAGGTGCTCTTAGGACCGGGCCACAGGGATCTGGACCAGTCCTCCACTGCCTGGCGGGGGGCATCCGAACGCTCCCCTCCATGAGTAGTGCCAGTGGCGGCCTGCTACCACCGCAGTAGTGTGTGGACGGCCTGGGGCTGGGCAGGGGGGCTCAGTGGGGATGGGGCCGCACTGCTGCTAGTGGCCATGCTTTGTGTGCTCCACTCCGCCGGCCCTGCAGGCAGGGCAGGGGTCTCGGTGCGACGGAGATCCTGGCTGCTGGTTAGGGGAGGGCAGCTGCCTGACTGCACATGTGCCCCAGCTCCTCTCTCCACCTGCCTGCCTTGTGCAGCCGACCACAAAACACAGGAACGCTGCTGCACGCGCTACAAGAATTCAGGGAGCAGTGGCGGCAGCAAGGCGATGAGCGAGCGTGTTGAAGAGCAGCTAGAGAGCTGGAGAAGGGGCCTGCCATCAGGGGCACAGGCATGCTCGGCTCTCCACCTCAGCAACAGCGGCTGCCTGCCAGGCACTGGACAGCAGGCACTGCCACACTCAAATGAGCAACACAACAGCCCAACAACCAGCTGAGTCAGTCATTAAGCTGGTAACTGTCTACTAGTCCTACTGTCTCATTTCTATTATACTGTGAGGGCTGGGTTGGGGTCTTGGGTGCGTGGGGGGAGAGGGCTGGTTTGGCTGCCTGTGGGGGGGAAGGGAGGGCTGGTTTGGCTACCTGTGGGTTGGGGTCTTGGGTGGGGGTAGGGCTGGTTTGGCAGGGGGGAAAGCAATTTGATTGGGATCCATTTTCCCCCTTGGTCCCTCATGATTCTCTTCCAATGTGATAGTGCATAACTTCCAGAATACATAGTTATTTTTATCCTCATGACAACCCTGTGAGGTAGGCTGGGCTGGGAGAGAAGTGATTGGCCCAGTGTCACCCAGTGAGTTTCATGGCTAAAGGAGATTTGAACTTGGGTCTTCCTAGTCCAACACAAGTGCTCTTGAGCATGTGCATAATGCAACTGCAGACAATATTCCATGCACATCAAGAGTCTAGAGGGAAGGATTAGGGTATGGGTGACGCAGTGCAGTACTGAGTTCTCCTGTTATACTGGGGGTTGGAGTCTTGGAGTGGCTGGGGGAATCAGGTGTGAGAGAGTGTGTGATGGGTCTCAAAGAGGGATCTGTTGCTTGCTTCAACTGTCTTCTGGGTATGTTTGCGTGTGGGGTGGCAGCAGCTTGTACTCATTCCCTGTTTCTGTTCAAGCCAAACCCCTCCTCAATCAAATAACATAGATGTGGGAAAAATGACTTTGACATTGTCTTTGACAATGGTTTGGGAAAGAAAATAATCTGATCCATTTTTTTGCAATGTCCTTCCTTCCTTCCTCTTTATTTCTTTCTCTTAAATTCTTTATTCATTTTTATTTTCCCTTCCCTTCCCTTCCCTCCCTCCCTCCCCTTAGAAATAGTTTGGGAGATACTCACAGGTTGGGATGGTGGGAGGATGCACTGGTTGCAATTCAAATAAATACTTAGAAAAGACCTTGCTGAGGCTTATGCCCTAGACTGTGTGTTGGATTGTGCTGCTGTCTCCATGTCCTTTGAAAAATAAGTTTCTCAGTATGTTGAGCACTCTCAAGTGTTACACAAAAGTCCAATGAAAAATTATTCTGAGATTCATTGGTGGCAGCATTCCCTCTAACAGGTAATTCCAGTTGTTGACTACAACTCCCAGCATCCCTAGCTGTTATGGTCTTTGGCTGGGAATTATGGGAGTTGTAGTCAACAACATCTGGGATTCCCTCTTAGATGGGACACTGATTGGTGGTGGAGTTTAGTAGGTTTCATTTGTCACCAGCTTTGTTGCAGTGCTCAATAGGGCATTATGCTGAGATTCATTTGTGGTGGTAGTTTAGTAAGCTTTTTATATTTATTTATTTATTTATCAATCAATCAATCAATCAATCAATCAATCATATTTTTACACCGCCCAAAACGTACGTCTCTGGGCGGTTTACAACAAGATTAAAAAGTAAAACATTAATTAAAAACAAAAGCAAAACAAAACAAAAATTTAAAAGCAAGAAATGTAAAACACAATTTTAAAATTTTAAAACAATATTCTAAAAAACAACATTCAAAACAATTAAAACAATATCAGTTAAAAGCCTGGGTGAAGAAATGCATCTTTAAGGACTTTTTAAAGGATGTCAGAGATGGGGAGATATATCAAGTGTGTCACCTGCTTTAATCCAATGTTACTCACTTGCAGGGTCCCAGTGCCTTTCAAAGACAGAAATTGATGAAGCTTTTCCGGCTGTGAAAAGCTTAAATGATGGGGAATGCTTAACTAGTTCAATTTCTGTCTTCCAAGTGAAGATGTTCTTCACTTGGTTCAGAAAGTTGTTTTAAAATAATGTGTGCGTCATGGTGTATGTGTATGTGTGGGATGATGATGCTTAAGACAGCAGCGGGGGGGGGGAGACGGGGGACTCCAGAGGCCTTTAGGTGATGGTGGTTGATCACCATGTGGGGGGGGCCCTCCAGAGGAGGGGGCCTCCAAAGACCTTTAAGTCCATGCGCCAAAATCACCTAGGTGTGCCCTTGTGAACACCAGCCTCACGGGCTGATGATTTGCTCAGTTGGGGAACCAGGCAAACAAAGAATGCTTCATCTAATCTTTCCAGTTCTGTGGCATAGGATAAGCTCCAGTTGCAACACGGCTGTCACACTAGAAAACAGATATATGTGCTGTGCTACACGATGCACAAGGTTGTGTGCATGTTGCTTACCTCAGTAATGTTCCAACATATTTTGGTGCTTGATGCAGGGTCTCCAATGCTGCCTCCCTCATCCCTGCCCCTTGCCTGGCAATGGCCCTGATATGTTTCATCCAGCCAGCACACAGGTAAACAGTCACACCTAATCCTTAGCTGAATTTCAGGAGGAGGAAGGGAAGGGAGTGGAAGTGGAGGTGAGGATAGTGTTGCCCACAGAGTTGAACTAGGGAGCCTCCTCTCATCTTCTCAGACTTAGCAACCAGGCCACCAGGTGAGTGGGTGGAGAGGCAGCCCCAAATTTGCCATGCTACACAGCTTGCTTCAGGTCACCACATGGCCAGGTCAGCCCTCACTAACCTTTACGCTTTAGGGAAGATCTGAACTTAAAGGAGTTACTGATGGGGAACAACGATCAGGATGGAGGATTTCTGATGAAAGAAGACTAAGTTAAGGTGAGGAAGGTGGAATGACTCTCACACATTCAGGGTGTTCACACGACTATCAAAAGTGGGGCTAGAGGCCTGCAACTCGTGTGAGCACTCCCATGTGAACCAGTGCTAAGCCCTCCAGCTGAGCAGTCCCACAGTAGGGTTACCCAGTTCCTGGACCCAGCTCCCTCCATGGTTGCCATTGGGAAGGAAAGTGCAGCAGCCCCATCACCCGTGAAGTGTTTGCCTCCTAGCCAGCTCTCAAGCCTGCAGGCTGGAATGGGCAAGGTGGGACTGCAGCACTTTCCTTCCCAGCTGCAACCATGGAGGGGAAGGGGGCGGACATCGCCTCCGCAGCAGCAGCAGCAGCAAGTGGAAGGAATGAGGCAGCACCAGGGCTGCAGCAAGGGGGAGACACCCCCTGCAGCAAGGGAAGAGACACCGTGGCATTAGAGGGCATGAACAACAACCAGTGGCACAGAAGGAGCGCCATGCCACAGTGGGTCATCCCTGGGCCGCTGCACGGCTTGCTTCGCTCCTGCTCTTGCTCCTTGGCACACAGCACACAAGGTCTAGCATGGCTGCCATCTGCAGCTGCCACCACCTTTCCCCACAGGTATCAGGGGTGGTGGGGGTGGTGCAGCCAATGCTGAGTGCTAGTTGCAGCAACTCTGGGAGATGCAAGGGTGTACAGAGCCTGACAAGACACAAGGCAGTGGTTGGTTGCCCCGCTTGCCCCAGGCAAAGGAGGCATCCACTTGTGTGCAAGGCCAGCGTTGACATGGTGGAAGATGAGGGGAGTGTAGGAGTGTACCTTGCACCTGAGCTACTTGTGGGGGGAACTGCACCAGCCTTCACCTGCCAATGATTCTGCTTCCACAGACAACACAACTGGGGTGAAAATCAGGGGGAATTTGCCTCTTCCCTCCGTGTGTGTGTGTGTGTGTGTGTGTGTGTGTTTATGTTCACGTTGGCTGTTACTTAGGGGCTGTCTGCCAGTTGCAGATGCTCCCTCCTCCCCTGCTGTCCCTGCCCCATAAGTAGGGGTAGCTTGGGGATCAGGACAAAGTTCACTGCCTTCAGCACTGCTAGGGGTTGCCAGGAAGGCGTTACCTGGCACCCCCCAATCAGGGAGCTACAAAGCAGGGCTGCAACTTCAGGGGAACCAACAGAGACATCTGAGGGTTCTCAGAGCAGTTGTGTTGGCCAACGATCACCCCTGGCCACTCAGGGGGCAGCTACTGCTGTCATGAGGGTATTCCAGTTTGCTGGCAGCATGTTGCGTAATGGGATGGGAGGGGGTGGGGCTAGAGGACCAACCATGCTGGCTTGGGCTTCCTACTCCAACACCCAGGCATGAATGGATTCCACGCTCTTCTTTGTAATCCTGTTTCCTTTAAAAACAGCCACTAACCATCCATTCTGCCCATTTAATCCAATCATGTCTTGGTCATTCTCCACTGGTCAAAGACAAAATTGATTTCTCAAGTTAACCACATTTTCAAACTCCCCAGTTAAGCTTTGGGATTCTAAGCAGATGTCATGAGATTTGTTATTCTCTTCCTTTTGCTTTCACTGCTGAACCCTACATCAAAACACATGTGGAGGCTACTCACACGGGAGTGCTAACGGAGCCCAGCCCGGTTTCCCCCATGTGTTTCCCCACTGCTGGGATCGTGCCCGGTCCTGGTGGCACCACGGTGGCAAATCCGCTTGTGGAGCCTCCCCTCAGAACTGGAAGAGTGAGCGCTCTCCTAACCCCGTTTTGCTTATCGTGTGTCCGCCGCGGCTGCTTGCAGTCTCAGCTGGCAGACTCGGGGGATCCCAATAATGGAGCTTCAGGGGGCGGGGCAGCATGGGGCATCCCAGCACCCCGACCCTCAGAGCTACCAGCGATCCACCCACCCAGGAAAGTAGGACTGTTCACCTGCGGGGAAGATAGGTTTTACCAGCTTTCCCCACAGCCTGCCCTCTAGTCTAGACCAGGGATTCTCAACGTGTGGGTCCCCAGATGTAATTGGACTTCAACTCCCATAATTCCCAACCAAAGGCCACTAGGGCTGGGGATTATGGGAGTTGAAGTCCATTAATGTCTGGGGACCCACACGTTGAGAAACCCTGGTCTAGACCTTCTCGCTGGCCATGAGAAGAGGCTCGTGGTCTTTCTATCTGGAGAGAACCTTTGGAAAAACTGGGCTAAATGCAGATTGGTGCAACTAATAATGACTGACTACATCTGAAATGACAGCTCATTTGTGAACTGTTCTGTTTTTGGTTTTCCCAGAAGATGAGAAGGCGGCCCAGGAACGTATTGGAATCCAGGGGGCACAACCTCATATGACAACAATACAGGAGTGGTTTTGGAAGAATACAGCAGACCTGGAAACAGTCTGAAAGGGAAGGGGGCTAGGGAACAGAAACACCTCCGCAGCCATCCCTGAAATCCTACAGTGGCTCTTACCTTTGGGACATGATTTTGAAGGCATCTGGAAGATAGCACTGGACGTTCTCCATCTGGAAGGGATCGGCATCACAGATCTTGTCATCCGTACGCCCGTAGTTTGCATTTTCCACCATGATGACATCACTGCCTGGGCAGCGCAGCTCAATAGGATAGCCCTCACATGCCAGTTCCCGCCGAACCAGGCCAAAGGGCAGGCCAGCACGGCTTAGACCTGCTGAGATAGGAAATGAGAGAATGAGGGCTTCAGGCCTATTTTGCCACTCAATCTTGAAGTTTCAGCTCATCTCACGATCGATTTCTGTAATTTCTCTCCATCCTTAGGTATTCATAGCACACACACAACATTAAACCACAGCATGAAATGCAGAATGTCACAGTTGTTTTCCCTATTCTGGAGCTTAATGGGTTACAGTAAGGGCCTGGCAAACCAGAATTTCCAGCTTTTCTCTCTAAATTTTCCACTCCCATACTGTGAGGCCTACAACTTATTTATCTACTTCTAAGTCTCTATTTTCCTTTTCAGTCTTTGAAGGAAGATAGTAGGGGGTTAGAATCCCTTTTCCCTACATGGTGGTATATCTGCATATGTCTGTATGTGGAAGTGTGCTTGTCCTGACACCACCCAAGAAGTAAAAAGAGATTTGGGCCCGTTTGCTAGCTCAAATCTCTATAAATTCAGACTAAGCTCTATAGACTCAGGCAGATGTGTCTTTAAAAACCCAGACATGTTTTTCATAAAGCTCTTGGCTCCCCGCACCACCCGTGACCCACTTTAGAGATAGCAGCTGAGGAAAGGGTCTGGGAAATGTGCTGAGAAAATTCTTTGCAATCCTTCTGAATCCTGTAAGGTTTTATGAGACTGGAGAGCTGGAGGTGGGAAGTAAACAAGGGTGGGGGGGAAACCAACTGAAAACTGAACATGGGCCTTACGGAGGTTCCCAGAAAGATGCATGCTTGAGCTTCCTAGCCAGCTTTATCGTGGGAGGGATATGGGCTAGGTGTGTACACGATTGCTGGGCCGAGAGTCCAGACTCCTGGATTCTGACACCAGCCCTCCTGTAAGCAAAGAGGACAAGGGCATATGGGCTCTAACCTCACATTAGATCTTCGGAGTTTGGGGTGGTGGCGGTGAAGTAGAATTCCTGAATTATTTACACCACCGTTACTGCGGTGGAGATGGGCTGTGGAGAGCTGGGACTGGCCAGCGCCTTCTCTATGCACTGGTGTCCCAGACAGGAGTTCATCTTGGCGCACACAGTCCAATCACTCTATGCCCTCTTTTGCTCAGGACTCAGATTCATCTTTCCTCCTCGCAGCCATTGCTGTGGCTTTTATGGACACCCCACGCTAAAGGGATCATTTGGGGGAGTGCAGCTACCTCTGACAGCTACATTTAGCAGCCTCAGATTTGTCTTTTTTTTTTAATTCCAGAAGACAGGAAGTAAGTGCACTATGGTTGCCTAGCAACTTCGTGGTGTGCTTCCCAGCTATACTAAAAGCTAGTTGGAAAATGGGTGCATTGATTCTCTAGTGCTAGGATGGCCTATAGGCTGCATCCCCTGCCCAAATTTCTCAAATCCCTATGTGGAAGTGTGCTTGTCCTGACACCACCCAAGAAGTAAAAAGAGATTTGGGCCCGTTTGCTGCCTATGCTCAACTGGGAGCATGAGGCACAGCACTACTTCTTACCTGACAGGTGCACCTCTCATGTCCTGGGAGGGGCAGCTGTGATGCTAAGAAGCAGCACCACAGCTTCTGCATAATCCTTCATAGGACAAGAGCGGCAGAAGCCAGGACCTGACAAAATGGCAGGATGGCAACAAAGCAGCAGTCACAGGGCTGAAGATGGCACTACTGCAAACTGGTCACCATGCCTGGGCAATCTGATGTGCAAGGCCAGTACTGAGGCACACGCCTTCCATTGGTTCAGTGCTTTTCCTGCTTCGGTCTGCCTGCTCCAGTCTTCCTCATGCCCTAACAGCATGCACTTTTAAGGGAACACATCTGTTTTGTGCCTCCTCGTCTTCCAAAGAGGAGGCAGGAAGGAACCGCAAGGGGAGCTGTTTGATTGTGTGGTCCCCACCTGGCAGAACACCAGCACTCCTCCTGGGCTCCTCGTACCGTCTTTGTATGCTGCAGCTAATCCCAGAAGAGGCCTGTGACTTCAGCTGCAAAGGGCAAGAGTCAGAGCCCCTAGTGGGGAGCATACATTAGTGGCACTCAGGGCTTTAAAGGGAGGCTAGAGAGGGGACTGGGAAGCAAGCATGTCGTAGCGGCTCTTTGTGTAATTTTTCTTTCCCCCTTGCTGGGTTAATGGAAGGGCCCTGTGGAGGCAGTCTGTAATTAAACCATTAGCTGAGTAACTAACTAGTACAGCCTGGCGCTGATGGTTGGGGGGTGGGTGGGCGGGCGGGGGAGCCCAGCCCACGAGCAGCTGAGAGAGCAAGAAAGGGCAGTTGAGGGTGGATATGCAAGTGGAGGACAGCAAATAAAGGAGGGATGAAAGAGTTTGGCTCCAAGAGCAACTGAAATGGGGCTACCAAAGCCATGGCTTTGCACGCCAGCGGCCGGAGGATAGTCTTATCTAAAGCAAGCCTGCTGAGCCTCCCAAGTGCATTTGGATGTGTTTGCAACGAGTGACGCTCAGGCACCTATTTGGTTTCAGGGCAGACAGTGGCAGATAACTGCAGGAGTAAATGGAGATTTCCCCAAATATCTTGAGTAATTCACAGAGGGACAGGGTTATGGGACACCTCTGCTTCCAGGTCCCGATTCTGCTACCAGCCTCCTGCTGTACAGCTGTTATCTCTGATGGAATGGAATCACAGGGTCTAGTAGTGTTACCAGAAACTATGCCAGTAGCTCAAAGAGTGCCAGCAAAGCATGGCAGCGACATCTTTCACGCCAGTGCTCCAGTAGTCCACTCTTCTGTCCCTTCTGCCTGGTTTAACTAGCAGGGCTGTCATTTCACTCCACAGCGGCAGAAAGGGAAAGGAGGTGAAAGGACATTTGCAAACAAGAGGGGGAGCCATTTCTGCTGCACATTGACTCACTGCCCTAGAGCTCAAGAGTTCCTCAAGAATTAGGCCCAGCCAAAATTGGTTGGGGCAAACAATGCCCCAGTGACTGGTTGGGGCAAACAATGTCTGAATACCTATTTAATACTTCTAAGCAGGATCTGGAGAGGAAAATCTCAAGAGCCTGCCTTTATTCCCTCTCACCAATTATGGGCTTGTCCTCTTCCCGCACCATTCAATTTTAAAAGCTGGCTGCTCCTGAAGTGGAAAAAATGTAGTTTTTCTCACAAGATACTGAGAGACAGTCCCTGACTATGGTCACATCAAGGAGGTGGCAAAGAGACAAAGGAACTGGTCAGAGGAGGTGGCAGGGAAAGCTATAATTATCATAGTTTGACTAATTTTTATTGTTCATTATCATGGTGTGTCTATTTAACACAGAATCCACAAAACGTCCTGCTCAAACTGAAGAAGACATTCTTCCACTGGGCAAGCCAGACATCACTTATCGTGCCCATTGATGCTCAAAAGGTGGATCACAGGAATCTTGCAACCAGTATGCCAGGCATTCAGCACTGGTGTTGATAACAATCTGGCATAACGAGAAAAGGAGAAGGGAATGGGATTGGAAGTTGTGTCCTAAAAGAAAAATCTGTTTTTGAAGGGTCTCCTTTGCAAAACATTTCAAAGGGACCTCCTCCTAGGCTAATAGTAGTTCCCTGTTTTGCCTCTGTCCAGGATAATCTGGAACAACCTTGTGAGCCAGATCCAGCCTTATGATGGGCAACAGACCCTCCCCACTCAAGTTGTCAAGTTCAGTCATTCAGACCATGAGTCAAGGGTCAGTGCAGACAACCGGCTTTGTTTAAAGCCATCCCCTGCCTATCAAAACCCATGTGGCTGATGCTTTGAAGCTGGACCCAAGCGCTGAGCAGTTGCCCTAGGAAGGGAACACAAAGAGGCCTGACAGATGAAACGCCAGAAGCAGCAGCCACAGCAGCATCTTGAAGTGGGAAGCATGGGACAGAAAAACACTGATTAAAAGGAGGCCAGGTGCATTATGGGAAATTCACCAGTGACTTTCCTACAGCCTTCTCCTGAAAGGGGGAGGGAGATCAAACACAGCAATATCCAGCAATATGGCCAGGTGTGAAATGGACATGGGTGGGAAATATGGGGGAGAGCACAGGGAACAACAGCACTGGGGTAGACACGATATGCACTGATGTTCACATGCCCTGTGAATAATACAAATGTTCAACAATACATGCAACAATACATGTGTATTATTAACATACAACTCTGCAGATTTAAGTAAGTCTTTGCAGCCATGTTGCACTGTCTCAGTTGTTGCACAGCAAGTGCATTTGACTGAGGGCAGAACAACATGAGCTGATGCTGCTCTATATCTCTTTGCCCCTCTTAATGCCTGTGACATGAGGCAGGCACAACAGGCAAATGTATCCTGTGATCTTGCCCCATCACATCCTGCACTGCGGCAGATGCAAGGATCTATGTCTCTCCTAAAGGAAGGGGCTGAGGTTTGGGCAAAGTTCTTGGGGTCGGGGGTGGGTCCCAAACTTGGTTTTGGGTCAGGGTAAAGTGCATTGCTGGTGAGGAAGAGTCCTCTCTTTCTTTTAACTGAAAGTGTCATGCTTTTGTCAGTGGTGGGGGCAGCAGCAGCAGCTCTTAAAGCATTGCTTCATTCCCTAGATTGGCTCCTGTTGGCTGCCATTTCTCCACCTCACGAGAATGCAACAAGGAAATAATGTTGCAGCATGACATTATGTCATTCTTGGTGCATTCTGAGAAACAAAATGGTGGACCCCTGTGGGTCCAAAGGGGGCCACCTTCCCGCCCCCCGGAATCATTCTGTGTCACGATACAGTATCACTGGCTACTGCATTTTGAGGGGGAAACGTTGATTGGCAGGAGCCAGCTACTGGGGAAAGTAACAGCACTTTAAGTCTTGTTGCTGCCGCCGCCATCGATAGAAGCACCACATTTTCATTTAAAAGAAAGAGCATAAGCCTGCCCCACCCCTGCTACCACCACCAGTCAAAAAGATAGCCTGCCCTGCAATGAAACGTTCTGTGAAGTTTGTGCTCCACATGATTGCTCCTGTTCTTCCCTCCCCCCCCCAACTGCCAAAAGAGCCAGTAAATTTGCCAAAATTGTCAATCCACGTTTATTCAGAAAAGCCCTAATCATAGTTGGTATGTGCATGTGGTTGCAGTATGGGCCTACATTACTTCAGGCAGATTCACAGTCACTTGTCCATCCTGCCTTTCTCAAAGATTCTGAGCATTATTTCAGTTACATAGCACTATAAATGGATAATGGTTAAAGAAAAAAGGTCCTTGCCCTGAGGAGTGACTACAAAATTTGACAAAGGAGAGGCAACAGGAGGAAGAGGGAGGCAAACAAGGGAAGAACAGACATTCTTCAGTTACATGTACTTAGCCTTAGTTTTAGCAGAGAGATGGCTTTGCCAAAGGCTTCACAGAAAAGGAAAAGCTATCAAAGCATCCCAACAACCAGGAACAAAACTGTATTTAGACTGTGAGCCCTTTTGAGACAGGGAACCAATTCCTCATACCTTTTGCTTTAATCACTTTTTTTGTTGAAAAATGTATGAATCAAAAAAAAGAGTGCCTTAGATACTGTGTAGCCCTTTGCTCTTTAATCAGCGGGACACACACGCAGGCTCAATGAGTGAGTGGAGAGCCCGTTGACACTCCTTGCAAATGCACAGAGCCTCCGTGGTGCTTAAGAATTGTGTCTATGCTATGGGATGCTTCTCCTATAACTCCCAATGGGGGAAACATTAAGTGTTTGTGCTCCCCTAATAGCCCCTGTTCATCCCTCCCTCTCCACAAACCCCCCAAAGCCAGTAAATTTGATGACATGATCACTACAGTGATGAGTTGATTATTAAGAGCCACAGAGCCTCTGCAAATTTGCAGGCAGCACTGACAGACTTTATACACTCATGGATCCAGGGTGTATGCCCTGCACTCCCATCAAAAGGATGCTGCAGAGTATCTAAATTAATACTACTACTACTACTACCACCACCACCACCACCAACAACAACAACATCATCTTAAACATTTCACACAAAACACAAGGAATAAGCTCAAGACTTGAAAACTCCAGCTATCCCTCTCCCGCAACATCAATTTAACTCCAGCTTTCAAAAGTTTTCCAGAATAAGGAAATCTTATAATGATTCTGAAAGATTTTCCCTGCTTCCACCCCACCCCATTCTTTTTCATTATTATTTTGCTGTTTTGAACAATTTCAGGGTAGGAAACAATTAGCAACACACAACCAAAACACTTAAATATAGTGATAATTTATTTATTCATTTATTTAATCATACTGTATTTATGTATCTCTAGGCAGTGTACACAATTTAAAACAAATAAAAACAGAGTAAAAACAATTAAAACAATTTCACAGAATAAAAAATTAAAACAATTTCATAGGATAAAAAACAATTAAACAGTTTAAAACTAATTGCAAGTAAAAGCCTGAGAAAACAGGTGTGTCTTGAGGGTCTTTTCAAAAGCAATCAGAGATGGATATTTTATTTATTATTTATTTGATTTATATACTGCCCTTCCAAAGATGGCTCAGGGCAGTTTACATTAAAAACAAAAACAAAACAAAACAATTAAATGCAGATTAAAATTACAATAAAAACTAAATAACATTAAAACTAAATATCATTAAAAGCCAGGCTAAAATAATGGGTCTTTAAGGCTTTCCTGAAGGCCTCCAAGGAAGTTAATCCTCTTATATCCATGGGGAGCACATTCCACAACCCAGAGGCCCTATCCCAGAGAAGGCCCAATCCCAGATCGCCACCATTTGCTGGCACCTGAAGACGGACTCCTCCTGACGATCTCAATGAGCAGTGGGGATCTTGTAGAGTAAGGCTTTCCCTCAGGTAACCCAGACTCAAGCCATTCAGGGCTTTAAAGGTAATAACCAGCACTTTGTACTTTGCCCGGAAACATATCAGCAGCCAGTGCAACTGTTTGAGAACAAGCATAATGTGGACTCTCCAGGATACCCCAGAGACCAATCTGGCTGCCGGATTTTGAACGAACTGAAGTTTCTGAACTACATACAAAGGCAGCCCTACATAGAGCACTTTGCAGTAGTCCAACTTGGAGCTTACCAGCTGGCAGAAGACCGTTTTCAGCTCATTCTCCAAAAGAAACAGACGAAGTTGCTGAATCAGTCGCAGCTGGTAAAAAATCGCTCCTGGCCGCAGCCTCAACCTGAAGCACCAGGGAGAGACCCGGGTCCAAGAGGACTCCCAAGCTATGAACCTGTTCTTTCTGGGGGAGTGTAACCTCATCCAGAACAAGAAGTTCTATCCCGTCTTGAAGATTATGACCCCCACCAATGAACACCTCCGTCTTGCTTGGATTAAGTTTCAGTTTATTATCCCTCATCCAGCCCATTACTGCCCGTAGACAGGCATTTAAGGGGCTAATGCAATTTCCTGATGTTGATGACAAGGAGAAATAGATTTGGGTGTCATCAGTATATTGATAATACCTAGCACCAAATCCTCTGATGACCTCACCCAGCAGTTTCATGTAGATATTAAAAAGCATTGGTGACAGAATGGAGCCCTGGGGGACTCCAAATAATAGCTTCTGCTTTGAAAAGCAGCTGTCACCAAGCTTCACCTCTGAAATGTACCCAAGACATAGGAGCGGAACCACTGTAAAACAGTACCTCCTATCCCCAAATCCCTCAGGCGATCCAGAAAGATACCATGGTTGATGGTATTGAAAGCCACTGAGAGATCCAAAAGAACTAGCAGAGTCACACTCCCTCTGTCAATTCCCTGGTGAAGGTCATCTATCAGGCCAACCCCATAGCTGACTCTAAAGCCAGTTTGAAATGGGTCTAGATAATGCTTTTATTTTGACAGGGAGCATATTCCAAAGCCCCAGGGCAGCCACAGAGAAGGTCCAGTCCTGAGACATCACTAAACAAGCCGGTGGCAAACTTAACAGGAGATCTCCAGAATCCAGATGATGTCAATAGGCAGCTGGGTTCATGACAAAGATGAACAATTGATCTTACATAAGGCAAAAGTGCAGACACAGCTGGAATTCTGCATACAATTCTGGTCACCACATCAACCAAGATGATCAGGGCCTAGAGCACCTTCCTTATGAGGCAGGGCTACAACACCTGGGGCTTTTTAGTTTAGAAAAAAGACGACTGCGGGGAGACATGATAGAGGTCTATAAAGTCATGCATGGTGTAGAGAAAGTGGATAGAGAGAAATTTCTCTCTCATGTACATAACACTAGAACCAGTGGTCATCCCATGAAATTGGTTGCCAAGAAATTTAGGTCCAACAAACAACGTATTCACACAACGCATAATCAAGGATTGCTGGTCTTGTGGTAGCAACCATTACTTGTCCCCATAGCTAAGCAGGGTTGGCTCTGGTTGCATATGAATGGGAGACTAGAAGTGTGAGCACTCTAAGATATTCCCCTCAGGGGATGGAGCCACTCTGGGAAGAGCAGAAGGTTTCAGGTTCCCTTCCTGGCTTCTTCAAGATAGTACAAGATTTTTAGGAGAGGAGAGCTGGTCTTGTGGTAGCAAGCATAACTTGTCCCCTTAGCTAAGCAGGGTCTGCCCTGGTTGCATTTGAAAGGGAGACTAGAAGTGTGACCACAATAAGATATTCCCCTCAGGGGATGGAGCCGCTCTGGGAAGAGCATCTAGGCTCCAAGTTCCCTCCCTGGCTTCTCCAAGATAGGGCTGAGAGAGATTCCTGCCTGCAACCTTGGAGAAGCTGCTGCCAGTCTGTGAAGACAATACTGAGCTAGATAGACCAATGGTCTGACTCAGTATATGGCAGCTTCCTATGTTCCTATGTTCCTAACTTGTGGAATTATCTGCCACAAAATGTGTTGGTTACTAGTTTGGATGGCTTTAAGAGGGGTTTGGATAACTTCATGGAGGAGAGGTCTATCAACAGCTACTAGTCGGAGGGCTATAGGTCACCTCCAGCCTCAGAGGCAGAATGCCTCTGAGGACCAGTTGCAGGGGAGTAACAGCAGGAGAGAGGGCATGCCCTCAACTCCTGCCTGTGGTTTCCAGGGACACTGTGTGAAACTGGATGCTGGACTAGATGGGTCTTGGGCCTGATCTAGCAGGGCTGTTCTTATGTTCTTATGTAACATGAAGGTCTTAACAGACCAGGCCTTATAAATGTAAAAGTACATAAAAGAGTATATATACCTTATATACCATTATGATCTCAGAGCAAACAAAAATGCTTTCTTGTTTACCATCCAATGCCATGACTGGGCAGCAAAGGCACACAAAGAGGTGTCAGTGCACCCCCCCCCAGGCTGTGTGTATCCTGCACTCTTTGTCACAGCACTGCACTGGCACAAGAATTACTATAGGGTCCAACTTCAGTATCTTCACAATCTCTGAGGCGGATCTCAGGAGCAGCCACACCAGGCTTAAGCAACCAGGCCTGTCTTGGCTACCAGGATCCGTGCAGATCCCAGCGCTGCTGTGGTGTTAAACCCAGCGCTGAAGCCCAGCTCTTAGCCAAGGTTAAGGGCACAAACTTAACCTGCTTCCCGGGATTGTTTGTCCGCGTGAGCTGCCTGCAGCACGTGCTGACACAGGAACAGGCGCTTAGAGCGCCTGTCCCTGGGGGAATCACCCAGTGCACTGTGCTCTGCACGTGATTCTCGGAGGCCAGATAGTATTCTGTGCTGTTTCTGGCAGCACTGGCTATGTGGGCGCACTGCTTGCATGCCACAGGGGCTCAGAGCGGTTGTCTGAGGAAAAGTAGTTTGAACCCTGCCTTCCTGCCTGTCCACGCACAGGGTCGTGTGAATAGCCCCACTGTGTCACAAGGTCCCACCCTGATGAAATGGAGCCCCTTCTTTCCTCTCCTCAGACCCTGAGGTTGTGAGTTAAGGGACTGGAGTCCAAATCAAGTCCTTGATTCAGGAGCACGAGCAATGCTCCTGAATCACTGTTGAGTTCTTTCATATTCAGGCTGACCAAGGACCTGGGAGTATGAACTAGGTAATAGGCCAGAGAATGACAGTCAGTTAAAGCAAGGCCCTTTGTCTTTCCATCACTTGGTTATATTCAAGACAGCTATTGTGCAAGCCAACACAGTAAGGCAGTGCATGTAGGGCAGTTACCTACTGCCATGACTAGCAGAAGTAAAACTATGCAAAGTAAGCAAATATATACAAAAGTGCTCTATTTGCATAATTCACGCAGGTCACTACAGGATCCAGCTCTTCAGTGCAAAATTTTGGTTCAGTTTGTGATTTAAAGAAAAAGAAAAAAGCACAAAAGCAGAACCCTGAGCAATTTCACAATTATGCAACTCTTTTCCACTAAATATTTGCCACAACATCAGCCTGGATATCTTCAAGAAGAACTTTTTACATAGGCTGTGACAGCTAGAACTAAGCATGTTACAGAGTGCTGTCATCGCATATGGTAGCTGAATCTATTTTAAAAAGATGGTCCTTGAGGTTTCAGGCTGCAGCAGTTTAGATATTTCAGTAAAATAAATAACAGGCACATAAGTAGTTTCATTTTTGCAGATGTGTGCATATTCTCAATGGGTTGAATGCTCATATGCCTTTGTGCAGGGGCAGTATACATTTGAACATTGGTGGTGTTTTCAATGTTATGTGCATGAGCAAGTACTCATATGGGTGCAGGCACCTGTGTTTACATACAGCCACCCGCTGGTAAGTCCAAACGGCAGTACCCAGTTGTCCCACACGCCTCCTCCTCCTACCTGGTCATCCCCATGTCAACCAAACTCCCAGGAAAGAGCAGAAGCTGGCAGATGAAATATTTTGTTGGAACAGAGCTTGGTGGGCAATAGCCTACAAAATCCCAGCATTTTCTTCATTTTCCTTCACTCCACCAAAGGCTTCTGAAATACCACAGGTCTTCAAGGCCATGCATACCTGACTAAATTGAGACGCCCTTGCTTTCAAACCAAGGACCCACATTTCCCCTCCTGCAGGAGGCCAAGCCCTCCGACCAATCCCATTCTCCTCCTTGTCAGATTCACCCAGTTCTAAAATTAGAGTGTGAGACAGATGGTGCTGTGTGGATCCGATTAAAAAAGAAATCTTCTCCCCCTTACACTCCAAAAACTTTGGAGGTGACAGAGTATTTGGGGGGCATCTGTTCCCAAGAGGGAAGGAGTAAGTCCTAAGTTCCTAACACTGTATAAAATTCAAAGTGGTGCTGATATCCAACACAGTAGGTGGAAGAGATCAAACTAACTAATATAAGAAACGGCACATCAATGAGGGTTGGAAGTTGTCCCTGTTTAAAGGCACATCTGTTATTCTGGAGCACCATACTCTCCAAGAACGCAATGGACAGTCTAGTTTTTTAGTCACCACAACTGCAGTCTCCCTTACTGGCAACTCTAACACCAATTCACCCATGCACCAATCCCGTGAGCCCTTCTTCCTATCTTCATGCTACATTTTGAATCCATCCCAGAACTCAACATTTCCTGCTTAGAGCAATGAAAAAGGCCACATTTTGCCCAACAAATCCACATTAAGAATGCGACCACAGACACAAAGGGCTGATAGACAAGTGCTTGCACTCTGTGGGATGCTGTGGCCGAGTGTCCAAGGGCAGAGGGTATTATAGGACCAGAATTCTGGGAAGGACACAAACAGCCATCTAATCCAACCTTCTGTCAAAAGGAAGGACCACCTACCTGCCTCACACCCTACCTGACTGTTATCAGCCTGTGCAGAAGAAAAGCTCAAGACAACCTGAGCAAATGACCCAAAGCACACTCTGCAAAACAAGGCAGAGTGAGGGTAGACATTTCAACACAAGAAAACTAAAGCATTAGAGTCACTAACCAATCTGATTTGGAGGAAAATATTTTTCCAGTTGCAAACCTGATCAGTCAGATCAGTCACATCTTGAGCATTAGCAAAATCAATCCAAGATTATCTTTGGGCAGGGGGCAAGATTTCTCCCAGTATCCAACATTCTGTTTCTAGTGTCAGTCACTCATACATTCCAATCAGAGGCGTAACTATAGGGGGGGCAGGGGGGGCACGTGCCCCGGGCGCCATCTTTTCTGGTCATGGGGGCGCCGCCATGACCAAATTTTTTTAATTTTTTTTTAATTTTTGTTAATACAAATGTTTCCTGCTCAGTGCAGCAGCACTGCAGCAGTCAAGGGAGCACGTTGGTGCCCCCTTCCCCACGAGCGGTCCCTTCCGCGCCGCCTGCGGCCCCCCCCCATTGCTTTGCTGGCGCCTGGTGGCCAGTCAGTGGCCTGGCTTGGCGGCGGCGGGAGCTGGTGAGGAAAACCTTAAGTATAATGTAGTATGTTGGGAGGGCGGCGGGGGGGGCGCCATTTCAGTGCTTGCCCCGGGCGCCGTTTTCCCTAGTTACGCCTCTGATTCCAATGGCCCAAGAGCATTAGGAAAAGGTTAATGTAGGATGGTGGATGTTTTGGAAAGGAAGGACAAAATGGCTGCCCAGGCTGCACCTAGAAAGTTCCTATAACTTTTTCAAGCAGCCTTATACAGAACAGACAGATAAGCATACAAAGTAAGAGATCACAATGCACACAAGAAACTGAGGTACAGAAAGGACCAGGACAATGCCCCTATTAAGATTAGTGTGGGGATTAGCCACTTTCCCAGTCCTTGTTCCTAACTTTGCTCTAACCACTGTGTAGCAATATTTCATGTGTGTGAATAAATCTGAGGCCTTCTTTGAGTTTTGAATAAAGCTGATTGCTATGACAGAAAAGCAAGACAAACAACAGAAGGGGTCAGGAAGTAAAAATGGAAGATATGAGCAGATTGGTGGACAAACTGGGAAAAAGAAATATAGTACCAGTAACAAACCCAGGGTTACTCTATGGTTACTTCCTTCCTTCCTTCCTCTCCATGCAGTACAACTAGTTGGCACCTTTTTTTCCCTGGCAGGGCGCCTGTTCCTTTAACAGACAGAAGTTCATTATCATTCATTTATATCCTGCCCTTCCTCAAAGTGCTCAGGGTGGAGTTCATCATTCTTCCCCCCAACCTTTACCCTCACAACCAGGGCCAGTCTTAGGGGCAGGCAATCCAGGCAGCTGTCTGGGGCGCCAGGTTTGGAGAGTGCTAGGCTCTGATTGCCTGAGGCGAAAGGCAGCATGCTGCCCGCTCAGCTTTGCTAGCGCTACCTCCTGGCTCCAGCCCTATTCCCTGACATTGGCATCACCCTGCCTTCCTTGCCAATGCCACTCCTCTTCCCCCTTCCCGAGCTCACCTTCTACAGTTCTGCCACCACAGCTGTTGCTTGGCTTTTTGCAAACTGGCAGCGGCAGAGAGGATGGAGCTTGCTTATAACAGCAGCCTCTTCTCATAACTGCGGCTGTGCTGGCTCCAGGAATTTCCCTCCTTGCTGCTACCAGCAAGCAACAAACTTGGTCCACTTTCTCTGCTCCCTTTCGCAGGGGCTGCCACTGCAGGCAAGCTCCGCTCTTGCTGTCGCCCACCAAGCCATAAAACCGAGCAGAGGCTGTGGCACTGTCCTGAACGGTGAGGTCAGCTTGGTGAGGGAGAAGATGGGTGGTGCCAGACCAGGGAGGCGAGGGTGGGTCCAGCAAGAGAGCATGCCATGAACAGCATGCCCAGCAGGGGGAAAGGCACTGAGGTGGAAGCAAAGCTGGGTGGGGGTAGGGGGCTAAGCAGGTGGGGTGACACAGGCAAGCAAAACGGACTGCGCATCAACAAGCAGTGGGCAAGAGAGGAGGGCGCCCGAGGACTGGCCCTGCACACAACAGCTCTGTGCAGTAGATCAGGCTGGAGATGGCGACCCAAGGTCACCCAGCAAGCTTCATGGTTGAGTGGGCACCTAGACCGCAGTCTCCCCAATCCTAGTCCAGCACTCTAACCACTGCATCACGCTGACTCCAAGTCCTACAAGTACAGCCTCCCTCCATCACTCCATACCAGGAGAACCTTTTCCCTGATATGTTTTTGCCTTCCATGCAACCACTAGAGCTACAGGATACCTGCCAGGAAAAGGGCAGCAAGCTTATTATTTTTCCTGAATAACTAAGAGGTAGCATGCAGCAGGAACATATACGCTTTTGGAAACTTTAAAGATGAGATGACGCAAGTAGGGGAGGGATTCTCAAGCTTGGATCCTCAGGTGTTGAACTACAATTCCCATGATCCCCAGCCACAATGGCCTTCTGTTATTGCGGTTGAGGGTGATGGGAGTTGTAGTCTAAACACCTGGGGATCCAAGCTTGAGAACTGCTGCAGCAGGGGCTACCACAGTTGTCTACAAATTGTGAAGAATAGCACCACGCCACAGTAACTGCCTCGAGTCTCCTAGCGGTAAAATTGGGCTCCCAGACAGTAGCAGCTTTGGGTTAATTGCCTTCTTGTTTATACGGCTCATGATTTTGGCTTATTTAGATTCATAACTTGTCCCACCCCAAAAGCTTAGCTAGAACAAGATCTAGGATAGAGAACGCCCCAAAAGACAGCCAGTCATAATACCAGGTCCTCTATGCCTTCTTGCTTATACGGCTACAGGTAGTGCTCTCTACTGATTGGGAAGGTCACATTCACCACAGTGTGGTTGCACACCAATATATTTATATGTCAGACAAGGACAGGAATCATAATTGCAAAGCATTGTACATTTCTAAATAAAGTACTTCTGTTTTCAGTACGTAATTAGAAAATATTTTGACATGCTCAACAGAAGCAGTTACAAAACACTGTTCTAAAAATGCTTTTACTATTTATTCTGAACGAAATAAGGTTTTATTACAGGCAACACAAAATTGCTCTCCTCTTTTTATTTTGTACCAAGAGGTGTTTTTTTGTTTTTTGTTTTGCTTGTTTCTGGACCCTCCCAGCTCTTGTGGTGACAATGCAATGAAGACTCATGAACTGATTCATCCCAAGGCCTGCCCTGTTTAGGAAGCAACCTTGCTCTCTCTTGAATCCCCCTTACCTTGTGTGGCTGAGGTGACAAGGACGGTGGTGATGCAGAGACTCCAGAGGGCATGGACGAGCCGGGCCATGCTGCACTTGATGCTGGAGCTGTCAGCAACCTGGAGCCACTCTGGTCATCCCAGAATGGGGGATACAACAGCAGGCCTGGTGGAGAAAGGAGACGTTCTGAGTGGGGCGAGGAACAGAAGCAGTGCCAGAGTGAATCTTATCTTCTGCCCTTAATTTTGTTCCCAATAAAAATCACAACATTCAAATTGGCTTCCCTGCTCTTGGTCTATACTGTTTTGACTCCTCCTAGCTTCTTTCCTATAGCTAGACATACGAATCTATTTCCATGTAAGCATGAAGGCCTTTTATGAAACCATATTCATTCTCTCTGGAATAACAAGCAGTTTTAACTGAAAAGAACATTGATTATGTAGTGAGCATTTCCATCCCAAAGAACAAATCACTTGGAAGAACAAATCCAAAGATGGCAGCAACAGCCACTTGGGCTCTTCCAGATGTTGCCCAGAACATTCCCATCAGAAAGTCCTCTAATATAACAAGATGAGCAAAACTGGGCCGAGTCCAACCAGAGAGACAAAGCAGGAGGCCTCAGATCTCTTTGGGGCCAGTGGCCTGTCTTATCACATAGGTCAAAACAACCAACACCTTTTAACCAGATTATACGTATGTCCATCTGTTTACCAAAAATCATTTCATTTCATTAGTTTGTTGTAGGCAATGCACAATTCCTGGTTACTTCTCAAGGCCCCTTCCTGCCCCTGATTTTGACATACCCCAGCACAATGCCTGCATGTGCTTAACTTTTAGCTACACAGTCACTCACACACAAACACGCACACACACACACACACACCGATGTGTGCCCATGCATCCCCTGCTTTGAACATCTGGAAGTCACACACTTATCATCCAGGATGGTATTAGCCTAGTGATGAGTTTCTGGGTTCTTCAGATCCAGGTACAGTGGTGAGCTGTCTACTCCTTGACAACTCTGCTGCACTCTAGCGCAGTGATTTTCAAATATTCTACCTTGAGGAAACCCATTCCATACCAACCTGTGTGCCAAGGAACCTGCATTATATCTCCACAACAGCATGCAAGAAATCTCCATCCCCACACCAGCATGCCTGGTAGCCCTGCCCCCCACATTGTGCCTGAATACAGAGGAGAGGAGAGCTGGTCTTTGTGGTAGCAAGCATGACTTGTCCCCATAGCTAAGCAGGATCTGCCCTGGTTGCATATGAATGGGAGACTTGATGTATGAGCACTGCAAGATATTCCCCTCAGGGGATGAAGCCACTCTGGGAAGAGCAGAAGGTTTCAAGTTCCCTCCCTGGCTTCTCCAAGATAGGGCTGAGAGAGATTCCAGCCTGCAACCTTGGAGAAGCCGCTGCCAGTCTGTGAAGACAATACTGAGCTAGATAGACCAATGGTCTGACTCAGTATATGGCAGTTTTCTATGTTACTACAGCATTTATCTGAGCAGACAAACACTCAGGGGCGTAACTATAACAGGGCAAGGGGAGACAGTTGTCTGGGGGCCCACTGCCTTGGGGGGGCCCCCAGAGGCAAGTCACATGACTGACTCCCCCAGCTGCGCACCCGCCCAGGCTTCCTCCAGTTGTATTCATCCTCTGAAACTGATGTGAGTGTTAAGACCTGGAGCTACCAGAACAGCATGTCTTTCTCTAGTACCATTAAATGACTTGCATCGTCCACAATTTACAAAACCTTTTTTAAAATATTTAAAAATAATTTAGGATGATGTTCTGGTGTGGCACATAGATGTGTGTGTGTATACACACACACACACACACACACACACACACATATAAACACTGTGCCTTTTGTCACCACTATTCAGCCTCATTTAAGATTTCTTTACTTCATGAGCTGAGCTTCAGTGAAAGGGAGCCCCATTTTAAAATCTTGTCTCTGCGCCCACTCCAACCTTGCTACGCCCCCACTATACCCAGAAAGAGAGATTCTCCTCGTGACCAGTGTTTCCTCTAAGGCATGTGCATGTGCACATGCACACAAGATGTCCACTCAGTTAATTTTAGATCCTGTTCAGGTTGAATCAAAAAGGCCCCATTCTGAATGCATGTGCACACACTCTGCCTTGATAGTGCAGGCCAGAACAAAATCCATTCTGCACACAGATGAAAAGAATTAGAGGGAACACTGCTTGTAGCAAGGAGCAAAACACTGGTGTCCCAGCGTTTCACATTGTTGGAAGACTCTTTTCCTATGTACAAAATTTTGTCTTCTCAAAAAACACTGTATGGGGTGTAGCCTGGAGGTGGAACTAATAGGCATGTCGGCATGGGTGTGGGGTTTGCCAGCAGGCTCTCACGTTGGCTGTACTGAGGTATTGCCTCCACGCTTTTGTATCAGCAGGATGTATCACCACGCTTTAGAACACCAACCCAAAAAAAAGCCCTGTGATGTTTGTACACCATTAATCATCTTCTCATTAAAAAATGCTTAATAAACTTGCAAGGAACTTCAGAATCTCCCAGAATACAGTTTGAAAGCCACCATTTTAGCAACACCCTTCCTTCCCCACTTAAGTTTGAGTAGTGCTACAAGAAATGAGTTGGGCTATCCATTCCTCCAGAATAGAAAAGTAGAATGGTCTCTCCCCAAAGCACAAAAATATTTCAAACCCATATTTTCGAGTAACAAAATAATGATAATGACTGAACAGGGCTGCCCACTTCTTTTGTAGCAAAGTACCTCTTCTTCTAGCAGTTGTGTGACAGACAGAAATTTAGGAGGTAAAAGGCCTTTAAGGCCGTTCATGCGACCATTTTACCTGGCAGCGGGGGGGGGCTGGCAGGGCGGCAGGCTCCTACCTGCCTCCCCATAGATGATCTAGAGGCTCCCCCTTACTCTAATGCTCACTCACCAACACGAGCACAGGGTTGGTGAGTGGCAAAACTGGTTTCTGGAGAAGGAGGTCCTCCAGAATCCCACAATGCACTGCTCAAGGAGTGCGGTGCATGGGGTTTTCTCTGCTGCTGGGTGCTTCTTACGCCTGGCTTCATGGAAGCTCAGGCTGCAGACAGCTCAAATGTTCACATGACTGCCCAAGCGCCCTTCTACCTTCCTTTTAGCTCAGGTAGAATACCTGGACTATCCAGGTCCTCCAGGCAGGGGAGCACTGGGATAAGTCCCAATCCTGCTGCTCCACAAAACCAGGCTATGTCGGGCTATGATAGCCTGGGCAGACCTGGTCATGTGAATGACCTTACTATGTTGCACATGTGTACAGATGTCTTACACATGTACACGTTTTTGAAAGTGAACCTGGATATAGGCCCCCTCAGAAGTGAGCTACAGGCAAGAAGTGCACTACCGTACATGCACTGAACATAATGTGTGAAGAACTGTGCATATGTACAGATCTGTATGTGCATACAATGTTTGTACATGTGTTGAACATAACATGTGAATAGGGCTAAAGCTTTCTTGACATGAAAATGAAGTGATGGGAAATGCTCCACCTGCTAAATTTCTGCCAGTCAGGCAAATATTAAGGCAAAGAAGTCCAGTCAGAAAGAGTTGTCAGTTCTATGACTGAACAAATACTAACATGTAACAAATATAGTGCGCGTTCATAACAAGTATTGAGTCAGTTCGGACAATATTACGTCTTCCAGCCCCAGCACATGCAATAAGGATGTGTGTGTGTGCCATGAGCATGCATGTCTTCCCCCCTTCCTGGCACACCGGGGCACCTTTCACAAATCGTGTGGAGAAGTGGTTCATCCAAACAGCTCATCTACAGGCACTACAAATGGATGAACCACTGCCCTGCAACACAGTTAGGGAAAGGTGTGTGTGGAAAAGGGGGAGAGATAAGCACACCCCAGCACACACCTGTCCTTATTGTGTGTGCTGGGGCCCAGTGGTAATCAGCTGATGAGAACACAATCATTTAGCACAGAAGTGGCAGAAGGTAAAGAAAGATCTCGAGGGAAGGAATAAACAAGAGTCCCATATCTTTAGTCTCAGGCTTTGATTATACACTTTCTAGTCAGATGCTGCAAAAGTCAGATATTTCAGGATATTTCAGACCTTGCAACAAGGGAAATCTTCAGATGCCAAGTGAGGGGACATTGAGATAAACTGCAGGCCAACAAGCAGATATCAGTATTGCCCTCCCAAATGCCATACTCACTTTCTTTCTCAGCAAGTATGGATGTCACTTGCAAGATTCAGTTACAGCGGGCCTCAGGAAGCAGGCCTCAGTTCTGAACTTACAGCCATCCTTTATTAGGCAGGCGTCAGCTGACACCCTGCAGGAAGCCTCAGAGGACCTGGAAAGTCTGCCATTTCTGGGTCTGTGGAACAGAACTGAGAAACAGCCCTTGCTCTGGGGTGGGGAAGAGAGCCTAGAGTACAAGGCTTTCCAGGCACGGAGCTGCCAATGTGCCAACATGCCCCATGAACATGGGCTCATTAAGAAATTGTTTTGTGGGAAAGCCTGTCACCTGCTGTGGAGCAGAGCCAAGAGCCCTGAGTGCTGCCATGGGTGGAGGTATGTCCAGCGACAAGGAAAGTACAGGGATGGAGGAGGCGCAGCCTCTGACCTGCATGCTGCCTTAGAGCCCGCCCCGGAGCAGCTGATAGGTGGGCAGTGGCACAAGCAGAGTAAGAGTGGGGAGAGGAAGTAGGGAGGGCAGGCTCCGAGCCTGCCTGAACAAGCTTGTGAGAGGGATGGGGTGAGCAATGGAGCCAGGCACATGAGCAAACAACAGAGCCGGCAAGCAAGCCAGGGATTCCCAAGCAAGTGGAGGAGGGAGGGTGGGGAAGCAGCAGGTAAAATAAAAAGTAAAAAAATTAAATTGAGTGGGGGGCATTAATTGATTGAAGACTGGTCCCCTTCAACTTTGCTATACCATTGAGGCTGTCATATGTGACACTCTTCTCCATCACCTTTTCTCATTCCCATCTCAGGCTTCCTTTGCACATGTGTAGGATTCTCAACTGCCCATTTTTTAGCACAGAGCTGGACAAGGGAAATCCCAGATAGACAACCCTTTTTCTAAGTACATTACTTGTGAAAGGGATACAGAGAAGCATTTACCCTGCCCCTCCACAATGTCCATCACTAATGCTGGTAATTTTGTCAAGTGTCCATTATCTGGCTCCTACATTTTGGAGTTGGCTCCTAGATCCAAAGAAATTTGTAAAGGCATGAAATAAATAGTTCCCCCCGTTCTTGGCTACCTAAAACAATGGACCTAAATTGGTGCTTCCTGGGCTAGAAAAACCTTGATAGAAAGCCTGGAGAACCACTGCTAGTCAAAGTAGACGGTACTGGGCTAGGTGGACTAATGATCTGCCTTTGTATAAGGCAGCTTCATACATTCAAAGAGATATTAAAGTGGAACTTGGTCAATGCCCATCCAAGGTTCAGTAGAGCACACAAAAGACTCCAGGGCCCAAAATATCACATGCAGTGAGAATGGAGGGCAGGAGACAAGGATCCCATGGTCTGCTCCAGCTGTGGGAAGAATAACATATATGTAGGAGTTTAGTTTCATTATTGGACAGTCTAATAGTCTCTATTCAACAAATGAAGGGTGTTAACATGGGATTAAATATCTTTGACACAGAAGAAACAACAACTCACTCCCTAGCCATAATCCCCATAGCCAAGTCTGATAACAGGCTCCTGCTGATAGACAGATGCTCTGGCAGCTGCTACTCGCCCCCCAGCTGAGTTACAATGGGGTCTTGGCTGAATTGAATACAATGGCTTCTCCATCTTCTGGGCCTCCCCCTGTGCTATGACCCAGAATACCAATCCCATTTGTAGGCTAAGAACAAGGGAAATGTCCGATTCAGTAATGGGCAAGTTCATTGCATTGCATTGCCAAGCTAAGAAAAAATCCCCACTGCCTTGCATTACCTGACCTGATCAGTTAGTTCTAGTGGGTGTGCTGAGGAAAGGCTTGGGAACCAGATTTCAAAGGCCCTTTCCAACGCTTAAGGGGGCATTTATGAGGGAAAGAGGGCTGGGAATTCTTACTTCTCCTGAGTTCTATAAGTAGGCCTTTAAGCTGAAGCCACTTTACATTTACCCTCTGTGTTTGAGTTCCACATATGTGGTATGGGAAAGGATCCTGCTTTGCTTGAGGGTGCTGAAATAAAGTCCGTTCCACTTTTAAGGAAATACAAGACACCTGCAAAAACCAAGGGGCTGTTTCTATTTGTGCATGCTTTCTGCTATTTCATTCTCTGTTGTGCTGGAAAATGGTTCAGCAAAACTGCAGGCAGAGTGTTCCTTACTGAGCACCATGATTCCTGCAAGTCCCTCAACTTGGAGAGGGATATTGACAGTTACTGCACAGAGGAAAGAGAGATGCAGACCTCACCCTCTTGGCTTTACTGCCTGGTGCCCTGGCACTTAGACAGTGATTCCCCATGGAAGCCGAGGACAAAACATGAACGAGCAGCAGTAAATTTTTCTCACAGAATAAAGGAGTGTGACTTAGCTCAGAGCAGGACAGGAGACAGGGTGAAACAGGACCACATATATCACAGCAAAAGAACACTGTGTTCTGAGCGAGAGCCATCCTCTTCACATTCCATGCTCTGCCCAACTCTAATATGGGATGCAAGCACACGAATGGTGATGCAGAAATAATCCCCACTTCAGTAGTACCTTCTATATGCCAGCACAGTGACTAATCAGATTCTGGACAAGAAAACTGCAAGTGGGCATTGCCTCCAGCCCCAGGAACACAACCAAGGCTGTGCCATGCTGAAACAAACATTTGTCCTGCAAACGTATTCTAGAGAGTTTCCAGCCCACAGCATAATGTATTTTACTATCCCTCCGCCGCAGGCCCAGAGGACAACACATCCTGTCAAGCCCATAGACCAAAAGGTAGCACCCGCTGATGTCCCCTCTCCCTAAAGCATAGCACTCTTTCCAGTGAAGCCTTATATCCACTACGATGTTCGACCTTGCTCATAGCACTGTTGGTGGTATTATCTTCTGCCATGAGTGTACACACACATCACAGTAGTCATCACCTCTGTGGCGCATGGCACTGTTTCCATGTGACCAAAGTCCTTCATGTACCACCAGTGCTGACAAAACCGTACCATAAACACAGCCCATTGCTATGCTTCTGGGTATCACAGTGTCCACAATCAGTGGGCCAATATTAAATAACGGCTTGTCACCTTGCAACCATGTACCAGTAGAGTTAGTGCTCACATCCCAATCTAGAAGGAAATGTTATTGGTCATAATTATGAGCAGCATTTATGTGGCACTTTTAAAGTACAAAGCGCTTTACATATTTTTGTGGTGGTGGTGGTGGTGGTTTGATACACAGCTCATGAAGAAAACACCTTTGGGGCTATTCCTTTTCCACAGGTGGTCTTGGCCCATGAGTCTGAGGCCTGAGCCTGCCCACCCGCCAACCCCCAGCACATCCGACCTGGCTCCTGGCAACACAATGCTCGCCAGCAACTGTGTCAGCATTAACTGATGGGAGAGATTATCCCCTGCAGAGCCTTTCATGTTAATTTCCTGCTCCACCATGCAAACTGACCCAGACCATCCCAGCTAAAGCTGGAGATTGAACAAGCAGGCTGCGAGCTGCCCCTTCGCAGCACCGAGAGGATGCTGCCTAACTCCTGCCTCAGCAGCGGCCCAAGTCTTTGTCCTGCAGCACTTCACCTTGTTTGCTCTGGGCTTTGTGAAGCAGGGCCACGAGTCTGCTTCCCCTGGCAGGGCTGTGTGCATTAAAGACACTTTCAGAAACCCTCCCTAATTATGGATTTATCATCTCTCCACAAGGCTGCTCTCTCTCTCTCTCTCTCTCTCTCTCGCTCTCTCTCTCTCTCTTGGGAAAAGACGCTGCTTCTTAAGAAACTGCCTAATTACATCTAAAACTGCCAAATTATTGCATTACCCCCAAGAGGGCGGCGATGTACATATCTCTGTAATGTACACCAGGGTGAGACAGCAGCCAGATGTAGGACGGGAAGAGATTATTACACAGGAGGAAGTGAAAGGGCATTCGTAGTGTGTCTAGCTGGTGCAGTGTGATCCAGTGACTGAACACGGGAGCAAAGGCAATGGCTTTTATCCTCAGCTCTGGGAGAAGAGAGAGTCTAGACATTTAAATCAGGGAATGCCAAGAAGCAGGACCCACGGGTTCTGTGCCCCCTCACTACTGTGCCACACTGCTCTCCCTGTCTTAGGGCTTATCCAAACAATCCGTTCAAAGCATGCCTCGAACGCGATCAGCAAATCATGTTTCAAAAAGCAACAGCATGTAAAGACCCTTGCTTCCAAGATCCATCTCCTTCTAAGGCCGCTATGAAGAGGATGAGAATCCAATTATGGCACTGGCATCTTCCTTCTAGCCCGACGGGCAGCTCAATTCCAGCATTCAAGTTTGGAACTCCTCTCTAGCCCAGCTAGAGCTTCTTCACTACAGGACTGGCATTCCCTTTCCCCATTTTTTAATGCCCCATATCCAACCCAGACTATTTTGTGCTTCTGCAGCCTCTGAGTACCAGTTGCAGGGGAGCAACAGCAAGAAAAGCAGGCATGCCCTCACCGCTTGCTTGTGGGATTCTCGGAGGTATCTGGTGGGCCACTGTGTGAAACAGGATGTTGGACTAGATGGGCCTTGGGCCCGATCCAGTGGGGCTGTTCTTATGTTCAGCCCAGCCAACTGGGCCACGTGTACCTCCTGGAGATCAGCTGTCTACCTCAGTCAGCTGGCAGATCAACTACATACATGGCCACCTTACGAATTTCAATATCCACACCAAATCAAACTGACTAAGGGTAGGGCTAGTCTTGCTGCAAAGAGGCAGTCTTTCTTGGGGAGGGATAGCTATATTGCTGAATGAAATGTGCCCCCGTTTATCAGTGGAGAAACGTGCAGCCTTTAAGAGGAGATTTGTATAGCAGCTGAATCAGTTAGTTAGTTAGTTAGTTAGTTATTAATTAATTAGATTTATATACCGCCCTTCCGAAACGGCTCAGGGCGGTTCACAACATGAAGGCTTCAGACAAAGCTTCACCCCTTCAGCCAGTCCAGCTAAAATCTCAAGGCAGAATCTAAAAGCAGTGGTAGTATCCAGTTGCCAAGTGGCTTCTCTGCACTTTGTCTTAAGACTAATCAATATGAGCTTCCATGCCAGTGCCCATTTCAGCCAAGGGCTTGTGCTAGGGTCACAACAGTCACAGCTCAGGAGCTGTGTTGCTTATAATCAAAGATAGGTTCCAGGGCATGGTCTGAAGGCATCTACCTTGCTGCATGTTCAACACTTGGAAGGAAGACTGCTTGAGAACCCTATGTACCTTGATGTCTTCCACTGTGGAAGGCAGACAGAATATAAGTGCAAGAAAATAAAACAAACATCACAAGTGTCAGCCAAAAGAATGTGAGGTATTCAGCCCAGCACAACCCCACCCATTTTTTACTGGCAGATTTAAAAAATGAAATTTAAAGCTGTGTTTTCACCTGGGGAAGTGAAAAGCAAGAGAAAGGTTTCTTTCTTTCCTTTCCTTTTCTAAGAAATGAAAATGTGCATACTCCCAGGGAACATAAGCACCATGCAGTAGGTGCCCTTGACACTTTTGTCATCACATTCAACACACCCCATCACAATGGTCCTGCTACCGGGGTAAGGAACTATATTTCCTCAGCAATCACATACTGCAGTTTGAATTGTCAAAATTAAAAAATAAAAATGCAGGATCCTTGAATAAAAAGGGCTTCCTTGAGGGAAGATACCTGTATCCTCCACAATAAATGAACGACTACTGTACATTTATTGTGGAATAAATTGGTGATTGGGAAACTCCTGTTTATCCAAGCTGGAAACCTTTTCAGGTTACACAATGTCTGTGCCTATAGAGCAACATCTGGCAGTATGGAATCTTGATGGTTTAAATATCAAAACTGTTACCATAACACCATTGGTAAATATTATTATTACAGTTATTTAGCTAGCATTGTTTTAGGGCTAGGCATCAAATTAAATCAGTTGTCATACCCCAGCCCTAAAATGGCTGCCTGACATGTTTCTAGCTAGTGTGGAGGACATAACAAGAGAAAATCAAAAACAGATTTCTTAGTAAGCCATTTTAATCACAGTTATTGGGTGTGGGGCTTATCCTCCCCACCCGCCCCCGGCTTTCTGTCAAGGGCACCTCCATCCGACTTAGTCTCTACTGAGATGAGTCCCAGCAACTCACAATAACCCAAGCAGAGAGTGGCAAAGATGGCAGGTTCTTGGAACACTAACCAAAGCCAGCATCAGTGGATTTATTGGCTTTCAGTGGTCTGGATTCCACATCCAAATACAAAAGTGCCCTGGCAACTTCTTGTACTGAGTTTCATCCCCCACAATGTACCCTGGACTTTGCAAAAGCAGAATCACAGTTTTTACTAGTAGGAAATATAGCAGCCTTGCAGACAGAGAGCTGGCATGGGACTTGGGATTTCTGCGCTCCATTTTCAGATACAGAAGTGGAGCAGGACTCTCTGGCTGAGTAGAGGACAAGGGACTACGTATTCTTGGTGCTCTGCATTTCTTCACTGGGCAGCTCCTCTCATTCATGTCATCATACAGCACCTGAGACCACTTTCTAAAGTAACTTTTTTAAAAAAAACATTTTATATCCCGCTCTTCCTCCAAGGAGCCCAGAGCAGCTTACTACATACTTAGGTTTCTCCTCACAACAACCCTGTGAAGTAGGTTTGGCTGAGAGAGAAGTGACTGGCCCAGAGTCACCCAGCAAGTCTCATGGCTGAATGGGGATTTGAACTCGGGTCTCCCCGGTCCTAGTCCAGCACTCTAGCCTCTACACCACGCTGGCTCAGCATGGTAATATCAAAGGCATTTCCAGATTACAGTACTGAAAGCCCCACATGTCATTCTTAGTGCTACCACTGACAGCCAATGAAGTGGAGTACTGTGAGGTAAAAGGAGAAGAGGCCATTGCCACTGAGCAATGACCAACGGGAAGAGGGATTTGACATCCTTACCTGAAAGAAAATGAGGTGGCAGTGATGGCAGCACAGTGCAGGTAAATGGATGCTAAGGGGCTAGCAGTGACCACACAGGGTGCTCTTAACAGTTGCACACCTGTACGACTGCACACCCTTTCCTCCACTGCTGCCTTGCAACTCCAGCAAATAACAATGGATGGTTCCTCCAGTGGCTGTTGCTGAGGGATGTTCTTGCAAGAGGAGTGTGATGTCCAGTCCCTAATCTGGGGGAAGAGACAGTGATGGCTAGTGGATGGGTGAGGTGGAGAATGAGACCTTCTTTAAAACAAAGGAACCCTTCAGCACTGGAGAGGTGGGCCAGAGAGGTGGGGGAAAGATAGCACTGGTATTCAGAAATTTTTTGGTTCTTTTTAAAAAGAAAACATACACATTCCCATGACCACGTGGACAGTTAGGGAACTTTCAATTTAAGGGAGGGAAAGGATCAGGAAATCATATTTGCCACAAGGGAGGGAGTTGTGACATTCACATCTAATGATGTTATAGACCCAATCCAACTGATGTCCATGACTCTCATGTAATCCCATTCTCAACTCAACTCACAGTCAGAACAGTAATGGGGAGGGTGTCAGAGTAAGACCACAGAGACCTTAACCCCTGCTAACTTGGCAAAGAGGCACCTTTTAATACAGTGATTCTCTTTATTTAGCAGGGGGGGAGTAACTGGCCCTAGCCACCCCAAGCGAGGTACCTCCAGTGATTGTTGTTGGTGTCTATCTCATGTTTATTTCTAGAATGTGAGCCCTTTGGGGACAGGGATCCATCTTATTTGTTTGTTTATTTGTTTGTTATTTCTCTGTGTAAACTGCCCTGAGCCATTTTTGGAAGGGCGGTATAGAAATTGAATGAATGAGTATAGATCCAGTCATGAAGCTCAGTGGGTGACACTGGGCCAGTCGCTCTCTCTCAGCTAAATCTACTCATCGCAGTATGGTGAGGATAAAAGGAGGACATGGACAGACACCATCTACACAGGCCTGAGCTCACTGGAGGAAGGACATAACAACAGTCAACATTCCACACAGTGGTATGCTGGCTTTAAGGACCCACTAGAGCAGCTGTGTAACTGGAAAGGCAGTCCCAACAGTACTGTACAGTTGCGCAGTAACGTAAACCAGCATCAGCGCAGCTGCACAGCGCTACTCACACTGGAAACGATGGAACTAGGCTGCGCAATTGCACAATGTTTTAAGTCACTGTGCAAGTGTCCTGTTGCGCAACACCATTGGGGCTGTATTTCTGGCGGCACAGCAGCCCCGGTGGACGCCTAATGCCAGCACAGCACTGCACAGAATATCAGTAAATAACAACAACAACAAAAGAATGATGGAACTTGAATTGGCAGAATAAAATATTGCTGTTTCTGAGTACTAAGTGAATGTGATAACTCTATGACTTCCATACCATAATTTTAAACTGATTTAAAACAATATTTTTATTTCAGGTTTTTCCATAGTTTTGTTTTTCATTAACAAAATAATTTCAGGAGGAAAACTTGCATGTTCTCTTGTATTTAAAACAAACAAACAACAACAAAACAACACTGCAATGTTCTCATAGCAAATTCACCTCTTCTACCCTGGGACTAAGGTAAGAACAGGTAAGTATAAAAGGTTGTACTCATATTTTTTGCTGGTTATTAAAAGGCAGTACAAGGGTATATCCCTTAGAGCATACTGTAAGTAAGTTCTGATATTGTTGGTGCCCAGCTTCTGCTGGGCATTTTTCCATGTGTCTAAACCAAACAAACCATCACTCCAAGAAACTGTCAGATTTTTGTCTACCCACTCCCACCCTAATCTGATGGAACAGCTTTCCCATCAAAACAATATTCCAAATTCTGTTGTGCTATTGTTCAATCGTGGGTGCCGTGTTTTGCTTCCAAGTTCCTACTATAGCCATCCGGGCTGCTAAGCCATTTTAAAATTAGTTAAACTGTCTTGGCTTCCTAGGAATTGTAGTTTCATAAGAAGACTAAGAGGTTCTTGTTGGAGATCTCTACCTTGTTCATAGAATTCCAGGTCTCAAGATTCCTACATAAACTGGCAACTGTGATGGTTACATAGGTTTGACTTGCCTAATCTGGAGTGTAAATATGCCTTAGAGCAGGGGCAGGCAACCTTGGATCTCCAGCTGCTGCTGAGTTACAACTCCCACCATCCCCGGCTGCCATAAATTGCACCTGGGAGTGATGGAAGTTGCAGTTCAACAGCAGCTGAAGAGCCAAGGTTGCGTGCCTCTGCCTTAGAGGGAAGACATCTGGATGGTGTGTGAGGTTGCCAAATAGTTAACATTTTACCCTGTTAGCTGCTTGCAAAAAAACAGAGGAGGGAAAGCTCAGGTGCAGGGGGAATCCAAGTAGAGCTGTTTGTCTGCTCTAAGTAAGTGTGTGTGTGTGTGTGTGTGTGTATGCATATGGATATGTGTGTGTGTGTGTGTGTGTGTGTGTGTGTGTGTGTGTACTGTCACAGTGCAGCTGCATCCACGGCTACATGTGCATAGAGAGGAGCGCTGCACTGAGTGCAGTGAGGAGGCGTGTATTATGTTCTGCCACAAATGCATGCACACCTGGAAGTCTCTACCCCCAACCCCATCCCACCCCAAGAGAAGAGGTGTACAGAAATGGCTGGCATGGTTTTATTATTTGTTATTTATTTATCATACTTTAATACCGCCTGGTATGTACATCTCTAGGTGGTGTGTAGAGTTTTACAACAATGTAAAACAGAATAAAATGGTTAAAATTCACCAACAAATACGAACAATCTCCTAAAATTAAAAACAGGTCAATCAGTTTAAAATTAATTTCAGTTAAAAGCCTGAGAAAACAGGTGCATCTTGAAGGTCTTCCTAAAAGGAATCAGAGATGGAGATTTTGACAAGGAGCATATTTGAAACCCCCAGGGCAGCCACAGAGAAGGCCCGGTCCCAAATCGCTACCCAATGAGCTGGTGGCAACCGTAACCGGGCCTCCCCAGATGACCTTACTAGGCAACAGGGTTCATGACAAAGAAGGCACTCTCTTAACCTGGGTTCCATTTCCTGCTGGGTGCTTTTGGCATGGCTGGATACAGGTGGTTGGTCTTCTTCCCAGCCACCACAAGGCAGATGGGCCAGCCAGCCCGGAGCACAGCCTAAGACTCTCCAATGCTGCCTCCTGTGTTGTTCAAGGTTACCAGACAGAGCAGCATTTGTTGGGCTGCTGGCACCTAAGGCAGGCAGGTGTCAGGTTCAACAGTATTCCCAAATGGTCTCTACCCAGTGAGAAGAGCATTCTCTTCACCCTTCTCCCAGGGGCACTGAGACCTTCGACCAGTTGTTTAAATTCCCACTGTACTTATCTGCAGAGAGGAACTTTGCATATGCAGAGAAGCACTCAGCCCAAGCTGCAGGACTACTTAAGGTGCTGCCAATTCCCCAGTTTCCATGGCGTCCAAACCCACCAATATCGAGGGGCCAAGCAAAACTTCCCTCCACCACCCAACTTCAAATTCCTGGTGGCTCTTTGCTGGTGTCTTCCTTGTTTCCTTTGCAGACCGTGAGCTCCTTCACGACAGGGAAGCAATTCCTCATTTTTCTTGCTACATAAAACACTGAGTGAGTAAGTGAGTGAGTGAGTATGCTGAGGAGAGCTGGTCTTGTAGTAGCAAGCGTGAACTGTCCCCTTTGCTAAGCAGGGTCTGCTCTGGTTAGCATTTGAATGGGAGACAACAAGGCGAGCAGTGTGAGGCGCCAAAGGAAGGTCTGCGGGGTCCCTGCAGATTATTAAGAAGCAGCCCTGGGCAGCTGGGTCGGCTGCCCACACAACTGCCAGCTCCGCCACGGCTCCGTCACGGCCTCCGGAAGTTCCAGAATGCCCCGGGCGAGCACGCGGGGCATCACGGAGAGACCCGAGCCCGGGAGGCTGTTTGCAGCCTCCCGGTCGGGGGTCTACTCATGTGTTGCCACGTGCCATGGTGACACACAATCAAAAAGATGAGGTTAATGGAGCGCTCGCTAAGGGGAGGTGTACTTTGTCTAAGGGAGGGGTACTTTGGGAGGTTTGTTGTCGGGAGCCACACGGCTCCTGTTGCAGCACATGATTGCCCCAAAGTAGGCTAGGCTCCCTTAGCCCGCTTTTGGCCTATTGTGAGCACTAGCCTCTACATGTGAGCACTGTACTATTTTCCCCCTCGGGAATGGGGCCGCTCTAGGAAGAGCAGAAGGTTCCATGTTCCCTCCCTGGCATCTCCAAGATAGGCCTGAGAGAGATTCCTGCCTGCAGCCTTGGAGAAGCCAGTCTGTGTAGCAGACAATTCTGAGCTAGATGGACCAGCGGTCTGACTCAGTATAAGGCAGCTTCCTATGTTCCTATGTACTTTGCACTAAGACCATCACAAAAAGATAAAAGCAACACACACCAAAACAATCAGCAGCAAGATCCAGTTAACATGTTTTCACAGCCCTTTTAAAGGCAACTCCTGTGGAGGCCTGACATTCCTACCCCCTTTTAATCTGGATCAACCATCTTTTCTTTCTTTTTTTAAATTTCTGACCGGGTTGGTGTTTTTTGTTGTTTGTTTTATTTTGTTTTAACTCAATCTCACTGAAGAATCTAAATTCTGATCTATTGACTATAAAATGATTGTATGTACTCGAGAATTTAAGTTTGCCTATATTTAAATAAATCTGCTTATGCAAATGAACAGTGACAGCAGTGTCTTTTCCTTTGGAAAAGTAGTGGGATTCTAAGTGCCACAGCAACCCCTTTATGGCAGTTTGAGCTTTTCTACTTTGTTTTCCGCACATCACACTTCCAGGTCAACTCCCTATCCTTCCTTGAGAAAAAGGAAAAGCAGAAAAAGAAGAAGATCTCTGCTCATCCTCACATTTGTGAAGTTTCCACCTTGCAACAATCCCAGGCTGCTTCTCAGCTCTTCATGCCTTGCTGCTCTAGACACACTGAGCTCTTTTAATCTCACTTATTTAATCCTCTAAAACCTTTTAATCATTTTGTTGCAACTTCTCTGGATTTTCTCTCATTTGATTACAGCTTTGTCTGCACAGCTTGGAAGCCAAGGTTGTCCCTAGGGTCCAACGGTGGGGACGCGTGGTTTTCACTTGATGGAAGAGAGTATGCATGTTCTGACATAAGAGAGGTGGGATTTGGGGGTGAGATGGTTCTCTAAACAGAGCCATCACTAAAAACGTATTTCCCCCTTCCATGAAAGCAGGCTGCCCCGATTCGGGCAGCAAACTGATACCTCAGAACAGCAAATTACGCTAAAGTGGGGCAAGTTGCAATCAGAGTCAGTGTTTACAAGCTATTAGTGGGGAATAGAACGCAAATTGGGAGAACTGTGTATTGGGAGAACTGTGACCATACACGTGGAGAAAAAAGAGGATTTTAAAAAAATCTAACACACATATTTAAAGTGCTTGTCCAGAATTTTACCTAAAACTCACAGAATGCAACTATCCATCTCTGACTGGGGTGTGTGTGTGCGGGGGGTGTATGGGTACAGTCTGCAGCAGGAACAGTTTGCCGGTCTCCCTAGCATAGGGTGTGCCCCTGACCCTGCTTTGAAGGGGGGATCTATCTTGTCGGAAAACTCAGTGGTTGCCATCCTGCTAAATTTACTAGAGGAAGTCCTACTGAAATGTAATAGTCCTTAACATAACTCCTGAGTAGTACTATTGAGTCATTTAGTCAGGATGTCAGGCAGTGACCACCAGACCTTTGTGTTCCTTGGCTACTTGGACTGGGGGACCTTTGGGGCAGAGAGTCTCTTTTGTCCTGCATTTCCTCAGTGCCGAGCACTGCAGGGCCCTAAGTACCAACAGGGCTGCTCTGTAATAGAAACAGTAATGTCACCATCATGCTGGGACTAATTCTCACTCCCTCTGACTCTATTTGCACGGGTCTGTGCATGGATCAATATAAGCCAATGTACTTGCCGGCTGATAAATTATCCTCACACAGCTCAGAGCCACAGCTAAGGTGTAACCCTTTACCCACCTGGAGTGTAGCCTAGGTCTTAAATTGTCAGTGGATGCAGGTCATCAAGCCTTTAGTCAGGAGATAAGGCTTCAAAGTAGAGATAGATCACAGGACCAACCACCACAAGTTGTTGTGCATGGAGTACTGGGTTACCACAAGCTGCATTTTTCATCATGGTTAGATTTCATTAAGCCATAGGAAGGACAGAGAGGAAAGCAAGCAGACAGTAACTTGGCTCTTAGCCCAGCTGTTACCTCTCAACAGGACAGAGACAACGCCATCAGGGCACACAAGTCTGTTTCTACAGGGAAGGGGAGTTATATACAATGGCACAGCAGGGAAGTAACTTGCCTAGGGAGCAAGAGGTTGCTGGTTTGAATCCCCTCTGGTATGTTTCCCAGACTATGGGAAGATAGATGGGAAACACCTATATCGGGCAGCAGTAACAAAGGAAGATGCTGAAAGGCATCATCTCATACTGCACAGGAGGAGGCAATGGTCAATGTATTCTACCAAAGACATCCACAGGACTATGTGGTCGCCAGGAGTGAACAGCGACTCGACGGCACAACTTTACTTTACTTACATGTACATCGTAAGCAGCCGCAAAGGGAGACAAATGTCTTTGAGACATGGGGAGATGAGGGGGCTGCCTGGGTGCTCCCTCATCCCATTATCCCTTGCCCCGCTCTGCTTCCCCCCTGTCCAGGCCAGGTGAAGGAGAAAAAGCAGCAGCAACAGCAGCAACAAATATTTATATACCACTTTTCAACAAAAGTTTCCAAAGCGGTTTACACAGAGAATCAATCAATCAATTAATTAATAAGATGGATCCCTGTCCCCAAAGGGCTCACAATCTGAAAAGAAACATAAGATAGACACCAGCAACAGTCACTGGAGGGGTACCGTGCTGGGGGAGGAGAGGGCCAGTTACTCTCCCCCTGCTAAATAAAGAGAATCACCATGTTAAAAAGGTGCCTCTTTGTCCAGTTAGCAGGGGAGCAAAAAAGGAAGCATCCAGCCAGCAAAGGAAGCGTTTTGCAGATTGGAGTGGCGACCAGTTTCCCTCCCCAGCACCGGCTACTCGCCTTGTGTCTTCGGCAAGGGTGGGGAACGCTGCAGTAGGGGCACGGTGGGGAAATGCCATGGTGATAGATTAGCAGCCTCCGCAAAAAAGAGATAGCAAAAAAAGAGGAAGACTAAGACAACAGAACGCAGATACATCCATTCTCATCCAATCGCCATTATACTTACTAAGCTGACATGGGGGTGGGTATCCCAAAGTCAATTAGGTGCATAGGCATGGCAGGGCGGAGAAGTTGCTGTATGCACAGGCCCCGTTGCAGGTCGGTGGAGACTTCTCTGCCTCTCACCTTGAGTACGGCTCTTTTATAGCTGAACTGCAAGGAAGGCGTCTTCCTGATGCTGATCACTGGGTCAGCACACTGATGGGCATTTGGTGGGACATCCCTCAAGGCCAGATGGAAAGTCTCTCATGTCAGGCCTTGACAGTCCTATTTTCATGGCACATCAGCATACTCAAGAGACACACCTTCTTTCCCCACTCGCACTATTTTTGCCTGTAGGATCCTGCCTCTGGCTCCTCAGCCAGTTGAAACAATCTTTCCCACTATCTAGTCACTCATCCAACCTGTACATTCATATCCACCACATGTTCCCTTTTTGCAGTTGAATATACTATGATATATTCTAGTGCAATTGTGTCCAAGGATAGCAGTCATGAAGTTAAAGCAGTGTCCTCAAAGGCTTGCTGGGGTCAAGTCTAGCACCAATGTTTACTGTACTGTGGCAACCAGGGTCAATATTTGCTGTTCTGTAGCACACTAGCCTTGAAGCCTCACTTCAGTCACACTGACATCCAACTGAGTCTTGTGCAACTGATTGTAACTTGGAAAGAACAAGTTACATAGAAGTTTTGTGAAATGCAACATCAGCCTACAAAGAAAAATCTCCTTGTTAAGGCATTTTAGCCTCAAAGCCTTCCTTAACTCATTAATCTTGCCCTGGACCCCCTATAGCCAAGGACATCTCCCTGTTCTTCAGGCTGAGGGATGGGGAAGTCAGAGAAGCACAAAGTGGTGAAAGTCAATTCCCACCTCTCCAGCTTACCCATCCTCTATGTTTTGAAGTGAACCGAAAAATACAATGGCTGCCTCTGCTAGGTGAAACGTTGCAGAGAGTGGCAGGGGGGACTTTGCTATCCAAAGCCTCTCAGTGTCATATCAGGAAGTCCCAATCCAACTCCTGCAAGCCTTTGGAACATGGGACAAGGAGGAGGGGAGGCTGCTCTTCCCTCCTCCTCTACCTGCACTTCTGAAAAGTTCTGCAGAATTGAAACGCTTTGCATTTGCAAGAGTCGGATTTGACCCTTTCAAGTGCAAGAGGCAAAGAAGAGGGAGGCTGCTGCCAATCACCTCTCGTTCTGCTTGCCCTGCACTTGCAAGGATCAGATCCAGTCCGTGTAAACCTTTGGAAGTCAGAGCAAGGAGGACAAGAAAGACAAGAGGCTGCTGGTAAGTAAAAAGGGAAAGTATGCCGTCGCATTGGTGTTGACTCCTGGCGACCACAGAGCCCCATGGTTGTCTTGGGTAGAAGTAAGGATGTGCAAAACATTTCAACGTTGAACATTGCAACTCAAAACGGGCTGTATTGAGTGTTTTGAGCTCTAAGCAAAACATCCTAGAAATAAAGGGCCTGTTTCGAGCTCAGAAAAAACCCACCCCTTTTCGATTTGAAACATTTTGATGTTTCAGGCACCATTTTGGAGGCATGGTTTTCCCTTACTGGTTAGTTTTCTGGCACTGGCTTCCAATCCTACGGGGTTTGGGGACAAGATTTAAAAATTGTTTAAAAATCACCTACTTTCCATTTCTTTTGTGGGTTGGGTAGTAGGTAGCACCCATCATGCCCTACCACACAACTCACTTTGATGTTCCTAGGAGCTACCTATCGGGGATAATGGGGTGTTTTGAGTTTCCCCACTGTTCTCAATGGCCAAAACACTCAAAAAGTTGAGTATGAAACAACCGGGTCGACCCATGAAACATTTCTGCCATCTGTTTTGTTTCGAGGTCAAAACAAAATTCAAAATCCATTTTGTGCACATCCTTGCTGACAAGCTCCCTCCTCTCTCCACTTGCTTGCAAAGGCTTGTAAGGGTTACATAAGACCAGCCCTGCTGAATCAGGCCCAAGGCCTATCTAGTAAAGCATCCTGTTTCACACAGTGGCCCACCAGATGCCTCTGATAATTTGGGTCAAGAACTCCCAATCCAACCCTTTCAAGTCTTGAAAGTGGACGGAGTTCATGAGACTGTCAACAAGCAGCCTCTTCTCCTCAACCTGCACTCCCTTTAAATCCTGCAGGGGGTGGGGATGTCAGGTTGCAGAGGGGGAAGGAGGTGTGCACATGCCTAATTACCAGTCATCAGCACAGTGAAAAGGACCGTGAAGTAATCATGTTGGAGGGGTCCATCGTGGTTGCTCAGCATGGGCAACCAACATCAGCAATCTTAGATTTGAAGTGGGGTGGTTGATGTTGGCTGCCCCCGGAGAAACCACAATAGACCTCTCCTACACAATCACTTCCTGGTTCTTTTCACTGTGCAGAACCCCCTGCTCCTGACATTCAGTAGCATAACTAACATAGCTGGATCTTGAGAACCGGCTCAGTACTGAGCTAGATGGAACAATGGTACATTTTATGCAAATGTAGGAATGTTATGACTGGAAACTATACCTAAAGTCCCTCCGTGAGTACTGGAGCTGGATTCTCTTTGGGGGTCTGAGCTTTCAGAAATATTGCTTGAACATTCGTACTTGTCTCCATCACTCCAAGGCTAAAAACTTGTGAACTGTTTTAAAGAGGCAGCTCATATTCTCTAGAAACCAATTTTTGAACTAAGTTCTGGGCTGTGTGGAGGACACATGGAATCCAAAACCACCAGAACCTAGAAGTCACTCTACCAGGTAGATAAAAAGAATATAGATCTGCTAGCTACCCTCCTCATAACAGAAGAATGAGAACTAGCCCAATAGGCAACAGACTTGGAACCAACAGGAACGGGTTTTCTTTTCCCTAATGCACATGGAATTCACTGCTACAGGAGGCTGTGAAGATCAATGTTATCAGCTACTATCCAAGATATCCCAATTGTGATAGCTGGCTTCTGATTAGCAGAAGGACCATGGGCCTGTCTGTAAGGACACTTCTAGCCATTAGATTGCTCTAGGAAATATGGTGCTTCTGTGAAGGACCAGCACACTAACATTCTGGACACAAGCAAGCCAAATGCTGTGATGCCTTTAATGGGTTCTCTGTGAATAAGATCTCCTGTATTCGGGCTGACTTGGACTCCACTATTTCTGCAAGGTCTATGGAGGAGGTGTCCAGCAATCCCTCTTGCAGTATTAGATTGGATCAGTTTCAATCTGTGACTCCTGAGGATGTGGACAAGCTGCTTGGGGCGGGGCAGCCTACCACCTGTTCTCTGGATCCTTGCCAGACTTGGCTGCTTCTATCTAGCAGGGAGATTGTTGGAGGTGGCCTAGTTAATATCGTAAATGCATTGCTGAGGGGAGGGTAAGGTGCCTCCTAGTCTGAAGGAGGCAATGGTTAGACCACTCTTAAAGAACCTTTCCCTGGACCCCTTAGCGATGGACAGTTATAGGCCAATCTCCAATCTCCCTTGGTTGGGCAAGGTGATTGAGAGGGTGGTGGCCGACCAGCTCCAGGAAGTCTTGGAGGAAACTGATTATCTAGACCCATTTCAAACTGGCTTTAGAGCTGGCTATGGGGTTGAGACAGCCTTGATCGACCTGATGGATGATCTTTACCAGAGAATCGACAGAGGGAGTGTGACTCTGCTGGTTCTTCTGGATCTCTCGGCGGCGTTCGATACCATCGACCATGGTATCCTTCTGGATCGCCTGGGGGAGTTGGGGATAGGGGGCACTGCTTTGCAGTGGTTCCGTTCCTATCTCTCAGGTAGATTCCAGATGGTGGAGCTTGGTGACAGTTGCTCCTCAAAACAGGAGCTGTTATATGGAGTCCCCCAGGGCTCCATTCTGTCACCAATGCTTTTTAACATCTACATGAAACCGCTGGGTGAGGTCATCAGGAGGTTTGGTGCTGAGTGTTATCAGTATGCTGATGACACCCAAATCTCCTTTTCATCTTCATCATCAGGAAATGGCACTCATCCTCTAAATGCCTGCCTACAGGCAGTAATGGGCTGGATGAGGGATAACAAATTGAAGCTGAATCCAAGCAAGACGGAGGTGCTCATTGTGGGGGCTCAGACTCTGGAGGGTGAGTTAGATCTTCCTGTGCTGGATGCGGTTACACTCCCGCAGAAGGAGCAGGTGCGCAGCTTGGGAGTACTCCTGGACCCAGGCCTCACCCTGGTATCTCAGGTGGAGGCCATGGCCAGGAGTGCTTTCTATCAGCTTCGGCTGATTCGACAGCTGCGTCCATTCCTTGAAGAGGATGACTTCAAAACAGTGGTGCATCAGCTGGTAACCTCCCGGCTTGACTATTGCAATGCGCTCTACGTGGGGCTGTCTTTGTACGTAGTCCGGAAACTTCAGAATAATAATAATAATAATAATAATAATAATAATAATAATAATAATAATAATAATTCGGTTTCTATACCGCCCTTCCAAAAATGGCTCAGGGCGGTTTACACAGAGAAATAACAAATAAGATGGCTCCCTGTCCCCAAAGGGCTCACATTCTAAAAAGAAACATAAGACACACACCAGCAACAGTCACTGGAAGTACTGTGCTGGGGGTGGATAGGGCCAGTTACTCTCCCCCTGCTAAATAAAGAGAATCACCACGGTAAAAGGTGCCTCTTTGCCCAGTTAGCAGGGGCAACCAGATTAGTCTCTGGGGCAACTCGGAGAGACCATATGATGCCTGTTTTGAAACAGTTACACTGGCTGCCAATATGTTTCCAGGCAAAATACAAAGTGCTGGTTATTACCTTTAAAGCCCTGAACGGCTTGGGTCCGAGATATCTTAGAGAGTGCCTTCTTTTACATGATCCGCACCGCACGTTAAGGTCATCTGAGGAGGTCTGTCTCCAGTTACCACCGGTTCATTTGGTGGCGACTCAGAGGCGGGCCTTCTCTGTAGCTGCTCCTGGGCTGTGGAATGCACTCCCAGCAGAAACTCGTAATCTTAATTCCTTACTGACCTTCAAGAGAGCCCTTAAAACCCATCTGTTTGGCCTGGCCTTTCAGGGTTTTTAATTGGTTTTAATTGTTTTAATGTTAACCTGATTTTCAGGGTTTTAATTGTTCTGATAGTTTAATTGTTTTTTAAGATGTTTTTAAATTGGTGTTCATATTTGTATTTCTGTTTTAATTGTTTTTAATGATTTCTGTTTTTAATTGCAAACCGCCCTGAGCCATTTCGGAAGGGCGGTATAAAAATCAATCAAATAAATAAATAAATAAATAAATTCAATGGAGACGGTTGCTGCTGATTCACACACAGCAGGGAAACCAGCACAGAGGAGCAGCAGTCACCACACAAGCACCAGCCACTGTAGCTCCAAGGCTTACAATCATGAGCACGGCTTCTATGAATATAGTTCCTGTCTTAACGTGTGGGGTTATGTTACCATTACTGGGAAAACGGACATCTGGCAACTCCCTATTGCCCTGTGATGTTTCTTGGATGGTACTGTGTGCGCCAATCAGGGTCTGCCAGTTCTGGTGGGACTACAGCTCCCCGCACCCCCAATCACAAGGGCCAAGGCCATCGTGAGCAGAGATGATGGGAACTGTAGCCCAACAACATCTGGGGATCCATGGTTGGGAAGCCCTGGTGTAGGTCTCACTCTGACAATCAAAGGTCAGCATCAGTCTTGTGATCTTTACTTGAGGCCTCAGAACCCAAAGAGGTTCCCTTGGCCTTTGAAACCAGAGTGATTAAACCTGGCTGTCAGGACTCTGATCCAGCCATTCCAAAGATCAGGCTTCTCTTCTGCCGTCACTAGACTTGCTTTAGTTTGACCCAACCAAGCTAGGGATGCACCTTGAACACTGAACGCCTTCCAAATTAGCTGAAGATTCATTCATTCATTTGGAGGATGCAACATGTTAATACCTTACCTTCTCACTCCAGACACAGCATTTGGAACACAATTATCTGAAAAAGACATGGAGTTTACAAAAGATAACATGGGGCTAGTTCAGGTGTAATGGGAAACCAGGGTTTCCTGCTATGTGATCAAGCCCAGGAGGCTTTACAGACAGGGCTGTTACCTCGAATGTTTTTCAGAAAAAGAGTGTGTGCGTTCACACACCAGCCAAACTTACCCAGAAGTCCCTTCAAGATCCTTGGACCCACTCCACACACAAATCGGGCTTTGTCTTGCATATTCTAGCTTATTTCAGTGTATTTTCAGGTTTTTAAAGTGCTGGTTTTAAGCTACTTTTTCTGAAAACACTGGAGCAAATAGGGAGAGGCACTGCTGTAGAATCATTAGCATGACAAGAGGGATACTCTCTTTAGAAATGCAGATATAGCTCTTTAGAAAGCTCCCCCCCCATTAGCTAGAAGGAAAACACAGAGGCGTGCCATGTGAACTTGCATCAAAACAAAACTGGAGAGCAGAAGGGAGGGGCTGCTTCCCTCAATGACGTGAGTGTGATTTGAAGCGGCTTCACTCAACATTTACCCCGCAGCATGAAGCCATCTGCAAATAACTCCCTGGAGAGCTAAGGGCTTGTTAGCTCCTTCTTCCTCTTACCTCCTTGCCTTTTTCACAGAGCTGAGATGTCAATATCTTGACTTGTTTAAGCCATGGTTTCATAGTTAACCAGTAACTGTGATTTACTTTTAGGCGCAGGATATGAAAGCAACTCAAACTCTGGTGTTACATCCTGGCTTCTTAACCAGTTAAACCACAGTTCTGTGCAAGCCAATGAGCCATGATTCAAACTAGCCAGGATTTCCAGCCACGCAAGCAGAGGAGATAAGCAGAGGGAGGAAGAGGGAGCCTGCAGTTCTCCAGAGCTCATTCAGGTAGCAGAAATCCATGGTTTCCCATTGTGTCTGACCCAGCCCAAGAAGTAAGCTGAAGCAAGAGAAAAAGCAAAAAGCTCTTTTCCAAATAAAAAATAACACTCCACAATTTAATTAAGTTCCTGCCTTAATTCTTAGTTCCCCAATCCTACATTTAGGCAATCACCAACATATTGTGGTGGAAGACCCCTGTGAAGGGTCAAGACTTCCTTTCCTTTCTTTACTAAAAGAATCCCTTTTTCGTTCCCAAGCAAATCTGGTGAACCTATGAAGCTGCCTTATACTGATTCAGACCACTGGCCCATCTATCCAGGTGGCTGGTGACTACTCGGATTGTTCTCCAAGTTCTCAGGCAGAAGCCTTCAAGTTCTCCAAGACCTCCAAGATCTCTTCAAGTTCTCCAAGATCTCAGGCAGAAGCCTTTCCCCATCCAAGACTCTGTAAAGGAAACTGGGAAGCCCTCCTTACAATTGGTGAGAAGAGCTACCCTCTTTTGTGGGGAGGAAGCCCGAAAGCACTTATCTCCCCACAGACGATCACAGAGAAGTCTCTGGGCGGGTGGATTGCCCGCCCAGACGAACAGCTGCTTCCCTGCGGCACTCCAGCACCTTGCTCAGGCGCTCCAGGGGTCCGGCACAAGGAAGCACTGCCACATGGGGCATTACTGGGAGCACCCTACCCACCCACCCCACCCCCTGCCAAGTGTGTCCACCGCAGCTGCAAGCAGCCGCAGGAGACACACCATCACTTAGCCCGTTTGGGGGGCGTGTTTGTGCCCAAAACCTGAGTTAAGCAGTGGGCTACTTAAGAAGGCTTGCCGCGGCTAGGAGCCACGCGGCTCCTGGCAGTTCTCATACGCAGCAAAAACCAAGCTGGTCTTCCCTAGCCCAGTTTTTGCTGCTTGTGAGAATAGCTTCTGGGTTTATGTAGGACCAAAGGATTTCCTATAAGGGGAAAAAAGGCCTAGCCCAGCCAGTGTTCCCTTTAACAGGGATTCCTAGATGTTGTTGACTATTGCTCCCATTATCCCCAGCTCAAATGGCCTTTGGCTGGGGATTATGGGAGTTGTAGTTAACAACATCTGGAAATCCCTGTTATAGGGAACACTGACCCCAACTGTAAGCATCATAGTACAGAACTAAATACACAAACAAAAGAATTCCAGAAAGGCTAAGGCAGTAAGAAAACAAACACTGATGTAGCACCACAAAGACTAAGATTGACTTCACACAAGACTTCTTCCCCCGCATGGCAATAACCTTAGTACACAGTCTCACCATGAGAGCCAGCATGGTGTAGTAGTTGCAGTGCTGGACTAGGACCAGGAAGACCTGAGTTCAAATCCCCATCCAGCCATGAAGCTCCCTGGGTGATTCTGGGCCAGTCATGTATCTCTCAGCCTAGCCTACCTCACAGGGTTATTGTGAGGATAAATATAACTATGTACACCGCTCTGGGGTCCTTGGAGGAAGAGTGGGATATAAATGTTAATAAAATAAAATAAAAAATATAATATAATATATAATATAATAATATGAAATCAAGCATATTTCTGTTTTGCCACACTTACACATATTTGGAACTCAAATGGCTTCCAAAGATACATAATCATAGCAACAGTGGCCAAGATTACACAGAGCACCACATGTGGAACAAGCATCCTTGTGCTAGTGCAAGAGAATGTTGCAGCTGTGCTAAGAAATGGGATTTGCACAAGAGTGCTACTGAGCAAAGTTCCCATTGATGTAAATGAAGTGTGCTGTAGTTGCACAACACTAGTCTAGAATACAAGCTCCAGATGTAGCATTATTATTATTATTATTATTATTATTATTACATTTATATCCCGCTCTTCCTCCAAGGAGCCCAGAGCGGTGCACTACATACTTGAGTTTCTCTTTCACAACAACCCTGTGAAGTAGGTTAGGCTGAGAGAGAAGTGACTGGCCCAGAGTCACCCAGCTAGTTTCATGGCTGAATGGGGATTTGAACTCGGGTCTCCCCAGTCCTAGTCCAGCACTCTAACCACTACACCATGCTAGCTCTAGTGCAACAGCTTTCCACTAGCATAACTTTCCTGCATGTGGTATTCTGTGCAACATGTCAGCCACTGACACTTATGTGACTCATGTCCAATGGAGTATATCAGTACATATACCCTTTTTTCCTATAGCAAGGTTATCTATGTGTAAAACATACAAACAAACAAATAAACAAACAAACAAAAAACCTAAAGTATGAAGTCGCCCTAATTGGTCTGAGCATGAGTTTTTGTAGGGGGTGGAGGGCCTTTGACCGCCAATTACCATCCATGCCCTGAAGCGTGATGATTTATCCTCCCGCTCACGATTTGTCAGCATGAATTATTCCATCCCTGGAGACTGCTTCTATCTCTCACATGCACACTGCTGATTCCTCTTGGAATCAGGACATAGACCCTGTGAAAGCAGGTTCCTTTGGGAAATTAAATGGAGTGAAGGTCATCTCTTTGGCCAGCTGATTAGATCTTTTGCCAACGTGAGCATCATCTGGTACCTTCTTGAATGGTCCTTGGTGGCTCCCAAGATCATCAAGGAATGCACTACAAAGACTTGTTTTAGAGTACACCATCTCTTGAAAAATTCTAATTAGAGGTCAGTTTCCTCTTGAGCTTAGACTGCTCCTCTGTAATAAGAGACTCATCCAGTCTGCCCATATAACTCAATAACATTTTGATACGGCGGCAGTCCTGCCATCATTCCAATATTTATTCACACTAATACCAAGAAGTAGGGGGTGGGGGAGGGAGAGAGAATGAGCAAATATTCACCAAGCAGCCCCATCAAGGATGGATACCTGTTGTGCCCCACATGTCTGCTATTCCAGTTTTTGTTTCAAACAGGTAGAAATGTCTTGTAGAGAGGAGGTTTTTTTTAGCTCACAGATTTTACAGAGAGGCTATGGCTGATGCCGGCCGCAGATCAAGAATTTCTAAAAGGTAGGCAATACCTGGATGTTGTTCCTGACTCAAGATTCCAGCCAGGCCTTCAGGATCTTACTTGCAATGACCGAAGTACTGGGAAGCAAAGTCACACAAGTGTGACATCCTAGGAAATATGGATAATGGGCATTGACCTGGTTGATTCTAGTAGAGTCTTTATATATTAATAGTCAAGCTGATCCTGTTCTGGTATGCTGGGGTTAAAGAGCTGCTTATTCTCAAGACTAAACTAAAAAATTATCCAGGTCCCACAGTTTTTAGAGCTTTTTCTTTTCAAAATCATTTGCAGATTTTCACTAGTCTGCTTAACGAGTGTACTTCATTTTTCAGAGCACCAGTCTGGCTGTATACCTTTGAACAAACTGGAATTAAAAAAAAAGCTTTGTAGATTGTATGGGGGACTTGCGAGTCAGCAGTCTGCTCACCGTAGCAGAGGCACATGACACAAAGTCATTTGTGATCACAGCCTAGGCACCACTTAGATTTTTGGTCTGAGAAGGACATGCTAAAACAAGGTCAAGCAAAGCTAAGTCTCTGCTACTGGATTGCCCGATGCCCAATGATTTTTGGACTTAGAAGCCAAGAGATGCTGCTGAAACTTTTGGTATCACGTGAGATACCACTGAGTAGCCTTTTCTTCCTGTGGATGCATGCATGTGAATGGCATTAGATCTTTTCAAAAGAGTCATTTCAAAGAGCATGCATGCCTTACTTCTGTACTATTCACACATGTTTTAAGAGCCCAACAGTGTGGCCTTTTTTTCCTAAGGAGGACAGAATGCAGTGGAGCCAGGTGATGATTTATTTACTAGCTGATCCAGCGCAGCGCATCTGTGCCCCTAGTTCTCTCTGTCTCTCCTCCCCATCTTCATTCCCCCCTCCCTTCAGCTCCAGTCCATTCTCCTCCCCCCCCCCAGTCCATTTTCCCAGCGGCACTTTCCCTTCCTGCCCGCCAGCAGCGATTTCCCTCACTGGCCGGTACTCAGCCTCCCACCCACCCACTGGCCACCGCTGCTGCCGCCGCCACCATTTTCTCACCCCATCCCCATTGCTATCCAGGCAGCTGCTCGCAAACTCTCGCAAGAGCTGCCACACATGGGATTAGCGACGGGTAAGTAGCACAACGGGGAAATGCTTGTCTAACAGGCAGAAGATTGCCGGTTCAAATCGGGCAGCAGCAATATAGGAAGATGCTGAAAGGCACCATCTCACACTGTGCGGGAGGAGGCAATGGTAACCCCTCCTGTATTCTACTAAAGAAAACCACAGGGCTCTGTGGGCTCCAGGAGTCGAAATCGACTTGACGGCACACTTTACTTACTATGCCTTGGAGAAATATATATAAAGAAGATTACGATTATATCCCACATTTCCTCCATCACACAACTCAAGATGGTATTCCTGAGGTTCCGAAGCTGTTCATCCATCCAGATACTGACCAACCTTCAGCAAAGTGGTTGCATCATACACCCTCAGATCATGCCCTAGGACCTGTGGGATCCCAGATTTCTCCTTGGCTCTGTTCTTCCAGAGCAAAGAGTAAGGGAAGAATGGGCCCTGCTATGTAATTAATGTTCACATGAACAAGAAGTACAACAAAGGGGGTCCCCCTTTTGAAAGGGGAGCCCATACTCCTGTTCCTTCCTCATTTTAATTATCTCAGTTGTGGTAAAAATGGATGTTAGACTTCCAGCTGTTAACATCATTTTAATGGTTCTTGTGAATAAGCACCTTGGACATCAGCAGAACACACTGGACTGGTGGATTTGAGATGAAATTAGCCTCTTGCTGGCACTAAATCCCAGCTGAGGGCAATGGCCAAGAATGGGAGTGCAACTGTGCTCTTTGGTCTTGTTCACATCTCATTTTGATGGCATTTTGATTGCACAATGTATGCCAAGCCGCAAACACAGGTTTGGCATATACTGTGCAAATACAGCTATCAAAATGTTCTGATTCTGATTCAAGAATAAATAACAGCTTCATTATGGTAGCCCAGGAACAAACTACGCATGCAAGGGGCATAAAAATAAAAAGATAGATGAGTGGGAAAGATGTAATCCCAGAAAGCAGGATGTGTGGCCAAGCTCCAGAGAAGGATTGCCAACTCATAAGTGAATGTATTAATCTGGTCAGAAATAAGAGTAAAGGTCAGCATTTTAATGCTGTCAGCATTGTACACTGGGAAATTTTGAATCGGTGAGAATTACAAAGTAGATACTACATGCATCTCTACAGGACAGGAGAAGGATCAAGGAAGAAAATAAGAACGAATGTATGGGCTTCTCCAGTTGTTGCTGTTTGTCTATATGGTCTAAAGAAGCTAGTTGCAATAAAAGAAGAGCCATTCACGAGAAGTCCATTTCATCTGATGGCAAAGAATGCAAGATACCAAGTATGAACAGTCAACAACTGAAAAACAATCAGCTTGCCAAAAAAAGACTATAGTACATACACACATGAACACACAGATACTAGGATTATACAATGGAGGATCAACACAACCATGTGAAGCAGACATTGATTCAGGCGCACCCATGATGACACATTTTCCCGGCCTCCGGATTGACACACAGCTTGCGGCAGGGCCAAAGGTGACATGAGCAGCACAGCTATGATTGCCGCTAGATTGTCTGTGTGGAAGGCAGGTGCTCTCCTGCCTTTCCCCGGCCCAGGAGAAGGTCATGTGAACCTCAATAGTTTTTATGGTTCCGAAACACTACTTGCTCTGCTTCCATCTTTATGGACTTGACACATACGCAGCCATAATGTACAATTGGCACCTGCAAGGTAGAAAAGCTGAAGTCCAAAATGGGCAAGTGTGGAAAAAGAGGATAGCAGAACACTGTACATTGTGCACCAAGATGGCAGGGAGTCAGAACAGGAAAGCTCCTGCTGGGAATATCTCTATACAATAACCAGAAAGGTTCTTGCGTGAGTTTGGCCAATCCCGAGGGTCAAGCCGCATTTGCTAACTTAGTGGGTAGGGCTTATTTTGTGGATGTTTAACAAACTTCTTCCAGGCTTGTTTATTTATTTATTTTTATTTAACACACTTCTATACCGCCCAAAACTCGCGTCTCTGGATGGTTTACAACAAAGGTTGTAATTCTGTTACATATTATGTGTAGGCACATCACAACGTGGCTCCCAATTTGGTCCCTAGGGCTCAAGGGATCACAGTTTGTGTTTAATCGAATGGAATTATTGATCCTGCTAGATAGCAACTTTCTGTCCATCTCCCAAAGGGGACACTTACTTCAGCTTATATGCTTATATGAACGCTGGAACAAACAGGCATTCTTAATCTGAGATGCCCTTGAAGGAAGAGTGGGATACTAATAAGAATGATTACAGGCTATGGGCTTCTTCCCATAAATGAAGGTTATAGGGGCGCTTTCTTGCTGGCAGCAACAGCTTAGGGGATAGATGCTGGGCAGAAACATGTTTAATTTAATTTATTCTCATATATATCTGATTCTGTTTTCTTTTCCTTAAACGAATACTGTCCTTGTTCAAGATTATTCTTGAATTTTACCTTTGGCTAATCAGAAGCTCTTATCTAAACCAACATAAGATGGACAACTTCGCTCAATGTCCTAAAGAAACATAAAGGTCGTTCATACAACTGCTAAATAAGATGGAGGTACTGACCGGGATGGGAGTGGGGGTGGGGTGGGGTGGGGTGGGGTGGGGGCAGGACCCGAGAGATGGTTTAGAGCTGCCTGTTCTGGATGGGGTTACACTGCCCCTGAAAGATCAGGTACATAGCTTGGGAGTGCTCCTGGACCCAAAGCTCTCCCTGCTTTCTCAGGTGGAGGCGGTGGTCAGGAGTGCTTTTTATCAGCTTTGGTTGGTACATAAGCTATGTCCATTTGTAGAGGTAAATGACCTTAAAACAATGGTACATATGCTGGTAACCTCCAGGTTTGACTACTGTAATGCGCTCTATGTGGGGCTGCCTTTGTACATAGTCCGGAAACTACAATTGGTACAGAATGCAGCAGCCAAATTGGTCTCTGGAACAACACGAAGGGACCACATAACTCCGGTTCTAAAAGAACTGCACTGACTGCCAATATGTTTCTGGGTGAAATACAAAGTGCTGATTATTACCTATAAAGCCCTTAATGGCTTGGGTCCAGGCTATTTGAGAGAGCACCTCCTTTGTCATAATCCCTGCCGCCTGCTACAATCTTCAGGAGAGGTCCGGTTATGGTTGCCACTGGCTTGTTTGGTGGCGACCCAGGACCAGGCTTTTTCTGTGGCTGCCCCGGGGCTTTGGAATAAGCTTCCTGATGAAATAAGAGCATCTCCTTCTCTGTTTGTTCTCAGGAAGAACCTCAAGACCCTCCTGTTCTCTCAGGCTTTTAATGAGAATTAATTTTAATAATTTTAAAAACTTGCTTTAATAATTTTACTCTGTTGTTTTTATTGTCATGTATTTTAATGTGTGACTTAATTATTTTAAATTTTGTGCACTGCCTAGAAATATACATGTCAGGTGGGATAAAAATATGATTGATAGATAGATAGATAGATAGATAGATAGATAGATAGATAGACAGACAGACAGATAGAAAGAACAAAGGCAGGGGCTTGGAAGGGCAGGATTGTACCTACCCTTTCCCCACACAGGCAGGCCTCCCTCTGGGCTTCACCATGCCATGTGTCCACATGATCACGTATGCCGCCTGCAGTGCAGCAATCTGGAGCTTGGGGGAGGGCTGCCAGGAATCCCACAATGCACCGTGTGAGCAGCACGATGCATTGGGAGAATGTCTGCTGCCAGGATGCTCCTTGCCCCTGGCTCTATAGTTTCTGGCTGCCAGCAGCCCAAAGGGAGCTGCCAGCAGCCTGCTCTCCCACATGACTGGGTGGTGAGGTTGGAGGCTGCGCGCGTGCCCTCTGACCTCTTTTTTTACCCTGGGCACAAAACCCAAGCAGAGGAATGTCAGGATCAGGACTGATCCCATTGGTTCTCACAACCTGCCCAACCCAGGCAGGGCAGTTCTAGCCTGGGTAGGGCTGGCCGTGTGAACGACCTTATATAGTCTTGACGAAAGTGGACGTTGTCACTGAAGAGCCACAACATCTTAAAGAAGAAGAGAGGTATCGCAGACTTCCTCTCAGTTGTAGATGCCATGTCTGTCTTAATTAGCCGTCCTCATTTGCCTGAAGTTAAATTTGTGGTTCGGGGGGAACAGCTATTCTGAGGGACATGACAGTGTAAATGCTGATTAGCCGATTAGTGTGTAAAAATCATCCAAGGACTGAATCAGAGGACAAGAACAGCTCATTCATTCATTCATTCATTCGATTTCTATCCCGCCCTTCCAAAAATGGCTCAGGGCAGTTTACACAGAGAAATAATAAATAAATAAGATGGCTCCCTGTCCCCAAAGGGCTCACAATCTAAAAAGAAACACAAGATAGACACAAGCAACAGTCACTGGAGGTACTGTGCTGAGGGTGGATAGGGATAGGTGGACAATGAGGTGCACTGAAGTGGCTGCCTCAGGCAGCAAATTGGTAGAGGCAGCAGAGGATTATCTGCTGCTGGCTGGCCCACCACCTCCAGCCACCTGCCTCACCAACTGCTTCAGAAGTGGGTGGGTAGCTACTGCTAACATCCTCCACATTGGCAGCAGTAGAGTAGAGGCCCTACCACCACTGCACCACTCCTCCTCCTCCTCCTCCCCCTCCTCCCCCTCCTCCTCCTCACACACTATGTTGAACATACATCAGCACACTTTCTATCTGTACCATCCATTTAAAGGGCCTGTACACAGGTCTACTCTTTAAATGAACCCAGGTACATTCACACACAAACATATACAAAATAATGTCTAGGGCTAGACATTAGACATTAGAGGGCTAGAGAGGGGGCTACTACTAAGCCAGAGCCTTGTCACTGGTCACACTGGGGAACATGCAAAGAAACACCTGCTATCACTTGCCCGCAGATCAGGCTCCCCAAGAAAGCAGGGCTGATCCCTGTCTGTGTTCCTGCAGCAGAAAAAGGTAAGCTTCTCAGTCCGTATGGGGTGCCCTCTATTCTGTTTTGCAAGGCAACTGGCATTTCCAGCTCTCTCAAGCTACTGTGGACGAGGCAATAGAATAGAGTCCAGTGTTGTGATCTAGGAAGCTGGAGAGACCTCTGGATCTGGGTGACGCATGTGGCTGCCTTTGCAGTGTTTAGAAACTGCAATTGATACAAAATACAGCTGTTAGACTCTTAATGGGAACTCATCATAAGGAGCATTTAACTCTTATACTCTTTCACTGGCTCCCAGAGGCACTGCCAGGTACTTAAAAGATCTGGGGCCCAGGCCCAAAGGACCCCCTCCCCCTGCAATTTTGATAATTAAACCTTTTCATACTCCCTAAAGGAATCCAAGATTCTTTTCCATTTTTTTGACGCCATGAATCACCTGTGTTATATCTTGTGGGTTTTGGCCAGGGCTGCTGCTAGAGTCTTATTGGGATTGGGCCCCTAGACCACAGTGCTTGCTTTATTTTCAAATTCCCCATCCCTTTGCTATCACATCTTGCAGTGGCCTTACCAATGCATGAAATTTGGGGGCTGGGGAAGCAGTTTTGACCCTGCACAGTTACTTTAATAAGAGAGTACCCACCTCCTTCTCCTGGGCTGCTGCTACCACCTCCTCCACTAAGCTCCACAGTTGGGCTGCTGCCAGGCATGAGGCTGAGGGCCCTCTGTGCTAATGGAAAGGGAAGGGACAGAGAGTGAAAGAGGAAATGGGGAGCAAGCCCTCAAGTGGGGAGGTAAAGCAGAGAAGGCAGTGACGAGGAGCTCCTGCTAGGATGGAACCTGGAGCAAGCCACCTCACCAAAGTCTCCTGCTTTGTCCAAAGGTGTGTGGGGCGTGAGAGCAGGCAGCCAGCCAAACATTTGGGGCACGGGCCCCTTCTGCCCAGCGCTAGCTCCCAATTCAGGTGCTTTTAACCTTTAAAGGCCTAAACAGCCTAGGATGTCCCATATGAGCCTGCCTAGTCTTCTAATCAGGCCCTGCGGCATTCCCTCACCATCTGGGAGATGGGTGAGTAGGTGGGGGACGCATGGTCTTTTTGGTCACTGCGTCCAGGCTCTGGAATTTGGTTTGCCACCCCCTCTGCTCCTCATCTTCTGGGGACCGTGTGAAGCTCTTCTTCCAGAGGCATTTGGGGTGGCATGATTAACCTGAAGCTGTTAGATCTGGGTGGAAGTTAACCCTTTGTAAGCCGTGACCTCCTAGTTCGAGGGAGAGTGCCTTCTTTCATCATACAGCTGAGACTTCATTACGCTTGCCCAGGAGAAACAAGCAATCTTGCCCACATGCCTGTGAGCAGAGTGACTCATGGTTCCCGAGAGATACTTGAAGGGCCCCTCCTGACAGACCCTTGCTTTGGGAAAGTCATGCATGCTGAGATCCAGAAAGGAAAACGGAGGACTTAATTGCAAACTGTGGGCCAGGTTTGGAGTTGCCATTATCTCAGACTCTCTACAAACTCAGGCTGTGGTATCACTGCAACAGTGACTCACACAGGGATGGCTTCCCCTCCTAGCTAGGAGCTTTGTAGCTCTGCATTGCTACACAAGAATTAGAAAATGGTTTTCTGTGTTCCTTTTAATCCACAGCTTCATAATGCTTGTTGTCGTCGCTTTGCCCCTTGAGTTTTTCTTTCCCATTTCCATTGTGCTTCTTTTTAATGAGATTTTAGGTAGTAAATAAAGGACAAAGGAGAGGGGTGGTCTCAAATCAATTAACCTCAGACTTAAAATGGCTCTAGCAGGTCAGGGTTTAGGAGTGTCGGTAAAGCTGCACTGGAGCGAAGAGCTAAGATGGCAGAAACGCTGCGGGTAGAGAGACTGAAGGACACGGGCAGGATGTGACTAGGTGGGAGGCCAGGTCGGCTCTTGCGTGGGCCTCAGAGAAAAGTGAGAGGAAGCCCCGGACAACACTGGGCCGGGAGGGGTAGGTGAAGCCTGAGAGTGAGGCTGAAGCCTCTTGCTCTATGTCACACCTCCTCATAAGTCTTTTTCATAGACTCTGTCACTCTCCGCACATGACTTTCCACTCTAATCCTTACATTTAAAGCTCTCCAAAGCCCTCTCCAGGTGTTATGGGACAACGTACACTTTACACGGTTATAACGCCAATAGGAGTGTGCTGGCAAATCCCGCCCCGCCCCGCCCCCCACACCAACTCACTCCGCAGCTTCAGCCCCCTGACTCTCCGCCCCAACCACAGACAGGAGATCTCCCTGTGAACAGCATCTGTAGGAACATAGGAAGCTGCCATATACTGAGTCAGACCATTGGTCCACCTAGCTCAGTGTTGTCTTCACAGACTGGCAGCAGCTTCTCCAAGGGTGCAGGCAAGAGTCTCTCTCAGCCCTATCTTGGAGATGCCGGGGAGGCACTGTACTTGTGGACAGCCGGAGGGGACTACAGAGCACATCAGCTTGCTGACACATTCCTTTTGGTGATGTAACTGTATATAGTATACCCAGTTACACAGCGCCTGAAATGAAGAGGGCTCGCCTCTCCTCCCTATATCTCCTCTCCCCTAAGTCATATTCATTCTGTATAAACCCAGATGTTCCCGGCCTCCTTTATCTCCTTCTCCCACTCTCAGCTCCATAAGGATATAAAGTTGCCTTGCTGGATCTGATCAAGGAACCCAGGAAGCTGCTATATACCGAGTCAGGCCACTGGTCCATCCTGCTCAGTATTGTCTACACAGACTGGCAGCCGCTCCTTCACGATTGCAGGCAGGAGCCATGTCTTCGAGATGCTGCCATGGAGGGACCTTGGAACCTTCTGCATGCAAGCATGCAGGTGCTCTTCCCAGAGTGGCTCCATCTCCTAAGGGGAATATCTTCCAGCGCTAACACATGTAGTCTCCCATTCAAATGCAAAAGCAGGTGGACCCTGCTTGGCAGAAGGGACAATGCATGGTCACTACCACAAGACCAGCTCTCCTCCCATCTAGCTGGGCATTTTGTTCCCAACAGCAGTCAGCCATATGCCTTTGACGGCTCATAAGCATACCATGAAGATGATGGCTCTCCTGTTATGCAAGGCGGTTTGTTCCCAGCATCTGGTGCTCAAACCTAAACTCCTTGAAACAGGGAAGCTCAATTTAAATATCAGAGCTCCCATATTCCCAACCTTGGACCTCTAGATGTTGTTGGACTACATCTCTCATCATCCTCTTTGGTCACTCTGTGACTGGGGATGATGGGAGTTCTCGTCCATCAACATCTAGGGACCAATCTTGGGAACCCCTAGCACAGTTAATAGCTGTTGATTGACCAATCCACCATTAATTTGTCTAATTGTTTCTATATAAAACATTTAAGCTAGTGGCCACCATACATCTTGTGGTTGTGAATACTGTAAGCTAGTCTTACACTATGTGAAGACTGAAGAAGTGTTTGCTTTTGTCTGTCCTCACATCATGAGATGCCTACCACCTCCTCCTTCCTTTCTATACTCATAACTGTATAAACCCTCCAAGACCCACTGCTCCAGCAATGCCTTCCGCTGAACTCATCTTACTTGCATCTGCAGTGACTCCCTTCACCACCATCCCCTCTCCACGACCTATTTGTCAAATGAGAACGGGCTTTCTTGGTTGCTGCCCCGAGACTGTGGAATGCGCTCCCTACTGAGATACGATCCTCCCCATCTCTGACAATTTTTAAAAACCATTTCAAAACCTACCTCTTCACCCAAACTTTTTCAGTTCTTTAAAATTTTAAGGTTTTAATCTGCAGCTGATTTTTTAAACTGTTAAATTGTTTAAAGTTTTTGTATATGTTTTAACTTGTTTTATGCTATTGTTAACCACCCAGAAGGTTTGGGGTGGTGTACAAATTTGAATAATAAATGAACAAACAAACAAACAAACAAACAAACAAATAAATAAATATCCCCTTGCCTCTCTTGTTTATTTAAAAGATTTATATCGATCTTCATAAATGGATTCATGGCAGCTTACAACAAAAATCATGAAAAATACAGTAAACACAACCGCTAAAATCATAGAAGTGCAGGATACAGCAATTATTAAAACAGGGCAGTCACAGAGAATGTATAGAGTTAGGGGAAGACCTATTGGAATAAAAAAGTCTTAGCCTTCATTTAAAATTTCATTTCTTCAATCCCATCCTGTCTTGCAAAGATTAAAAACCCTCTGATCAACAACTATGGCTGTTTACATCCTTAGCTCTTGGAGGTACTTAATAAAATGTTGTTACAAGTAACAGCAGTAGAATATTTGATCATGTAGGTCAGGATTAAAGGAGACACATGAGAAGCCCAGGACTGCTTTCGCCAGGTCTGTTTCCCTGTGCATGTCAGATTTACAGCCTCTCCATTTTCTGCGGTGCTCATGAAGGCTGATTTTATATTTGCTGGAATCTCTGCCTGAAGGAGCGTTTCTCACTAATGGGCCGAAATGGAGCTGGGACATGACTGACGCTAATTTCCTTGTCGGCTCGGTGGTACCATTGTTGTGGGTGATGTGGTGCTACTGCAGATTAGTTCTTGAGCCAAGAAAAGGCATTTGCTTGCAGCTCATTTGCATGGAGGTACCGGAATCACAAATCCATGGAAGACCTACAGCTCCCTGAAAACTGGAGCAGAGTGATCTGACATTGTTTGGGGAAGGCATGGAGGGCGGGGAAAGAGGGGCAGAAACACACCCAGGAGCTCCTTCCCCTTACTTTGTGAGGGCCAGGCAGGAAACAGCAGCATGATGCATTCTGACCAGTACTAGAGTCATCTAAGATACTATCGTACCTACCTTAGCTCCTTTGGTTCTTCTAATAGCCTGGCTGCAGAGGTCGCCCCAACTACACTCCTCCTTATTGTATGTCCCAGCCCAGACCTTTCGACATTATTATCTTATTGGAAAGCTTCTGAGTGCAAGTCTAGGATGCTCTATTTTTTGCTCTATTTTTTGTTCCAGGAGGGGGCTGAAATCTAGTCCAGGAGCTCTAGAATCCCAGCAGTGGACTGTACTCCTGGCAGGACAAGGGGGCAGGCAGAGTCCATCAACCTCAGAGAAATGTGAAGCACGAGAAGTATTTTGCCGTGTGGCTGCTAAGAGAACAATGCACCCCCACATTTAGAAGCTCCTGTCTGAAACTCCTGTTTAATTGGAAGAGATTTTTTGGGGGGGAAGGGGGTGGGCTCCTGTGGCAAGATACTGGATCTCCGTCCAGAAGACAGCAGGGCAGGTACAGGAGGAGGAAAGGTTATCACAAAGGGTCCTAAAGAAGATGGCATAGAGGGAGAAAGAAGAATTACTGAGGGATTCATCAAACCTAAAGCTTACATCATTCAAAACAATCTTCATGGAGGAGTTAAAATATTATAGCTCAGAGAATCATAAATCTGGAAAGAACAAAAAGCACAGCCCCACCCACTGACATGCTCATCCATGCACCAGGCCCTCACATATCGGCCTATCACAAGCAGAGCAGGAGGACTGAAGGCTGGTACATGCAGAAAACTGGTCCATGGGACTCGGTCAAGTGAGCCAAGAGACATGTTGCAAGGAGCAGCATGCACCTCTTTGGGGCCAACTGTGCCTAGGAGAAAATCTGTGCCCAATCTGAGCAAACTCCTTCGGCTGAACGCACCCAAATAAAACTCTGGAGAGCACAACTACACACACACACACACACACACACACACACAATGACTGGCTCTTATTGTGACAGCATGAAGAGAATCCCAAGATTTTAGGGAGGGAGCGGGGGGAGTCACAGGCCATGGCTGAAGCACCAAACAAACAACAAAACTGCAGCGTAGCAGTTTTTGCAAATAATTACCCCCCAAAGTGACCTTTGTATACTCCCTAGTCATTCTTCTCCCTAAGCCAACAGGGCCAGCTCTTCTAATCGCCCCTCATAGAAGAGAAATGATCAACTCCTCCCAAAAATGCAGTTGCTCGTTCCCTATTTGGATCTCACCAACGCCTTGTGAAGGGCAGCAGCTCCCTTATGCCTATTGGAAATAAGGCCCAAATATAGCCAAGAGCTGCACGTGCCCTCTTTGCAGCTGCATCATGCCTGCGGCTCCGTTTTCCAACATAGGGCTTAATCAAGATGCCTTCCCCCTGTCCCCATTACAAGAGGATATTTTTAACTACAGAGCTTATTCCACAACTTGAGAATCAACATCCATTACAATGGAGCTGCCACCCCTGATGAGCCCCTGCTTTTCTTTTGGCATTAGCCAAGCTGTAACTTTGCTCATCTGGCACTCATCAAGATGGCTGGCAGTCATAGCTATGCAGTTTCCGCGGTGCTCTCAACACAGCTGTGTCCAACAGCCGCTGGACAGTGTCAGCATCCCCAGATGCAAGTCTGCCTCTGCATCATAAAATGAAGGTTTGTGAGATATGGGACTCTTAAGATCAGAGAAGGCATGTGCTGGCAAAGAGAGGCACGTGAACAAACAGCTCCTTTGTACAGGTAAAAGCCATTCACACATCAGGTTTTGAGTGAGTACCAAAAACGTGTTTAAGTATAATCTATATATATATTTCTCCTGGGTGTGCCAGGGAAAATGCGTCCCAGCAGCCCAGCTGATTGGCTGGGCTGCAGAGGCACCTGATTGGCTGGCCCACCCAGGAGGAGGAGAATTGGCCGCTGCGAGCCATAGCCGCTGGCGGGCCCGGCCTGGCGACGGGTTGTGGGTGTGGGCCCAGCCGCGGCGAAGCGGTGGCAGGCCCAGCTGAGGGCGAAGGTGGTGAGGCGGCTGGCCGGCCGGGCAGCGGGCGGCAGGCCCCGATACCGGGGCAAAAGGTGGGGGTGGGGGGAGAGGTGCCTGGCCTGCCACTGGCCGCAAAGCCTGGCAAGTGGCGGCAGCGGGCACGGCAGGCCGCGTAGGTGGCACTTGGTGTTGCAGGCCCGCCAGCGGGACAGGCTGCGTGGGCGGCACTTGTTGTGGCGGGCCCACTGGCGGGACAGGCCCCAGAGGTGGCTCTCGGCCAGGCGCTCCGGCCAGGCCAGGAGGAGCCCTTGGGAAACTGGGGTGGGAGGGAACTGGGCGGCAGGACTTTCCTGTTCTCCACCCGGGAGGAGGAGCGGTGGCGGCGGCCGGGTAAGTAGAACTTTTAAAAATGCAGGGGGAGGGGGGAGTGCAAGGGGGAGGGGGAGGGCTGGGCAAGGGGGAGGGGTGGGCAAGGGGGATGGGGGATGGGGAGGGGTGGGCGAGGGGGGAGGGGTGGGCAAAGGGGAAGGGAGGGGGAGGGCAGGGGGAGGCGGGAGGGGAGGGCAAGAAGGTGGGGGCAGGGGGAGGGGAGGGCAAGAGAGAGTGGGGCAGGGGGGAGGGGGAGGGCAAGAGGGATTGGGGCAGGGGGAGGGAAGGAGAGAGGAGCAGGGGGAGGGGAAGGAGGGCAGGAGAAACTGGGGCAGGAGGGTGAGAGGGAGGGGAGGGTGAGAGAGAGGGGGAGGGGGAGGGAGGGAGGGCAAGAGAGAGTGGAGTGGGAGGGAGGGGAAGAGAGGCAAGAGTGTGGGGCAGAAGGGAGGGAGGGAGAGTGCAGCAGGAGAGAGAAGGGAACAGCCAGCCCCAAAGAGCGCACAGATGTTCTGTGCGGGTTGGCTAGTTATACTTAATTCTCTTAGCCAGCCACCAGGCATGCGTGGGGATGTGGCAAGGCTATGCGTGCCGGCGAAGGAGGCACCTGATTGGCTGAGCGTCGTTTGGCCGCTGTTCACCAGACCAAAAGCTAATGGCAGCAAGGAGAGGCAGGCGAGGCCAAGGCGGTGGGCCTGGCCGCGTTGAGGAGGTGGTGGCGGCAGGCCCGACCACAGTGAGGAGGCAGCAAAAGCTGGTAATGGCTGCTGTGAGGAGGCAGCGGCGGCGGCAGGCATAGCCTGGCCATGGAGCGGAGGAGGCAGAGGCAGCGGCGGGCCCAGCCGCAGCAAGGCAGTGGCGGGCAGCTGCAGTGAGGAGGCAGGCATCAGGAGACGGCGGCAGAAACCGTGGGTGGGGGGGAAGCGGCCTGGGGGGAGTGGGGAGAAGCAGGCGTGCGTGCGTTGGGAACTAGAGACTGGGGCAGAAGCTGGGGGAGGGTTTGGGGGGGAGGGAAGTGGAGCTGAATGGGCAGTGCCCATTGGAGACTGGGGTGGAAGGGAAACGGGCGGCAGGGTTTCCTTATTTGCTGCCCAGGAGGAGGGACGGCGGTGGCGGGGCCCTTTTTGGCTGCCCACTTGGAGATGTTCTGTGCAGGTGGTGGTGGGGAGGGAGGGGAGGAACAGAAGGAGGGGCAGGAGAGACCGACGTAGGAGGGAGGGGGAGGGGGGAACAGCTGACCCCAAAGAGCATACAGATGCTTTTTGCGGGGTCGGCTAGTATTATTTAAAATTTGAAAAATGTGACTATGGCAAACTCAAGAATTGCACAGATACACTCGTTCGGGAGCCAGGATTAACTGCAACTCCCTGTTGAGCATATATTCTGGAAATGCATAATGTGTGGAACGGCCCTCAAAATGGGTCAGGAGCAACTTAGGCTGTATTCAGAGGATTCGGAGGATTATAGGTTCTGTGCCAACTTGTTCCCTAGTCCTGCTACCTCCTTCTCATGTGCATTTGGGCTTGATTCCTTACTTCCTATTTGAATCAAACCATAGTTTGCTGTGATGTCCAAACCAGCAAACTGTGGTTTGACCAATCCTTCCAAACCAGGATTGCAAACCACGATTTGATCTCAGTCTCCAGGGACCACTCAATTCACCACTTTGCTGGTGCTTGCAAACTACCATTTGAAACAAGCATTAAGAAAAAAGCTCCTGAGGCACACAAAACTAATACGTCAGAAACAATGCTTGAGCCTAGCTTTATTGTAAGAACATAAGAACAGCCCTGCTGGATTAGGCAGCATCTAGTCCAGCATCCTGTTTCACACAGTGGCCCACCAATATCTCTGTGGAGCCCACAGGCAAGAGGTATGTGCATGCCCTCTCTCCTGCTTTTGCTACCCTGCAACTGGTATTCAGAGGCATGATGCCTCTGAGGCTGGAGGTGGCCCACAGCCATCAGACTAGTAGACATTGATAGACCTGTTCTCCGTGAATCTGTCTAAGCCCCTTTTAAAGCCATCCAAGCTGATGGCCATCACCACATCCCATGGCAAGGAATTCCACAGTTTAACTGTGTGCTGTGTGAAAAAGTACTTCCTCTTGTTGGTCCTAAATTTCCCAACCTTCAGTTTAATGGGGTGACCCCTGGTTCTAGTGTTGTGAGAGAGGGAGAAAAAATTATCTTTGTCCACCCTCTCCACTGCATGCATAATTTTATACACCTCAATCATGTCTCCCCTTAGTCGCCTCTTTTCCAAGGTAAAGAACCCCAGATGCTGTAGCCTAGCCTCATAAGGAAGATGTTCCAAGCCCCTGGTCATTTTGGTTGCCCTCTTTTGCACCTTTTCCAGTTCTACAATATCCTTCTTAAGATACAGTGACCAGAGCTGTATGCAGTACTCCAGATGTGGCCGCACTATAGATTTGTATAAGAGCATTATAACACTAGCATTTTTATTTTCAATCCCCTTCCTAATGATTCCTAGAATGGAATTAGCTTTTTTCACAGCTGCCGTGCACTGAGACATCACTTTCAATGAGCGGTCCACCATGATCCCAAGATCTTTCTCCTGGTCAGTCACCGACAGCTCAGATCCCAACAGCGTTTATGTGAGGTTGGTGTTTTTTGCCCCAATGTGCATCACTTTACACTTAATTTGCTCACACTGAACCGCATTTGCCATTTTCTCGCCCAGTCCCCCAGTTTGGAGAGATCTTTTTGGAGCTCCTCACAATCCATTGTGGATTTCACTACCCTAAATAGTTTAGTGTCATCTGCAAATTGGGCCCCAAAAGCTAGCATGTTATTCCTAACATGCTAGCTTTTACAGCGCAAGGAGTTTTCTTTTTACTAGCTGACCGGGTGCATAGCGTCTGCGCCCCTAGTTTGACTCTTCCCCTCACCCTTCAGCCCCTTCTCCTTGTCTTCCGGCCCGCTTCTCTCACCCACGCTCACAGTTTCTCCTGCCGCCGCCTCCTCTTCCTAGCAGCCCAGCCACCCACCGTGGCTGGGCCTGCTGCTGCCGCCGCTATTTCCCCCGGCAGTGAGAGTGCCACCGCGGCCGGGCCGAGAGTGCCCCCACCGCCGCGGCCGGGCCCGCCACCTTGCCTTCGCCGCGGCCAGGCCCGCCGCCTTGCCTTCGCCGCAGCCACCCGGCCAGGCAATTCTCCTGGGTGCCCCAGGACCAATCAAGCACCCCCGCAACCCAGCCAATCAGCTGGGCTGCCGGGACGCACGTTCGAAAGGCACACCCAGGAGAATTAAATATATAGATATACAGCTGAATAACTGTGGTACAGTCCAGGAAGAAATACATTCCCTTGAGTGCCTGTCTCGCTTCTTAGGAAAGGCTACACAAGGGAAGCCACTAGTAGAGACTGAAATTCAATTCGAATTTCCTGAACGCATGATAGCCAGGCTTCATGAAAGAGGAGATATCTAATGGCAATGATGTCTCTCATCCATCTCTGGCTAATGCTTTCCAAGAATCCATGCAGCTGCCTCTTAATGCTGGAAATAAAGGGCAGAAATACATGCTGCAGCAGCAGACTGGGGGAAGCGGGAGGCAGAGGAAGGCTTCAGCTCTGTCCTCCCGCCCACGGCTTTTCTACTCAGAACCACAGTCACTCCCACTTTACAGGTGTTTCCTGATGACCCATTTCTGAGGATTGGGTTTCAAGCCATCAAGTGTCATTGTGCTTGAATAAATCAGGATGAATAATGGTCTCCATAAGTGATGACATTAACCTCTATGGAATAAACAAAGCAGAATGAGGAAATGATAATTTGGATCACATAGAGTCAGATTGAGGGACCAATCACAAGACTGCCAGGTCTTTAGGCAGATCCTAGCTTGATAACTTTTAAATGGCATTTTAAATGTCATGTTAAGTCTCATTTATGGTGCTAAAATTGAGATGCTTCTCAACATAAGGAGAAATCCGTTGAAGTCAGAGAAAATCTCCTCTATTTGTAACACCTTTGCTAACAGGCTGGGAAGGAGCCAAAATCACTAAATCCAGCACCCTGGAGGAGGACCACACTTAATTATTAATCACTTCCACTGCATTGCAAGTGAGTGGAGTTCATAATGATCAAACATTCTCACAATAACCCTATGAGGTAGGCTACTATTATTTGCATTCTACAGCACTGGGGGTAAGTGTAATGCAGGGCTTGACTAATCCCAGGGGACAAGGAGCGATGGCACCTAGAAATTTCACCATGGCTCCTAGACTAGACTAGGAGGTAGATTCAGAGGTAGAGCTCTTTTAAAAAATGGTTATTTGTCCCAGGCAGTCCTGTTTCTGTTCTAAGTATGCTACTCGTAAAGTGAATAAAGAGAAACCCAATTACCCTCTCCCTCAACAATGTCCATCACTCAGTAATTTCATCAAGTGTCCACTACCTGGCTCCTACATTTTTGGGCTGGCTCCTAGATCCAAAGAAAATTTGTCAAGGCCTGGTGTATCATGTCCACAGCCACCCAGTAAATTCATAGCTAAGTAGGATTTGAACACATATCACCTAGGTTTCCACATCCTACAAGATGTTGACAATCAAATGCTTAACATGAAGGTACCATAAAGTAATGAGGCAAACATCAAAGCAGCACAAAAATGGAAGCTACACTGAACAAGATGTACATGAAAACCCACAAGAAAAACACATGCACCAAAATGTCAGTCATCTAAAAAAACCACAGACCATGCATAGATTCTCTCTGCATTTTGTACCCTGTATTTGTGTGTATATACACATACATTTACATCAGGGCTCACAACTTCAGTCCTCCAACTGTTGTTGAACTACAACTCCCATTATCTCCAGCCACAGTGACCAACAGTCAAGGATTATGGGAGTTGATGGGAGTTGTAGTCCAACATCTGCAGGAGGGCTGAAGTTGTGCAGACCAGATCTACACTAAAATCTGCACTAGAGCCAAGATCAATCCATTTTCATTCCCATTTTAACTTCTAGAGACACTGAGAAAGGAGCTGAAACCCAAAGACTTCTACTGTACATGTGTTCTCATCGCCAATATTTTAACGTCATCCCCATTATATCCCCAAAATGCAAAAAAACAGAAAAATGGGGACAGACATTTACTAGGGTCATCAACCAGAAAATAAATAGGGACAGTTGGAGCACATGCTTACAAAACCACAACACAAAACACTACGAGGCAATTCTCACGATGGAGAGAAACCGGGCTAAGTAAGCCCAGCCCGGTTTCCCCACATCATGAGAACCACGGTGCTTCAACAGTGGCTAGCCCACCTAAGAACCACTCCCCTAAAATGAGGTTAGCAGAGTGAGCGCTCCGCTAACTGTGTTTTACTGATCATGTGCCGCCATGTTGCGACTCTGCACCATGGTGACACATGAGTAGTCTCCCGACTGCTAGGCAAAAACAAGCCTCCCGGCCCTGAGGGTCTTCCCAGAATGCCCCGCGCACTCGCTCGGGGCATCCTGGGACTTCTGGGGGCCAGGCAACCCCCGATCCCCACCAGCCCTACCGGCTCCATGATGGAGCCAGTAGTCGTGTGGGCAGCCAATCTGGCTGCCCAGAGCAAGCTCCCTGCTCGTCTGCAGGGAGAGTGGGCTAAGCCTGCTCTCCCCACACAGCTGGGTAAGGTTCTACAAACCGATCGTGTGTAGAGCCTCAATCTTTTTCCCGCTATTTCCCGCTTCAATAGCCCGCTCTCCCCACAGACGATCCAGGCAGCAGCCCTGGAAGGCCGGATTGGCCGCCCACACGACTGCCGGCTCCGTCATGGAGCCAGTGGGGGCTGTGGGGATCGGGGACCACACGGCCCTCAGAAGTTCTAGGATGCCCCATGCGAGTGTGCGGGGTATCCTGGAGAGACCCCATAGGCTAGGAGGCTTGTTTCAGCCTCCCAGCGGGGGTCTCCTTGTGTGTTGCCACGGCAACACGATTGAAAAGACAGGGTTAGTGGAGCACTCGCTCAGCTAACCTCGTCTAAGGGAGGGCTAGTTAAGCGGGTTACCTGCTTTGAGGACACCGGGCTCGCCTGCGAGCCTGGTGGTTCTCATGCTCACCAAAAAGCGGGCTAGGTTTCCTTAGCCCGTTTTTTGGCGATCGTGAGAATCGCCTCAGTGTCTTTCTTAGCTCTGTTTCTGCTTAGGGTTTGTTTGTTTTTTAATTGTATATATTTCTTTATAATTATATTTCTTTATTTTCAAACTGCATTTTGAAAACATCTTCAAGACATGTAAGGACTGGGACTGGTAGCTTGTGTAGGCTGAGACTATCCTCCTTTCGAATAAATGTGAAAGAAGGCATCTTAAAAACACTGGTTGTCTCAACTTGCTGGACAGAAAAAATAGCTATTGTTTGTACCGAGCAAGCTGTTTTTTATTATCTGTCCGATTATGCTGCGCACACACACACCTCTGCCCTTTACACAGACGTGGTGAGGCCTTTGAAGTACACCACTGACTTGCAAACCCACATTAGGAGCACAAGGTGGGCAACAAGGAGCAATGGATAGCAGTTTCATAGAAAAGTGGTGTAGTACTGGTAGCATTAATCAAAATCAACACAACAATTTAATACTGATTACTACCTGACAAAAGAGTCAAACTACCTGACAACAGCAATATGTGCAGAACTCTCAAACGCTCTCACCACATATGGAGTCAGGGAAAACAAACAAAAGTTGAAAAATAGCTGGCACAAATACAGGCTTACCCATAAGAACCTATCATTCTTTGACAGCACTCCTACAAAATTTCCCTTCTTAATTTAGGCAGCCGATTTCTGTGCTTCACTCTCAAATTCAAAGGCACTTTATCAGCAGGACAATGCTTACTCCCACAGGGGTCTTAATTCTCATAATTTTGTCATCTGTTTCTTTGCTGTTCAAGCCCCACTAGCTGTGAAGAAAAGCTGGATACATTCTGCAGGCTCAGAAACAAAAGGATAAACAGAAAGAGTTGGGTGAAAGAGTAAAGCATGGGATGTGTGAGTGGCTGGGGCCATGGGTGAGTGTTGAGGACATGCTCTGCATGCACAAGGTCCCGGGTTCAATCCCTGGTATCTCCATTTAAAAGGGTATGAAGCAGCAGGAGTGGGGATGATCTCAGCCTGGGATTTTAGAGGGCTGCGGCCATTCAGCAAAGACAGTATATGGGCCAATGGCAGATTCTATAAAAGGCAGCTTAAGACATTCTTACGAACGTTACACAGACAAATAGAAGTCAGTGTGTGTGTGTTGTTCTTAAATACAAGTGTTATATGTGTTTATTATCTGATCCCTGTAATTCCGAGTCTGTGTATTTTAAGATTATATATATTGATATGGTCTGAAGAATAATTAAATAAATCAAAACTGAAACTGACAAATAAAGACAAAGTAATCCAATGGTGTCGTGGGAAGGAATGCTGTAAGGGGGGAGGTGCATGTGGACCATTCTCTCCACAGAAGGGGAGTTAAATAGCAACTGTGTCTTAGGGTAATTATTTATATGGAAGGGATACAGGAATAAAGTGTTGACCAAAAAAAACCCCCCAAAAATGTTGGGCACATGTCCATCCCACCTTTGTTCTTTAACGTTGTGAGCAGGGCCAGCTTCAGATTTCACAGAGCCCTTATCAAACCGACCTCCATAGGAGGCCCGTCCTACTTAGATGGGCCTCAAGAGAGTCACTCTACCACCAATACTGAAGGCTAAGGGCTTGATCTGGTAATAATATAAGGGCTTTTCTGATTTGGGCCAGAGAGTGAGGGGCCAGAGCCTTACGGCTCACGCCCTTTTGGCTTTTCAGCAGGGACAGTTCCAGTCAATGGGCTTGTTCTTACGACCATATGTGTGTGGCCGGAGGCGGACACATGTTCTTACCTCGTGCCTCCCAGATGACCAGAGCTTTCTTGGGGCTTTGCAACTCACACGCTCACATGAATGCCGCAGTGGCATTCTCCATTGCTGAAATCGGGAGCTGGGGCCTCCACATATACCACAATGCATTGCAAGAGAAACAGAGAGGTAACTCTCAGGACTGCAGCAGCTCTCTTCTCCCTGACCCCACAAGCCACAGGACTCTCTGCTGAACATGGTCGCCAGCTGCTTGGGAACACTTTAAAGCCGAGTGGCAGCTTTAAGAAGAGGAGGTAGAAGAGAAGGTAGGAAGGGGTCCATGTTCCTCCTACCTAACGTTTAATCTGGGTAGCAGATCTGGACTACCCAGGTTCAGAGCTGCTAGGCTGGGAGGCCTCCCTGCTTCCCAGACAACCACAGATCTCTTGATTAACCTCATGATCTGTGGTCATGAGGACAGGCTCAACAACTTACTTTGATTTTAATACCCCTGCTAACTGAGCAAAGAGACACCTTTCAAAGTGGTGATTCTCTTATATTTAGCAGGGAGAGAGCAACTGGCCCTATCCAGCCTCAGCACAGCATCCCTCCAGTGGCTGTTGCTGGGGTCTACCTTAGGTTTCTTTTTAGACTGTGAGCCCTTTGGGGGCAGGGATCCATCTTATTTATATATGATTTATTTTTCGATGTAAACCACTTTGAGAACTTTGGTTGAAGAGTGGTATATAAATATCCACAGCAGCAGCAGCAGCAGCAGCAGCAGTAGTAGACGGAGTACAAAGTGTTCATAATACGTGAAGCATATTAAGCATAACCGCGGGGTGTTTAGAAGATATCTAATATGACTTAAGATACCCATGTGACAGTGTCTGGAATTTTTTAGATTAAAAAAAAGGAATAAACTATGAATTATGTAAATTCATGAATATGAATTTGTGAATATAAATCAAATAAACAAACAATTAAAATTGTAACTATGTGCATCATCCAAATGAAAGAAGAGGTTCTCTTTTGCTTTAGAAGTATTGTTATTACTCCAAATTCTAGCAATTCCTCAGTTAAATCAACTAACAGTCATAGGATTGATCAATTAAGAATGCTTTTACTGGATGACAGCCCTGGCACTTGGGGAAGAAGGATAAAAAGGCATTGCGCTTGGTCCCAACCCCTATTGCCTCAAACACCACTATGAACCCTGCTTAGACATTATGCGGTACGAGTGTACAGGTACATGCTTTTGTGTGACTGACTGCACCTGTGGCCTGTGTTCATGTTAAGAGTGAACCCAGGTACCAGCTCCTCACATACATGAGACAAATAGGAAATGCACTGCTGTACCTGTGTTCAACATAGTTACAATACCTGAGTACACTTGTACATAATGAGGCTATTCTCACCATGGGGGGAAACAGGGCTAAAGGAGCTCAGCCCGCCCCCCGCCCCCCACCGCCCCATTCATGAGAACTACTGGGCTTGCGGGCAAACCTGGTGGTTCTCTGGCGGCTAGCCCTCCAAAGAAGCCCTCTCCTTAACCCAGGATAGCAGAGCAAGTGCTCCACTAATCCGGGTTTTCTGGTTGTGTGCCGCCACGACACAGCTCCACGGCACAGCGGCACACAAGGAGACCCCCATCGGGAGGCTGAAACAAGCCTCCCAGTCCTGGGGGTCTCTCCAGGATGCCCCGTGCACTCGCATGAGGCATCCTGGAACTTCCGGGGGCCATGTGGCCCCTGATCCCAGCAGCCTCCACCGGTTCCGTGATGGAGCCGGCAGTCGTGTGGGCATCCAATGCGGCCACCCAAGGCTTGGAGGCTGCTCGTCTGTGGGGAGAACAGGCTAAGCCCGCTCTCCCCACAGACCCACCGGAAGCTCTTCTCACCGATCATGAGAAGAACTTCAATATGTGACGCTCCATAGTCTTTCACACAAACATTCCTGTACACAACTAACAGGCAACATGGCTGCCACTAAACAGAAGTTCTTCCATGCAAGAGCCAATAATTGGCAGACTGGTCCAGGAGGGGATGCCTTTCTCTAGCATTTACATCTACTCTGAGCTTTAGGCCATCTGTACGATAAGGAACAAATCCACAAGGATTTGACCAGTTCTGATTCCCAAACAAGCCAATCCATATCACCCTGGTGCTAGAATTCAGGGTCCCCAAACAAGTTTCTGGGAAGAGTGGCAAAATATGGTGATCTTTGCTGCTCACAGGAGGTCCCAGTTTTCCACTCTGTCACAGACACAGTTGTCAGGGCAGAAACAAGAGATGAGAAGAGGAATCACAACCTAGGAGGCCGATGCAAGGCCTGCAGCATGGTCTTTATCTAGCCCTTGTGGTTTTCACCTTTCTTACCACACTCCCAAGCTCCCTAGTGGGATAGGGTAATCAGCCATCACAAAATGGTATTTACAAAGAGAGCAATTACGAAGTTGTTTCATGCTGGAGAGAGAATAAACACGGTCTAAATTTGACTTGCTCACGTACCCATTAATGCATACAACTGCATCAAGAGCATATAGGCAACTCCATTCCAATCATATAGTCTTTCACACAAACATTCCTGTACACAACCATACAAAGCCCTTCTCTCATACACATATAACACCCAATGATTTTCATATAGCTTCAGTCACACATCTCAAAAAAGGCTTCTTTCCCTATATAAATACACACAACTTCTCATGCAGCTTTTTACACACATGATCCCATCACACTTTCTGTCATGTATCCATGGCCCAGTCTTACATAGACAGCCATATGCACATATTTAGGTAAATGCACTGCATCCCTCATATTCATCAGCAACAAACCTACAAGCAGACTGACATCTCCCACCACTCTCTCTTCCTCTCTCTCTCACACACACCCCTTGCCACACTACAAAACACCCAAGCAAACAATACCAAATAGTAAGTATAAAGTAAAGTGCACCATCAAGTCGATTTCGACTCCCAGTGCAGACAGAGCCCTGTGGTTTTCTTTTGGTAGAATACAGGAGGGATTTACCATTGCCTCCTGCCGTGCAGTATGAGATGATGCCTTTTCAGCATCTTCCTGTATCACTGTTGCCAGATATAGGTGTTTCCCATAGTAAGTATACTAAGACAGAAATATCTCTAGATTCAAAACCAGAATATAAAATCAGAACAAAGCAAAGCAGGGAATCCATTTTGTAACAATAGAAGTGCTTATAAACTCAGCATTCAATGGAATTCATGAGCATCTGCACATGCATAGTATGTTTGCGGAAATGGCACATAAGTGTGTGTGTGTTGGGCAGCAAGGGGAGGGGGATATCTGGCCAGTTGCATCAAAACACCATGCACAGGTGCTATTGTGCAGGATGACTACATGGACTCATTCCCCTCATTCTTACAACTCAGTCACTGCTGATTTCCCCGGGAACTGCATTATGCTCTTCAATGGCCTATCCGCCTGTAGGCCTGACCACTGGCTCTGGTAACAGAAAACCTCCAGCCCTGATTCTCCTGGAGCCACTGGTCCCCAAAGAGTAACTTGGAGATGCACAGGGCAAAGGAAATTAGATAGCACTGCTACTTGGACTATAAAACGAATTTTGTCTCCTCCCGCCCCGAGATCCCAGTATCAAATTCCCATTCATCAGCACTTTGCTTGCAGTGAAGGTCAGGACACAGCTGGGAACAATACCACTTCTAAAGCATCAACCTAAACTGGGCAGCAATCAGAACTCAGGTGACAGCTCTCCTCATGGGCAACGGATGATTCTGCTGCCCAAATCTTGGGCAATACTTTCCGACCCTGGTCTGCTGATTCCCCTCCTGGTCCTGAGGGCCAATCCAGACATGATGTGGGAGTTCTGTGAACAGGATGCCCCCCTTAAAAGAAAAGAAAAAATTAAAAGCACCTATAGGTGGGCGGATTTGGACTGGGTCTATGGCACTTGGAGTGGTGGGCTAATGCCTCCTCCTACTCTGTTTTCCTGACTTAATCCCTTCCTGCATTCACTCTATTATCTCCAGCAGTAATAATACTTTGCATTGATAGAGCACTTTCATATGTTTGAAGTGCTTCAGACACATTATCTGGTGGCAATCCTACCGACAACCCTGGTCAGTATAGTAGTATATGGTCACACATGCAGGGCTTGAGGCCAAGTTGCTTGCCTATGACCACCTACCCAGTCCATGCCAGAGGCAAGATTTGAACCAAGGACTTCCAGTCTCTCAGCCACTAAGCAATACCATCTCTTGAATGGTAAAATTGAAAAGAAAATGAAAAGAAAATGAGCATATTTGGCCTCTGGAGCCTTTTTTCCTCTGGCAAAGAGTGACTAAAGGAAAAGGTAAAGTTGTGCCATCGAGTCAGTGTCGACTCCTGGCGCCCACCCACAGAGCCCAGTGATTTTCTTTGATAGAATACAGGAGGGGTTTACCATTGCCTCCTTCTGTGCAGTAAGAGATGATGCCTTTCAGCATCTCCCTATATCTCTGCTGCCCGATATAGGTGTTTCCCATAGTCTGGGAAGCATACCAGTGGGGATGCGAACCGGCAACCTCTTGCTCCCTAGGCAAGTCACTTCCTCAATACGCCATTGGGTGGCACTAAAGAGGTGAATACACACAGATAGAGAGACTGAAATTGCCCAAGCTGGCCAGTAAGCACTCACAGAGAAAGGCAACACAGCCTTATGATGCAAGGCCTTAGGAAGACATACAGCCAAGTTACCTGTATATGGATACAATTAAAACACCTGACGTGGATAGCTCTGTGCTCCACCCCATCAGCCCATGCTACTTCCCAGGAGCAGGGGTAAAACCAAAAATCCCAACTCCTCAATATTCTGGCTTCCAGAGATTTGTCCAAGTTCCTAGATGATCCAATCTGGATCAGTTTCCAGTCTGGAAATTTGAAATTCTGGTCAGCCCTCTTTAAATGCACAGGGAGGATCACGAGTCCACACATCTCTCTCCCATCCAGTGCACAAATCCCCACCCCTACCCCACATCTAATCATAGGGGAGTGGTTCATCCAAACCACTCCTCAATGAAGTTTTACTACCACTTTAATGTACTGCAAGATTAAAGCCGTGTGTTGAGGGGCAGTTCAGATGAATCCCCCCCCCCGTGTGATTAGGCAGCAGCAGGACAGCGCACCAGATGAGGGGAGGGGGCATGCATGCCCACACATCTAAAAGGGCCCGTCCAGATCAGCCCTGTGTTTCTAAGAAACTAGAGTCAAGCCATGCTGCATCAGGTGCTGCACACAGAACACAAGTCAGAGGCCCAGCGAGTAAATATCACAGGCCAAACAGAAGGGAAATGGTTGTTACCGCTGTAGAGGAAGGGAAATTTGGGCTCATGGGTTAGCAACAGAGGAAGCCTGTGGCAAAGCAGAGAAGAAAGAGAGGAGGTAGGGATCCAGGGGTAGGAATGCAGTACAAACAAGAACCTGAACCTCCAGACTATGGATTCTGGATCCCACCTTGTTATATCTTCTCTGCCTCTCATTAATTCTTACTGGGGGGAAGATCCAATTAGTTTCCTTTCCTGGCTTCTAAATGATTTTTCATCCCTGTAATTAATGGGCAAGTCGGAGCGGAGCCGCATGGCAGGCAAATTGCCGGTTCAGGGGAGCGGGGGTAATTTTCTAGATATGATAATGAGGGTTGCTTTCTTGCTTTTAAATAATGAATTCATTATTGGGGGGTTGCAAAAGGGAAACATCCAAAGCTTTGGATCCGTGTTCCTTTATTGCTTATTGAGAAGAGTCTAATTAGTGAATGGTGCCATCATATCTGAAAGGCACTGTAACCACAACTGCCCCGTCATATTTAGGTCAGTAGTAAGATTCAAATGCTTTGGCCGCTAGCTGCAGAAGTGGCGCAGTCCCAGTTGTCAGCAGCAGTAGGCTGTTTTCCCGTTCTGTGTCACTATGTATTAATACATAAGCGCATGATGTGAAACTGCCTATGGGATGCATGATGGAAGAGAGCAGGGAAAGTGTTACACACAGACAGAGTTTTTAGCCAAAGCATTCCAAGCTTTGGGACAAATATCCTTTACCATGCTCAAGTCAAGATAGCTATCAAACTAGTCTGACTGACAGACTTGACTCCAGCCTTAGTAACATTTCCTGCCAAGCTGAAAGTTGTATGCACTAGCTTGTCCTAACTCTAGGGAAATTCCATACAAGGCAGAGTTAAGGTTATTTTCATAGCACTCAAAGGGGGCACTAGTTGCTTTACAAGAAGCAAAAACAACAAAGCAGCTCACCATCTGATGAAAGCCCCTTTATCTGGAATTCAGTGACATCAAATGTAGGAGAATTTCTTTTGTTGGAGTTGACTTTCCAACATGACTTTTGCCAGAGATGCACTTCTCACTTGCTTTGTGTTCAAATGAAAGGGATATGATTGTTGGGTGTTGTGATTCAGCGGAAACAGGGTGGCGGATTGGTAGCTAAAAATGACCAAACAGTTGGTGCACATTGTATAGCACTGCTTCAACTTAAACAGCATAAAGCAAGGAGCACATTGTAATTCTCTCTGATTCTACCCCCCAGTTCTGGCAACAGCCTCGTACAAACATCAAACTCTCTCCCTCTAGCTGACTGGGGGCCAGAGACAGTCACCTGCACAATTTGTACAGCACCTAGCACCAATGAACTTAGGAAGCTGCCATATACCGAGTTAGACCATTGGTCTATCTAGCTCAGTATTGTCAACATAGACTGGCATTGGCTTCTCCAAGGTTGCAGGCAGGAATCTCTCTCAGCCCTATCTTGGAGATACTGCCAGGGAGGGAACTTGGAACCTAGATGCTCTTCCCAGAGCGGCTCCATCCCCTAACGGGAATATCTTGCAGTGCTCACACGGTGGTGAAGGCAGTTTCAGTAAGCGGAACAAAAGTAACAAATATTTGGACATTCTGGAAAGGAGAGAACCAGAAGTTTTCTTTAAAAATGCTTACAAATTGATAATAAAACAAACCAGCAGTTTGGGAGCATAGAAATGCCTTGTATGTTTTGGGTGAGGGGGAAACGCAACTGGGAAGGAGACCATATGTCTACATCACTCTTGGGACATTACAGGCACATTGGCATCACAAGGTTTGCCATTATGCACAAGTAAGCAAGAGCCATAAACTGCCAACATACAAAAGGACAAGCCTCAATAACCCAGATTATTTGTGGGCTCCAACATATCTAACAAAATACACCACAACCAGGTTTAGCACCTTCTATCAACGGGGCAGAAAGATTCACCAGGCAGCCATGGGGCTGTAACCTACAGTACTTTAACCCCTGCAGTCCTTGGTCCCTTAGATCTACTGCTGTCCTGCTGCCGGCTCATCAATTTACAAAGTAGCAATTCCAGGGCTGATTTAAACCAGTCCTGTAGATCACTGAGGTGTCCTCAGCCAACAAGCACTGCCACAGTCAGCACAAGAGAATGCATGTATAAAGGACAGCTGAGAGATGGAAACGTGTGGTGGCAGATCATAACCTGTGCTGAGTGATGAGAAACGTGGAAAAATTCTTTTCATTAAGAAGAAAATATCTGCAACTGTCATCTACAGCCCTATTAAATATTTTCTTCATCCAAATTAGTCCTTAGAATTTCCTATTGCTAAGGAATATTACTTCACTGGTGAGTGGGCTGCAAAAGAGATGGCATCTCTGCTCAGATTGTGCCTCGGCGGTGAATGATATTATTGACAGAAAAAGGGTTATTATTAAGAGTGACAGGATCCCATTGGAAGTCAGATTGGCATTGCAACGCCTCTTCCCTGATCTGCTCTCTCTGACATCCAATCAGTCTTGTGCTCCAATAGCCAACCCAAGCTGGAGAATAGCTGCACATAGTGAGCATCTGCAGAGTCCAGACCTTTCATGCTAGGCATGGCCAGAGAGGCTGGAAAACTCAAATCTTGGAAAGTGGGAGCCTCAGCTTGGCCATCACCAGAAAGTCTAACACAGAAAACGAGATATTCAGTATCGAAGAAGAATGGTTTTCATAAGCAGAACTGCATCATACACTGGAGAAAATATGGCTCAAAGCAAGTGGGATCTGCTCAAGCCTCAACCTCAACTGAGTTGGACATACAAAGTGGCTTCTCTATGTTCCACCACAGGCACCCTTCTTAGGCTAAAGCCACTCAAAAGACTGCTTGGACCAGCAAGGGGCAGCTTTCCAGCAGCGCACTCTAGCAGAGTTGGGGCAGTGGGAAAGGTCAGTGGCAGCAGCAGAAGCAACTTGGTCCTTG